>NW_026294617.1:40238491-40846520 GCF_007827085.1 Peromyscus californicus insignis
TTCAAGCAGAATGGAGACACAAGCTTGTGAAGGCCCAAGACCCAAACACCTCACTTTTGTAACATGGTAGGATGCTCATAGAACCTGCTGCTTTTCCTGTCCTTAACATTACGAACAAGAAAGTAGTGAGTGTTTATATATATATATTATATATAATATATATATATATATAATATATATATATATAAAAAGAAGCATCAATTCATTATACATTCACATTTATTTTTCCTTCCTGTAAGCTCCTTTCTTACTAATTAGAAGTATGTGTAATCAAACAGTACTACCTAGATAAACACTCACTCTTCTTCCTTTGAAATTCACAGGCTTTTCTATTATTTAAAGTGCGTGTGCATGTGTAGCAGAGCGATTTTGATATTAAAAGTTTCTCCAAGAAAACTGGCCACCTGGAATTTGAGTTTGTGATTTGTCCAGCCTCGGTTGCTGTGTGAATAACGTACAGTATAAACCAACTAAAATCTATACTTTCAAAAACTGTTTGGCATCCTCATTCAGTAATGAGCAGATGCCTGTGGTACATGCGTTTCAGTTCCTCAGAAGCATAGATGGTGGCTGATAATGTCTTTGGGGAATTGAATACAAAAATAAAATCAATGAACTTTCATGTGTGGAAAGTGAGTATTTCCAGTTATTTCTGGAAAACTGATTACTGCACATTGCTTGTTTAATGTTTGGTGGTGGGAGGCTGCAGATATTATTGGCAAAATGCATTCAAAATAATTGGAGTGCATGTGTTTTTCTTATAAATACTGTGGACTGTTAGGCTTCCTGGGAAAAAAAAGTTCTCACTTGCACCATTGCTGTGTAGTGTCTTTGGACTTTGTGTTCCAAGAGAAGTGCTCACTCACATCTGTGAAAACAATTTTGAGAAATCACAGTTAAATTTCAGACTACAGTTTGGTTGGGTGAAGCAGCAGAACTGTTAGTAGATTGGGAGATATTGGGCAGGACTGTCAGTGTTTCAGGAGGGCCATGGTTGACAGACATTCACAATGCAGCTGTGGGTGGGGGAGAAGAGTTCTAGCAGGGTGTGTAAAACTAAAATAATGATGGGAAGGTTCCTTCTGTTTCTTCAAAGTCCTTGAAAACATTAAATGCAGACTGAAAAGTGCATGTAAGCAAGTCATAGGTGTGCCGAAGAACATGGAAAGCAATCTTTTAATGAATTGTAAGCTTTTAATGACTCTTAAAATGAAAAACATCTGCAAAGAGAAAAATAAAGGAAATTAACTTTTAAGTACCCAAGCTACCATAAAACTGAAAAGAAGGTCATTGAAAGTATTCATCAAGCCAGTGTTTTCTACTCTTGCCTGCTAGACAGTAGTGAAATGGTGGTAAAGTATATTGAAATTTAAAAATAATTTTCAATGAATAATGAATTGCTACATTTATAGTCCTTGGAATCATCAAATTTTATTTAATTAAAATAATGAGGAAATAAAAGTCACAAATAAATAATCTGATGTCCAAGGAATTTTAACTGTGAAAGCTAGTCTTTACACAGCTATCTTCTGAGTTTGTAAATGGTGGTAAAAAGTGCTTTTAAAGTACTTTATAAGAAAAAAAAAAGAACCTTTGTGCCCAGTAGGGATATAATGACATAAAATTCAGGGTTTAATGTCAGTTTTTAAACACACAAGTGACTGGGGATCTGGGAGATCTTTGGAGTGCTTCCATTTGCCCAATCTATTGTTACTTAGGTCCAGAAAAGCTGCATTTAGCCTTCCTATCTAGTGGTTCCTTTGCACATTCAGTATTACCATAAAAGCCAACTGAAGAAGACGCTTCCAGTGTCTTCCACTTTTGAGGTTTTTCAGAGCTCCCAAGTGGTAAGATTCATGCAGCATTTTCTGTTTCAGAATTCTACAGACAAAATCTAAAATACATCCTCATTATGTTGACACTTCAAAATGTTCAGTGGCTCAAAAGTAATTTTGTTAAGCTAATCCAAATGGAAATTTCAGAAATGCACAGCTCAGTGATCCATATGTCTGTATCATTTCCTCATTATTTAATACAGTGTTCTCCATTTGAGTCTTAGGATGCAGCCTGATTTTGGATATGTGTTAAATGCACTGTTTCAACTTTCATAAATGATTCTTTCAGAGTGTATTTTGGTGAGGGGACCAAGGTTCCCTTTTACACTTTGCCACGTTCCTCATTCTCGGGATTAGCCCCAGGTCCAAGTGGATACTAGGCAAGAGTTCAACCACTGAGCTATAACCCCAGCCCCTAAGGAAGAACACTTTCTTCCTTAACTTGCTTCGTCATTTAACATAGTAACAAGACTGACTGTGCCAACTTCTTCCAGGTCAAAAGAAGTCCCTGAGACGACCTGTGCATGTACAGGTCAGGATGAAGCAACACTTTATTGGCCAAAAGACCAATTTGTGCCGTCAGATATGAGTAAGCATGTCCATAATAAAGACAGATCTGTTGGCATTTGGGTGAAGGACACCTAAAATTGTAAGATTCAGCAAGTCATTGAATTTCACGCTACAAAACTGTTTTCATTTCAAGTGCAAGGGTTTATGTTTGTTCTTGGTTTTGTTGTTAATACAAATTGCTCTTGGACTCTTTGAAGGTTGCTTTGAACTTATATTGAACTAAAGGGATAAATTAAGAAGAAACTTAGCACACAAGAGAGAATTCAAAATTAAAACCACGATTGTGGCAACTGAGAAGTTGTTGGAGTCCTGACACTTGAAGCCCATTCTTCATGAACAGAAAAGGTGACAGGACACCCATTTGTTGACACCATGGGTACTGTGGGAATCGTGAAAAGCAGACAATGAGAACTGTTTGAAACCTTTTTCTGTGCTTCCTAGGACTCTTCCATCTAGCCCTTGGATAAAATTCTCAGTGATCACCAACTATGGTATGGACAGGTTGAAACCTGAAAATCTCTGCTTACTCAGCCAGGATACTAAACCAGCTTTTGATAGGACAGATACCAGTACTTAGCAACAGCTAGAATTCAACTAGTGACAGGACTAAGACGATGTGATACTAGTAAATATGTATTGGAGCATTTCTTTTGCCGATCGAATGTAATTATTGTAATAGTATTTATTGATGAAGCTCACAGTCCTTCAGCTGTACAGACTGTAAAAACATCTTTGAAGGTATAAAATACTGATGTAAATTCTATTTATTGCAATGTATAATATCCAAATGTCACACTGGCATATTTTACAATAATATATAATGCTAGATAAAATGACAATTATATTTAAGATGTTTTTCAGATATTAATATTGAACATTTAAGACTAGTTTGTATTTGGATCTAAAAAAAATCTGTTTTATTATGTGTTTAATTTTCCCTGGATTTGGATTTGCATGCTTTCCTTACACAATTTGGTGTTAGATTACTATAAGATTCATAGCGAGTATGGAATATGTTAGATAGGTTCTTTATTATGTACATTATATATATTTATATTATAGAAAAGTTTGTGTTGTCTTTTCAGAAAGTTTAGAATATTGCCCTAACTATGGTCAGGGCTTCCATTGCCAAAGGCTAGAGGTTTGTCTTCTATTCAAAATTGATTATTTAGAAGTCTAGTGGGTTGGGCATTATAGATATAACGTAAGAATTTAAACACAAATTTAGTGAAATAGGGAGAGAAAAGTGCAGCTGATAGACTTCTGCTAGATCTTGAAGCTTTGTATTGTCTTTTTTCTCAAGGTAACACAGTACATTCTTAACTTCTTTGAGGTGGGGTTTTTATGTAACACTACCAACAAGTTCAGCATTGCAATTGATTTTAATCTGTTTTCTTTGGGCAGTTGGTAACTTTAATGCCAACATTTTTAGTGATAAATGTATCATTTGGCTGCTAAATTCTGTCACATTTTCTAAATGAAGGTGAACTTATGTTACATATCAAAATGTGTGCATTTGAGTTGTGTTATTTTAGCGATTTTGCAAGAAAATTTTATTTTTATAGTATCTGTGATTTTCATGTAGATGACTGAAGCAGATTTCTTTGTGGTTAACAGTGCTATTGAGTGGTATGGAACAGTGTTACTTGACGTTTTGAGCCTTCTCAGGTTTATCTGCATCAGTGGTAGTTTAACAAAATTTGGATTGATTTCACGTAATTGTCTTTGTAATAAAGGAGAAGTACACTCCTGTAAAAGCACAGTATTGTTGGACTGTAGGAGGCTGCAGAATCTCCTGTATTGCTATGCTTTTGCCTCTGTGTGTGTGTGTGTGGTGTGTGTGTGTGTGTGTGTGTGTGTGTGTGTGTTGTGTCCAAGGCATGGCAGCCAACCTTGTATCTGCTATTTATAGTAACAGCAGAGCTTCATAATTGTGGTCATCAGAATTATGCTTATCATAGACAATTAAAGCTGAGAAAGATTCAATAAAACTATGAAACGTGGTGACAGTGTCTGTGTTATTACACTGTTCTTGCTCAAAAGTTTTCCCACATTTAACACATCATAATGCAGAGTGGAAATACTGCAGGACACTTTGGATTATTTCAGGTAATTTCTTACAATGAAAACTGGGCCATAACATTTTATGACAAAAGAAGAAACCTTGTGTAAGTTAATCCCTACAGTTATTATTATTTGATGTTTAAAAGAGGATATAATCAATCTGGGGAGTGGTGGTTTTGAGACAGGGTTTTTCTGTGTAACAGCCCTAGCTGTCTTAGACCTTGCTTCATAGATCAGGCTGGCCTCAAACTCACAGAAATCCCCTACTTCTGCCTATCCATGGAAGTAATTAGGCTAACCGTCTTTTGTAGGTTCTGTTTTTTCAGCTTACATTGCCTTTCTTTGTCTCCCAAGTGTAAGATTATACATACACGTGTGTGCTCACGCGTGCATAATAAAAACATGTTTAAACCATTACCTTCTAATGAAAATTATCTCAGAAGAGAAAGTAAATGTGCAATGATCCTGTTCTGGGTTTTCTGGCATCTTCGGAACTGCCCTGTAACCAATTCTTGTGGAGAGGGGACATACAAATCTCTGCCAGCCCTTAAGAAACAGGTAAGTCCCCTAGGAACATCTTCAATAGATGCCCTGGGCAAATTGCACTGTTTGTAACATCAACTTTGGGGAGAGTTGTGTGTGTGTGTGTGTGTGTGTGTGTGTGTGTGTGATGGAGTGTGTGTGTGTGTTGGAGTGTGTGTATGTGATGGAGTGTGTGTGTGTGTGTGTGTGTGTGTGTGATGGAGTGTGTGGTGTGTGTGTGTGTGTGTGTGTGTGTGTGTGTGTGTATGCATGCTGCATGCTAGAGTGTGTATGTCGGAATGTGTGAGTGTGTATGTTTGCTACAGTGTATGTAATTCATACTTGGGAATAATGCACATAATTATCTTGATATTTTAAAACTGTCCTAAAGTTTTAACAACTTTGACTTTCTAAATCACCTTAAATTTAGAGTTGCAGAACATTTTCTGCAAATAAAGGTGCATTTTATTTCTGTTCCTTCTATTAATGGCTTAGAAACTTTAAATACTCTTTTCAGGAAATTTATACTTCTGCCCCAAATATGGTCAGAGCTTCCATTTCAAATGTAGAAACTGTCCCTATATATCAGACTCGTCTGATATGGTCCAGAGATCTGACAGCACAAGCATTGTAGATACAGCAGATGTCACTTGAAAATCTGTGTCCATGTTTTTCCTGTGCTTGCTAACCCTGCAAAGTTGCAGTGCTCTGGGCTGGTCCTGGGGTCTGCCCTGAGCAGTCAGCATGACTGTTGGGACTGATAAACAATCCAGATCAGCAGCTGTGGGTACGTCAGGCCCCTGTACTGAGCAGCTGGCCGGACTACAGTGACCCAGGAATAGAGGTGGGAGTGTGATGGGGATATGGAGGCAAGAGCGCTGCCTTTCATACGGAGTGGGAAAAAAAAAACTTTTCACTCCCCCCCCCCTTTTTTTTTTATTGCTTGTTGGTTAGAAATGACCAGTGTGAAGATGGCAAAGCCTCCATGATTGGGCTAAGACAAAGACCTTGAAGGTGATCCAGTAAATTCTGTCGCTTTGGTTTACAGGTGAGAGTAAAATTTCTATTCATAGGCAGAGATAGGAATGAACACACTAATTAAGGGTTATGAGGGATGAGCTTCAGTGAAGGAAACAGAATAGAGAATAATGATCAGCATCAGTAAATGATTTCTGTGTGTGTGTGTGTGTGTGTGTGTGTGTGTGTGTGTGTGTGTGCTGCGCGCACGCGCACGCTTGTGCGCGCACTTTTAACCGGTATCCTAGGTTCTATTAGAGACTTTATTTTACTTTTTTTGTTGTAGACATGATCAAACATTGTAAATTATCTATTACTCTAGTAAAAGGTGGCATGAATATCTAAAGAAACAGGATGAGACATTTGTTTTTCAAAACTATTTTTAAATAAATGTAAAAGTATTTGTTTAACCTTGTTACATGCAATCACTTATTTAAAACTGTTATCTTTTTACAGTCATAATTTCCAAAAATGTGTATTTTAAGCTGAAGGGGCTCTTGCCAGCCCAAGCATGGCAAACATGGCTCTGGCAGACCCTGCCCTTTTCCTCCATACCCTCTGCCTTGCTAAAAAAAACATCCCCTAGATTACATTCCTAAAGCTAATCCCTGCAGTCTGTTCCCTTGTTTGGCCACTTCCTCCTGAGGCTGACTACCAAGATCCTGCTATTGAAGCACTGAAGTCCAGCAATCAAAAGCCCCTTTGGCTCACCTAATTAACATGCCCAGTTAAAATTAAACTCCTCATCCTAACACAGGGTTTCCCCTTGCACCTTTTTAAACTGCTATTTGCCTGTGTGCTACATCTTTCTTGTCTCTCTATCCAGAGGCAGTCCTTTGTCCCCCCAGGACAAATACCCCTTCCTCCTTCCCTTGTTCTTTTTCCTTTCTCTTTCATCCTCTATCCCCTGTCTTTGTCTCTTATTGCCTGCCTTTTGTCCCTCTGGGGCTAATAAACCTCCTTTGTGCTGAGAACTTGGTCTTGGGGTGTCTTGAACCAAGTTTGAGGTTCCTACGGAAGTCATTGTACTTGATTTGTACAAGTGTTGACCACATAACTTTTTATACAATATCTTTAGGTTTGGACAGTCGCCTTCTTAAGTGTAAGAGCATGACCTTGCCATCAGAAAGCCTCAGCTCTGAACTCAATGCTCTTACATACAGCTTGTGTTTTCCCTTGTCAAGTTTTTAAAGCTTTTCTGTGTTCTGTTATCAACAAGAACGGCATAATAATAAGCACCTTTTATAAAGTTGGAGGGTAAGATAATGTGTACAAAGATCCCCCACAGTGCACAGTTACACATCAGAAAAGCATTCTAGGGCCAATTCTGCTGCTCTTTTGGAATCAGTGAAATCACACTCATTGCTCTTACTTGGCAGTCTGTAGGCAGGTGCTGCTCTGCTGCCACTGCTTCAGATTTCTGTTGCTTTCTTTCACACTTGGAGGCTTTCTGGGTCTCCTCATATCCTCATCGTATTGTAAGACCACGTGGACACATAATATTGTCCTTTTGCTCACTTCATTGGATGTTTAAATTCATAATAAGCAAGAAATCAACATTTTTATGCTTTGTACTATGCTATTTATACTGTGAGACAAAGATGCATAAGATAAAGTGTATCCAGCTAAAAAGCATATTAACAGGAAGCGTCTACTGACCTCCCTCTCCAGGCCTTACCTCTCAAGTTCATGGTTTATTTTCAATCACCACAGTCCGGAGTCTGCTCTTCATTTGTGCAGATACAGAAACTTGATCTCAACAGTTCATCTAGAGTTCACCAACACTGAGGGACTGACTCACACCAAGCAAACTGACAAGAGAATCATTTACCAGCTAGATTGCCAATTCTTAATGCACAATGGCCATATCCCAGTCACAATAGCAGGCATCTGCCTTTTTGTTCGGAGTGGGGGGGATCTAATTATATATTAGAAAGATGCCTGCAAAGCTTAAAATAAGAACAAAGATTGTGACATTCTTGAAAAGCTTGTCTAAAAAGGAGAGGCCAGCTGAAAGAGTGGCATGTCCCCAGAGATACTGGCCTTGCTATCCAGTATCTGTTTTTTACTTGGGAATCATCAACTGCTTTGCTGTCTTCCTGGAACAACTCAACAGCACATGGGATGAAACAGCCACTCATTTATTTATTTTAAAGTTAACCATCACCATAAATTACTTTTTAATGCAAATGATGTTTTAGTGATATTGCTTACCTGGGAAACATAGAAGGAAAGAAGTGGTAGGAAAGGCCACAGTGCTTTCTAGGTGGGAAATACAAAGTTTAGACAGGCGACAGTGTAATGTTTTTGTCAACAGTACTCTACAATTCAAGACTGACTTATTGCAAGAGATAGAGGTTCAAGAATTGTCTCTGTGCAAATTTTAGCTGTAATCGAGAGAGTAGCAACAGCTTTGAGGGAGTATGTACAGAGAATAAAAGATCAATGGAAGAGGGAAGTCAGTAGGCTGTCGCTGTAGCTATATTAACAACAAGAATGAAAGAGATAATGTAAGCAGAAAGAACTGAAGTCATTGAAGACCCAAGACAGCCCCTGACCCCAGAGAAAAATCTACTTTAAAAGTGAATCTTGTGGAAGATGTAATTCTGTGTCCTGTGTCATGAAAACAACCATAAAGAGTCTATTTCCATAAAGAGTCTATTGGATTTGTAGATTACAAAGGCTTCATGTTCCTAAGGGCACATTTAAACCCTAAAAGAGTATTTATTTCTGACTGCTCAAGAAGTGTATTGCTGAAGAGAAAAGGCATTATAAGTCATTGGTTTGAGGTAACAGGGTAAGAAATGGAAAACCAAGTAAAGAGGTTTCCTGGAGATGCTGAGGAAAGAGCTCCATGTGGAAATTGGGTGGATGAAGGGTGAGTTCAACATAACAAAGACAAAGGAAAGATCCAGCTGCATTACTGAGTTTGACAGGAAGGGCCATCAGAATACAGGAGATCTATCATGTGAGTCTGGGACAATAGCCAGATGCCTGCGTAGCAGAAAAACTACAGAAGTTCTGTGGGAAGATGGATTTGAAGTTATGTGGATAGATGACAGCATCAGTAAGGAGGCAGTTAGCAAGAATTAGCTGGCATTATTTCAAAAGGAGAGAGAGAGAGACAGTTTATATGGTAGTTGAATCATGCTAAGCAGGAAGGTGCTGGGAGGTCCTTGTCTGGTGTGCAAGGTAGTAAGTTAGGAGACATGGTGTCGACAAGGAAAAGAATAAGCCTGTTTCCTGGAATGCATGCTAGAAAGGTTATACAGAGCTGTGAATTGCTTTATAATGTTCTTAAAAGAAGATAGAGACAGAGATACAGGATCCAGCCATTCAACCATTCTGCTCATACCAGCCAGGCATCCTACATACTGATGAAGGAAAGTGGTAATACCTCTGCCTGGTCCCGCTGCCCACAGCTACACAGACCTTAGACTAGGCCTTAGAAATCATGTAAGTGAGAAAAACTCTCTCTGCTGAGATTGCTTCAAATTTCTAACCCATGATAAGCTGTGAAGAAAACAATATTGTGGCTGTTCCATACCACTGAATTTAGGATACCTTTTACATAGGAATAAGCAATTGGAACGTAGTTAGAACTAAAGATGTGGTGAGCTCTCAGTGTCCTTGTATTCTTGTATTGGTGCTACCAGGGTATGGGTAAAGGTAGAGACTGAAGGTAGAGTTTACTTAGAGATTGTCTTAAGTTTTATTTTCTGTTGCTGATGTAAAATACACTGATAAATGCAACTTAGAGAGAAAAGAGCTTAGTTCAGCTCACAGTTCCAGCTTACAGTCCATCAGAACAGAGGACGTAGCAAAATCATCAGCAACAGAGTGCAGCAAATGCCCAGAATTTCCTGCCTAAGGAATGGTGCAGCCTGCAATGGTCAGGTCTTCCAATGCTAATTGATATAAGATATTTCCTCACAAGATAATCAAGATAATTCCCCACAGACATGCCTATAGGGTAATTTGATCGCTAAAATTTCCACAGGTGATTCTAGATTGTGTTAAGTTGACAAAATTAATCATCATAACATAATCCTTGCCATTGTGACATCACTTTAAGGCATAACCTTTCAACCTTTGTCCCCAAAGTCTCATGTTTATCACACAATGTAAATATAGTCCAATTTTTTAAAATTCTCATAGAAGTCCCGACAGGCATCAATAGTTCCAATACTTTAAAAGATCAAAGTCTCTGTGAGCTCCTATAAAATCTAAAGCAAAGTACATACTACCAACGTATAATGGCACAGAATGAACATTCCTGTTACAAGAGGGAATGAAGAGGGTACCACAAAGAACAATCCCATCTAAACAATCCTGTAGGATGGATATGAAGGCTTTCTGGTATCTAGAACTTGTAAACTTGTAGTCTTCTGGGCTCCAAAGGGCTGGGGTATACCCACTGTATTAATTACTTTTCTGTTGCTGTGATTAAAACATCATAACCAAAGGTGACTTTTAGAAGAAAGTTTATTTTGGCTTATGGTTCCAGAGAAATAAGAGTCCATTATAGTGTGCAGACATGGTAGAGAGTAGCAAAAATGGTGTCAGGAGCAGAAAGCTGGGAGATCACATCCATAATTGGAAGGAGGTTGAGGTTATATGGTCGCAAAGCTGCCCCCAGTGATGTACTTCTCCAGCAAGGCTGCACTATCTAAACCTCCCCAAATAGCACCGACAACTAGAAATCAAGTGTTCAAATATCCAAACATTTGGAGGACACTTATTCAAACCACCCCACACTGTCTTAGTCAGTGTTCTATTGTTGTGAAGAGATCCTTTGACCATGACAACTCTTATAAAGGAAATCATTTCATTAGGGCTTATTTATAGTATCGGAAGGTTAGTCCATTATTGTCATGACAGGAAGCATGATGGCATGCAGGCATACATGGTACTGGAGAAGTAGTTGAGAGTTCTACATCCAGATCCGCAGGCAGAGGAAGAGAGAGACTCTGGGCTTGGCATGGTCTTTTGAAACCTCAAGGCCCACCATCAGTGATATACTTCCTTCAACTAGGCCACATCTTCTAATCATTTCAAATAATACAGCTTCCTAGTGACCCAGTATTAAAGTCTATGAGCCTATGGGGGTCATTCTCATTCAAACTACCACACCCGCCCACCTTCAGTTCTTCCAGATGAAGCACAGTTTGTCTCTTAGGCTTAGATGATTTCCACTCCAAGGCTGAAGCCCCCCCCCCCCCCCCCGGCAGATGTCCCACAGTCCTAGCATCTCCAATATTGTGTGGGGTCTCAATTTTAACTGAAGCTTCACCTTCACAGCTTTATACAATGGCCTTTTAGGACCTTCATGCAGGGACTTTGATTCTCCTCTACAGTTCCTGGTATCAACTATATTCCTTGACCTTCTCCATCTTGTGTTTTTCTGGCTTTTGAAATTACCATGTTTTTGGAACTCACTGACTTTTGTAGACCAAAGGTGCAAACTCTTCCACATCCCTTCTATAAAACATTCCAAAGGCATAACAACCAACCACCTGGCCAGGATTACCACAACAGTGGCCCACTTCTTAGTGTCCAAAGAAAGGTTAGGCTTTTTGACCTCTACATTGGCTTCCTCTAGTCTCTTGTTTCTGAACTGACAAGAAGACAGGTAAAGAGATTACAATGCAAAAACTTAGGCATAAAGGAAGCCATTTACCATGTGGGCAGCACAAAATAGGAACTTAACCTATGATTAAGGTGAAACAGGAAATTATAGCATAAATGCAGAATAAGTCTTATCATGCAAGTGTTTAACACTGGGGGACAATATTCTATAGGGTTTAAAACTCATATCAATAGACTTGAAATCTAAACACAGATTTCAGCCATGAGAAATTGGGTATTAGCATGCCTTGCATGGCTGGGTCCAGGGACCCTGACTGGCTAACGATGGCAAAGGAATGAAGAAAGAACAGACACATACAGAACAGCTGTGTCAGGTGTAATATGTACACTCTGGTGGAGTGGTACCTACTACTGCCTACTACCCCTGCAACTCCTAAGCTCAGAGTATTCACAAGGTACTGCATAGAGGGTCGGGTTATCCTTGGAGGGATATCTCTGTCAGTCAGCAGTCTGAGACTAAATATCTAGGGAGGAGAAGTTGCATTTGCTAGTTTTTTAAAATTGTTTATTAAAAAAATTCCTGTTCCCCCTCCCTCCTCTTCTTTCACTCCCCCCCCCCCCCATACTCCATCCCATCCCCATCCCCTCCTCATAAAAGGTAAGGCCTCCCTTGGGTAGTCAACAGAGGCTGGCAGACCAAGTTGTGGCCAGACCTAGCCCTTCCCCCCTGCATCAAGGCTGAGTAAGGCATTGCACCATAAGGAATGGGCTCAAAAAAGCCAGTTTGTGTACCCGGGATAAGTCCTGGTCCCATTGCCAGGGGCCCCACAAACATATCAAGCCATGCAACTTTCACCCACATTCAGAGGGCCTAGTTCTGTCTCATGCAGACTCCCCAGCTGTCAGCCCAGAGTCCCATGAGCTCCCATTAGCTTGGGTCAGCTATTTCTGTGGTTTTTCCCATCATGACTGTCCTTGCTCTTATAATCCTTCCTCCCTCTCTTCAACTGAACTCCAGGATCTTGGCCAAGTGCTTGGCTGTGGGTCTCTGCATCTGCTTCCATCAATCACTGGATGTAGGTTCTATGATGACAATTAGGATAGACACCAATCTGAGTGCAGGGGAAGGCTATTTCAAGCACCCTCTCTTCCATTGCTACAAATCTTAGCTGGGGACAATCTTGTGAGTTCCTGGGTGTTACCCTAGCTGCAGATTTCTCCCCATCCCCTTAATGGTACCCTCTGTCAAGATATCTCTTTTATTGCTCTCCCTCCTCGGCTCTCCCCAGTGTTCCCACCTCCCGTACCCTCCCATGCCCTCCCCTCTATTCCTCCTTCCCAGTTTACCCAGGAGATCTTAGCCCTTTCCCCTTCCTGGGGCAATCCATGTGTGTCCCTCTTAGTGTCCTTCTCTTTACCTAGCTTATTTGACATTGTGGATTGCAGCCTGTTTATCCTTTGCTTTGTGTCTAATATTCACTTATGAGTAAGCACATATAGCGTTTGTATTTCTGGGTCTGGGTTCCCTCACTCAGAATAATTTTTTTTTCTAGTTCTATCCATTTGTCTACAAATTTCATGATATTGTGTTTTACTGCTCTGTAATACTCCATTGTGTAAATGTACCACATTTTCTTTATCTATTCTTCAGTTGAAGGGCATCTAGTTTGTTTCCAGGTTCTGGCTACTAAGAATAATGCTGCAATGAACATAGTTAAGCAAGTGTCCTTGTGGCATGGTTGAGCATCTTTTGGGTATATGCCCAGGAGTGGTATTGCTTGGTCTTGAGCTAAGTTGATTCCCAATTTTCTGAGATACTGCCATACTGATTCCAGTGTGGCTGTACAAGATTGCATTCCCACCAGTAGTGGAGGAGTGTTCCCCTTGCTCCACATCCTCTCCAATATAAGCTGTCATCTGTGTTTGGACCTTAGCCATTCTGACAGGCATAAGATGGCATCTCAGAGTCATTTTGATTTGCATTTCCCTGATGGCTAAGGATGTTGAAGATTTCCTTAAATGTCTTTCAGCCATTTGAAATTCTTCTATTGAGAATTCTGTTTAGCTCTTATATCATTTTTTAATTGGATTGTTTGGTATTTTGATGTCTAGTTTCTTGAATTCTTTATATATTTTGGAGATCAGCCCTCTATCAGCTATTAGGTTGGTAAAGATCTTTTTCCCATTCTGTACGCTGCCTTTTTGTCTTATTGACAGTGTCCTTTGCCTTAGGTTCTCAGTTTCAGGAGATCCCATCTATTAAGTGTTGCTCTCAGTGTCTGTGCTAGTGGTGTTATATTTAGGAAGTGGTCTCCTGTGCCAATGTGTTCAAGGCTACTTCCTACTTTCTCTTCTATGAGGTTCAGTGTAACTGAATTTATGTTGAAGTCTTTGATCCACTTGGACTTGAGTTTTGTGCATGGTGATAGATATGTATCTGTTTGCATTCTTCTACATGTAGATGTCCAATTATGCCAGCACTATTTGTTGAAGATGCTTTCTGTTTTCCATTGTATAATTTTGGCTTCTTTGTCAAAAATCAGGTGTTCATAGGTGTGTGGATTAATGTCAGGGTCTTTGATTTGATTCCATTGGTCAACATGTTTGTTTTTGTCAATACCATGCGGTTTTTATTACTATAGCTGTATAATAGAGCTTGAGGTCAGGGACTGTAGCTGGAGTTTTTCTGGTCCTGGCCCACAGTCAGGACAAATCTCTCTCACCTGCCAGTCCTGCAGCTGCTCAGACCCAACCAAGTAAACACACAAAGACTTATATTACTTATAAACTGTATGGCCATGGCAGGCTTCTAGCTAGCTGTTCTTATATCTTAAATTAACCCATTTCTATTAGTCTATAAGTTGCCACGTGGCTTGTGACTTACCAGTATCTCACATCTCGCTTGTCATAGTGGCGGCTGGCAGTGTCTCTCTGTCTCAGCCTTCCACTTCCCAGAATTCTACTCTCTCCTTGTCCCGCCTATACTTCCTGCCTGGCTACTGGCCAATCAGTGTTTTATTTATTAACCAATCAGAGCAACACATTTAACAAACAGAACATCCCACAGCACTTTCCCTTTTTTTTTCAAAAAGGAAGGTTTTAACTTTCACATATTTGGCAAAATTAAAGAAGATATCCTATCTATCCTATATCTGTGAGTCTAAGGTTTCATATCTAACTTATCTTTTATCTTAACTAAGGGAAATCATAACTATCTAGTCTTCAACTACATCAAAGGCCCCAGAAGGATATAATATTATCTGAGAAATGGAAGAAGGACACAAGCAATTTTCTCGAGTCTTGCAAGAGTAGACAGAGACCGCTGGCAGCCTGGACAGTCACCTAAAATGTTCCTTTATAAAGTTGGTGCACCTGTCTTTAGCCCACAGGCCTAGAGTCTCTCAGTCACTTCTCTCTGTGTCTTGTAGAATGTCTGGCAGTTTCCTCTGAAAAGCAGGAACCTGAAGGTACATTTCCCCAAGCAAAGTTCAGTGGTCACCTTCCTATGGGTCCCACTTGTCCAGTTGATACATTATTTTAAGAAGTCCAGGCAAGAAGTTTCTTGCCCAAATGGCTATTTTTGCCAAGGTGAAGATAAACTCCATATGGAGTGTCTTTGATGCCCATCCTCCTCTCTGAAATAAATTGGTGCTGCCAGGAACAGACATGTCTCACTGTCCAGAAAGTCTAAATATTTTGAAAATATTTTAAATGCCATATCCTCTAGGTCTTTGTAGTGTTTGAAGATTACCTATCTACCTGAAATATATCTATGTATACCTAGAAAACTTAACTAACATGCTACAAGTTTGATTATCATAGAAGACTAATTGTTCTATTACAATTTAAATGAGTTGTATAAACATAATACCTTAAACAAGGGTAAAAATACACACACAGTATAAGAAAATTAATTTTAAATTTGTATCAATAAACTAAAATCCTTTTTTTTTAAATTTTTTTTTTAAACCAGAGCTGAGGACCGAACCCAGGGCCTTGTGCTTGCTAGGCAAGCGCTCTACCACTGAGCTAAATCCCCAACCCATAGCAATGTAAAACATTTTTAAACAAGTTGTTACTCTTTAAAAGTAGGTTCATTAATCTACCCTTTCATCCTATTATATCTATATCATATCCCCTTTTCTTCTTTAGAAAGAGAGAGGGCTCTTCTGATATGGGACACAAAAATCTCTTAACCTTTTTTTTTTTTTTTTAGTAATATGTTTGGGTTTAGAGAAGGAGTGAGCCAATTCTGTCTCCAAAGCCAGCTTGATATATTTGGGAATTTGGGTGTAGCTTCTCTTACTATTTCCTGGTGGAGAGGGATGCTGTATCTTATGGGGACACAAAGAAAATTTCAGGATTATGGAGTTTGTGAGGGTGTATTGTCTGAGCCAGTTGCCTTGAAACTGTTCTAGATGTTAGATCATCTGGGCCATGGTGTCATTGGAGACCTTTCAGGGGGTCTTGGCTGGTCAAACCTGATGTATCTTAATCTGGAACAAATCCATAGCCTCTGGCTTTCTGTGGAAACAAAAGCAGAGCTTCCTTTCCAAAGCAACATATCCTTACATCCAAATTTTGAAGTCAAGGTACCTTTAAAATATACATGTTTGTTTAACTCAACAGCTTTTACAATCAAATGTTTTTCTGCAGTTAAAAATCCCAAAGACAGCCGGGCGGTGGTGGCACACGCCTTTAATCCCAGCACTCCGGAGGCAGAGCCAGGCGGATCTCTGTGAGTTCGAGGCCAGCCTGGGTTACCAAGTGAGTTCTAGGAAAACGCGCAAAGCTACACAGAGAAACCCTGTCTCGAAAAAACAATAAAACAAAAAAACAAAAAAAAAAAATCCCAAAGACAACACAATCCAGATTGTCTGTGTAATATCCATATTTATGTGACTTATTTTTTTATACTACCTTTACTGTCTCTTTAAAGACTTTATTTTTAAAAACTATCTGTATATATTTATTTTTTTCCTCTTCCAAGCCTACGTACATTTTTACACACATTGTAAAGCATTTAAAGTCTTGTTCCATCTGAATCTATTGCTTTAAATTGTAGCATTCTAAGACTGAAACAGCAACTTTGGCTGGTGGCTCCGCCCACCTTAGCTTCCCAACATGGCGGTGGTACAGTTTACCACCAGCTCTGGGAGCCATCAACTTTTAGAAACAATGGGTCTATGCTTTTATCAAAGCAGTGTATAGCACAGAAACCTCTTTTTTTTTTTTTTTTTTTTTTTTTTTTTTTTTTTTTTTTTTTTTTTTTTTACTAGTAAAGGCTAACTCCACCACACACCATGTTGCATGGCTTATAGAAACCTCTGTGTAACTCTGTGGGAATAGGTCAAGCCCACATTTTGCTAACCCTCTATAGAGTAGCTCAAGTCCACATGTTGCAGCATCTAGCTGCCCATATGAGACATAAAGCAGGAACCTGGTTTTGGCTCCATTTAGGATTGTTTATTAAATATTCTCAGGTTTAAAGTGGAACTCGAGCTGTTGGGCACCATTTGTAGCTGGAGTTTTTCTGGTCCTGGCCCACAGTCAGGACAAATCTCTTTCACCTGCCAGTCCTGCAGCTGCTCAGACCCAACCAAGTAAACACACAAAGACTTATATTACTTATAAACTGTATGGCCATGGCAGACTTCTAGCTAGCTGTTTTTATATTTTAAATTAACCCATTTCTATTAGTCTATAAGTTGCCACGTGGCTCGTGACTTACCAGTATCTCACATCTCGCTTGTCATGGCGACAGCTGGCAGTGTCTCTCTGTCTCAGCCTTCCACTTCCCAGAATTCTACTCTCTCCTTGTCCCGCCTATACTTCCTGCCTGGCTACTGGCCAATCAGTGTTTTATTTATTAACCAATCAGAGCAACACATTTAACATACAGAACATTCCACAGCAAGGGATGGTGATGCCTCTTGAAGTTCCTTTATTGTACAGGATTGTTTTAGCTATTCTGGGTTTTTTGTTTTTTCATATGAAGCTGAGTATTGTTCTTTCAAGGTCTGTGAAGAATTGTATTGGAACTTTGATGGAGATTACATTGAATCTGTAGATTACTTTTGGTAAGAATGCCATTTTTACTATGTTGATCCAAGAACATGGGAGATCTTTCCATTTTCTGATATCTTCTTCAGTTTCTTTCTTCAAAGACTTAAAGTTCTTGTCATACAGGTCTTTCATTTGTTTGGTTAGAGTTACACCAAGATATTTTATATTATTTGTGGCTATTGTAAAGGGTGATGTTTCTCTGATTTCCTTCCCAGCCCATTTATCGTTTGTATATAGGAGGACTACTGATTTTTTGAGTTGATCTTATATCCTGCCATATTACTGAAAGTATTTATCAGCTATAGGAGTTCCTTGGTAGAATTTTTGAGGTCACTTATGTATACTATCATATCATCTACAAATAGTGAAAGTTTGACTTCTTCCTTTCCAATTTGTATCCCCTTAATTTCACTTTGTTGTCTTATTGCTCTAGCTAGAACTTCGAGTACTATATTGAATAGGTATAGAGAGAGTGGACAGCCTTGACTTGTTCTTGATTTTAGTGGAATCACTTTGAGTTTCTCACCATTTAGTTTGATGTTGGCTGTTGGTTTGCTGTATATTGCCTTTATTATGTTTAGGTATGTTCCCTGTATTCCTGATCTCTCTAGAACCTTTATCATGAAGGGGTGTTGGATTTTGTCAAAGGCTTTTTCAGCATCTATTAAGATGATCATGTGTTTTTTTCTTTCAGTTTGTTTATATGGTGGCTTACATTGACACATTTGTTAGTTTTTGTAAACACTGGTCACTTGTTCACTCTTGAACCCCTGAAGAAAGATTTGGTTTCTCTCTGAGTCTCACCTGAGGAAGACTGCCACTCCCATGGGCTGAGACATTGGAGTCCTTAACATGGCTGCGCCCCTGCCAACAATATATATTCACTCAGGACTTAACTCACTCAGGGCCTCGTCTGTTCCCTGCAGGGTATGATACTCAACTGTCTTGAGCCTTAGTTTGCTCATGCAAACAATGGAATTAGTAAGACATTATATCATTGGGTTCTTGCAAAGTGAGAAGATGTTTGTAAAACTGCCTAGCACTGATCAAATGCTCAGTGAAGGGTTGCTGTTAATGATGAACACTAGAATGTGAGACTGAGAACCGAAGGAGATGGAGTTGGGTATCTACTAAAAGAGCTTCATGGAATCAGGAATAGGAAGCAGAAAAGCCCGAGAGGCTTAGCGTCAAACAAGTCTCAGCTAAGAAATCCAGAATAGAAGGGCCAGAGACGCTGACAAATGGGGATGAGCAAAGAGAGTCATGCCAGCAACACAGAGGGTATCCCCAGAGTTAGATGAGACAGAGAATGAACAAGGAGGGAGGCTGTAGAAGACAACATAGCAAGATCAGAGAGGAGGGGAGGAAGCCGAGGGGAGATGGGGAAAAAAGAAATGCTGAGGAACATCACGTTCTCAAGGACAGATTGAATGAAAGCACCACTCCTAACGGCCAGGTGATAAAATGTACTGATTCTAAAGCACAGTGACAGGGAACATGTGTCTCTGCCACCATGGTGGTTACTCAGGTCTCCAAATTTGAGAGAACATGCAGCCCCTAGTTGCCAGGATGTTATCTCCCCTGCTGTGTGCAAATCTGATTTTGGCAGGTGCAACTCCTCCCCACTGTGTTCTCCTTAGATCCCACAGTACTCATTAGGACTGAAATCCTCTGAGCCTTATCAAATTCCATTATGTGGCACAGCAAATCTTAACTTGTAGGTTGTAGTGTTTCTTGTTTTATCAATGTCGTCTGAAAATGAACGACAAAACATTAATCTTTTCTGGTCTTAAACTGTTTTCCTGTATTATTAAACATTATCACATTTTGTTGGATGTTTAGCAATTTAAAAATCTTTCTTATATGTCAGAAACAGTTAAAATACTTGTGGATTTTCAGTTCAGCTCCTGCAAATTTGTACAGTATCTGACAAGTCTGCTCTCTCTATCACATCTGAAATTACCAACCATCTCTTTCTGATCTTTCAAAAGAGCAAGTAAATAACAATAGTGATAGCTTTTAACATAAAAAAATATGCCTGGAAGTCATTGAATTACATTTTTTTTTGCCTGAAAACAAATACTTTTCAGTAAAAGCAAAGTTTGTCACAATTATATGCAAAGGATAGAGCCTGGGAAAGGTCTGATTACACCATTAGAATAATGTCAATTCCAAGGATTCACTTGACTATTCTGCTTCTGTGTCTTTGGGCACCCTCAAGAAGTCTCCCTTTTTCATCTCTTTCTTGAGTAAAATTTGAAAATGGTGCTTAAGCAATTACATTGCAACCTAACAGCAACAGAACATGGTCGTCTGCACAAACTGTATTAGTCAATGACACAATTTCAGTTTCTAAGTCAACAAGTATGGAAAACTTAAATTGTACTTTTTTTCAAATTACTATTAAGTTAGCACACAAAGCAATGAGTCTCATGATGGCATTTGCACATGTGTCACAACACTTGGTTTTTATTCATGCACTTCTCCTAGTCCCCTTCTCTCTCTCTCGCCTGTTCCCCTCCTATACAAAATAATTATTCCTATAATCTCTCTCTCTCTCTCTCTCTCTCTCTCTCTCTCTCTCTCTCTCTCTCTCTCACACACACACACACACACACACACACACACACACACACACACACACACATTTAAATCTAGATTCTACATATAAGCAAAAACATCCAGTGTTTGTCCTTCTGAGTCTGGCCCATTTGCTTAACATAATGATTTCCAGACACATTCATTTTCCTGCATATGTCATTGTTTCAATTTTTCCTCATGGAATAATATAATTTATTTCGTGTATGTTCCACACTTTCTTTATCCATTCATTTATGTTGCAGTTAAAAATGAAGGGATAAGTATCTCTCTTGAGAGTTGATTTAGTGTACTGTAGCATATGTTTGAGTAGTATACCTGGATCATGTGTTAATTCTGCTTTTAGTTTTCTAAGGAACTTCAAAACTCTTAATCCTGAGAAACACACTCAGCAAAGTAACAAATATAAAATCAACACTTAAAAAAAGCCTACTCTCCTGTCTATACATCAATAATGGACTTGCTGCCAAGAAAAGTAACCAGAAAAAAAGCACATTCAAAAAATAATCAAAAAGAAAATACTTATGAATAAATATAAGCAAGGAGGTGAAAGACTTGAATAATTAAAGCCTTAACATAGCAAACAAAGAAATTAAAGAAGACTCTAGGAGGAAGGCTTCACATGCCTGTGATTGGCAGAATTTAACAAAAATGGCTATATTGCTGAAAGCAATCTACACATGTAACACAATCCCCATCACAATTTCAATGACTTTTTTTTTTTTACTGAACTAGATAAAACAATCGCAAAATTTATACAGAAACTCAAAAGACATCAAATAGTCAAAGAGCAGGACCATATAACTGTATTTCTAGTTATACTACAGAGCCAATTGTAACAAAACTACATGCTATGGACGCAAAAGTAGATATGAAGATTAATGGGATAGAATATGGGATCCGGAAATAACCCACAAAACCCTGTCCACTTAATTTCTGTGTCAGAAGAATTCAGTAGAAAAGAAATACAGCATCTTCAACAAATGGTGCTTTGAGAACTACAAACCCACCTGTTGGAGAATGAAACTAAATCCATAACTCTCATCCTGCGCAAAAGTGAATTCAAAGTGGATCAAAGATGAGAGACCAGGAACTTTGAAACTGCAGCAGAACAACATAATTAAAACACTTCAAGATATGTCCACAGACAAGGACTTTCTTATATCTTTAATTTTATTATAATCATGATTGATGTGATTTATAAAATTCTATCAAATATTCAAAGTATTATTTTATCTTAGGAATGGCTAGCTTGGTAGGACATACAATAAATTCTTTGAAAACTGTATGTGACATCTATTTGTCCATCTATATGATTTTATTTTAATTTAATTTGTGTGTATGGGTGTGCATGTGAGTGTGAGTGTGTGTGTGTGTGTGTGTGTGTGTGTGTGTGTGTGTGTGTGGCACATGTGTGCAGGAGCCCAAGGAAACAAGAAGAGGATGCTAGACCTCTTGCAACTGGCGTTAGGCAGTGTGAGCTGCCAGACTTCCAGTAGTGGGTATCAAATGGCAACTACTGACTTAATGCAATGTTTGCACATATGACATAATCTGTGGATTTCCAGTATTATTTGAGGTGCAAAAATTCCCAATTTGAAATAACTATTTTTAAGTTCACCCTTTTCACATCCACCAAGCCACACTTCAGAAAATCACTAGTCCCTTGCCGAGCAGAAGCAAATGCAGGAGCCATATTAGCTCACACAGCAGCAGACAGAAGGCCTACAAAACCTGGAATGGCAAAGAAACAGGGGGACCGATAAGGATGGATGAGTCCAGGGAACAGGGCACACCTCATGTCCAGGATGGTGGGTAACAGCAGTGTGGTGATATTGTGTTCCCCAAAATATTGTGCACCCCAATAAACTTATCTGAGGTCAGAGAACAGAATAGCCACTAGATATAGGCCAGAAAATGGTGGCACATACATCTTTAGTCCTAACATTCCAAAGGCAGAGATCCGTCTGGATCTCTGTGAGTTCAAAGCCACACTGGAAACAGCCAGGCATGGTGACACATGCCTTTAATCCCAGGAAGTGATGGCAGGAAGCAGAAAGGTATATAAGGTGTGAGGAACAGTAACTAGAGTCTGGTTAAGCTTTTAGGCTTTCGAGCAGCAGTTCAGCTGAGATCCATTCAGATGAGGACACAGAGGTTTCCAGTTTGAGGAAATGAGATCAGCTGAGGAATTGGCAAGGTGAGGCTGTAACTGGTTCTGTTTCTCTGATCTTTCAGCATTCACCCAAATACCTGGCTCTAGATTTGTTTTTTATTAATAAGACCTTTTAAGATTCATGCTACACAGTAGAGCCTAGAGAGGCTTTAACAGAACCCTGAGTTGGAAACCATGTTCTATGCGTTGGACCTTCAAATACAGTACAATTACAGTTGTTACTAGACATTGAAAGAAAACTGCACATTAAATAAGGAAGAACAGAGAAAGTAATTATTATATTTGCATAAATACTGACCTTCAGGCTCTTTAAAGTCAGACATAAATCACTCTAAGTCATGCACATCTTAAAGATGGTTTTTAAAAGCTAACTTTGCTAATAAACCTTTAGCATATCTCAGAATGGCACTTGCTGATCCTGGATACTGGGTTTATTTGTGTTCTGAAATGATGTTCTACTTTTCACCTGCATAATAATACTAGTAAGATTTCTTGTATTCCTGATTAAAAATAACTGATGTAGCTAGATCAGGGCAAAATGAACCCTTTCTATAATGAGTGCAGCTCTGATTTGCCCCAAGACACCGATAACATGATAATAATGGGACCAGATTTCTAATGATGGTGAAACATTTTCTTTGGGGCAGGGTAAGAATATTGGATTTCAAACTTTTTATTTGACTTTTATAACAATGGAATAATCTTTTAACTGCTTTAGCAATTTTCAGAATGTATAAATAGAGGTATGAATTGCCTAAGAATGCCAGAATCCTTTTCTTATATGAAATCATAAATATGAAATGAAATTGCTTTGAAATCACAGAATCATAAGTACAAATGTGATCATTAAGTTCAAGATAGATTTTCTTCTCTTGAAAATCCTGTCCCAAGAGCTTTCAAGGTTGGAAAAACGTTTTTATGTATACTAATGCCAAGTCCTTGAGTTAATTCATTCATTGATTGCCTCATTCATTCACTGTACATACCCACTGCTGCATCGGATCATATTTAGACAAAAAAAAAAAATGGTCATTAATGGGTGGTCTATATATCCAACTTGTTTGTACTGTCATGAATGAGGCAGTGCAGAGACGTCAAATGCTTTCCAGCATGGAAACTAGCAGAGGGCAGCAGAGCAGATGTGTGCCACGAAGTGCAGGCATTTGGAGACCATGCAGTCCTGTCAATCATGGTGTCACAAGGCTCAAGGAGGGCAAAGCCATAATTCTGAGTTCCCTTCTGTCTGGATAGTTTCCAAAAATGTGTGCACAGGCTTCTTCAGTAGCGTGTACCTCACTGGGGTTCGATGAGAGTTGAAGTTTACATTCCAAGAGCAGAATGGGCCCAAGTCAGAATCATCATAGGAGTTCTCAGCCTTAAAAGGAAATGTTTTTTTCTCCATAATAAAAAGTACTTTGATTTATTCCATACTCTATTATTTTATCTTTAGCAAGCCGACAGTTTAAATTGCATGCTTGTAAAGCTTCTGAAAGAATCCTTTCAGAAATCCATCATTCTTTTTCTCTCTTTAGCGTGACTAGATCTTCCCTCAATTTTTTTCCCCAGACACAGTAGGCACTCCTAGACAATCATTAAGACATTTACTTAAAAAAAAAAACTGAAAACAATTTCTGGCCACTATATAAGTATGAGTTATCCAAGAATACATGAATGATTTTCTTGCTCAAAATTGAGAAAATAAAAGGTAGTTTTTTAAGTTGCAAAATTTCAAGTTTTAAATTTCCTTTATTGTGACATTGTAATTTTGTCTCGCTTTTTCAATTTCTCTCTTCCCTTCCGCCTTCTTTCCTCTCCTCTCCTTTCCTGAACAATTAGACCTTAAACCATCAGGCAGAGCATATTCACACAGGCATTCATGCCAGCCTTGCCAACTGCAGTGGTCTAGATCAGGGCACTAAACTCTGAGAGTCTGGAGGATGTGTTCTGAGGACAGCCTAGCATGGCAGCAGGCTGAGGTTGGAGAGTGTTATGGGGTGATGGGAGAGCATGGCTCAGTACAGGACAAAAATAAACATTAAAATAAACAATAATGGCAGTTGAAAAACTATGACCCACTTAATAATATAAGAAAACATGGTCAATTCAGATGTATACTAACACATGAGTAAGTCAAAAGCTTGTTGAGAAATGAGATAACAGTTTCAAAGTACTAGCCCACAAAATACTTGTTGATTACAAAAAGGAAAATGTACTTTACAGTGACAGAATATTGATAGATAACTGCTAGAGTCATGCATATATTTATATATTTATTATTCTTCAGAGCTCAAGTTAACACCTTAGATGCCGTTACTTTAATACAACTTAGTTTTTAAACATATAAACTAATGTGTGAGTAGTTACATAAATTCACACAAGCTATTTGAGTGAAAGGCACATGCTGTTTATGAAAACATATTTGAACTACACACTTTCCTGATCTATTTCTGGTTAGAAGCCTTCTGAAGCAGTGTGGCTGTCCACAGAATGCAGGGTTCCAAGCAGCCATGCCCACCAAGCTCTGTACTTTACTCCTCCTAAATATGAGTGTTTTAAGAAATCTGGTGAGGACACTGTGTAGAGAAGTTCAAAGCTGACGAAAACCCAACAAGGCCAGGACCAGGGTTTTAACTGTAGGGCTACGGAATGCTTCTTTTAAGGGGTGGTGGGAATTGTAGATCGATCGCATCTGAATCCTACACCAGTTTAGCAAACTGAAACAAAAATATTTAGTTTCTCCCCCCTGCAAACTCCCAATCACTTTGTTTATTTACTGCTGTAAACCAACAGTTACAGAGTCCCCAAAGCAGGGGATCCTTCCGCTCTCTTCTCCCATCCCAACAACCAGGTCATCTTCATTCATGTCAATGATGGGAGAAGCAAAAGTTAGGAGAGAAACATTAATCGTATTCAGTATAATATCTGATTTACTACATGACTCAATTTAACTTGAATTAGGCTGAGAAAGTAATGAATTATTAGGACTGTATTTGATATTTATGCACTTATTTACTTTAAAATAAACTCTTTTAGACTATTTTTATTATTTTCGATATTAAATTGTTATGATAATTTTTCTTGAGTAGATATGACCGTAGTAATATCCATCTGCAATCCTGACAATAAGGAGATGGAACCACAAAATTTCCAAGTTTGAGACTAGCCTGAATTACATAGAAAGATTCTGTCTTACCAACAGCATCAAGAACAACAGTTTTTCCTTAAATACACTAATTAATGTGCAGGATAATTTTATTTTACTAATCAGTGAAAAAATTACTTTCCCCAATTGACCTACAATGTAAAACAAAGGAAATCCTGTAAGATTATAGTATTTAATTTTCCTCTCAAAATCTACTTAAATCATCATTTCTCTTCAGAAGCTTAATATTTTTATTTCATTGTGTAAAAATGCAGCAGATATTTTTCCTCTCAAAAGAGTTGCCACAACTTCATATTATAGAAACATGTCTGGTTCAGATTGTCCTCACAGCCCTGAAATTACATTACGAAGCCATGCAGCTTTCCAGAAGGATGGGTTGAGAGCCTACAGAGCACAAGCTACATCTGACCTGAGAAGCGAAACTAATGAGGTTGAAGAGGACATGAAACAGGGTAATCTACAACAACGGGGAGAGATGGCTAAATTCCAACAGAACCATTTGGATTACGATTCTCACTCATGGAGACTTTGAGAATTAGGTCATTTTAAAAGTCCAAGCTAGTTTTCCCACTGGTTAATTATTACTCAGATATAATGAGGAGTAAAGACGTTAGAGATGCATGTGATTATGGTTTCTGCCAAGTAATTGCTGAATCTGTATACTAATAGTTTAGACTTAGGGTATGAGTGTGAGTTCAGGGCAACTGCTCCAAAACTAGACTCCTGAGTTCAGTTCTGCCCCTTATTAATCCGAGGCAGCCTTTCTAGCTTCTCTCCCTTACCTGTAAGACAGAGAGAATGAGTGCCTATGACTAAACTTTATCTGAATAACTCCAGACAAGGCCCTTGGAAAGTGCCTTGAATGTAGTTCTGAGGAAATGCCAGCCGCAAAAGGAGTAAAACCACTCTGCGAATAAGTGCCTAGGATTGTAACATTCACGGTACACCTTGCGTTCCTCGCGGGACCTCCTGGTTTGTGTGAAAGTACAAAGCAAGCCCTTCGCCTTTATGAAGAGCGCATTCCTTCAATTGCTGCTGCAGGATCTTTGAAGAGGGATATGGGCAGGTGCTGGTAGCCTTCATTTGTCTCTCCAGATCACCCTCACCTCCCGTCTCTGTGCACTGCTACTCCAGGAAGTGGTATGTACTCTGCCCAGCTCCCAGTCTCCCTTCTGGTCTTGTTAGAGGTGATGTTGGTCCATGGAAGCACTGGACAATCGGGAGAAATGAAGGAGAAAAGGGTGAGAGTCTTTCTGAGCCACACTTTTTTTCTCAGATCAACGTTGACCCATGGACATGCACCTTATCTACCAAGAAGCCCCATCTAAGGCTGTGGTCCTTCCCTAGTTCTACAAACCCTCATCCTTTCCCCTTCTGGTTTAGCAGCATGAATTCCTGATGTTTCTCTTTTCTGAGCACCCGTGCTTCATCATCCCTGATTAGCGCCCTTGACATGTCACTAAAGATGACTCAATAAGTTTTTCTATTGTGAGTTCTAATTAGATATCCTTTATTTAAATGATTTTCTAATGTGTTGATGATGTCTGTCTGGGTCTTTTGAAGTTCACTTGTTTCTAAATTCCATATTTTGTATTATATTATGGGTATGTAGAAAACATAAAATAAATTAACTAGAAATTATCATAACATCCAGACTTCTTAAGAGCTATTCCAACAAAAGAATTCTTTCTGTGTATTGTAAGAATTTTTTAAAATTCACAGTTACATAATTTATTAGCACTGCCCAAGAATAAGACTGAATACAAACTGAAGGTCAGTTCTAAATCAGGACTTCAGAAATGCAGGAAACCCTTTAAATGAAAATATAACAAACTCTTTTTCCTTCCACAGAAGTAAATTTCTTCATGATTAATTCATCAATAATTGTTGGCTCCCTCACCAATGCCATAAAACACATATATCACAAGTATTTTTATACTATAAAAATGATTCCAGTGGGCTCTGGCGTATTCTGATACATAAATCAATAGTTTAAAAGATATCAAGGGCTAAAATTTTTGACTTTAAGAAATATAAAAGTAGAATATTGAATATTTTCATTTATTCTGAAGAAAAGAAACTAAATGATTACTATGACAGAAAAAGTAGGCAAATACACTGATGTGAGGACTCTGTATGATGGTCAAGATGTTCATAATCCTCATATGAATGTCACACAGCAACTAAACAGCTTCTCTTCCTTTGTTGTAGGATTTCTAACTACTTACATTGTTGTAAATCTTTAACAAAATCTCAGAAGAGAGAGAAGGGATATAGTACCACAGTCAAGACTGTGGACTACCTTAGCTGAGCTCCTACCCACTCAACATTCTGACTATCTACAGAAGATAGGAAGAAAAGGAAGCCTCTCACATAGTACCTAGAAGGCCAGAAGAAACTTCACTATATGAAGAAGACAGACTTATTTATGAATTCACATTATATTACCAAAATATGGGAAAAGGAGAGGGGATGGGAGAAAGAAGGGAGGGAGAGAAAGAGGGGGGAAGGAGGGAGGGAGAGAATCTGAACAGAACTACTTTATTATGAGCATCATGAGTGGAAGTACAACAGCAAAGAAGAGAAAGAGAACAAGAAAGGGATGTATCTTTCAAAAGGAAAATAAAACACTAAGATACAGTTCAGTGGTACAGGGCTCCTGATACTGACATGGACAAGGACATGATTTCAGTCTCTAGCAATTCAAATTACACTCACATATACAGGCACATAAAGTAGTCAGTATTCCCTAATTAAAACATAAAAGGATGACAAAGAAGAAAGCAGCAAAACCAAAGAAAAAGTTCACAGTTGGCACCTTGGCACCTCGAAGGATACCTTAATAAGAACCTGAATTCAAGAGCTCAATGGTTATATCACGTGTGTGTGTGTGTGTGTGTGTGTGTGTGTGTGTGTGTGTGTGTGTATAAATAGAGGAGGGGTGGTAAGATGGCTAATTGGACAGGTGTGCTTGCAGCCATGACTAACAATCCAAGTTTGATCCCTGGGACACACATAGTAGAAGAGAACAGTCTGCTTCAAGTTGTCTCTGATTTCTACATGTGCCCTCCGGCATGCATGTGAAAACCAACCCCTGCCCAAATAACAATTAATAAATAAATGCAATAAAAAATAGATGAAATAAGAGTAGTTGTAGATTTAAGAAAACAGAAGAAGGCTTTAAAAATATTCACAGAAGTCAATTTAAAAGGAGACAGTATAAAACTAAAAGTTCACCCATATGGACTGTGCTCACCTGAGGGAGAGAATGATGCTGTCACTTGGTCAAGTATGGGAGAGCTTTTAAATGCTGTGCCATTTTTTATTTTCTAATTTATTTAATCATTTATGAATAAATATTTTAATTTTATAAGAGAAATATTTATTTTCCTAAAGTAATTCAGTGGTATCTGAAGCAGACAGTGACGACATCATTCATATCTCTCCAGCTTCTCTATGGCCTTCAGCCTCCTGGCATCCAGTATTCATGTCTTTGCCCAAGGATGTCACTTCTGACTGTGGAAGAGTGTCACATCTACTAGGCCAGTGGTTCTCAACCTGTGGGTCACAGTCCCTTTGGAGGTTGAGTGACCCTTTCACAGGAGTTACCTAAGACCATCAGAAAACACACATATTTACATTACAATTCATCACAGTAGTAAAATTACAGTTATGAAATAGCCACAAAATAATTTTATGGGTGGGGGTCAATACAACATGAAGAGCTGTATTAAAGAATCACAGTGTTAGAAAGGTTGAGACCCAAGCTCAAAGCACTAGCAGTGGTCCAGAAGTTGAGAGATTAATGAGATTAATGCTCACTTTCAGCATCCTAAACCCAGGCATCTTTATGTTCCAGTGGAATCATTCTGTTAATTATTCCAACTATTTACCAGAGTTAATTCATGAGACTAGTGTTTGGCACCACCAAAGTGGGCCACCACCTCACTCTTCTTAGCTGCCTGCCCTTCCTGGGCCTCTCATCCTTCCATCCACAGAGTCTCCTGCTCATCTCAAATAAGAGCTGCATTCAAATTAGAACGTACTTTTGAACACAAACGGACACATATACCATTTACATGTAATACCAATGTGAAAATGAACACAGTAATGTCTAAAAAGTATACTAAAGTATACTAAAGTGATTCTTAATGGTTAATATAATTACCATAGTCTTTCTTTTTACTTGAAGTTTTCAAAATATATAAAATACATAAAAGGTGCCAGCCCATTATGCCCCTTGAAATCATTTCCTTTACACAGTATCAATTTTGCATGATAAATTTGAGGGTCAGCCTATCTATCATTGTACATAGTTTTATATTTCTTTCTTCATTTTTCTTCTTCCCTGTTGTTGTTGTCCTCTTGGAATTGTACTGACTTATCATTGCACTATCATACCTACTTCTGTGCTACTGCATTATATAGATGTGTATGTATATATGTATGTATGTATGTATGTATGTATGTATGTATATATACACATTAGCAAAGTCCATTTTTAAGTACCAAATGCTTCCAATCTAATTTAATAATTTTATAATTCACATCTAGATTCTTTCCATTTATATAGGATTCTTTCAAAGTCAACAAACTGGCTCCAACTCTCAACTAGAAGACAGTTGTCCTGAAAACAAGCCAAATTATTTCCAGAATAATTCCTCATTCAATGAGTTCATACAAGCATATTTTGTTGTCTAGGGGTTGTAAGGATGAGAGCAAACTGGCAGGGGACAAGAACAGTGTTGTCAGAAATCATGCAGTAGAGAAGTTAAGAAAGCAAGATCAGGATGGCTTACTCAGGACCGACATGATTCACTTATTTCTAATGAAGGAAATGGGTGGGTCTGATGGGCAGACAGAGAACTCTTGTGCAATAGCAGCAAGCCTGGACAGAGCTTTTGCCAAGCACCCACCACGTCTGGCCAGTTTCTCTCCTAGGATAAGTTTAGTCACAGTTCTTGACATAATTCCTCTTCCTCTTTTGTTCTGGGCAACCAAGTTCCTGGACTTGAGAACAAAACTGCACCCCTAAATCGTTCACACAGTTTTAATTAAGGTATTTCTTCCACAGTCTTGAAGTCATTTCATTGCTAGACTCTTTAGAAGTAATTGCTTGGAAATTTAGGGTGAAACAACAAAGCTCATTAGCATTTTTGAAGCACAAAGGAAGCTAAAAGTGGTCCTCAGTCAATGAACTAGGATTTGGAAAGTATGCTTTCCTCTTTTACTTAGAAGACAGATATTTAGAAATAAATGTGAAGTCACTCTCTATAATATGGTTGTTAGAGTCAAACAAATCCACATGAGCTCATAGATAGAATGATACCACATGACATCCGTGTAAGTGGATTTTTATATTTTGTCTGTCATAAGCAGATTTTTATATTTTGTCTGTTACAAACTTCTAAGCTAAACGTTGAAATCAATTAGATCATATCATGAATTCTCCGAGATTGCTGGAGCGTACTGTATACATCAGGTAGAACTAGTCATCATGGTCAACTTAGAAATGAGTAAATTACTATACTTGTATATAAGTAGCTGAAACTCCCTGGTGAGAAATATAGTTGTTATAAAGACATCAAAAAAAGAAAGCATTTTTCTTAGTGACACCAAGAGTCATGGAGATAAAGCACAGAGGAGTCTCAAGGCTTTCCTGTAATGCATGTTACACCTTTATTCAAATCTCTGAAATGTACAAAATTCAAGCCTCGTATAAAAAATGAACTGAGAGCCAATGAATCTTTACAGTTATGTAGGGTCACAGAATGTTGGTAAGGCACATAGAAGTTTAAATTGCTCTAGAAATATAATCTTCCAGAAAGGGTTTGTATAAATACATGCAGCTGTGTTTGATATCAATAGCTAGACACATATTATAATCTTTCCTTTATGAATTTTATGATATGCAGATTTAATAAAAATTAAATAAAATTTTAGTTCTAATTACATGATTAGCTTTGGTTATAAACTCAGACATCATGCTGGAAGGGCCACACCATCTGACTGTATGCAGTGTTCCTCCTGTTGTTCTCGAGTCTGTTTACATGCTTTGTTGTATAATTTCAGTTTTCATTTAACTGTGTGGTAAGTACTAGCAAAACTTCAAAAATACTTTCTCAGGGCATAATAATAGAGAGGATCCCTTTGAGGTCTTCACAGTGCTGGTTGTGATGCATAGCTCAAGACAAGGTAAAGGACTGCAGGTCAGATCTCAGCTCTATCAAGGTAATATTCCTACCCTACAGTGGAATTTTCCTCTTTCCTTACTTTCACCTTGAGAAAGCTGGGTTTGGTTTTAATGAAGCAACTACAGACAGCTCTATTTATAGATAAACATCTAGTGCGAGTGCAGAAGTGAAGACTTCTAATTGGAGAGCAGAGGGAGGAGAGCTAATCAAGGCACGCCACTGGAACCCAAGTTGAAGGAATCTAGGAGAGATACTCTTATCTGACTGGGAGCTGCACTAGCTGAGGAGTGGTAGGTGGAGAAAGATTAAACTAAGAATTCCTCAGCTGAGGCTGCCTGTGATGTTTGCAGCCCAGATAAGATGGGGAATAATATGTTATTAAATAGAAATGCAACAAAAGTAATGAATATTTGTTGGGATGTTATGAGTGGAAAAGACTCAATGGTCTACTGGATTTAATATGTCTATCTCCTTCCAACTCTGTGTTCAGTGAAGTTAAGTTGGTGGCTTAAAATAGACCACAATGAGAAAATGTATGCCATCAAAATTGTGAATGCATTCATGTGGAGGTCAGAGGACAACTTCCAGAGGTCATTTCTCTCTTTACAATGGCCATCAAGTTTGTGTAGTAAGTGCTTTTACCTGCTGAGCCATTGTACCAGTCATGACCTCATAACATTAGACAGAAGAATTACCATCGTTATTATTACATATAAAAATTAATTGATGATTATGAATACATAGAAATCAGAAGTAAAAAAGTTAAAACGGGGACAGAGTGCATTGTGAGAAATGATATCGAAACCAGGTAGGTCCCTGAGAAATAATTGCTTATGAGACATGAGTTGAGAAGCATCCTGAAAGGAGGAAGAAGAGAAAGAGAGCAGAAGAAATGTTGGGATAGGTTAACTCATCAAAAATAAGTTCAGATGTGAGGGAGAAGAATCAGTGCTGCCATTGTCCTCACCACTATTATCACTACTGCATGCACTTAGCAGATACTGTATGCAATATATTGGGTGTTTGCAATGAAGTATCTCAAACTTCAAAAATCATAAGTAGACATTCATTAGGCACTGCATCAAGCTGAATCTCAAGATATGTAAGTACCCTGTTTAAAACACATTGGCTGATAGTGGCATAGCTAAGTCTCAGGCTAAGATACCTGTTACCCTAAACTTAATTCTCAGAAACCAACTTGAAGTTATTTATTCATCATTCTATTGAAACATACCATTGAAAGACCATTTTGCTTAACTTTTTAATTTTTGCCATTCCTAGGATCATAATAAATGATATGTGAGAAAAGTACAAGATGGAGATGGAGCTGTAACAGTTTTCAATTTTTATCTTCAGTCAAAAATAAATTAAGAACCGAGACAAGACTTAAATTCAACAAGTTCTCCAAATTTTCCATGAGTAATCTTTATCCAGGGTTCACCTGCTGGCTTTCATTTGAATTCAAGATACATAGGAAGAGGACCGTGAATCGACTCACTACAAACTCTTGAATTGAGTAATCCTGAAGGACATGGCAAGTGTTTGAATTGTAAGCATTTGACTTTTTTTTTTTTTTTTTTTTTTTTTTTTTTTTTTTTTTTTTTTGGTTTTTCGAGACAGGGTTTCTCTGTGTAGCTTTGCGCCTTTCCTGGAACTCACTTGGTAGTCCAGGCTGGCCTCGAACTCACAGAGATCCGCCTGGCTCTGCCTCCCGAGTGCTGGGATTAAAGGCGTGCGCCACCACCGCCCGGCCGCATTTGACTTTTGCTAACAACCAAATCACTGAACAAAAACAGTAATTATAAATTCAGCAATGCAGGATAAGATCTGGTAGCAAAATTCTTTCCCTTCAGGAATCAACTCTGTCAAACTTCCAACTCAGAGCAGACACTTTCAAACTGAAGTCTGTTTTCAATCCTGGCTATTAGGAGTGTTTATATTTTTCACAAAGGCTAGCACATGTTCTAAAAGGTAGAATCTCACCTCTTCCAGTCTCGATTCACAAAGTTGGACAAATACACAGAACTCTATCTGATGATCTGGGTTCTGTTCTGTCACTTACATAGCATTGCTGCCTCTTTTCCTTATCTGCCAGTCACACTGAAGGTAAGCAGAGCTGCCTGTGAGACACACATCAGGGATCTTGGAATCTTCTTGCTTACCACAGTGAGAGGAACTCCACAATTTTTTGTAATATTTAACACCATGAGTGCAGCAGTTTATAACAATAACATATCATGCATAAAATTCCAAGTAAGACTTGAGAGTCTTTGAAAATTTTAATAACTTCTTGCATCTTATCACATCACATTGGAAATAAGCTGAATGCAGATATAAAGAGAAACAAAAAAAACTTATAAACACATGGAAATGTAGAAGAAATAGATAAAATTTTAGGAATCTGTGACCGAACAAAAATTGGACCAAGAGGATATGAAAAACATGAATAACAAATAAGGAGATTGATGCACCAATAAAAATTCATCCAACAAAGCCAAGGCCAGAATTAGATAGATAGGCTGCTCAATTTTATAAAACCTTTAAACAAAAACTGACACGTAGGCTCCTCAAGCTATTCCATGATAAAGGTAGGAAAACAATATTTCTAAAGCTCTTCTATGGAGCCAAAATTACCCTGATACACACACACACACACACACACACACACACACACACACACACACACACACACACAAAGAGAGAGAGAGACAGACAGACAGAGAGAGACAGAGAGACAGAGACAAAGTGACAGAGAGATAGAGAGAACTATAGGACAGTATCCTTGATGGATATAGAAATGAAATCTCCCACAAATATTTAGAAAGTGAATTCATCAGCATATTAAAAAAGATCACACACCATGATAAAGCTGTTTTCATTTCTTGAATGCAAGGATGAGTGAACATACACAGATCAACGTATATAGTACAGCACATAAGCAGAACTAAAAAACAAAATTCACATTATCATTTTAATAGATCAGAAAGTCCTCTGACAAAATTCAATGCCTCTTCATGACAGAGGTCTTGAAGAAACTAGAAGTAGAAAGAACATGCCTCAACATGCTAATGGCTATGTACAACACATCCTTCGACAGCATTGTATTGTTTGTGGAAAACTGAAAGCATTTTAGTCAGCAGCAAGTCACAGCTATCCACTCCTTACCACTCTTACTCAGTACAGTGCTTGATACTTTAGCTAAAGCAACAAAGCAAGAGAGATGTGACAGAAACTGGAAGGAAGAAGTCAAATTATTCCCAGTTGCAGGTAGGAACTTGTAAGTCCATAAAGATTCTACTAAGACTTTCAGACTTGATAAAACTTCCAGTAAAATATAAGGATTCATAATCAACACAAATAAATCTATAACTTTTCTATATACTCAAAATGAACCTAGCGAGAAAGGAAAACAATCCAATTTGCTGTAGTCAAGGGCTCATTACTTTAGGAATAAACCTACTTAAAGAGGTAAAAGATACTTACAAGGAAAACAGTCTAACACTGAAGAAAGAGACACTAGAAGATTGTAAGAACACCCATGCTTGTGGATTGGCAGGATTAACTTCATTAAAATGGTTGTATTACGAAAAGTGATATATTAATGGAATTCTTCCTCAAACTAGAAAAAAAATCCTAAAATTCACAAGGAAGCATGAAAGACTCTGAAGATCCAAATATCTGAGTGAAAAAAGGCAATGATAATTTGGCTTTGCCATAATGGCAAAGTCAGCATGGTATCAGCACAAAAACAAAACCACAGACTGATGAACTAGATTAGAGGACTTGAAAGAAAAGAAAAACACGCATCTGATTTTCAACAATGGTGACAAAAATACTTATTGAGAAAAAAACAGCCTCTTTAACAAAATGTGCTAGAAAAACTGAATACCCAAATACACACAATTGAAACTAGACCCTGATTTCACCCTGTAAAATAGCCAACTCAAAATACATCAAAGACATTCAACTGTGGCCTCATACTCTGCAACTCATAGGAGGAAACACAGGGAAGCAAAAACAATGGCTTTGTGAGCAAGACTCCAATAGCTCAGGAAATAATAGGAAAAAATTGACAAATGTGATCACAAAAAAACTCAAAAACTTCAGCCTAGCCAAGGAAACAATCAATGGTGTAAACAAACAGCCTACAGAATGGTAAAAATCTTTGGCAGCTATTCACACAACAGGAAATTAATATCTAGACAACACAAAGAGCTAAAATTTTCAAACATCAAAAGAACAAGTAATCCAAACAATAAATAGACATATGAACTGAACAGAGAGTTGTCAAAAGAAGAAACACAAGTGACTAATAATTTCATGAAAATGTGTTCACCACATGTAGTCATTGAGAAAGGCAAATCAAAACTACATCAAAAATTATCTCAATAAATCAGAATATCCACTGTCCAGAAAATTTGTGAATTTATGTGTGTGTGTGTGTGTGTGTGTGAGAGAGAGAGAGAGAGAGAGAGAGAGAGAGAGAGAGAGAGAGAGAGAGAAAACAGTATATACATATATATATGAGAGAGAGAGAAAAAGAGAGAGAGAGAAAGAGAGAGAGAGAGAGAGAGAGAGAGAGAGAGAGAGAGAGAGAGAGAGAGAGAGAGAGAGAGAGAGAGAGTTGGTGAGTGGAAACTAGTCCTTAAACTATGGAAAAACATATAGGATATCTTCAAACAATTAAAAATAAAATTACCACATGGTTCTTCCCCAAAAGAACCAGAATCAACCAATTATAAAGTTATAAAGATTCATCCATTTGCCTGCAAATTTCATAATGCCATTGTATTTTACAGCTGAGTAATACTCTGTTGTGTAAAGGTACCACATTTTCTTCATCCATTCTTTGAGGGGCATCTACATTGTTTCCAGGTTCTGACTATTACAAATAATGCTGCTATGAACATAATTGAGCAAGTGTCCTTGTGGGATGATTGAGCAACCCTTGGGTATATGCCCAAGAGTGGGATCATTGGTCTTGAGGTAGATTAATTCCCAATTTTCTGAGAAGTCGCCATACTGATTTCCAAAGTGGCTGTACAAGTTTGCACTCCCACCAACAGTGGAGGAGTGTTTCCCTTGCTCCACATCCTCCTGAGTGAGGTAACCCAGACTCAGAAAGACAAACATGATATATATTTACTCATAAGTGAATACTAGATGTAAAGCAAAGGATAACCAAACCACAACCTACAGCTCCAGAAAAGCTAGAGCCTTCATCCAGTGACTGATGGAAGCAGATGCAGAGATCCACAGCCAAGTACTAGGCTGAGCTCTGAGAGTCCAGTTGAAGAGAGGGAAGAGGGATCACATGAGCAAGGGAGTGGTGAAGATCATGATGGGGAAGTCTACAGAGACAACAAAATCAAGCTCATAGTAACTCATGAACTTTAAACTGACAACTGTGGAACCTGCATGGGACTGGACTAGGCTCCCTGCATATGGGAGACAGTTGTGTAGCTTGGTCTGTTTAGAGGACTTCTGACTGTCGGATCAGGATCTAATCCTGATTCATGAGCTGGCTTTCTGGAACCTATCACCTATGATGGGACGCCTTGTTCAGCGTTGATTTATGGGGAAGGGGCTTGGTCCTGCCTCAGCTGAATGTACCAGGCTTTGCTGACTCCTCATGGAAACCCTTATCCTTTTGAAGGAGGGAATATGGGTGAGGGAAGGCTGGGGGTGAGTGGGAGGAGGGATGAGAGGGGGATCTGTGGTTTGTATGTAAAATTAATTTAAAAATTCCTTAAATAAAAGTTATGAAGATAAAAAGATATCTGTATACCTATTTTTATCACCTTTTATTTTTTTATAATAGTCACATTATGAAATCATTGTGTGAATGGTTAAATAAAATGTATGAATGCACGTAAGAGTATTATTTGGCCATAAAGAACAAACTCATGCCATTTTCATAGATGTGGACAGGACTGGAGGTCATCGTGTTAATTGAAATAATGGAGACATTGATAAACATCATATGCTTCCTTTCCTAAATAGAGTTTGGAGTGATAAAGATGACATGGAAGTAGAAACCATAATAGGAAAGAGGAAAGTGGTGGGAAGGGTTTAGGTACCTCAGGACAATTGTAGTGAATAGGATTAAAGTAATACATATGGCTGAATGAAAATGTCACAGTAAAATCTAGTATTCCTTATAAATATATGCTAAAACTGTTAACTCACTCTGAGTAAAAGCAATGTAATATGAACTGCTAATAATTGTTTCTACACATTCCCAAAGGGCATTGCTTGCTATGATAAGCATGGCTAAATTACAACACAAACTGCATGTGATGCTGTTGTTGAAAACTCAGTAGGAGCCTTCTTTGGAGATGACAAAGCAACACATCTGTTTTGAAACTACACTATGTCCTAAAGCTCTAAGAAAAAAATAATACTTTCAGTCTTTGTTTTTATTTTACTTTGTGGTTTTTTTTTCAGGGTGAGAGGGGTTGAGCAGAGTTTCATTTAACCCAGGATGGCTTTGAACTATCTATACAGAAGAGGATGGTCTTAAGTTTCTGATCCTCTTGACTCCACCTCCCTCCCAACTGCTGGGATTGCAGGTGTTTTCCACCATGCCATTTTATACGGTGCTAGGTCTTCAAACCAGGGCTCCATGTGTGAGAGGTCTTCAACCCAGGGCTCCATGTGTGAGAGGTCTCCAACCCAGGGCTTCATGCATGAGAGGCAGGCCTTCAACCAGCTGGGCTACATGCCCAGCCCTTACATTAACTTTTACCCCTGTGCCTGCGGCTTGAATTTTATATTAGACTGCACCCCTACTATTTGTACCTCACTCAGTTCCTCAGCTGAGATGACCCCTAAATCTCAATATTTCCCATTGTCACAAGCCACCAGTTGACCTTTTTTTGTGAAAACAGGAGAGGATTTAGAAATTTTCCTTCAGGCTCCATGGATATCTTATGATAACTATTTCATAAGAAACTTCAGTGTATTCAAACTGAACTCTATTCATCTAAGCAAGCCACACCCATCTCTGATTTCTGCATTTCTGACCAGAACCTCACCATTACCCTAGTTATTTACACCTCCTTTTCCTTTTCTCCTCATAATGTCAACTCATCTGGTTTCTTGCTAAAGGCTTTCAGCATCCTTTTTAGTTTTTCAATTTGCAGCTCATAACCAACTTCTCCATCTCCGCTGCTTGGCCAGTTCTATGATCCATTTCCCCAACTATTGTTTCAAAGAGCAAGTACAATAATAACTCTTGCTAAATAAGGAATCATCAATGCTTCTCATTACTAACCACTTCAACACTTTCCCCTCTGACATTCAAAGTAGCCAATTTAATGCTTATGTCCTATGCAGCAATCAGGATATTAAAGAAAAAAACTCAACACTCCACCCCAGCACAGGCCTGATCTTTGCTCCCTTGCTATCTTTATTTTCTCATAAAGAGTAATCCTTTTGTCTCAAACAGCTGAACAATGCTCTCAAATAAAACTTTCTGTGGGAATGGAAATATACCACAATTCTTTTGGACCATTATGAAGCTGGAAGCCACATACAGCTATTGAATCATTGGCACATGGCCATTCCAATTAAGGAACTGACTTCTTCATTTTATTGACTTAGAGTAACATGAATTTCCACCTGGATGTTGGTGACTACTGGGAAGTACAGGTTTATATCCTGTTTCTGTTAGAATTCTCTCCATTATAGAGTGACCAGGTCCAACTTTCATTACTTGCACTGATTTCCATGGTTTGAAAATTTCTTTCTTCACACTGATTGCAATTTCACATATTTTCACACCTTCAATTACTCAAGATGATATGGGAAAAACAATGATTGAAACACTAGGGTTTGGGTCCAAATTGTTATCCACTGAACTGCTCAACTTGGAGTAATTGTTCTAATTGTCCCAAGCATCCATTTAATAATACAATAGTCAGTTACCTCAGAAAGTTACGAGATTTAAGTAAGAAATTTAAAAATAGAGAAGTGATACATTTAGCTTTATCTTATTATGAAGGATTTGTGGGTACATCATGCACAGATTCAAATTATAAATTCACCATCTACTGAACATCCTCCCTTCACTTAGGATGATGGAGTCTCTGCCTTTGTTGAATCTATAGACTCATAGGAAGACGTTTTCCATCTTGGTTGTCCATGTGGAACTTTTGTCCCAAAGAAAGTAAATGTGTTTCTTTAAAGGTGTTTTTTTATTGTTTGGGCATTTCATACATGTATAATGTGTTCTGATGAAATCTATGCCCATTCTTCTCCTTTTAATTACTTCTGTATCTCTCCCTACATTTTCCCCTCTTAACTTCATGTGCTCTTATTTTAAATCCACTGAGTCTACCTAGTTCTGCTTATGTGCATGCATGGATGTAGTATGATCTATTAAAGCATCTGTAACCTCTAAATAGCTGCATCACTGATGAAAACTGAGTCTCCACTCCCCAGAAGACATAAGTTGACATTAGCTCCTCAGCTACAGGTGGGACTTCATAAGCTCCTATCCAACCCATGGTGGAAGTTTTGCTGGTTTGATCTTGTGCAAGTAGCAATGAAATATTCTACATACATTTCCAGGGGAGAAAAGTAGTCAACAGCCCTACCCTTCCGTTTACCTTGCTAGCTATGATAACAACTGGCATGGCAAAATATGCCCACTGGTGCAATGGTGATATGAATATTATGGGAGTAACCAATCATTTTCTGATTGGATTTGTAGTTCACTCTACAAAATGGAACTTGTGCCTGGAACTGTTAACTGGGACGGAAACTTACGGCTGCTTACAGGCCCCAGAGAAGAACTTAATACAATTATTTTGCTAAACGGACTGGTAATAAACTGCTCTTTAAGTTTTTTTTCATTATATCCATAGATAAATGTATCTGTCAACCCTGATCAAAGAAGCTTCTTTTTTTTCAGTAGATGCAATTAGTACAGAGACTTACAACTGGTCAACCTACATAGAATAAGAGAATGCATAATGCTTAGCTCTGAAGGGGACAGCTGTATCACAGTATACCTCCTAAGGCAAAGGGATTGTTTCAGAAGAAGGGGTGCAAAGATATAAACACCAAGGGCAGTGCACATCTGCAATGTAATAGTGTTTGCCAGAGATGTTACGGCTATTGCAAACAGGACTAGGTTTCCTTTTTAAGGAGGGAGAGTTTATTTGGGTTCACAGTCTGAAATGACAGTGTGTCATGACAAAGTAGTCACAGAATCAGCATATAGAGAGCAGAGAGTAAGAAACACTGGTGCTCACCTTGTTTTTGGTTTTGGTTTTGTTGTTCTTGGTTGACTGTTTTTTTTTTTTAATTCAGTTCAGGACCCCAGCCCATTTATTTATTTTTTTTATTGTGGTGGTCTACTGATAGCCTTGCACAACACTATTCACATAAGAGCATAGCAGGTATTTACCTCTCTGCTTTTAAGCCTAGGTGGTCTTCGCACTTCCAATGAGGCACCTGTTTTCCTCAATCCCAGGGTTATCAGTAAACACATTTTATCCATACTTTCTCAGCATTGCCCCAAACCGAGTAACTGGATGTTTGAGGTTGTTGTTGTCTGTCTTACTGTTTTTCTGATGTCTACATCATGAAATCATTGAACTCCTAGGGAAGTTAGTAACTGCCTTCCCCCCTTTGAAGAAATAATTTAGTAGAATCAAAGCTCAGGCAGATGAGTGAAAACAGGAGCTTCTCTCATACTCTGCACCATGGTGGAGGTTTAACAGAATGTTCAGTACATGTTTCTCCCCCATAGTGACTTGAGGATAATTGTAGAGGGAGTTGACAGCACTACTAACATCTCTAAGCAATGTTATTTAAGTTCATGTAGGCAACCATGCTCTCACATTATAGCTATAACTTTAAGTTGAATTGTGGCTATGAAATGGGAGCCTGTAAGTCCCATCTACATGTTCTTTATACAGTTTTTCACTACATCTAATAGCTGACTAGAGTCTTCCAACCACAAAACTCACTCAAAACATTGATAAAATGGAGTGCTTTGCCTAGTCTTACTCATTTTATTTTCTAAATCTCATTTTAAAATCGTAAGTTTGATTTGAGTGCATATGTATCATTTTTATTATTTCCCATAAGGAAGTCAACCAACTTAAAAATGCCAAATCATTCTGCTTTGGGAAATTCTCTTAACACTGACAAAATTAGAAAAGACGATTTCTAAATTAACTATTCTAAATTACCCCTGATTTTCCCTAATAGAGCTATAATCCATGATAATCCATGTGGCTTGTATAATCCTTCTCATCTTTATACTCTCTGACACAGATCAGGAGGCATCCCTATTGGCAACTGGGGAACCTCTTACAATCTGTTATGATTTCTGTAACAATCCATAGAGGTTTAATAATATAAAATTAACACACATAAAAAGTCACCAACTGTCCATTTGGATAAAAATAGACATTGCTTTCTGATTCTCATTTTGTCATTTTTATTTTTCAGGAAACATGACTTAAAAGGCATATTTTCACTTAAAGATACATTGATCATTTGGCATAAGAGACTGGGAAAAGTAATGAAGGATATCCTGAAGTATGACAGCAGCATTTAGCGGGGAAGGATTTAGAGAGGCATTAAAACACCATCAAATAGATCTCATTCAGAATAACACTTTCTCTGCTCTCTTAACTAGAATCTCCTCCATTTACTGAATTGCTCTGTCATTTCATTGCCAGATTTTTAGTAACAATACAGGATGACTAGTGGAAGTTAGGTTTGCAAGGTAACAGAGATTTGAATTTCTTGAAATCACAGATACTGTTGACTTAGGGGCATCATTTATTTCTGTATACTTACCTAAATTCATTTTCCTAAATTAATTTGAAATTACATAAAAGGCTTATATGACTTCAAACAGGAGATCAGTGTCTGTCTTCACTTTTTACACAAGAGGCTGACAAAAATACAGACTTATTGTGGAGCTTTTTCCTTCCTCCCACTCTGGGAGAGGTTACCTATAATCCTTTTAGGCCTTTTCAATTTTGATAGGTCTAGAAAGCTTATGGATTTTTTTATTTGATTATCTCCCTTTTAGACCTCATTATCTTACCCCGTGATAACACTGATGCCCTCAAATTTCTTTTCTCTTGTGTCATTAGACGTTTTCCATCCAAGTTTGACAAAGTTGACTTTGTTGCACATTGTTTATATTTTAAAAATCATTTTCTTTGTCTGAAAGTTTGCAGACAAACCTGCATCACATTTGGCTCACATGGGTATGTTTCTAAGTAAATCACCCTGAACCTCAGTGATTTACTGGGTGAAACATTTTATTCTGTGCTTTATGTATATCTGCCATATGGTGGAGTTTGCTGGACCTGAGTTTGCTCGTTGAAGTGGCAAAATGTAGACGAAATCCAAGCTTACCCCCAGAGAACACTCATGTCTCTGGGTCTAGCCATCTAAGTGTGGTGTTGTCACAGCCAAAGGTAAAGCAGAAAGCAAGCAAATGAAAAATACTTCACAGGTGTGCTCAAGCCTCTGCTAGCCACGTGTCTCCACAGCCCACTGGCTCACACAAGCCATACAGTCAATAGGTCAGGGAAATATTCTTCCAGAAGAAGTGGTGCTTCACCATTGAGTGAACATATGATGGAAAGTAATTTAATCTTCCACATCAATCTGTGGACTGCTCCAAACTATACAAGTATAGCATTCAACTTATCAGATACGTTCAAATTAATCAACGCCCACAGTCACCATCTATGCACCAGCAGGATTTAGTCCCTTGTTTCTATAACTCTCCTGTCACATTTAATACTGTTTCTGTTAAATGTTTTCCTCCCAAGCTTTGTATTTTTTTCTCTGCTACCAGTCACTTCCTTCAAAATTCATGAAACCGATGTGCTTCTGATATAAGTATTCTCTTAGTTTCTTTCCTTCTTGTTTTTGTGTTTATTTTATTCTACCTATTCTACATCTTCACTAAAAGTGTTCAAACTGCCTTGTCCTTTCTTCATCTTTCCATCATTCTCAAAGTGAAGCTGAAAGATACTTTATACTAGGGTGGAAAATACTTTATTTTCACTTAATCTCAACTATTCTTCATCCAGGCCTTGCTCCAAATTAATTCAGAAGGTAGCACAATCAGGGACAGTCTGTGGACAATTGCAGCCAGAACCGAGACTGGCTCAAGTCCTGGCTGTGTCACTTGTTGAGCAAATTACATAAGCAAGCTGTCCCTCCGGGTGTTTGTTGTTTGTTGTTGCTGTTTGGTGTGTTTATCTAATTATTATTTATCAATAAAAAATCAGGAGTCAGCTATCAGAGTAAAAACCTGAACGATCAGAGAAGAGCCAGACAAGCTCCCAGTGACTTCCTGTCTCTCCTGTTCCTCCACCCAAAAGGCCAAGATCCACTCTCAGCCCTGCCTTACCACTTCCTGTCTCCCCTCTGTCCTCAGTCCTCCAAAACCTCTATGGTTAATTTTGGTCAGCTAGTGGCTAGCCCTCTGACTCCAAGCAAACTTTATTGTCAGAATGCGATCAAAATATCACACCACAGTTGTTGCTGTTGTTTCTTCTGTTGTGTTTGTTTGGTCAGTGTATGAGTGTCTGAGACAGTGTGGCTCAGGCTGACCTTAAACTCATTGTTCTTCTGCCTCAGCCTACCAAGCACTGGGGCCAAAGATATGCACCATGATCCCTGACTGGATTTCTTGTTCAACCCCTACCTAAATATCTTGATGAAGATTGATAAGTTACTTTACATCAGCTCTTTATAGAGTCTATCAGATTTAGTATTCTTAGCAGTGCAGGTAGTATGGACATGTTACTCAAACTTCTAAGCTTTTCTGTTTCCAGGGATTTTATCTTTACCTGGAACAGTGACTGAAATCAATCATTAACAAAAAGTCTACTTAGGTTCACATTTCAGATGGTACATCATTTAATTCTTGTAATGATACTATATGGTAAGTTGTATAACTTTTTAATTAAAGAGGTATCTTTTCCAGCAAAAGTTAATTTAACTTTCTCAGGGCAGGACAACTAATTTGTGGTAGAATTAGGATTTAATCCAAGTTCTTGATACCCATTTCCTTACTCTCTGGCATCTCTAAAATTTTTTTATTATAGTTTTTAAGAAATTGTACATACCTTTCAGGAAAAAATATATCCCCTTATTAAAAGAATTGATGGAATAAGCCAGACAGTCTATGGAATATATTAGCACACCTTACCAAGAAATATAAAATTTCTTAAATTTAACATAAGAGCATATTTCTTCTTCTTCTTCTTCTTCTTCTTCTTCTTCTTCTTCTTCTTCTTCTTCTTCTTCTTCTCCTCCTCCTCCTCCTCCTCCTCCTCCTCCTCCTCCTCCTCCCCTCCTCCTCTTCCTCCTCCTCCTTCTCCTCCTCCTCCTCCTCTTCCTCCTCCTTCTCCTCCTCCTTCTTTGGGGAGAAGATTCAAGACAAGGTTTCTCTGGTTAATAGTCCTTGCTGTCCTGCAACTTGCTTTGTAGACCAGGCTAGACTCAAACTCACAGAGTTCCGCTTGCCTCTACCTCCCGAGTGCTGGGATTAAAGACATGCACCACCACTGCCCAGCTAATAATTCCTCTTCTTAAAGCATGTTCATTTTTAAAACAAATACATAACAAAGTAAAAAATAACAGTTATCTACAAACCCTAATAGACTCTTACCCATGTGCACATTATAAAAGGCATGGATAAGGAATTGCATTTATTTGCTTGAGATACAACATTAGAAATACACATAGTTTTTTTTGTTTTCTCAACATTAATTACATCCCAAACATTTTGGCATTTCACTAAATAATAAAATATTTTATAGTGGCATAGGTAATATATCACAATATTCACTTCTGCCTTGCTTCCAATTATTGTATGACTGATAATAAACTTTTCTCTATATATTTTAAGAGTACAATAAGGCAAGCAATTATATTTTGTTCATCCTTGCCAGCTTTCACCAAACCCCCAAAGTGTAACTTGAGAGGCAAGTAGAAAACATACCACACTAGTGTGTGTTCAGTGAGTCCACACTGTAAAAGTCTTAGCTATGGAGTATAAAGGTACACAGAGGTAAATCATTATTTCTTTACCCACAATGGCACATCAGGCTTAGACTGAGACACTGAACATCTCAGAGACAAAAATGAAGGACTAGGGGCTATTGGTTCTTATTCTTTGTATCACCATTTAAATCTGAAGTGAACAGCATGAGAATAAGGATATTTAATGTCCCCTTCCTACATCATATTTAGCATCCTTTTAAAAGTAAAATAAACAACTGATTTTTATCATGCCCAGGTAAGGTAACTCAAATGTATACCAGGCTGTTCACAGTATATTATACACATGAAAAGCACATTCATCTGCTATACACACAAACTCCTGCTAAGAATTTGACTCATGGGAGAGAACTCACAAGCTGTGTTCTCAGTTCTGATGTGTATGCTCAATATGCTTGCATTAAGAGACTTTATATTCTCAATAACTATCTATTGTTGTGAATAGACACCAAGACCATGGCAACTCTTATAATAGAAAACATTAATTGAGGTGGCAGCTTACAGTTTCAGAGTGTCAGTCCATTATCATTATGGTGGGACATGGTGGCATGCAGACAGATATGATGCTGGAAAAGTAGCAGAGTGTTCTAAATCTTCCAGGCAACAGGAAGTGGTCTGTCCCACTGGGAGTAGCTTGAGCATAAGGTACCTCAAATCACACCCCCACAATGACACACTTCCTCAACAAAACCACACTTACTCCAACAAGGCCACACCTCCTAATAATGCTACTCCCTTTGGAGCTATTTTTTTTTCAAACTACCACACTTCCATGTTGTAAGCTCATTAAGTCAGAATATTTTGGCATAGACCCAAGCATCAGTGTTGCCTTATGTGTGAATATCCTTATCTCCTGCCCAGCCAAAAGAGAAGAGCCATTGACTTAAGATTATAGATTGACTACTGACTAGGTAGCAGTTAATAATTATGCTGTAGGACAGGAGGAGGCAACCACAGCGGGGACACTACAAGTGAGCACAGGATGAGGTATGTGGCTATTTGTGTTTGACTTAAATTTAGTGAGTGAAATGCACTGTGCACTCAGTGGAGGTGGGGAAATGTTGAGAGCCACAGCGAGGCAGGCCCAGTAGAATATTTTGGCAAGTCTCTGTTGCCATGCTAAGAAGCTTGGCTTTTGCTCCTGAGTGTCCAGTGAAAGATTGGAATCTGGTTGCTGGGGAGTTTCCAAATTGGATTTGCATGTGAAAAAGGAGCATATTTGGCAGCAACTTGGGTAATGAGATGGTGATGGCAAGGAGAACAATTAGTATTTCAGAATAAGAAGAGGACGAGGTTAGGCGTAAGGGAATGGCTGAGAAAGGAGTGGCTGCGTAGATATTAAGGAGGTTACATGCATAAAGTTTGGAAAGTAGTAGTCATACACTACATTAATTCGATCTTCTGCAATGTGAAATATAATTCACAAATGGTCACAGATTTGTTTAGTTCTATCTCTGCATCTACAACAAAGCCATGCTTCCCATGATGTTTCTAGCCAATGCATAAGCATACCTGGGGGAATTGATAAAGCCAATTGTTATGGTAGACAAGACCCCTCCCACCATGTAATATATAACTCCTATAACCAGAGACTGCCACTTGGAACGTCTCATTGGCCTGTTTGAAACTTTCTATTCTTACCCATTCATCTTTCCTTCTTTCTTGTAATAGATTTGAGTCTCTAAGGAATTACTACATTGAATTCCTATCCTTAATTCATAGCATTTGCAGTTAGAGATTTGTGACCTGATTAGTTCACAAGGAAGGAACTATCATAAATAGTGTTTGTCTGTGCCTTAGCTGCTTTTCTGTTGCCGTGATAAGATACCATGGCCAAGGTAACTTATCAGAGTTTATTCACAGCTTACAGGTCAGAGGGTTAGTCTTTGAACATCACGGAAAGCAGCATGGCAGCAGACAGGTAAGCATGAGAGTGGAACAGCAGCTGAGAGAGCACATCATGAGACAACATCCATGAGTCAAAAAGAGAGAGAGAGACTAAGAAAGGCTGGAGCTTTTGAAACCTCAAAGCCCACTCCCAGTGGCACACTTCCTCCAACAACGCTACACCTCCTAATCATTTCCAAATAGTTCCACCAACTGGGGACCAAGTATTCCAACATATGAGCTTTTGTTATTCTATTCTTATTCAAACCATCATTATAGTACCTTTACAAGAGACCCCAGAAACACTCATGTTTCCTTTTGCTATATGATGACACAGGAAAATAGTCATCCAACTACCAACCAGGAAGCACTGACCTACTGGCTCCTTATCCTTGGATTTCCCAGTCTCCTGAGCTATGAGAAATAAAGATTGGTGTGTGGATCCCTAGTATATAATATTCTTATGCAACAGATCAGATGACTGAGACACATTCTCTTTATTTCCACATAAATTCTCTTTCCATTTTCTCTTGCCTCCTTCCCTCCTCTTTGCTTCTCTTACATATTTCCTCAGTAACCTCTTCCAACTCTTTTCCTTTCTTGTGTTCATTGTATGCGTCTCAAAGAATCCAACATAACTCTTAGTCCAGAGTCCATGTGCCCTTTGCATGTGTGTGATAGTTGTGTAGCTTGGTCTGTTTGTAAGGCTCCTAGCAGTGAGATCAGGACATGACCTTGGCACTTAGCTGGCTTTTGGGAACCTGTTCTCCATGCTGGATTACCTCATTCAGGCTTGATGCAGAGGGGAGGAGCTTGGTCCTACATCAACTTGATGTGCCAGGCTTTATTCAAGTCCATGGGAGGCCTGCCCCTTTCTTAATGGAGACTTAGGAAGAATGGATGGGAACAGGGGTAGATGGGAGTGTGTGTGTGGGGGGGAACTGGAGGAGAGGAAGGAGGGGAAACTGTGGTCTATATGTAAAATAAATGAAAAATGTTAATTAAATAAAATAAATTTAAAAAAAAGAATCCAACGTAAAAAGTACTAAGTATATGTAGGGAATGATAACAGAAAATATTCTAAGATTTTCAGACTTTTGTGGCAAAAATAGTTAAATCCACATAACAGTTACAAAAATAAGAGGTTTGAAAAGACAAGTTCAACTATGTACATATTTTTTCAGAATTCTAAGACATTATGGTAAATATTGTCAGAGATCTAGGTATATATTTGATTCATCATACATTATGATGGTTTGTCGTGTATCTATGTGTTCAGTATAAAAAAAAATGTGTTCAGTATAAAAACATTTCATGAGGAATGATTTATGAATAGAACAAGGAAAATGATGAATGATACAATGTTTAAAATAGTGTTTATACCTGTCTTAGATTTTGGTAATCCTGGCCTACATAGCAGAAGCTTGTCCAAAAATGATAATAATAATAATAATTAATTATAATATTATCTATCAAATATTCCTAAGATCAAGCATTATAGGAAACAAAATGAGCCAGGTGATAACGGCACAATCTTTTAATCCCAGCAATTGAGAGGCAGAGGCAGGTAGATTTCTATGAGTTCAAGGCCAATCTGGTCTACAAAGCTAGTTCTAGGACATCCAGGGCTACACAGAGACACCCTGTCTCAAAAAACAAACAAACAAAACAACAAACAAACCAAAAAAAGGAAAGAAATTAAAAAAAGGAAATACAAGAATCCACTGGACATTGAGTATATTAAGTTAGCTAACAAGAGGTGCTTAGGTAGAGTGATTATGGAAATAGCCTGCTACAAGAGGTGTGTGAAGGAGTCTTAGTTTGCTATTACTATGATAAAAACATTCTGACTAAAAACAGCTTGGGGAGGAAAAGGTTTGTTAGGCTTGCCACTTACAGTCCCTCACTGAGGGAAGTTGGGGCAGGAACCTGGAGGCAGGAACTGAAGCAGATACCATGGAGGGACACAGCTTACTGGCTTTCTTTCCATAGCTTGCTCAGCTTGCATTTTTATACAACCCAGGAACACCTGCCCAAGGTTGTCACCTCTCACAGTGAGCTGGACCCTCTCATATCAATCATTGAGAAAATGCCCCCACAGACTTGCTTATAGGCCAATCTGATGGGATCATTTTCTCAATTGAGGTTCCTTTTTTCCGGATGACTGGCTTATTTCTAGTTGACAAAAAAAAAAAAAACACTAAGGAGTACAATGGGAATGGGGACTAAGGAAGTCAGACATCAGATGCAGATCATCTGTAGTGATTGTGTCATGGAAGAAAGGGAAGAACTAGGGTACCAGCTGGAGATGATAGAGAGATTTTTCTGTTTCTTCTTGACATGGGGATGTGAATAAGTTTACAGGCTGAGAGCTGGATCTCTTAGTCAAAATGAGAAATGAGGTTAAATGATTTAGAACTGACCTGAAGAGACAGGAGACAGTATATTAAGAACACACATGGTAGAGTGGACCTAGAGTAAGTGGAGCCACAACTTCCCAGAGCTGGATGATGTTGGAAGAGAAGGTCTGTCTCAAGGTGCAAAGTTGAGAAGGTACGTCATGTCTAACATTTCCACACATGCTTTCAGTTTCTTCTCTGAGGGAGAGCACTGGAAAAACAGAGGATACTGAGTGGAAAGCACTGAACAGCCCTTTGAAAGGAAAGTGGTTTTTAAAGGAGCTGTGATCTGAGAGCAGGATATTGAAGCCTAGGGTTTCAGAGTTCCCTAAAGATGTGAATAGAAAGACAAATGGCAAAGCAATGGTGAAGAAAGGAACAGGATCTGATGGGAGGCTTGTGATAATCAGGGCAGAGGAGAAGAGAGCAGCTCCAAAGTCTGCAGACAGGAGACTGAGGAAAAATTGATAGGGTGGAGGAGAGCGGGGTTTATTCTCATGGCATGAGTCTCCAAGGAAGATGAACTGTTTTGAGCTAGACAGATAAGCATCTACAGCCTGCAGAGAGCACTTGGAAGAACTAGAAAGACCCAATGCAGGCCCTGGAAAACCGAAATCTTGGGAGAAAGTGGGACATCTCTTGAGAGGATTGCAAAGATCTGTTCCCCAGGTAGAGCCATATTTCAATCTCTGGTCATGATGATGCTAATGATTTTTGTTAAATACAGTATGATCTGGCACTGCCCCAACTGCATTTCTATTTCTCAGCTTATTCATAGCAAGCAGACAGAGTAATCTGTTGAAGAAAGTGGGACTGTAACAATCTTGTTTTTTATTAAATGAGTCAATTCCAAAGATATAATAGAAAGAATGGTAAAAGTCAGCCATGGAATAGCAAAAGAACATGCAGAGCATTATGGTAATTAGACTGTTAGTTGTGCTTTGGTTTTAACTGTGCATAGTGTTTCTCACAGACACTATTGGTGGGTTCCCAAGATGGGCTTACATACATAGACAAGGTCTGGGAAAACATCAGAGTAGGACTAACTCATATATCATTCCAAAGCTTACACACAGTGATGGGTATCCGTGAGGTATTATGCATTGATAACCTACAGTGGTTCATTTCAATTGTGACGTATTATGACCCAGACTGAGAAGAGAGGTGAGGCCAGGCACTTGAAACTTTCCCCTTGGGTCTACATTCTCATGCCTTAGAAATTGTTACAAACATGGAAAATGAAAGTCCAATCTGCATCATGCCTTAATCCACAAACTATTTGTAACTTGAATTAATTTTCAATATTTAAAATTTCAGTTTTTTGTTTAAGAGAGAGGAATGACAGAATAAAAGAAAGAAGTACAAATGCAGTAAAAGTTGCTTATATGGAGTAGGAGAAGGGTGACAAGATTTTTATCCCAGCTTCCCAGGGAACATTCTAGTTTTACCACTGAGAATCCTTATCCTGGGACTCATGCCAGTTACTGGGAAACCAGGACAGCTGACACCCAGAGGAGAGGCTCTTTTTAGATTAGTGGATTGTGCTTTGAAAACGTTACAGAAAGCATTAGTTATCTGACCAGTTTCTCCATCTCGGCCTATCAAAGAAAAGGGTATTGTCAGCTGGGGTAATCCTCTCAGGAAAGGCAGTGATTCCCTTCTTAAAGAGTCATAGACTCAAAAAGGACAAAACATAGTCCATTCAGGGGGATATTCACACAGAGGATGCCACAGTTTGTTGGCATCTATCCAATTCAGTCTTGCCCTCTGAGACGCATCTGATAACAGCTTACTTGGCTTTAAATTCTTACTTATCATTGAACAGGTTAAAATTGGCAGTAGTGAGAAGGAAAGGAAAGAGAGGTGTGGGCTCAGTTAATTAGGCTTCTTTTTGGTACTTTGATTCTGAAGAATCAGCATGGGAACAGAGAACACTAGCAATCCAGAATGTGTCCAGAGATAGAAGGAGCCAGAGTCTGAGCTCAATATACTGTTCCTTTGAAGGAAGCCTGTTTGCACACTTCTTGAAACTTTGCAAGAAAGATAGTAGCTTTGATTTATGAACCAGAAGGAATAATGATGAATCGTATACTAGTGTTCCAGAAATGATTAGCCTCACACAGTCCAAAAGATCTAAAGAAGCTGCAAACCCTAAAATGTACCTGATTAGTAACTTCCCCTCATTAGGAACTATACAGTGATCTAACTTGTAACAAATATATTGGGAAACAGAAATCTGGGCAGCTAAGAAATATAATGGGCATGACAAGTTTCCAGCTGAACAGGAGGAGACTCTCAATGTTAAGAAATATGTACGTGAAAGCTACACCCACAACTTCCTCTGGTGTAAGTGTGAGTGCTGCTTCTCAGAAGGAGAACATTATCATTTTATTAATAATTGTTCAGAGTCAACAACAGTAGCTTCAGGTAAAATCCAAGTAAGAAATTAGGAGGCGTGGTCCTGAAATAGCACTACATAAATGCTGGTGTGGCTGGTAATTGCTATCATAGGCCCTTCTGCTTCCTTAATCTAGGGATCATGAGAGAAGGCTTGGCTGTGTTTATTACCCACAGCCTCCCAGCTGCCAGTGCAACTCCTGGGGTATTTCTAGGACACCTGCCTCTGCAACACCGATGCTGGAGCACCAGACATTAATTGTCTGTGAGGAAGGAAACCAAGGTGCTACAGGTTACACAGAATCTACCAAGGCTGCTTATTCTGTCTTGGGAGTTAGCACAAGAAAGTTAAGGAAAGCAGCATACACAGTAAGACTTACTCTACAGAAAGGAAAGCTGTCCCCCTTCCTTAGAGCAGATTAACACCCAGCAGGTAGCTGGTAATCTACCAGTATTTGCTGAATTAATATTTATTGAATAAATTACTTGATCTTTGTACAACTCTTACATTCTACAGTCAATAATGTTTTTAATAATTAAACAAGTTTGAGGGATGAACAAAGGGAATTGTTAGAAATACCTTGTAGCAATTATTTTCATGTTTTTTGACATAACAGATCTGCTCAATTACTTGTACAAGAAATTCAAAGTGAATGTTGTTCTCTTTAATATTAATGTGTCAGTAATTGAATTATTTAACTTTTCCTATTTCTAGCATCAATATTGTCAATAAGAGATGAAAACTGCAAAATAGCATCAAAATAACAACAACTAGTAGGAAAAAAAATAAACAAAGGAGCAGGTTCAATTAAACAGAAGGCACGCTGATAAATAAAATGGCATGTTAAAGCCAGGCGATGGTGGCACATGGCTTTAATCCCAGGACTCAGGGGGCAGAGGCAGGTGGATCTCTGAGTTCCAGGCTACTTCCAGCCAGAGATACACAGAGAAACCCTGTCTCGAAAGAAGCAAAAAATAAACAATCAAAAAGGCACATTGGAAAGCAGAAAGTCACAGCAGGGGGGATAACATTGGTAAAACAAGGTCTAAGATGAGACTGAGGAGAAGTAGTTCAGGAAGTGATCTTAAAATATACTTGTGTGGCTGGGGAAATCATGTGACAGTCAGAGTAAAAGCAAGTTTCAGTGGGTGCACCAGAAGGAATCATGGCTGCCAAAGTGAGTCCATTAGAAAGTTCAGCCTAACTTTAGCAGTTGCAGGAGGCATGATGCACTCTGCCTTATATAATATGGATGCTGGGCACAGAGCTGTCATCTTTGACTGATTCTGTGGGGTACAGGATTTTGTGGTAGGGGGAAAGACTCACTTTCTCAGCCCTTGGGTGAAGAACCAATTATCTTTGACTGCTGCTCTCCACCATGGAATGTACCAGTCATCACTGGTAGCAAATATTGGCAGAAAGTCAGCATCCCACTACGCATCCTCTTCCAACCAGCCAGTTTCCTCATATCTACACCAGCACTGGTGAGAACTATGATGAGCTGATGCTACTATCCATTAACACAGAGATCCTCAAGTCAGTAGTGACTCAATTTGATGCTGGATAACTTATCACCCAGCAAGTGCTGTGGAACGACCTTTGTATACTGAAATATGTGTTACTCTCATTGGTTAATAAAGAACTGACGGGCCTATAGCTGGGCAGGAAGAGATTGGGTGGGAGAGCCAGAGTAGGGGGAGCTGGGAAGAAGAAGGGCAGAGTCTGAGAAGTCACCAGCCAGACGCAGGACAAGTTGGACACACAAAATGGCATAGAGTTAAAAGCCATGTGGTTGATTAAAGATATAGTTTAAGTTGTAACAACAAGCCTAAGCTACTGGCCAAGCATTTATAGTTAGTATTAAGTCTCTGTAGTTATTTGGGAAATGGCTGGTGGTCCTGATGAAAAACTCCACTAATAAGCAAAAGCTAGTCTAGGTAAATGATGGACAGAGCGAGCAGCAACATTTGGGCTTATCCTGGATGACATGTCCCTGACACATCTGACTTTCGGGAAGGAGTTCACAGAAGCAGTGGAAGCCAAACAGGTGGCTCAGCAGGAAGCAGAGAGGGCCAGATTTGTGGTGGAAAAGGCTGAGCAGCAGAAGAAGGCAGCCATCATCTCCACTGAGGGTGACTTAAGGGCAGCCGAGCTGATTGATTGCCAACTCATTGGCTGCTGCACATGATGGCTGGATTGAGCTACAATAAGATGGAAGCTACTGAGCACACTTCTTACTATCTCCTCTGTTCTTGGAACATCACCTACCTACCAGCAGGGCAGTCAGTGTTCCTCCAGCTTCCCCAGTGAAGCCTCCCCTGCTTGCACCTTCTCAGGCCAGCCAGGCCATGGCCTTGATCATTCTGAATGAAGTTTTCCTTCTTCCAGACAATAGAAATCACTGTGAAATTTCATGATAAGCTTAAAGTGAAGAAAATAAAAGCAAAATCACTTCAGATCTTTAGATATACATATATACTTGTGCAAACCTATGTCTCCTGCCCACTAGGAAAAGTAAGCCATTCACTAGTGTTAGTGACACCAAGTCTGATGTCTCCCCACTCTCTGCCTAGAGACAGGCAACAAATACATCCACCAGATATGATCCAATACAGTGGGTCATATTGACCGAATGACTCCAGCACTCCATCCAACAGAATATGCAGACAATAAGCCTCTTGCTCTGCTATCTATGAGTAGAAGACAATCAAACTCTATTTTTCCTTGCCTCTACCTAGTTGCTGAAGAAGATCTATGATTATGAGTACTCCACCCACTATAGAAGGTAGATATGGTACCTGCAATACTGGGCATTCCAGGTTTTGTACTTGGAGGTAAAAGACATTTCTGGCAGGTGTAGTGGGTAGCCATTCCAGCTTTGATCTGGAAGTTCCAACTCCCACTGAGACTTCGGTAACTATCACGCCTACAAGGCGGGGCCAAGAGAGGGCCCTGAAGACCCGAGATCTGGATGTGCTGCCCTCTCTTGTTTCCTGGACCCTGGATGCTGGACGGAGACCATGCAGAGTTCTCCAGAGAACACCGCCAAACTGTGCTGCATCTTTCCCAGACCCTGTTACCTATCCCTTCATTTGTAAGTTATGCCACTAAATAAATCTCCCTTTTAACTATGTGGAGTGGCCTTAACAATTTCACCAATATCTGGCACCCAATGTGGGGCATGAACCCACGACCCTGAGATTAAGAGTCTCATGCTCTACCAACTGTAGATTCTTATTCAATCTATACAAGGGCACATCATACTATGCTGAAAATCATGACAAAAGCAAAAGCTTCAAAGATACAATGTTCTGAATACAGGGGAATCCCAGTGTGAAGGAACAAGAATCTCTAACCAGAAAACATAGGCTCCATAAGACACTGGCACACTGATTGTATTGAAAGGAAAGAGTTTGTAGTCCTCACTTCTGTAACTGGTAAGACTAGTTTCTTTCCCAGAAATAAAATTGTTTTGCTTTTTTTTTTAAGAAAAAGGAGAAATAAGAGAATATTCTTCTAACATCTATCTAACCTTAATTAGTAGCTAAAGACTTCTCATTAACCAGAAAATCAATGGTAATAGAAGCAGAACTGGCACTTCAGAAAGGAAACAGGAATAGGCTGTGTAGAGTAGGGGTAAATATGATGAAGCATGATTGTGAATTCTTACGTTGATTTTGTTGCTTGAAACAGCAGTTGCAATACTATCTGTTGTTGAGCTTTGTGTATGTGGAAATGTTTGAGAGACTTATATTTTAAAAGTGAAGTAGGTTTAAGCAAAAGAAAGCTTCTAATATTTCAGTAGCAGTGGTGAAGTATTGCTATCAACATAATGTGACATGTAAGATTAGTTTGATACCTTTGTATGGGCCACCAAGCAAACTATTCCAAGTGATATTTTCAAAAATATTAAAATAAAACAAGATAAAAAACATAATTATTTCAAGTAGTCAAACAATGGCTTTGGACCCAGGAACACAAACTAGAAGAAAGAGCAAAAGTTAAAATGATAACTGCTGGCCTCAGGGGTGAACCTACAACTATCTACTACTATCATTTTATTAAATAGGCACAGCATCATGCTACCCTCTTAATTCTCATCTCTTTACCCACAGATTATTGCAGCTGTTATTCTTCATCAGAAAAGGTGTTTGAGGCAGTAGACTGTGGTTAATGCAGGAACTCACAGCTGGTCAAAATGTAGAGAATAACTGTACTGAAACACCACCCCTCACCCCTACCCCTGAGCATGTGCATGAGCAGCCCATCAAGACCTAGGAAATTTGGAGGAAGAGAGGACAGAGAGAAACTGTAAGATAGAGGCCAAGGAGGACTGAGTAAGTCAGTGTCTCCAGGGCTGCATTCATGAACTCATAGCAGTAATGGTTGTCTGCCTAACATTGTACAGTATCAAGCCAGTCAACAACCTAGCACAGAGAGGAAAGAGGTGGGGCATTTGATGTCTTCTGGGGTAAGAAGAGTCAGTTTTCTTTAAAGGTGTAGCCTTTCATAGGTCATCCATGCACCCGTTTCAAACCCTGTGGTGGTTTGAAAGAAAATGGTCCCCAAATGGGAGTAACATTATTAGGATGTGTGGCTTTGTTGCAGTATGTATTATCTTGTTGGAGGAAGTGTGTCACTGTAGGGATAGGATTTGAAGTCTCATATATGCTCAAGCCACACCCAGTGTCACAATTCACTTTCTGTTTCCTATGGATCAAGTTGTAGAACTCTCAGTTATGATTCCAGCACCATGTCTGCCTGCATGCTGCCATGTCCCACCATGATGTAATAGACTAAACCTCTGAACTGTAAGCCACCTCAACGCAATGTTTTCCTTTGTAAGAGTTGCCATGGTCATGGTGTCTCTTCACAGCTATAGAAACTCTAATACAGACCTACACCCAGAAGTTTATGGCAGCACAAATTGACCTCATTGGATTATTTACAAAAAGAGTACACTATGAAGGGGTAGGAAGGAAAAGTGTATCTGGGTGGAGTTAGGGGGAGCAATGGGGAATAAATATGATCAAAATACATTGTATGAAATTACCAAAGTATTAATATATATATATATATATATATATATATATAATATAAATGTAAAAATGGCAAGTCTTATGTCAATAGTAATTTTAAATATGGATTGATTAAATAAACTAGTTGGAAAAGAGTTATTGTTTGATCAGATTTAAATATGACTCAACTAAAGATGTCTGTAAAAGCTCACTTCAAACACATTTCTTCTTCATCATTTTCTTTGTTCTGAGGTCTACTTTGTCTGATATAAACTTAGTGTCTTATTCTTTTGTTTTTGTTTTTGTTTTTGTTTTTGTTTTTTTTTTTTGAGCCGAGGACCGAACCCAGGGCCTTGTGCTTGCTAGGCAAGCGCTCTACCACTGAGCTAAATCCCCAACCCAGCTAAATCCCCAACCCTGTTTTTGTTTTATTCATCAAGCCAAAGATCAAATACAGAGTCTAGAAACAATTCAGCAGAAATATCACAAACTATGGAGCTTGCCAGATCTGAGGTTATAAGCTCCAAATCAACAAACTAGCAATAAATGACATGAAAAAACAGTGCATTTTGACAAAAATGGAATAAAAAGACTGATATAAAAAGTGACAAAACAAAAATATTTAAGCATTGAAAATTAAGCAATGTGTTTTTGAAATGACACATGGGCAAAAAGGAAGTATCAAAGTAAACATCTCAATATGTAGAAATGAATAAAAATGACCACATACCATAAAACACAAGAATGAAATGTCTTCTCATGACAAAATGGATAGACCTGGAGAACATTATTTAATGTGAAATAAGCCAGACACAAAACGACAAATAGGATTGTTTCACAAAAGCTTAGCAAGCCAAAACTTTGGGTGGTAGGAAGAGGAATGGAAGATATTGAAATTTATAATCACAGTAAGTAGAAGGAAGGTTTCCAAATGTCTAAAAGTAGATAAACAATAGAAAGAGGATAAATAATTGCCTGGGATTAGGCATTTACATAGAAATGAGAGAGTGTGAGAGAGTCAACAGGGAATGACTAATGATCATGGAGTTGTCGTTATTTTTTTTTCTGAATGGTGACAATATTTTATAGCTAAGTCTAGTTTTTGTTGCCCACCATAACTGTTTGGTAAAACCCTACTGCTGAAGACACAACTCACTTTGGATATAAGACATAGAGAAATCAACCTCAAATAGACCAGGAAACTCTGATTACTAGCCTCCACAGTGTCAGAAGGAGCAAGCCATAAGAAGGAGAAAAACACATCAACTGTCTTCTTACCTAGCACTAGATTCTGCAAGCTACAGTACTAACATGCCTGGTAAAATGTGTCCACCAGTGCAATAGTGGCATAGTTATGGGGGCAACCAACAACTTTCTGATTGGATATGAGACCTGCTCCAGGGAAAAGGATTTCATACCTGGTACTGTAAACCTAGTCAAAAGCCTGTGGCTAAAGAGATTGTATTTCTCACAGCAGGGAAAGCCATCTGTTTTTGTTCTGCTAAGTGGTCATGCTGTCAATTACCTTCCAAATATTCACATTTATTCTCACGTAGTTTTGCTGCTCCCAACTTTGTTCAGAGAAGTGGGAAGTGGTTAATGAAGAGACGCATAACTGGTCAAACTACTGAATATAGTAACTTTTGAGTGTTCAGCTATGGATAAGTCATCTATATCAAACTCCCACCGGTCAAGACTCAGGAAACATGCTGTAAAAAGGAGCAGAGGGAATGTAAGAGCTTGTCAATGGGTAGGAAGAGCTGTGAAATTCTTTTTTTGTTTTTTTGTTTTTTTCGAGACAGGGTTTCTCTGTATAGCTTTGCGCCTTTCCTGGTACTCGCTTTGGAGACCAGGCTGGCCTCGAACTCACAGAGATCCACCTGCTTCTGCCTCCCAAGTGCTGGGATTAAAGGCGTGCACCACCACGGCCCGGCCGAAATTCTTAATTTTAGACATGACATGGGCTTTGCACATACAACTACTGAAGATGTGGTTACCTACATAAGACCTTCCCAAGATCAAGATCAAAATGCCAGGGTGAATGAGAGCGAGCTCCTCCTGAGGCCACAACACTGGCTGGGGAGCTACTGGTAGTTGATGGCTACCCAGTGAGGGAGGACCACTCCCCTTCGAGGATGTGGCTGCTGGTAGGTTGCCCAGGTCCCAGGGGATGGCCCAGCACTCTTGTCCATATGGGCAGTACTGATTGGACTCATGGAGTTATTAGTAAATTTTCTTGAAAGAGGGCAAAGAATAAATAAAACGTCTTATTTTAAAATACAGAAAATTTCTTTAATTCCTTCATACTATTTTTTTTTTTTTTTTTTTTTTTTTTTTTTTTTTTTTGGTTTTTCGAGACAGGGTTTCTCTGTGTAGCTTTGCACCTTTCCTGGATCTCGCGCTGTAGACCAGGCTGGCCTCGAACTCACAGAGATCCGCCTGGCTCTGCCTCCCGAGTGCTGGGATTAAAGGCGTGCGCCACCACCGCCCGGCAAATTCCTTCATACTATTAAAACTTTCTTTTACTGATTTATACTCTTCTTTAAAAAAAATTTCTGCCAGGTAGTGGCGGCGCACACTTTTAATCACAGCACTCAGGGAGGCAGAGGCAGACAGATGTCTGTCAGTTCAATACCAGCCTGGTCTACAGAGTGAGTTCCAGAACAGCCAGAGCTACACAGGGAAACCCTGTCTCAAAAAACAAACAAAAAATTCTATGTGTAAGATAATAGAACAATTAGTAAAAGAAAACATTGTTCGAAATAGCAGCTCCTAGAATTCTTTTGAAGTAGCCCCATATCTAGGATTTGTAACTTGAGAAAAGTTAACACTATCACTATATTGGGAAAACTGAAAAAAGTAAAGGTTATGACATAATTTAAAAGGATCAGTCAGTTATAGACAAAAACTAAAATGAAGGACAATACTGTGGAGCTTAACAGGATCATTAGCATCTGTGTGACACATATAATCAAGAGAGTTCAGACGGAAATTGAAAGTGTTTAAGAGGCATTAAAGTAGATGATACTTACTGTAAGTATGTAGATTGGACAAGTCCCTATAGTCGATCTCTTCTAGAAACCTACAAACTCAATACTAATTAGAAAAAGATACAGAAATGCAATGGTTTTCATATCATTTTACCCTCAAAGTAATTCTATAGTGTATGCTATAGTACAGTTACTAATTTTTCTCAGAAAGAAACTGGTGCATATAAACTGTGTAGAACACACTCAGATTTGGATTATTAATGAAGTAGGCAGTCAGTCAAAGTACCATTTTCATAGACTTCGCTGATTCCTCTCAACACATGATCTGTAAAATAATATGCAGTTTTATTGATGTCCCATTTGATGATAACAATGGTACAATGACTATTTCTAATGAGTAATAGTTAAGAGAGAATGCAAGACTTTTGCAAGTTCAGATTAATGTGTTTTGTTTCTAATTTGAAGATGAGAAAGATGGGCTAAATGATAGAATGGAAAACCAATAACAAATTATTAATACAGAACCAATAAATGCTTCTGTAGCTAGAGTTTTCCTGCCTGGCCCACAGTCAGGACAAATCTCTCTCACCTGCCAGTCCCACAGCCACTCAGACCCAACCAAGCAAACACAGAGACTTATATTGCTTACAAACTGTATGGCCATGGCAGGCTTCTTGCTAACTGTTCTTACAGCTTAAATTAATCCATTTCCATTAATCTATACCTTGCCACATGGCTCGTGGCTTACCGGCATCTTCCCATGCTGTTTGTCATCGTGGCGGCTGGCAGTGTCTCTCTGACTCAGCCTTCCACTTCCCAGCTTTATTCTCCTCCTTGTCCCACCTACACTTCCTGCCTAGCCAATGGCCAATCAGTGTTTTATTTATTGACTAATTAGCAACACATTTGCCATACAGAACATCCCACAGCATGCTTCCTATAAGAATGAAGGATAGTGGAGTCCATTTGCATCCTGTGGTTTATTTTAGATAAGTAAAGTCTTTATTATAAAAAATTGACACTAGTCTTGGGAAATGATTTAGTACACCCTAGTAATCTAACATTTAGCTCTCTGATTGGTGATTAGCTGTTCATTTTTATCACATACTACTCAGATTCTCATTCCATGACTCCTTGAAGTCTCCACATAGTCTCAAATTGTATAATCTATTGTATCCATAAATAAATCTAGCCACTATGCCAACATTAGTATTATTATACACACATGCATACATGGACACATACACACAACACAACACACACACACACACACACACACACACACACACACACACACACACACACACATACACACACACTCACACCTAGTTATTTAGGCTATAGGTCAGATTGTCTGTATGTTCAAGTTATCTAGAAATTTCAGAAGGACCTTGGATGCCACTCTGACAGTTCTCAAAGAGGCATGCCTAATAGGATTGAATATGGCTGCTACACATAGTGATTCAGCAATTTATTCACAGAGAGTGTGGGAGGAGGAGTGGGATTTTCCATGTTGGCTTTGGTTAAAGCACACTATTCTTTGTAAACAAATGACAAGAGATCTGTGGTTGTTAATTTTGGTTCTTTATTCTACTAATGTGTGCAACTGCTTGACTTCCAAATAAAGAAAATTTATTTGCCTAATTGAACAGCTTGAAAGTGGAAATCAATTTTGTAAGCTCATACTGAAAGTTATAAAATAAAATAGTGTTTAGAGAAATATGTCCATAAGCCATGGCTAAAGAAAGACATGCAAGATTCTTTTGCATGATGAGGTATGTTGTATCTACTATAACAGGCATTTGAGAAAGCAGAAATTTTTATTGACCCTACTTTACAGAATAACAATAGAAGTGAATAATAAAGGAGCATTCCCTACTCTGTGATGAATTCGACAGCACAGAGGCATTGCCCACTGAAGTCAGTGAATGCTTGCCCATATCTTTGCCACTATAACAGACATCACAACCTGGACAACTAACAAGCAAAGAGATGTATTTCTCACAGTTCTGAAGGCTGAGAAGTACAAGATCAAGACTCTGGTAGATTTGATGTTAAAGAAGGCCGTGGTCCTCTTTCAGGATGGCACACTGTTTCTGCCTCTCTGCAGGGCACAAACACCATGTCCTCACATGGCAAAGTGGAGAAAGAAGGGCACTTTCTTAAGACCCTTCATAGAGTCCCTGTTCCCATATGTGAGGGCAGACCTCACATGATCACTCACAGCCTCAATGCCTTGACTCCTCATTCTTTTGTCATGAAATTTGAATTTCAACCTGGATTTAGAGAAGATACAAGAATCCAAACCATACCATTCCTCTGTAGTAGTCCTCATTTTATTAAAATATAGTACCAACTCCTCCTAAACTTGACAAGATGAAAAGCTGACCCAACTGTGAACTCAATTTATTTTTGTGTGAAATGATTCAAGGTGAATTTGAATGGCTCTGGGAAGAAACGAGTGCAATTGTTTCCAAAGGACAGCCATTAGGGGGTACAGAGTGTTTGTGATGTGTGACTTCTTGGAGGAAGATAAAGGGTATTACTTCAAGACAAACTTGAAGTTAGTAGTAATAAGAGACTGGGAGATAGAAAGGGAGGGAGGGGAGCAGAGGGAGCCAGAGGGAGTGAGAAAGGGGGAAATTCAATGCCTTATTCAAAACTCCTTTCTGAGATTTTCATGGGCACTTTATGTCTAGAATGTTTCCAAAAACACAAGCTATCCCCCCCAAAAAAAAAGGTATTTGTGGATCAATTATGAAGACCTGGGAGTCTGGTCCACTCTTGTTTTACAGAGCATCTGCCAAGTGGGTATCACCATGCTTTGAGTTGGCTCTAAGCCTGTCCGAAGACGTTCTTTCATTTTTAGCCTCACCTCTGAAACTCACCTGCTGCTTTGCTGGCCCTAGGCCAGCTCCTCTCTAAATCCACAGTGTGCTGCATGCCAGCCTGACTCCTACTTCAAACTTTGGCACAATAACAGAGCACCAAGAACAGAAGCTACAGAAGTGGTAGATGAGATCATCTGAAGGCCAGCAGAGAAATAAATGCGTGGAACTTCTGTTCAGAGCCTGGAAGGGGCTGACGTGTAATGAGCACCTAATTGCTGAAGATCAATGGACCAAGTGTCTCCAGCCACGCTGATAATAAGATACTTTCTCCACAGCTGCTGACACCTTCTTGGCCAGAGGATGTAGAACTTTCCTTTCTGCCTTCTGGGAGATGTTCTACTGGAGAATCTTTGTTGTTCAATTATGTATTTATCATTAACTCTTTCTGCCAACTATCTAAAAAAGCTTTTAAAATATTATACAAAATGACTTTTAATAATTTCAGGAACATTTTAAATCCTGAAAAAATATTTCTGAAATGTGGCTTCAGATTCACATACTGCAATTTCAACAAACTTTCACATGATGCTGACCCTCCAGGGTGGGAGGAAGAATTCACTTCATTTTTTGTTTACAGAGTGGTTTCCAAACTTCTTAGAAAAACACAAATTTCTAGACCAAACCCACATCTACTGAATCTTAGGGTGTGTTCTAAGAATCCACATATCACCAAGACTTCCAGAGATTGTGAAGACCTGCACAAGGCTCAGAACCAATGTTTGGGCCTATTTGTTTGCATGACCTGGCTGTAGACCAGAGTCATTTGGGAAGTTGTGGACTGGATCATGTCCTACCAAAAGCTCTATGCCTGAGACTAGTGGACATAATATTACTTTATTTAGACACTCTACAGATATAATCAAGATGAGGTCAGGCCTTAAGGATGGGCTGAAGCTCTGAGACTGATGTCCTTACAATGACATCTACAGGCAGGAAGAAGGTCCTATAACAAAGAAGGCAGAAATTGGAATGATGCAGCTGGACATTTCATGTCTCGCTTCATGAGGAATCACCCAGACCTAAGAGAGAGGCATGGGATTGATGCCTTTCTATAACCTTCAGAAGGAATACAGCCCAGCCAAGACTTTTACTTTATGTTTAACCTTGGGAATTGTGACAAAGTCATCTTCTATTGTTAGCAAGCTACCATGTGTGCCGGACTTTGCAATGGCAGTCCAGGAAACTAGATAATACTTAGGAACAAAGGAAAATTATCTGAATGGATTATTTTACAGTAAATTAAAGAAGGAACTCTGGGGACGGAGTTTCTATGTGGAATGTCAAAATCCTGTATCATATCCCTGAAATAATTCACAGGATTTCAACATGGTCTAAGCTGAACTCTACAGCTCTTGACATTTTAGATTTATACTGTTTTATAATAAATTAAAAAGGCTATAAGCAGTTGACTATCAATATAATCTTAAGTTTTATGAGTAGTAATGTAAATAAGTTTATCATGACAGCATTTCCAGCATTTGATTAGGGAAACTCTGGAATTAAAGTCACTGATAGTCTAATGAAGCAGGGTACTGGGCTCCATCTCAGCCTGATGGCTTGGGGCCTGAGCAGTGCTCCTTCTCAAGCTCCAGTGGAAGACCCTTATCAGTAAAGCTTCGAACCAACCACAGTTACATTTCCTGCTGCTGTGATTAAATACAGCACACAAGCCACTTAAGGGAGAAAGGGCTTTTTTCTGACCCCTCATTCTATAGTCCAATCATCCTGGCAAGGAAGTCATGGGGACAAGAGCTTGACATGCCTGGTCACACTGCATCCAAAGTTAGGAGGTAAAGAAAGATGAATCCTGACTTTTTTTTCCTTTTTATTCATTCACAACCCTGGCCCATGGGATGGTGCTGCCAACAATTAAGGTGTAGCTTCTCACCTCAACTAATCTAATCTGTCTGAGCTCTCATAGGCATGCCAGATGCTTACCTAATCTAGTAAATCCCTCACAGGTGTGCCAAAGGCTTGTTTTCCAAGTGATTTCTAGATCATTTCAAGCTGATAATCAGCAACAAACATCTCACTAACTGTAATATGGAGATGCTTTCACAGGCTTCAGCCTCCAGGAGAACTTCTTCAAGATGAGAGAATGGTGGGGAGTCGGGAGGATATCTTGTATGGAAAGGCTATCAAGAGACTTAGCTGCTGGAGCAAGGGCAATTTTATCTGGAGGCAATGGATATGAGAGAGGCTGGTGATAGGTGTAGATACCTGAGAAAGCCATGATGGCTAGAGATAACTGATGAACAGTAGCAGCATCTGGTACTTCATAAATGCAGGATGTCAGGTAATCTACAGCCCTACTGAATCAGAGACAGTGTCGCAACAAATAACCTGAACACACACCAATGGTTCAGAAGCCGTTGGTGGAGAGATATAGCTCAGGGCTTACGAGCACTGGTTGCTCTTGCAGAGGACGGGGGCTTGATTGCTAGCACCCTCAAGTCTGACTGCTCACAACCATCTATAACCCCAGTCTCAGGGAATTCAGTGCCCTCTTATGACTTCTTGGATACCAGGCATACATGTGGTGCATAGATATACATGTAGCCAAAACACTCATAATAGTTTTTTAAAAGCTCGGATGCACTTTCTGGTGTCAGTAAGAAACCTATGGGAGGTTTATGAGGAAGAATTTGATCTGATAGAATTATGTGTGGAAAGGTTCCCTTTAGTGGAAGAATTTAGAGCTGGGTACAATGTTTGCAGAATTCTCCAACAACAAAAAAATTCTCAGTGGTGGAGAATTCAGCACCTGGACTGTACAACATATGGCTACTGACTTCCTATCATGTGAATAGTGTGAAAGGGAAACTGAAATCATAATTTTCATTTAATGTAAATTAAAACATAAACAGCCACATATGGTCCTGTTTACTGACTGGGAAGCTCAGGCTAGGACGCAAGGTGAGTGAAGAGTGGCTGGATGCATCTGTGGTGGCCAGTGCTCTGGCTGCTCTGATAGTAGACAATTGTTAGGTGCTGTGAACTGTGAAATAAACACAGGCACTCCAGGTTTCTTTTGAATGAATAAATTAATCAGTGATTAGCTCTTTTACATTCATTACCATCAACTTTTAGGTATAAATGGCCAGATTGCCATGTCTAGTTGTCATGCACATATCCAGTTTCTCCTTCATTCTCATTTGGCAATTTTGCCATGTAACTCATCAAGGACACCTGCCAGAGGATCAGTAAAACAAATTGCAAGGGACTTAGCTAGTCAAGATAGTTTCTTATTTTCATAAAACTTTTGTTTGTGTTTGTTCAGTCAACATCCTTTGTCTGTTTTTCACCAAGTTCACTGTCTTTCTTCTCCACACGTATTAGTGACAGAGTGGCAAGCACAATGTGGGTGGCATGTCTCTGGTTGTTATTATTAGTTTCATGTAGCATCCTCATAACAGAGTGAGAATGGAGGGATACACAGCTGTGGAGCGTGCATTTACCCATGTTTTCTTCAATCCATCTCACTCAACTCCCTACACACACACACACACACACACACACACACACACACACACACACACACACATACACACACACACTATGGCAGGAAAACAAGTATTAAAATGAAATATCAAAATATACATATGAAAGAAACCCATTTCAGAGGAAGACTGGAATAACCTGAGCTACATCTAACAAACAGAGCATTCGTGGAAAATGGGAATGTGGACTGTAAAGGTCATTTAAAGGGCTACACACCATGCAGCTAGTTGCTTGTGTTGTTGTTGGTGGTGGTGGTTTGTTTTTGGCCTTTTCCTCACTTCATTAGCCCTATGCTTTTCCATTCTTAAAAAGCTGTTTCTATTTCAATTTCTAACCATGTGTCTTCGGCATTGGGTTTTGCCTTAAGACAAGCAGCCTGGTATGACAGGCCCTCCAAACTCAGATCTTCAGCTCAGCGCTTCTAAACAGGCTTTCCCCAAACTCTTGATTTTCTCACTGACCTCCATGGAAAACTTAAAAAGATTTCTTTTTTCCCATCTTCTCCTCCTAATGGCCGCCAGAATTTTTAGCTTATCTAGATTATTATTTTTCTATCTCTTACTAATGAAATAATTTTTCTATCTCTTACTAATGAAATAACTCCCACAAATGAATCTCAATTTCCCTGGGAATACTCCCATTTTCTTTTGGTGTCCTTTTGAGACAGAGTCTGATTGCATGATTGAGGTTGACCTCAAAACTCATGACTCCCTTGCTCCGGTTCCCTGAATGCTGGAATTATAGGGATGTGGCAGATTAGATTCCTTCTTAATCTATAGCTTTGCCTTTCCAATTTCATATTTAAAAAAAATAAAAAGTCATCTTTGAGTTTCCCTCCGTTTCATTATATATCCTTTATTTAGATGCTATCTCTTTCAAATCTGGAACACCAAATCTTATTCTCTGAATGTGGCTTTCATTTTGCTCTGGGCTTCTTATCTATTCCTTCCTCATTTCTAATCTTCATTTTAGTCACTGATTCCTCCCTTCCCAAACCCTCTCCCATCATTTAATAAATAGACAGAAACTCTCATGTTCTTGTCAAGTCTGACCAGTTAAAATTCTAAGAGTACAGGCAAATACAAACATTTCTAAAGCATCTATGTGATGAGTAATGCCCTTGAAGTTGCTACTTTCAAAGATACTTACTGAATGCTGTGGCTGTAGCTCAGTGGTAGAGCCCTTGTCTGATATGCAAGAATCCCTAGGTTTAATCCTCCATTCTGTCAAAAGATAATTCTTTGAAAGCAAAGAACTAACCATAAAGTTTTTAACAGACCTGCTTATTTTAAAAGTTCTTAACCACTTAGACACTGTTTCTTCTTCCAAAGATCTCAAAAATGTTAAGAGACAGAAGAGAACAATAAATTTAGTAGTGTTTTTTTCCCTTTTTTTTTTTGTAAAATGGAAAAAAGGGCTGCAGAGGTGGCCTAGCAGTTAAGAGAGCATACTTATCCCCAAGAGGAGCAGTTACCAGCAATTATGTAAGTCTATCTCCAACCACTTGTAACTCTAGCTTCAGGGAATCCTGCATCCCCTTCTGAATTCCACAGGCATCTACAATCGTGTGTACACCCACAAAAAACATAAACACATAATTAAAAAATAAACTAAATCTTTAAAATTATTATGGCAAAATGTCATTCAGAGGTGAGGAGGGCTTAATTGAATGTGAAATTTTGACCAGAATCACAAAAGAAAAGCAAACACTCTCAAGCTAGATGTGAATGAGTTCCAAAGGGAGGAGCCACAGAGAAATAAAGAAACACGTTATCAGAAGCAGTCAGAGACCTCTGCATGCATTTACTGGTGCACATGCTGATTCATGTTTATCAGAAGGGGCATGATAGTGGATGCCTTAGCCATGGTGTTGAGGAGTTGATACTTTAACCCATTGGTTGTAGAAAGTCAGAGATGATTTTAATTGGGATTAATATATGTCTGAAACATTACAATGATGTTAATGTATTGATGATAAGGAAACTGTACATCAGAACATAATGTTATGCAACGATATTGGTAAGACTACATGAAGCCTGAAGTTGAGAATAGAATGACAGTAATTTAAAAATATTTGGAAGTCATTATGAAGTGAGAATATTAGTTGCTGAAATTTCAAATGAGATGAGATTTTTCCCCCTTAGGAATTTTTAAAAAATATTACCACATGTTCTCTCTCACTGGATGTTCTTAGCTCCAAATCTTCAGAAATGAGTACTTACCCTGCAGTACCCGCGGAAAGGAGGAAAGTAAGACTGGACCATTGCTAGGGTGGGGATAGGGAGTCACAGAGAGGGCAATAAATACAGAAGGAGTGACAAGGATAAATAACACTAAGAATGTCTAAAAAGTCATATGGACTTTAACATATGTTAACTATATTATAATTTTTTTTTTTTTTTTTTGGTTTTTCGAGACAGGGTTTCTCTGTGTAGCTTTGTGCCTTTCCTGGATCTCGCGCTGTAGACCAGGCTGGCCTCGAACTCACAGAGATCCTCCTGCCTCTGCCTCCCGAGTGCTGGGATTAAAGGCGTGCGCCACCACCGCCTGGCTTAACTATATTATTAACTTATGCCTTTAACTTATATATTAACATATTATTAACTATCTGCCTAAAATACAAACTTATAGTAAATATAAGTCTGTGTATAAATATATATGTATATCTAATATACAAATATATAGTTTAAATGAAATTTTTCATCTGAGTTGACAATGAGAACTCCAAGAGCCAAAGACCGTATAACAAAACCCAAACACCAGGCATGAGAAACTCTCTTTTGAGTTGCTGGTCAGGGTTATCCAAGAGACTCCTAAAACATTATAAACCATTTCTATTGCCTTTGGTTGCCTGCCAGAGGTGGAAGGTGAGTCTCTATCACTGAAGACCCCATACACTCCAGATGAAGAACACAGACTCTCTTGAGTTGGAACTGACCTGAATGCCTTTTTCCTGAGGACTAGATTTCATGGTATCAGAAGGTGCCATGCAAGCCTCCAAAGGACAGAAGCAACCAATAGTCCTACCCAAATATGATGCCTATGAACCACAACAACCAGCATGGCATGTGTTACTACTAAGAATACAGTAGTAACACAAATACTTTAACAGCAACCAACAAATTTCTAATTTGATTTTAGACCTACCCAATAAGAAGGAAACCATGCCTGGTACTGAAAACATAGCCAACCAACCAGGTCTAGTGAAGTCATAGATATTGGAGAAAAATCTACAACCTCCACATTACTAGGACAGAATAACCCTTAACTATATTCTAAATATTTGTCTTTATACCCACAGCTAAGTCACCCTTCATCAAGGCAGCTTCCCTTTGCAAGGGATAGAGGCCATTACAGGAAACCACAACCAATTAAAATGCAGAGTTGTGGAGTCCTGTCCCATTGGATGCATCTACAAAATAATTTCCATATCTGAAGCTCAGGGAACATTGCAAATGTTATCCAATACCAAATGGTCAGTCCTGAAAACATATATGTAAGTAACAGTTTTTTAGAAAGAGCAGGTTGTAATTGTGTATTTGGAAATGTGTGTGTGTGTGTGTGTGTGTAACAACAATTCATAAATTTGAAAAGGGGCAAAGAGAGATATATATGGGAGGTTTTGGAAGGAGGAAAGGAAGGCAAGAAATTATATAATTATATTGTAATCTTTTAAACAAAAGAAGTAATTTTAAAAAAAAGGAAGCTGCCACCAAAGTGGAAGTTTTGCCCTTGAAATCAAGCTTGGGAGAGGAGAAGTGTGATATAACAACATGAATATTTAATTCTGTGTGAACTATATTAAACAATGGCTTAAAAATTAAAAAATACTAAAATAAAATAAAAAGAATTATAAGCCTTCTGACTGATTAACAATGCTGAATGGTCAGCTCCAGAAACATATACATGCCACCAATATTGAATGGATTCAGCAGGTTGTATTATATGTTGATTTATTTATATGTATATATAGTAACAATGGTTCACAAAGGAGGCCATGAATTTGGAAGGCAAATGTTGGGCATGGAAGGGGTAGGAGGGAGAAAAGTGTTGGGGGTGATGTGATTATTCATTACCTTCAATCTAGGTGGCTCACAGTAGATCCTACCTAGTGTCAAGGTCAGTGAACTGGGGGAAGTTCTTGCCTTGCAAGGTTATGGTGAAGCTTAAATAAAATGTGAAGAATGCCTGCAAATACGGACAGCCAGTTAGCCTTCACCTCCTTCCGATCTTCTATTCCAGCTTTAAAATGCATGTGAAAATTCATTCATATAGGTAAAAAAAAAAAAAAGGCTCATTCTAAAATTGTAAAATGTATTTTTTTAAAATAATCAACTTTCTTCCTGGGAGTATTAGATCCAGGGCCTATTTGGTAATGAAATCTCCAGTAAGAGTTGCATTAAATAGAAAAAAGTGGGAGAATGCCTAGAGCTGACATATTCCAATCAATACACTTGTTGTACATGATGTCAGAGTCAATAAAGCACTCTGGTGTGATTTCAATTGGATTCCTGGTAATAACTGAAACTCCCCAAAGTCAAAACAATTATTTCCAGCCAAACATTGCTAGAAGCAGCGGTCTTGATCCTCTGAGAAGCTTTTAGAAACAGCTTAAAGTCGAATATTTCCTTATATACAATTATCAAATACATCAACGAGAAAAGGGTCTGAAAAGAGCTGGTCTAGTATTGATGACTACTGTAATCATCACAAAAGTCATTTTGAAGAAAACTTGCCATAGTTTGCCAAATGGCAAACAAGAACAATAACAACTATCTCAACTAGAATCCCAAAAGTGTTGCTTTTGTGTTTGTTTGTGTATGTTCCAGGATGAAATACAAAGTACAGGTAAAATCATACATCTAGAGCTAAATTTGCAAAGTTGAAAAGAACAGTTCAGCAGACACATGTTTCATAATGGTTTATTCAAAATTGCAGAGTAAGTTGAAGAATAACAAAATGAGAAAGTTGGAATCATAAACTATACACGAATTTATGAAAAACTTTAAGTGTGGATATTTTTGGTACTTTATGTATGGTACCATGGTGATTCCCTTAAAAATAACTTTACAAGTTCGAGGCCAGCCTGGTCTCCAAAGCGAGTTCCAGGAAAGGCACAAAGCTACACAGAGAAACCCTGTCTCGAAAAACCAAAAAAAAAAATAAAAAAATAACTTTACAATATATAGGTGGGTCTATATTTCAGGAAGTGGCCCCAAGCCTTTCATGTAAAAATAACTCATTTAAACTCTCATGTTCACAAAATTATTTGACTCATAGAACTTAAAAAGGAGTTTAAGTGATTAGCTAAAACTCTAGAAGATTTGAATCCATGTCTGTCTGAAATGCTTACCATTTTTATTACTCCAGGTAGACTATGTCAAAGCTTAAATGTTATGAACTAAAAATCAGGAATGACACTTACTTTTATATTTATGAGACTATGAAACAGATGTGCACTCAGACTAGGTAATAATTCAAGTAAAGAGGCTGTTGCTCTGGGCATGAGAAGGACTATATAAAGGGGGCAGTGGCTTAACTACTAGTGGAGATGAGCCCTTACTTTCCTTTGGCCTTCAAGTTACAGAAAGGTGAGGATTGTGGGAAATAGAAATCAGTAGCTGACGCATTCCACTGAAACAGTCATGATAATCATATGTCAAGTAGGGATGCAAAAATGACTAATGCTACCTGTAGTCTTCTCTCATCCCAACTTCATGAGATTTTCTTCCATCTAGACACCTTCCAACACAGTCCATGTAGGTTAGCTCTCCAGGATAAGAACCACATGGAGAGTGGGCCTGGAGGAAATAAAACAGAGTATCCAAAACACTGAAATGACAAAAATGTTTTCAGACTATGCAATACCCTAGAGAAGATATAATTCTACTTTTTCATTGGAATTAAGGAACATCTCATGAGATGGAACCCACACCTGACAAGGCTAAAATGTCTAAGAACTTGAGACTAAGTAGGTCTTGGGCCTAGAGGAAAACCTAAAACTATTATTCTGCTAAAGAACATAGCAATAAAATAACTCCTAATGACAGACATATTGCTATGCCCATAGATCAGTGCTTCATCCAACCCAAATCAGATAAACTTCTTGCAGTAGATGGGACTTAATATAGAGACCCACAATTAGAGAGTGTGCAGAACGAGAGACTTTGGAGAGGTGGAGGTGATGAATGACTCCAAAGAATTAGCTTCTTCCAGATACAACAGGACCAACCAAGGCATGTATCGACTCACAGGGACTGTGGAAGCGTGCATAGGGTCTTCATGGGTTCAAAAAATACGAAGTCCCAGCATTCAGAGGGGAAAGTGGACATGAAGTTCATCTTTAACCTTTAACTACAATTGATAACAGGAGAAAATCAATTTCCTTCAACAAAGTGTCATTGGCACTATCAACCACACTTCAGGGTAGGCCCCATGCACCACACAATGAACTCAGTGGTTTTTGTTTCTGTTTTTGGTGGTGGTTTTGTGGTTGTTTGTTCATTTGTTTGTTTTGGTGTGTGTGTATATGTATTTGTGTGTGTGTGTGTGTGTGTGTGTGTGTGTGTGTGTGTGTGTGTGTGTGTGTGTGTGTGTTTAAGGGAAAATAAAACTATAAAAGCAAAACAAAAATCCTCTTATCTTATTAGTGTCCTCAGGCCCACCCTTTTAAAGTAGCAATCATTTCTTCTTCAGAACCAACTCATCCTCTGTTTTCCTTACCCTGCTTGGTTTTATAGCACTGGTATTGTATGAGTTTATGCAGTTTTTTTTTAATGTCCAAACTGAAAGCTAGTCCCATGATAATTGAGACTTTGATGTATTCATTGTTAATTCAACAAACTAGATTTCTGGTTTGTCCATGGTTATGTTCCACATGCAATAGTAAATGTCAATGAATATTTATAAAATGTTTGGGTGGATCAATCAATCCATCAATCAATGGAGATAACAATTGTGATGCAGCTGCAATAATGCTGTATGAAATGAATGTTTAAAATGGCTAGAAAAGGATTTTGATGGATAATTAGCACAGATTGGAGTCAATTTCAGAAGATCAGTGAGAGAGCATGATCTTGAGGTACCGTGTGAAGGTCAGAAGATTGTTGTTTAATTAAGCAGCAGTGAGAGAAGCTGGGACACAGAGAGCATCCTTACAAAGGCCACAGCAGGCCTGCCGGAGCCTCGTTCACCATGGCTGTGGTCGAACCTGTGCTCTAGCTGCATATAAGGTCATGGAGGGCTCGCAAGCTATACTGAAAATGCGAGGTTTATTTTGAATGTAATGAGAGTCACTGATAAATTTTGTACTTAAAACGAGAAGTCACTTTCACAAGAGAAGTCCATTACATCTCTCCACTATAAGATGGTGAGTGATAACTCCTTTATCAGATGACTTCAACAATGGTTTCAGGCTAAAAACTTTTTGTTCAGGTTGGATTTTCATATTAGGATTGGATTTTTAAAATGAGTTCATATCATGACAAGAACTGGTTAAGTTCTGTTGGCTGAAATAGGAAAATGGTTTAGGCATTATCTCACTTAAGCAACGTTTAAGATAAATAAAAAATCGATTTTTGATATTGCTGATATGATTCAAATACATATGATAAAAAGATATAATTAACATTGGATAGAGAAGGTGCTTCCCTAAGGACTGAATATATTTTATACATAATTATTTGTGTATATAAGTGTGTGCGAAGGCCCACATATGGAGATCAGGGGATAACTTCTGGGAGTCCATTCTCTCTCTTTGTGTAGATGCCATGGACTGATCTCAGGTTGTTAGAGTTGGCAGTGAGCACTTTTACCTCCTAAACATCTTGATGACCTCCTTAAATACTTAAATGTTTTTCATATAAGATATTTTGATCACATTTTTCCCCTCTCCAAACTCCTCTCAGATCTTCCCCACCTCCATTCCCACCCAACTTAATGTGCTCTCACCCATCATTCTGTAAACAACCCTAATTAAATTCATGGAGTTCACAAAAAGAGAAAAGTAGTTGGGAGGATTAGTAAAATCATCCAGAGGGGAAGGGTGACAAAAGAGGGTAATTGGAATGACTGTTATAGAAAATAATCCATACATATGAAAATGTGATAATGAAACCCACAATATACACTAAGATAAAGTTAAAACAAAAGATGGGAGTATGATTTACAGTAACCATAGAGCACCACTCTCCTGATAGTCTCATTACTCATTCAGAACACTTGAAGTAGAATCCCTGGGGCCATGCATACCAGCCCTGCCTCATCTTCTAGATATATTTAAGTGAGTTGTAGAGCAACTACCTATTTATAGTAGCTTGAGAGACTAGAAGATCCACTACAGAGCTCTCCAATGTGCTCATAACTGAAATAAGTGTTTCCCCGTGAAAAGTCTGGAGCTCAAGCTTTACATACTATAAGGGGGAAAAAATGGGTCCCCATCCAACTTGCTCCTCAGAGGAGTCATTGCTCAAATGGTCTTGTTCCTCTCCTGGATTTTCCTCTTCCTAAATCTAGAGATAAAAACAATTTATCCAAAATATTTTCCCCAAAATAATAATGTCACACTGTTGTCTTATTGTTCAAAAGTACCTGAGTCTTTTTTTTTTTTTTTAATTTATTTTAATTAATTTTGCAATACAATTCAGTTCTACATATCAGCCACGGATTGGGCTTTTGATAATGAGTCCATGATTGTGACAATTGCTTAAGTCAGGAAGCAGAATGTTCATTTTTGTTCCAGGCCAGTCATTTCAAGAGTAAATATTGTCACAAGAATAAATGAGAACATGTCTAGTCAATCATCACCAATGTTCTAAAAAAATTGAAAAGAACACATTGTCCCTACATGGACATATTAATAACTAGTTCATTCCATGTGATACTCAAAAATTCAAAGAAAAGTGAAATATTTATAAAAATTCTATCAGCAATTATTAAAAGACTTCTATTAGTATTTATTTTCTTAACAGAGTAACTCGTTGGCAATGCTATTAATCACCTATTGCATTGTCTGCTTGAAAAATCAGGCTTTTCTCAGCAACCGTACTGCCACATCTATAAATCAAGACCCTGACCTTCTATTATGAAGGACTGAAATTTCTTTTATTCTTCTGATGCATTATTCTCACAGCAAAGGAATGAGGTTGTGCTTATCAAAATGGAACATGGGGTGTAAGGGTATGGGAACATGATATTAGCTGCTACTCTCCTTTTGAGCAGAAAATAGTCATTATCCAATTGAGGGCCATTTGGTTGTCTGATTTCATAGAAGTGTGGGTAAATAGAGTGTATGTTTTATTTCCAACTAAGAAAGGCCTGGAGAGCTGTATATCAAAGAGGCCAGTGGAGAGCATGGGTTGAGAAGAAAATGGCTACCAGGGTCATAATGCTAAGAAGACATGAGAGGAGAGAACTGGAAGTCTTCCAAGGACTTCACAGCATGGCAAACTTACCCCTAGAGGTGTGGTCACAGTGTGGTAGATGTACCATAGAGGCATGGTCACAACGGGGCAGACTTACTGAGAGAGACCTGTCACAATGCAGTAGACTTACCCAGAGATGCCTCTACCAGCATGGCAGACTTACCCAGAGAGGTGTGGTCACAGTGTGGCAGACTTACCTACCTAGAACATCTGGTAGAGACTTGCTCACATAGAATGAAGAGAGATGAAGAAAGGAGCTGCTGCCGAGGTGGGATCTAAATTTTTCACGTTTAGCACTAAAATAGAACAAAGGGGGGGTGTAGAGAAAGTTGTGAAGGGGCCATTGTTTTGGTTTATATTTTTGCTGATGAATGAGACTTGTTTTTATTTAAAAGCCTGGGCAAATTTAAAGTGTAATACCAGCACAAAAAATAGAATGTATATGAAAAGCTGAGAGATGAGGATGAATGGAGAGCAACAGACTGAGACTGGGCTATGACAAATCTAGTGAATTTGCTTTCCTAGGTAAATGAGATAAAGTCACTGTCACCAGCTACAGGGGATGGTTAAAGTGAGAGCTGACAGGTTTGGTAGTGGGAAACTGCCCCATGACCTCCTGGAAGATGATGAATTGAAGGAGGTTCTGTGTTAGGATTGCTAGGCTGAAGGCATTTTTGAAATCGGCTTTTATGGATCTTTAATGAAACATGGCATGTTGTGAGATAAAATAGTAAATTTTCTCTTTCACAATTAAATATGTGAATGATGATCTGAAGTATCTGCTCAAGGCTTTCCCTTCCATCTCAAACTTTGATGATTCTCATCCTGAGATTCTCACAGAGATCTGCTTGCCTCTCCATAGCTGTCATTTGTACATGGGTGCTGTGGGATGTCTTTCTGTATGCTATGAATATATGTTGTTTCCATTGGTTAATAAATAAACTTCATTGGCCTATGGCAAGGCAGCTTGGAGCCAGGCGGGAAAATCCAAGAGAGATAGTGAAAGGAGAAAGGAGAGCCTAGAGAGATGCCAGCTGCGGCTCAAGGAACAATATGCCAACAGACTGGTAAACCCATGGAACACATAGATTAATAGAAATGGGTTAATTTAAGATATAAAAGCTAGATAGCAAGAGGCCTGTCAGAGGCCATACAGTGTGTAAATAATATTAAACCTCTGAGTGATTATTTTATAAGTGGCGAAGGGACCGAGGGGCCAAGAAGAATTGGAGAAAACTTTCGACTACACATAGGCCATGCTTCTTCTGCTTTACTTCCTCTCTTAGCATCCTCTTAAGTTATTTCAACTAATTCATAAATATTTTGAAACCTGTGATTTGTCATTAAATTCATATACATATGTGTAAATGTTTAATTCAAGTTAAACCTGACTCTTCAAAACATTTCTGCAACAGTAGGGTTTTTTTTTCCTCTAGCTTTTGCAATCCAGGTTGCTACTGTAATCTATAATCATCTATAGAGTTGGTCCTCTTCTACCACATAGGTCCCAGAGATCAATTGCAGATGCCACATTTGGCAGCAAGTGCCTTTATTCATTAAGTCATCTCTCCACCCCTACTAATTTATATGCTTAATGTACAAAATAGTCAAGTGGCTGGAGAGAGTGTTCCATGGTTAAGAGCACTAGCTGCTCTTCCAGATGACCAAGTTCAATTCCTAGCATATACCTACCTAGTAGTTTATAACTGTTTGTAACCAAAATCCTACAGATCCAATGCCCTCTTCTGGTTTTATGGGCTCCAAGAATACATGTTTTGTACAAACATATATGCAAGCAAAACACTCATACATATAAAATAAAATAAAAACAACTTAAAAAGAAAGTGTGACATACATGAAATAGTCAGGGCCATCATTGGAAAAGAACCTAAAATTTGAATAGAAATTTTAATTATCTCTAATTAAAATACATCAATTCAATTTAAAAGCTCACTTAAGAACATATCATTACAAGTGCTTTAATCATCTTTTTCTCCCTTGTTTTTGGCTAGATATCTGTATTAAAACAAAAATAGTGTTAAAGTAGTTATGGATATGTCGTTGCTTTTGGCTTTTATTTCTGTTTTTATCAACTTCATCTATGGGAAAATATCTACTGGGTAACTTTGTACAGCATAAAAAAATAAAGATATGTAATATTTCTTCCTCTGCTAGCCCACAAGGATGACCCCAGATTAGGCTACTAGCAATAGTGGAGAAGGTGCCTGAACTGGCCTACACTGGTAATCAGATTGGTGAATATCCTGCCATCATAGAGCCTTCATCCAGTAACTGATGGAAGCAGATGCAGAGATCCACAGCCAAACAGCAGGCTGAGTCCTGTTAGCCCAGTCAAAGAGAAGGAAGAAGGATTATACAAACAAGGGGAGTCAAGATCATGATGGAGAAATCTAAAGAGACAACTGAACCAAGCTTAAAGGAACTTACAAACTTTAGACCAACAGCCGTGGAACCTGCATGGGACTGGACTAGACCCTCTGCATATGGGAGACAGTTGTGTAGCTGGGTCTGTTTGAGGGGCCCCTGGCAGTGGGATCAGGATCTATTCCTGGTGCATGAGCTGCCTTTCTGGACCCATTACCTTTGGTCAGACACCTTGCACAGTCTTGATGCAGGGGGGAGGAGTTTGATACTATCTCAGCTGAATGTACCAGGCTTTGCTGTCTCCCCCCATGGGAGAACTTACCCTTTTGGAGGAGGGAATGGGGGTGGGCTGGGCAGGAAGGCGGGGGAGGGAGGGGGAGCAAGTGGGAGGAGGGATGAGGGGCAGATCTATGGTTGGTATATAAAATGAATTTTTAAAAAAATTAAAGAAAAAAAAAATTTCCTCCTCTGGACATGGATGTCCAATGATGACACAAGATGAGAAGAAAGGAAACAATGCTCTTTTTGCTTTGGTCCCTCCTGGCTACTAATCTGTCCTGAGATACATTTTAAAGATTAGTCGATATTTATGAGAACCTTTACGAATATACTCTCATGGAAATCTTTCCAAGGTGCCTATTTTCTTTGAAGAAAGGCTTGCGTATATGAGAGAAGTGTGTGCTCAGAAGACTTGGTGAGAAAATGCCCACTAAAGGGAGAATGAAAATGGGAGGAATAAATGGGTAATGAAGACAGGACTGGAGAGAAGTGGCTTCTTAAGAGTTCACTGGAGCTGTGGCGCTGTGGTGTCTCCTGTTGTTGTGGTTGTATGGGGCGTATGGTGCTCCAAGCCTATTCAAGGGCTTTTCTGATATCTGGGGGACTGGATTAAACCTGTTTTGCTCACATAATCTGTACTTCTCTTAATAGAGACTTTCACCTCTGTAGGAAGTATGGCGTCTCAAACGGGATCCTCAGAGCTGTCCCTTTTCTTTCTCTAGTCTTTGAAAGAACAGCTCCAGAGTGGAATTCAAAGATGGAGAAAGAATAAGATTCAAAAATTATTTAGAAAGATGAGTTACAAAATTGAAGTCATGCTTTCTTTTCTTAAATTCAGTGCTTGATCTGTTTAGAATCTTTTTAACACCTTAGAATTCATCCAAACAAGAGTAATAAATATATGGATGGACAGCAGGGATAGATGGAGAAAGATTAGTAAAGTATAAACTCTTGTAGATATACATTGTGCCTTCCCTGAAAATATGGAATTGTATTATTGTAGGTAGAATAGTTTAACCCATTATCTTTCATGAATTCTCCATATTATAATTTTTTAACTTACTTGTGCTGAACTCCCTATTGGCTTATTTTGTATTCCTTTGTGGTTTGTTTAGGTATGATACTTCACACATTCTCCTTCATCTGTCATTTAAACAGCAACTACCACTGAGTGTTAAATGGCTGTGTGAAATAAAGATTCCATAAGATTAAGAAGAAATAAAGCTATTAAAAAGGAAATTTTCAGATTAGGAGTCAGCAAGTTGGAAACATCTACCAGAGAAGAGAGACAGATGTCAAAAGAACAAAAGCAACAATGTTTCAGTGCTGGACAGAACTACAGAAGCAGAGCTTGCTGAGTCCGTTTGGTGAAGGGGAAGGTTTCAGAGTGCTACCTCTCAGTAGACTCCCTGGTCATTTGCAAGGACAATGCCTCCTGATGGTCATGAGTCATCCTTCAAGTAGAGAAGGGTGGATTATGTTCTTTTTCTCTACTGGAAAAGCAATGCTGTGTGTCATGTATTACAGACAACTGTCCTGGTGGTATGCTTCACTTATCTGTGAGAGTAATCTAGGTGAAGCAGTTTCCTGCAATGCTGTATAAATGAATTATTCTTACATATAAGGCTCACATGCTTTAGGCATGGCAAACCATTCACATTATTCACTTAAAATAAATGGCACATAGGTAGAATCTCATCTCATATCCTCTCTGAATTTTACTATTTCTATATTTTGAATTTTTGAATAAGGGGATTTGGTTATTGAGTAAAGCTTCAATGGAATCCCCCACGAAAATATTTTTTTCTGGTTTAAAAACCTAGCATTTGAAGCTGGCTTTGCCCAGAGCAAGAAGACATTTCAGTGTATGCTATTTTCTCTTCAGAAGTATCAGTAACTTTTGAAAGGCAGTGTCTGGTACATCGGCAAGTTCAGTGTCCCAGATGAATGGATTTAATTCATTATGCAATTTCAAGTAGTAATTAGGGCTTATGCACAGTTTAATAACACTGTGATCATGTCCCAGCTCTCCCAGAGGTGGAGGAGGCATGCGTTTTACATCCTTGTGAGATGCGACTGCATGATGCTTCGTTTGCTTGTGACACAAGACCTCCCTGCTGGAGGTCAGAGAAGTCATCGATCAAACTGGCAGTTAGATCCAGACTCTCATCCTTAAGAACTTTGTTGGTCATTATTTGACTTTCTTGTTAATTGCTCCTGAATATCATCTGTTCCTATGAGAATGAATAAACCAATTTGTTCACCCCTATGACTGACAGTCCGTCTCTCATGCTAATCTCTGTTTTCCGTTCTTGATGCCCGACTTCTTGACCCATTCTACATAAATTTAGACAATGTTTCTTATATCTTAATAAAAAACATATCTCACTAAGTACATCTTCTGATGTTGATGTTATGGAAATGAAAATGTTCAACGGATCTGTTGATGTTTTAAGTAGAACTTATGTAAGAAGTCATTAGTCTCTAATTTCAACTCAAATTCATGGCTTAAGTAAGAACCTCTGAGGGTTTTTTTTTAGGTGACATTTCTGTTGCTCATTATAAATTTTAATGTGGACAGCTATGCTACTCTCAATGTCATTCCACATAACACTTTTTTAATTTTCCACCCAAAATGAATCTTCATTCCTTATCTTCAGTTATCTTTTTTGTATCATATCCTAGTAATTCTTAGCTGTAACTTATTAATATTTAGCTTTACCTTGGCTCATATTGCTATTAACTTTAAATAACAAATTCTACTTCAACTAAAATGCCAGTTTTATCAAATAACTATTATTATTTAACCAAGTATTTTGTCTGGACTATCAATTTGTGATCTTTTTATTTTCTTCTTTACTAACAATTCCTAGGTTCCCTCTAAACATATAGTTTATTTTTCCTTTTTTGCCCCAACATGCAATATGCTTTCCTTCTATTCTTTATGTTGAATTTAGATCACTGTTCTTGCTGAGTAACAATTTTTTTTCTGACTCTGGTTCACTTTCAAACTCATATCCCAGTCTCTCGCAATGTTTTACTCATGTGTCCTATTTATTTCCCTAATCATTCCCCATTAACACATTTCATAACCAATAAAGATATGAGAGCCCTCTGTGCTCCAGAAACTCTATTGAATACCAAACATGCATTAGTAAAAATGACAAATCTACCTCTCCTTTCATAACAAAGTGAGATATATGGAAATATGAAATAATTAGAAAGTATGATCAATTCTATAAAAGAAATGATGAAGAGAAGTGTGAAAGTGAGCAATCAGAAATTGTATGGGATAGTCGAAATGCATACTGCATGTGAAAAAAAAAGAATGTAGATATGTAGAAACATGACATGCTAAGAAAACCACATGTGCAAAGTGTCTGTCACGCTAGGTTACTTTGAAGAGATGTGGAGCTGAAATCAACCCTGTGTGTATGGTGTCCCATAGAACACGAGGCTTTCACCATGGACTAGAAAACAGGCTGGGGTCCCTCCATTGTCTTGCCTATGGCAGTTCCAGGACTAAAAAACAAACCCAGTGATCTTCTGGAGAAGGTAACCTCCTCCCCCAGGAGTAAATGGGACTAGTCAACGTCTAGGAAAATACTTTAAATTGTTCAGTCTTCCTAAACATCAAGAACAAAATGTAAGTACCTCAATAAATTGACCTGCTTGGCACAGTTCCTTTGGTGATGCAATTACCTTTGTGAGTAACACTAGCCTAAGATGTTTTCAGACTTGGAAAGGATTTTGAAGTCAATTTTCTTCAACATCTCTTTCTGCTGTGTAAAATCTTTTCAAGCATTTTAACTTTTGGATTTAATTACATTCCCTTTATAACTTCTAATCCTGTTTGAAGGCTATATTTTCTTTACTATATAGACAGAATATATGCTTGTACATAGTTCAGTGTAACATCTAAAACGTCTTGAATATCTGTTACTAGACAATTGGGAGAAAGAAACCTGAGCAGAGGTACACCTGAGTGGAAAGATGACAAGGACAGCATAGCATCCCTGAAAAGGGGGTGCATGCACACATGTGAGCCTTTCATGCTGAAGCCAGGGAGCCAATAAGAAAGCATGGGGTGAATGAATCCTTCCCAGGGTCATCCATCTGTCCAAGGTGCTGGAGCAACATTGCTATGGAAAGAGAAAGAAAACCTCTGATGTAAGTTAGTAACCTCACTGCCACCAACCACCCTGACTTGAGAGCTTAGGGAATCCTCGTTAATCATGAGAACCAAATATATGCTCTTTCATCACAATTATCAGAGCATTCAGATCCAAGGTTTGACACCAGATCAAGAGCAACGTGCAGTGGATTGCACTAGTCTCACACTTCAAAGTTTGTTATGAGTGTCATTTGGCTTTTTATTTCTGTGTGGACATTATAGGTATTGGATTGTTTTGTTCTTTATTTTGTTATTATTTATTTATGTCCACACATGTACATAAAACAGAGAGGTAAAGTGATTGGTCAAAACTGGCCCAGGCAACTAACATCTGAGTTCAGACTCCTACTTAGCATAGTGTTCTTTCCCAAAATTCCAGTTATCACTGAAATAGAGTCAAGTGGTAACCAAGGATCAAAGAGAAAGTTATGATAGGCCAGAGCTGGGAATAAACTCGGAAGTGACAGGCATACTAGGCTTGCCAAGTGAGAAAAAGATTAACCATAGAACTAGGAAGCACTCAATACCAGGGAAAGCCAGGTTCCTGATAATCATATAGAATTTTTCCTACTTTGCTATATAACCATTTGCTATAACATTTTCTATATAACCATTTCTGTTTGCTCTCTACTTATATACTATTGTCCTAGAGAAATGTAATCAGTTTTCCATATGCATATATGGTAATAAATATATGCACTCATACACACAAGCTAGCTCCTTTCACTTGTTCAATACTTTAAATTGTATTTAAACAATTTAAATTAAATTGCATTCTGCAAACAAGGAGATGATAGTATTGCTGGGCCAGGTTTCTGTTGCTTCCATAGACTTGTGGAAACAGACAGAGAAACTTAATAACAAGCTGAAAACCTAAAGATAATATGCAGAACAACCAAGAGACAAGATCTCTCCATAAAATCAAAACCACATGTGTGGGGTCAATCCATCTGCAACCCAAGGTCACATGCTTTCAGGAGCATTGCTACAGGGAGTAATGGAAAGTAAGCCTACTGAAGAAGATAAAGACTGTAAAGTAGCCATTAGGCCTTCATCTAAAAGTTCAAGGGACCCATATGAGACAGCAGTTGAACCATGGGACTGGGAGCAGTTTACCCACCGCAGCAGCAGATGAGTATAAGAGCCAATAGCAGATTGAAAGCATCTCTGAAAAACTGGCAAACTGAGGTTCTCTTGCAAAACAGACCTGCACACTGAAGAAAACTTCCAAATGGAGAAAGATACAAGATGTTTGAGACAGTGAAAAGGAGGGCCCAACCAAAGCAGGCCAGGGGAGCCAGGAAACCTTACACACTTAAATGTCATCTTCTCCACAGAGGAACTGGTTGTTGCTGCCTTATCCCCAATATCACCAACAACCTAGAACTACATAGAAATGTACTTTCCAGACTGAGAATTGTTGTTCACCCTTAACTCACAGAAGCACATGCTTCTGAATGTGTCGTCTGTAACAGCCATCACCTTGGTGATAGCAGCAAGTTAATTTGCCCTAGTACAGTCTCTGAAAGCAGTAATTTAGATTTCTGTTTCACTGATGTATCTTTAACCTGACTAGCACACTTTCAGGGCTTGAAGCTTTGCTGCCATACCAATGTCAGTTATACCCTAGACCCTGAACCTTCAGGAAATGACAGGTGGCCTTAGATGAAAAAACAAACAAACAAACAAAAACAAAATCTAGATCTGGCTTACCACCATGCCATTCTTAGTTCTCCACCTTCTTGTATCTGTTAGAAGAGCCCAGGCTTATTTTTCTAAGCTTATTATATTTTATCTAGCGTTTTAGGTATTTTTTGCCAAGAGGCATTTCTCCGAATATTTACTCTGCCAAATTGCTTAACATGCAAATTGTGTTTATTTGCCATTATGTATCTAGGAACATGGCTTTAAATAGATTCTCCTAAATCAACATCACAGTCAAGATCTCTCTGAACTCCAGACTCATCTAATTACTCTCAACCCTGCTCCACACAGCCTTAGAATTTCAGTAAATGGCAATCTGAGCCTCTTTTGTTTAAGCCAAAACCTTGCTATCATTCTTACTTCTGCGCTCAGTCTCCCATCCCTCATGCATTGCATCAAAAATCCTGCCAGCTCTGTCTTTTGCACATGTCTAGAACTACATCATTCAGCATCTCTTGCACTATTGGCACCACAGTCTGCAAAGAATCAGTTCCCATGCGAAGTACTACAATGAGTGATGCCTTGTTCCATTGTTCCTACCTCCACGGTCTTCTCAAGACAGCCAGACTGACAGGCGAGGCACTTGGCTTATGTTATTATATACTTAAGAAAAAGAAGGTGTAGTTGGCATATGAAGCAATTGGTTTCACTGCAGCATTTTCATGCACACACAGTTTTATGTTTTGTTCTTTCCCTTTTCCCCCCACTGCTCCACCTGTGCCCCCTCTATCCCTCTTCTTGAATAGCTTCCCCCATTCTGCTTTCAGACTGTGATGTGTGTCATTCCATGGACCAGCGGGGTTTATTTGGTTGATCTGGATGGCTAAGTTGGTGTCCCCTCCCTCTCTCATTACTCCATGTGCATCCTTCTTGACACTGTCTAATTAGTCAAAAAGGACCTTCCCGGACAGAGAAGGGCCATTCTTCAGTCAGATGCTTACAAGTAGCTGCATGCCTTGCTAGAACTACCAAACTAGCTCATATCATACCTATTCTCAGAGTCCCCTTATGGATTGTATCTCATTTCTGCTTCTCTAGACTGTAATGTAAGCTTCATGAGGTTCCAGATCCTGTTCTTAGTGTTTGATTCTCTGATGCCTCCACAGAACCTGTTCTTACAGCTGATTGACCAAAGGTGTGGTAGAAAGGATCGGTGAATGACTTTTGAAGAAAATAAGATGACAAATAGATACATTCTTGCTCTATACATTGAAACAACACACTGTAAATTCTTCTCCTAAGAGTAAGACTTCATAAAATAACAGAATGATTGAATTGAAATTGATTGCAATTGAAATTCACACTGAATTCAAAAATTTCAAACTAAATTACTTTTAAATTTGAATCAATAGCTTTCCTCCTAAACACTTATCTTTGTTACATTGGATTTCTTGGGTAAAAGGTCTGCTGAAGACACACTTGGAGCATATGCATCACTCCTCTATGGACCCTTTGTGAAATGGGAGATCACCACAGTAATGACCTGGCCCTTATCTGTGTGAGCTTAACCACCGCCACCACCCCTTCTCAATTTTCTCTTTCAAGAATCAAAATTAAGGGAGCTAAACTGAAGCCTTCACCTTTACCATGGATTTTGTTCTAAAATTATATCATTAGGTTATTCTGAGCCTTTACTATTTTCATTTTCCTTATCTGCTGGAAACTCCCAGAGATCACATCCATTCTTTCAGATAATGTCCTTATATCCAATGGATGCTTTGTAAAATTAATCAGGGTTAATATTTTTTAATCTATTTATGTTTGAAATTGGAAATATCTAAATTACATCCTTTTTGCCAACTAGCCTGGTACAACTGGTTTTTAAAAGTAGATATGAAATACCCTTGATTACCAGTAGTTTCAGCAAGATAAGCAGCATTAGTTGGACGCGTGGGTTAAAAAGTAAACACATAAATACTTTCAGAAGGAGGACATGAAGTAGGAGGGAGGTGTGAGGTGCAGTCCTGTGGGGAGGTGAGCTAGAACTGACCTGAAAGTCTACTCCCTGGGGACTACCTCTCATGGTATCAGAAAGTGCTATGTAGGCGTCAAGGGAGAAAAGCAATCAATAGTCACACCCAGGTGCAAGTCTTATAAACCATGACAATTACCAGCCCAGCAAGATCTGAAAGGTGCAACAGTGGCACTTTTATCTTGGCAGTAACCAATATTGTATGACTGGTCTTAAAGCCTACTCAATCAGAAGCACTTCACGACTAATACAGTAAACTTGGCCAACTATCCGTAGCTGGAGAGAGCATAGAACCTGGAAGAGAACCGACTACTTCCATTTTCTTAAACCATTATAATTTCTAACTATTCTTAATGCTTAATCTTACATTCACAAATAAGTGCAATTCTTACTCTCCATAAAGAAACATCTTTTGTAGTTGGTGGGTGGAAATTATTACAGAGATCTAGACAAAATCCAGAGAGTAAGTAACCATGAGGGTGTCCAGCACCAACTGATACATTTAAAATGTGACCTCTACACCTAAGCTCAGGGAAAATAGAACAAGAGGGAACAGAAATAGTGTAAGAGCAGAGAACTACACTGTCAACTGCTAGACAATGTCTTCTAGAAATGATGGAGAAGCTGCACCCATGAAATCTCAACAATGTGGTTGCCTAAACATGACCTACATAATGATAACAATAGTGAATGTGCTCATGTGGATAAGAGAAATTTCACAAGGTCCCACCCCTGGATTTCACAATGTCCCACACAGCTTGTGTGCAACCAATGACTGCTAAGAGAGCAGCAGTCGGTTTTCTTCCAGGATAAGATTCCTGAGAGGTTATCCAATCCCAAGTCACCAACCATAAACACGCTGCAACACATATACATGTGAACAACAATAAATGGGTATATGTATGTATGTATTCTATAGGGGAGAGCAAGTAGTGGAAATTATGTAAATACAGAACTCATGTATAAAAATCTCAAAAAATACAAAAACATGTTAATTAAAAGATAGGGAGAAACTTTCAAAACTGGAGCACTTCTGAGTTAAAAAGCAAACTCTACAACTAGCCAGCCAGAAAGACTATCAAACTGTTGCTGATGGTATAAGGATCATGTTATGAGAAGGATGTGAAATGCTGCCACCAAGGGAGTACTTGAAGGGATGTACATGAGATATTGTCCATCACATGGATTCTTTGTCAGAGTGTTTATCCTCTGACCTAGTAAAAGTGCATGAAGTTTGTGGTAGGTTATGGGAAACATGAATTCAATTTTCTGAAGACTCAGTAAGTCAGATTTATCTTTATCTTCTAAGCATTCAACAAGGTACTCAAAGGACTAAATCTCCTGGCTTATCAGAAACACACTATGTAGCAAATCCAACTTGAAAGATTCAAAATTCTTGAATGTTCTTCCTCACGAAAAAAAAAAAACATTATATTTGACTTATTTTGAGTTGTCTTAAACATGTTTTGTTGCTTACCAGTTAATATCTGTTATATTTTCAGAAACTCAATATTATTCTTTAAATAAATGACTATTAATATTCTTTTTTAATTGCTTACACTGTATGTCAATTAACTTTTACAAAAATTGAAATTATTGCAATTAATTGCTATCACTTTTGAGAGAAGCCAGATTACTATCAGGTGACTTCTTGCATTTTATATTACAAACGTTATAACATGAAGAATACTAAAATCTATCATGTTGTATTGTCTTTACTATTGCTTTTCACTGCCTGGGTTTAGCTCATATTTCGAATATTGTTTGTACATGCAGAGCGTAGAATACCATTGAGAAGCTCACATAACACTCTCAATGTTATTTGATTGGTGTTGAAGGACTTGGTAATGAATTTCATACAGGAAAGTGTTGCATAACTGACCCTCTTCTCCTCGCCTTTGCTGCTGAGACTCGAGGAAGTGTCACATTCCCTTTAGCAGAGTTTTCCTAATGCCACTGAATATTATGCAGTGGACAGCTGATCTCATCCCTTTCCTGGTATATTAGGAGCCACTCTAAGCCTATTAGCTAGCAAACTATAATCCAGTGTTCAAGACTGCTTTTTGCCTATGGGCTGAGATTTCTCATTGTCCAATGTTACAATGTTATTTGAAATTATTTTGACATAGTAAGACTGCTTGAGCTGTAGGGTGCAGAAAGAAGCAAACTGTTTGAGCTGTTCAAATGAGAAAATAACAGTTTTTACTTCCTCCAGGTACCTGCTTATGGCCACGAAGGAGCCTAAGTTAGTCAACACGATTTTCTCTCCTAACACCTAATCCTTTTTATTTATTTATTTTATTAAATTTTCTATTCATTTTACATATCAACCACAGATCCTCCTCTCCTCCCTCCTCCTGCCCCGCCCCCAGCCTTCCACAGCAACCCACCTTCCGTTCCCACCTCCTCCAATGCAAGCTCTCCCATGGGGAGTCAGCAGAGCATGATACATTCAGTTGAGACAGGTCCAGGCCCCTCCTCCCTGCACCACGGCTGGACAAGGTGTCCCACCATAGGCACTAGACTCCAAAAAGTCCAATCATGCACCAGGGATGAACCTGATCCCATTGCTTGGGGGCCCCCTAATCAGTTCAAGCTAAACAAATGTCTCGCCTATGGAAAAAGCATAGTCCAGTACCATGGGGGCTCCATAGCTATTGATCCACAGTTCATACATTTCCACTAGTTTGGCTGGCCATCTCTGTATGTTTTCCCATCATGATCTCGATGTCCCTTGCTCATAGAATCCTTCCTCTCTCTCACCAATTGGACTCCTGGAGCTAGGCCTGGCTCCTGGCCATGGATCTCTGCATCTGCTTCCATCAGTCACTGGATGAAGGCTCTATGATGACAGTTAGGGTATTCACCCATCTAACCACCAGAGTAGGCCAGTTCAGGCACCTTCTCAACTATTGCCAGTAGTCTAAGGTGGGGTCATCCTTGTGGATTCCTGGGAACTTACCTAGCACTTTGTTTCTCCCTAGTCCCATGATGTCTTCATTTATCATGGTATCTCCTTCCTTACTCTCCTACCTCTGAAGACATCACGATCCCTGACCTCAAGCTCTACCATAGAGCTTTAGCAATAAAAACAGCTTGGTAGTGGCATAAAAACCGACATGTGGACCAATGGAATCCAACTGAAGACCCTGACATTAATCTGCACACCTATGTACACCTGATTTTTGACAAAGAAGCCAAAAATGTACAATGGAAAAAAGAAAGCATCTTCAACAAATGGTGCTGCCATAACTGGATGTCAACATGTAGAAGATTGTAAATAGATCTATGTCTGTCACCATGCACAAAACTCAAGTCCAACTGGATCAAAGACCTCAACATAAATCCAGCTATACTGAACCAGATAGGAGAGAAAGTAGGAAGTACTCTTGAATGCACTGACACAGGAGATCACTTCCTAAATATAACACCAGTAGCACAGACACTGAGAGCAACAGTTAATAAATGGGACCTCCTAAAACTGAGAAGCTTTTGTAGGGCAAAGAACACTGTCAATAAGACAAAACGACAGCCTACAGAATGGGAAAAGGTCTTCACCAACCCCACATCTGACAGAGGGCTGATCTCTAAAATATATAAAGAATTAAAGAAGCTAATACCTAATCCTTACTGCATTAGATCCAGAGCACTCTATGGTTTACTTCTTTTATTCAAGGTACATGGATATATATCTTCGCTGTCTGGATTTCAGGGAACAAAAATTCAACCTGAACTTCTTATTGTCTAAACAAGTTGACCTTTAGTAATTCACTTAAAAGAAACACACACATATACACACATACATATGTGTGTGTATATATATATATATATATATATATATATATATATATATGTATCACAATCATATACATGGTCAGAAATAAGACAAATATGTGTGTGTATATATGTGATATATGTGTATATCATATGCATGGTCAGAAATAAGACCCCAGTCCTTGATGTCACTAACAGCTGTTGGGAAATGATGAGGATTTGCCCTATTCTCTTAATAAAGTTATAACCATGAAGGTAGAAGTCAAACTGACACTGGGATGATGTGATATCTGCTGTGTTTGATGGGGTTCCTGACACAGCAGGAACTTGTGACCCAACAAAACAGGCATGAACAGAGAAGCAAAGAACGAAGTCCTGTCATGAGCAGCCCAAGTGTGAGGCTGGCTTTAGACAAGTCTTCATGCAGTGACTCCGGTGATATGACAGGGGCAGGTTCCGTCCTCTTAAATACTGGAGTCTCCTACCCACATTTTCTTCATTCTCAGTAGATGTTTGGCCATTGCAGCCACCTAGAAACGTTTTACACATCTGCTTCAAGTCAACCCAGCGGTGCTCTTCTCTGTTAACACAAACAGTTCTTGGCTTTCTCTGCCTATAGTTTCCAAATGAATCACTCCAGTCAGATGTTACAAACTGATAGACTTATACCAACTGATGCCCACCCTAGGAGGTGAGGCCAAGGCAAACATCTAGAGCTTGACGGCAGGAGGAGTTGATGATTCCCTGAAGGAATGTTGGCTATTGGAAAATGAAGGCATCCATGCTCCTGGATCCATTTCTTTTCTTGTTTCAGGTTAATGATATCTGGACATTGCCAAGTACTTCCTTGTTATGACTATAGATCATTTACCATGTGGTCTGTCCAATCCACCATCTACTATAAACTCAGATGAAGCAACAAAGTGAGCAGAAAAACCTGGCTCTAGCTGCAGACCTAGTAATATTGCTGGCTATCACAAATGATACTGACAGAGAGTTACAAGTGTCAATGAACTGAGACTTTAAATATGCTTTCTTGGTTGGTAATTAGAAGAATTTGGTCTCCATTTTCATTTTGGATGGAGAAATAAGGTCATATTCATGGTTATGAAGGTGCATTTTTATAAGATCAATGTAAGTGTGTATAAACCAGCCTAAGATTAAATGATGGCACATCTCAAGTTTTTGTCTTTGTATGTATATATAGTATAAATGTATGAAGCATATCTTATTAATTATTATATTCTCAGTGCATTTTGCTATGACTAATGCTTCTCTTTAGTCTTCTTTGGTATTGAAATTTCTTTAATTCTACCAATTAAATTAAAATTAAATATTTTTAAATACCAAAATAATCATGAATTTTACATATTGGGAAGACTACTTCTTGTCTACTATGGTAATTTGGTAACTATATTTTGTGGTCTAAATCTGCATAGAGAAAATCTATTATCTGGAAATGTATGTTTGTCTACAGACTAAGGCTTGATTATAATGCTCTGTTAAAGATCTTTCCTCCCATCTTTGTGTGTATCTGTGTGTATATCTGCAAGAAAATGTGTGAGTACATGCTTATGTCTATTAGTGTCTAGAATGGGAAGCAGGTACAAAAGAAAGAAATTACTACTTTAAAAAACGCTTAAAAGATAATTGAAATTATATAAAGAGAACTGAAAGGTAGATTAGAAATACCTTTCTGTGGCCTTGAATGTGCTGAATACCTGAATGTGCTCAATCTTGTCTCAGAAGCTAAGCAGGACCAGACCTGGGTAGCACTTGGAGAGGAGAAATCTCTTGCTCTTTGAACCATCTATCACTGTGATATTCATAAGAATTTACTACGAAGGAGGTTTTGGTGAGTAAATGAAGTTAACTTTTTAGTTTACCTGAAAACTGTCAGTACAGAAACTTTCAGCTGAAAATGTTAAAAGAAATGGTACCCCATTTTCTCGGGTTGAAGAAATGAACCATCAGAGTAAGGGAAGGATAGCATTCCACACCAGCCACAGTGCATTTCCCTAGCATAACACCCCTGGTGTGAAGTGACCCTTGTCTTTCCTGGAAGGAGCTTGGAAGATTTACTCAGATCTGCACTTGTCACAAGAAAGCCTATTTGGCGTTTTGAAAGGCTGGGCCTGTGTGTCAGATCTGTTGGGCAGAATTTGATTTCTTGAACATAGCTCTCCTTCCCAAAAGCCACTCCCTTCCCTTGCGCATGTGGCATAGCATCTTTCAATTGTCAGAAAAACCCTGTGGTATTCTCACACTGAGAGCCGCAAAACACCATTATGTACATTTTATTGAACATTTTATGAAAGCAGAGAAAAATTTTCCCAGAAAACATCTCTTTATCAACTTTTGACACCAAGAAACCTAGAAAATAAGACTGTTTTTAAGTGAGTGTCTAGAATTACTTTGTCTCTCCTCACAGCTGGGAAGCCGAGTCACTGAAAGCATAATTTTGAAATCCCTTTGCTGTATGTGGTAGAAACAGACCCCATTGGCCCTCTCTGCCATCCCAGCTTCTTCTCAACCAAGCTCTCCTTCTGGCACTGGCCCCTGGCAACACTGAACTACTGTTATCACAACATGACTTTATCTCTACTGTCACTTCTGGCAGAAAGGTCCGTCCCTCCAACTTCAGTTCAGTCTTTCACATGGTAAACTCCTGCTGATGATATAATCAATGACTGGAAGGGACTCTTTCTCTTATGGAAGGGGACCCTCTCTTGTCAGCTCTGGGCTCCTTTTTAGTGAGCCAAGACTTCCTTTGGTTCTATGGAGCCACAGCTCTTCTACAAAGACTGGTGCTCTCTGGTCAACAGCTTCTTCCTGTGCCTCCCCAAGAGAAGCCTTGCCTTCTTGTGGGTAGGAGTGGGGGGAGGGTGTTGGGAGGGGAAGGCTGGGGGGAGGGCATGGAGGAGGGAAAAGGGGGATCTTTGAATGGTGTGTAAAATGAATGAATGAAAAAATTTTCTTAATTAAAAAAAAGAAAAACTCTATCCCTTCAGTGACTTTTACCATCTTACATACTTAATTATTTCCAGGGTCTCATTGCTGATGTCCACATGTGTTAGATTTTCATCTTGCTGAGTGTGATTTTTCAAAAAGAGCCATCTAGTCAACCTGACTTTGTTTCAAGACTTTTTATCTTCTGCGTTTCTTTTTCTTATTCCCTAACTGATTCTACATCTAAGTCATTCTAATTATGGAGATGAAAATTATATTAATTTCCCAATATTAAATTATATCACTTCTTAATCCCTAGGAATTCATGATCTACCAATGAAAGGCAGCTTTTTTTTTTTTTTTTTTTTTTTTTTAAAGATTTATTTATTTAGTATACAATGTTCTGTCTGCATGTATGTCTGTCTGCAGGCCAGAAGAGGGCACCAGATCTCATTACAGATGGTTGTGAGCCATCATGTGGTTGCTGGGAATTGAACTCAGGACCTCTGGAAGAGCAGTCAGTGCTCTTAACCTCTGAGCCATCTCTCCAGCCCGAAAGGCAGCTTTTGAAGCAACATTAAAGTGAATCTACGTGCATCCTTTAGAGGCAGGTGTGCCTACACCACAGATTTACAGTAATTCCTCGCAGCTGTGTGCCTGATCAAAATTTAAAAAGTAAACACTTGATAGTCAGCAAACTATGCATCTGTTTAAATGTTTAAGTTTTTAATAATGTGCTTAAAAAATAAAACAAGCACAATAATTAGCTTGGAAAATAGAAGGAAATAGGAGAATGTATCATTTTGCCAAGTTGAATCAGCTCACTTTTGATATGCCTAAGGCACCTTAATGATTCATCAGTAAACAGAGAACAAGTATCTGCAAAGGAGACAAAGTCCTCCTTCCTTCCCCTCCCTTCCCCCACAAACTGGCAAGAAGCATGCCATTTGCCTGTGAAGGCTTTAGACTTTGGAGCCTACAGATGGAATCATATTTTATAAATGTGTTCGAATGTTCAATTATATATATTTCCACTTGATGGCTACTGTATTTCAAGCACTCAACTGTAAGGATATGAAACAAAGTACTTACCAGCTAGCAAGAGAGTGAAATATACATGACCCAGGAAGTACTATGTATATTTTGTATAAACAGCATGCCAAGTACCATACATAGGCAAGTATAAGTGTTACAGGAATTCAGAGAAGGCCAGACTTAATCCTGCTTGACTATTGGGAAAGAAGAGGTTTCCAGAAAGTCGCAAGCTGGCTCTAAGAGCTGAATCACAGTTCAGCAGAAACAAAGGGGGCAGGGTAATTCTAGGCACAGGACACAACCAAACAAAGGCCCAGGGAGGAAGTATGGGGAACAGGAAGGAACTGGTGAGAATAGAATGTAGGGTATGGATGGCCGCTTGTAGGGCCAGGGGTAGAATTGTTAAGGCTGGGTAGGGGAGAACTGTGAAGAACTGGTTACCAAGCTCTAGAGTTTTTTGGCTCATCAAGTGATGGAATTAGGACTTCTTTTCTAAATATCCCGGCAACAGACCTCAGTGACTAGGAAAGACATTTGTCAACAATTTATCCTTATATCACGATGTCTCTGTATCTAGTTTGCTCTGGTAAGCCCCTGAAAACTTACAGGCTGTCTGTAGTTTGTTCTGTGTGTCCATGCAACTCATGTAAGAAGACCAAAGGTAGCTCATTTCTATGGCTCCAGTAAAATACAAACTATTTCCACTAATCTGATGTAACTACATTACTTAAAGAGATTCCCTTGGATAGTGATTATTGTATTTCTGTCTGAGAAGAATGAAGTTCTTAGCTCAAGTCTTCAAACTTCCATAAAAGTGAGGAGAAAAAAAAAACTAGAGGTGCAAGGAAGTTTTTTTTTTTTTTTTTTAAAAAAGGATAAATTCTCTTTCAACACTGAGAGAAGATCTTTGGCAATGGGTATTCTAAGGCTCTCAGTACTTAGAATTGAGGGATTGAAACGAACAGAGTCCCAGTTCCAGGATCTCTCCTTCTTTTAAGAATGACTTTATTAGTGTTATTAATATTAACTAACAATCAATAAGTTTCTCAAACAGGTCCTGAACTCATTCTGTGGCACACACTAACCTCTGAACTTGCCATCCTCCTGCATCAGCCTCCTGAGTAACAGGGATTACAAGATTACCACCAAGCCTGGCCATTTCTTTCTTCCCCATGAATAGAGGGAGGAAAATTTGGATTTCACCCACATGCCATTTACTGCTAAAGCCAGGGAAAAATAAAATGTTATGTCAGTATTGGTCACAGGCATTATATCTACGCCTTGTCAACAGCTATTCCAAAATCAATCTGTCATTTTGCCTTTGTGAGAGTTGAAACAAATTTCTTAATTCTATTTCAGCTGTGGGTTTATTTCCCTGTCACTAATAGATTAATGATTCAGACACTGCGATTGTTTTCATCCTATCACCCTGGGAATAAGGATGACAATGCATGCTAATTCTAACACAATGAACATTTAAATGTGTGGGAAATTACAGGGTGACAGCACTTCATGAAGAGTTCATTCCTACCACAGTTAATAAAAACCCAGAACACTCCTCTTTCGTTTTATTACAAATTTATCAATACAAAACTATTTTATCAAACTTGGTCAGCAGACAGGGTACATACTGATTTATTTTAGTTGGTGTGGAAAGTTCAGAATCCTCCCCTAAGTATTTCTGTTGCTTTGAAACCGGACACTATTCCTTTTTGAAGATAGAAAGGCATTGCTATATTTGGTGGTCATATTATAGAGGAAATAATGTGACCTCCATGCACTAAAAATAGTCTGCTTTAACAGACTTCCTTGTAATTTCCTGAAAAGAAGATATTGCAACCACAGAATATTGGGCCTGCCAGAAAGAAAAGTACAGAAGTCAACTTGTAAACTTAGCAGAAGCCAACCAAGTGTGTCCCCTTGTGCTAGGCATTTTAAATATTTTGCATCATTTCATTTGGGGCAAAACTGCAAGACTGATCAAGAATATGGAGCCCAGAGAGGTTAAAAAATTTACTTAAGCAAGTAGTTAATACCCCTGCTACTATATTTTATTTTGGTCAAAACTTTACATTAGAGAAAGATATAATCTGCAAACAATATGTGTTAACATACATATATGCATATGTACATACACGCATGCATGCATATGTATGTATGTGCATGCATACATATATGCATACACACATGCATACATACATACATTCATAGATTCTAAATCAAGCCCTGATTTCTTTTCATACAGAGTAAAGGGAGATAAGGTTGCAGATAAAATAACAAAATATCTTGAAAGATGGAATTACTAAATATTTTATGAGTTGAAGAAGAGCTCAGAATTCTTCCCTTCCTTCCTCGGTTTTTTAAACATCTTCCTATATTTGTCTCAATGAAGAGTCTCTGTATTCCTGACTGGTGTACAGCTTCCTAGGTGGATCAGAATGGCCTCAAATTCACCGATTCTCCTGCCTCTGCCACACAAAGATTTGGCCTACAGGTATGGTCCATGAGGCCTGACTAAAAAACCTTGAACCCACACCACCTCATCGACAGAAAGTTAAGAAATGTTTGCAAGTCAAAAAATCTAAGGCGTAGAAAAATAGAGAAGAAAGCCCAGAGAGCCTAGGGCTGGTTCCAGCTCTGGCTGGACATCTGCTGCATGCAGAAAGCTAGGCTCAGGGGTGGTGAAGGGCACCCTAAGAGAATAGCCCCATGCTAGCCATGGTCCTCCCTGCTGCCAGCGCAGGCAGGGTACATGCCTGATGAAGAGGATTGGCATCTACAGTTCTTCACACAGCTGACTGCTGACGGGGAAGTTCTAGAGCATTTGCCATTTAGTTACCGCTGCATTTAAATATTTACAAGATCAGACGTTTCTCTAGTCTATAATGCTTTCCTGATTTTGTGTCGACTTGTCCATGATTTTGTTTCACTATCATCTTTCTACAAAGCCTTTATTTCAGAAAACCACTTTAGTTTATAGATATGTACCACTGTCCTCTAGTGGGTAGACTCGTGGACCAGATAATAAGATAATAATCATCTTCCCATGACAAATCCCCAAACAAACGGCAGGATAATGTACGTTCGAAGCTCAGGTGGACCCTAGAACCCACGGTAACACCAGCACCGCTGTCACTGCTTCCTTAAGGAACTTCTAAGTGTATTTAACTCTCAGTTTAACTTGTAAGTTCCTTCTCTGGAAACCGACTTAGATGCAGGCAGGATGGGAAAGGCTTCTACACAGGAGGAATGAAGTCGCAGTGTCAGCTCTTACTCTAAGTCGGCAACCACTTGGAACAAAATGGATGTGTGAATTTGGGCGTTCTCTGTCGCTGCTGCAGCACCTTCCCAAACTACTCCTTTTCCAGTGACATCCCTACCACGGGCCTTCCCTGGGCTGATAGCCCTGTTCACCTTTGAATGTTGGACTGGGCTGCGAATTTTAACCAACCTAGGGCAGGATTTCTCGCTTTGATGTGGCTTTTAAACTATTTAATTCTCTGCGTGTGCTTTTCAATCCAATTCAACTCAGAATATTCAACTTGGAGCATTAATTACCAAATTGGATAGAATATTGTCATTCTCCAAATTACCCTAAGCAAAAACCAGTAATTTAATCTTTTAATTGTCTTTTGATTTTTGTATGGATTACAAGTACATGGACCTACCAAGTGCAGAAAGCTCAATAGTTTTGTGGATTTTTGGTTTCATTTTGCCTTTTATTGTTTGTTTGTCTTATTGCTCTGATACTCATTTGTTTTGATTTTATGGAGTTTGTGTTTCTTGGGTTTTCTGTTTTTGTTTCATGTGCTTTGTTTGGTTGGTTGTTTTGAAAAAGAAAGAATAAAATTGAACATAACGTTGGATGGGTAGGGAGGTGGGGAAGATCTGGGAGGGTAAAACATGATCAGAATATATTGCATAAAATTGTTTTCAATAAAAAAGGTGAATTTTATTTATTCTACAAATTAGTAATAGCTTACTTTAACATTATCAATTAAACATTGATTATATACATAAATAATATATACTATTAATATGTGTATGCCTAGGTTTAAAGGACCTAGTGTTAGTCTTTAATTTTTTTAAATGTTGCAATTTTTCAGGGTTTTTTGAATTTAACAGGAATAAAGGTTTTTTGGGATGCAGCCGACTTAGTATCACAGCATAGAATGATAACTAAGTAATAATTTTTCTTCCTCAATTAATCTCAGGACACCATTGTTCTAAAATTCAAGACCAATTGTACCGAGCTTGTTTTCTAGGGTACAATAAAGCCACAATCCTAATCCATGTGAACATTTGCTGTTTCCAGAGAACTGACCCCTCACCCAGATATGTACCAGTGTTCCAAATAATTATCACGGCAACTTGTTAGTGTTACAATTATCCCAATTTGAGTGATAAATTTATTGGTCACTCCAATATTTTAAAATGAGCCTAATGGCCACTTGAATGTACACAATGCCACATAAAGACAAGAATTTAAGAATTTTTAAATACCAATGTAATAGTCATAGAAAATGAAAGCATGCCATTTTCACATCCAAATGAGGTTGTTGGACAAATTTTATCTTTATTTTTTTATATACAAATCAGTCATACTATTTTTTTAAATTCAGTGAAATTGGAAACTCCTTGTTTAGTTTACATCTTTCTAGCATCTTTGATAAATTTTCAGTCTAAAACATACTGATGAGCATAGATTAAAGGAAAATTGATAGTACTTAGAATCATATCCCATATAGACGATGGCTGAGGATTTTTGTTCGTAAGGCAACTACAAGACAGCGGTGGTATTGCTTCTAGGAGCATCTGTCCTGCTGTTATACCTATCATCATTACTGATCAACTCTTCTCAAAATAGAAGCTTCAGTGCCTGCCTACTCCTAATGTTCCTAAGGAGATGCCTGTAGCTGTTTATGTAACCACTGCCTTAATATTGCACATTTAGGCTTCTCCTTGCACTTTTCCTATTATATAACTAAATGCCTCTCCTCTTGCTTGTACAGGATATTAATTACATTAAATCTCCTCCCAATTTTCATCTATTGCAAAGTAAGGCATACTACATGATAAACTTTTAAAAACCATTCAGTTTTAGATAAAATTATTTCTGTCTTCTACACTGTTCTTGATTAAAATGTAAGAGTTATTCACATATCCTTGAGGTTTTGTCTGGTTTGCTTGCTAATACACAGGGAATTACCTAGCAGACTCCTTTACCTAGCTGACCCACTGGCTTTCAGTCTCAAAAGCCCTAAGCCGAACAGCTGTCCAGCAGATTCCTCACTCTCTCCTACATGCTGGGAAGTGTGAGTTCACTCATCACCTCCCCATTTAGAACCCTATCCTGACCTAATGCATCCATGTTCTCTTAGCAAATATCTGCCGTCTCCTCTTGTCCTTCCTCCAGACATTGGCATTACATGCCAGGACCTCTGAAATAGCTAACCACTCCCTATCACCAATGTGAAGTGTTTCTTGTTCATTGTTCTCAGAACTGACAAAATGTTCTTTCTGGAACAATTCTTGTTTTCAAATTACTATGTTTAGAAATGTCAGTGATTTTTTCCTTTCTAAAATTTTTTTAATAATTACCTTTCTCTCTCCCTTTCCTCCTTCTAAACCCTCCACTTACCCCTCCCTACTCCCCTTCAAATTCATACCTTCTTTTTTTTACTAGTTGTTATTGCATGCACACATGCATATGTATAAACATATAAACTCCTAAATATAATCTGTTCAATTCATATAATGCTACCTGTATGTATGTTTTTAATGCTGACTATTTGGCACTGGACAACCAATTGGTGTACCCTTTCCTCTCCCATTCCCAGCATTCCTCAGTTGCTTATAGTTCTTTGTGTAGGGTAAGGCCTTGTGGTCTTCTCCAACCAGGGTGGCACGTCCATTGGTGTCATCCTTGTTGGGTTCACTTTGGACAGCCATGTTGGTGAGACTCTATGGGTGTAGCTCCTGACATTACTAGGAGACACAATCTCACAGCAAACTCTGATCCTTTGGCTCTTAAAATCTTTCTATTCCCTCTTCTACAATGTTTTCTGAGCTTTAGATGCAGAAGTGTTTTGTAGATGTATTTGTTGGGACTGGGCTACACAGCTCTAAATTTGGATTGGTTGTGGTTTTCTGTAACTCCTCGTTGTCTACAAAGTAAAATCCAAAATCCATCAAAGACGTATAAATGGGCTGACCAGATGGTTCAGTGGGTAAGCATGACATCCTGAGTTCTGTCCCCTCCCCAAGATCTGCATACTGGAATGAGAGAACCCATGCCCACAAGTTAACCTCTGATGTCCATACATGTGCTGTGGCATGCATATGTATGCGTACACATATATTAAGACACACAAAATAAAATACATAAAAACATTTAAATAAGTGTATAAGATGATTCGTGATACATTTCTTTTCCTAGCTTAATTTTTGCCTTCAGTTTTCTAAATAACTGCCCTGGGTGTGCGGCTTCACAGACACTCCATGCTTCTGAATTTTCATCTTTGCTTTTCTTTGTAGAATTTTTTTCTCCTGTCCCACTAACCTCCTACTGAGTCTACAGGTACAAATCAAATAACAACTTCTTAGGAAAATGTTGGTCTTACATAAAATAAATGTAAATATGCTTGCTGAAATATTTCTTATATTAAATTAATTGGTATTTCTATCTTGATGTCAGGGACTTGTACCTAACAATGTGTATGACACATACAGTAGATTATTGACATATGGGAAAAGGAAGCAAGGAAGGTAGCATGTATGGAAACTTTCAGAAAAATGGATGAAACTGTAGAGCATTATGTGTAACTGAAGAAACCAAGTCTTACAATGATGAACACTGCATGTTTTTTCTGAGATACAGATCTAGCTTCTAATGATTATGCATATGTATATACAAGAGTGAGTATGTGTAGAGGCCTGTTATCTAGAATGGGGTCCATAAGAAGAGGAAGAAGTGGTTTTAATGGAGGGAATTGGGAGGACAGTAGAATACATGCAATGTGAAAGTGGAAAGGGAAATCTTGGAGTTGGAGGAGGTTGAATGAGCAGGGAGTAGGACAGACAGATATGCAAGGAGAGTGGTGGGGGATGAGAATCAATTAGGACTGACTAGGTTTGAAAAAGCCACAGGGAAGCATTTTACTTCCTAAGCTAACTAAAAAGTCAAATAAATTTTAAATTTAAAAACGGAAGAAAGATTAATTAGTATTTTTCATTCTTTTGTGTTGCACTAACTATTTAAATTCTAGTATGTGTTTTTAACTCTTACTTCATTTAAATTTGGAAAGATAATTTTAAAAAACATATATATTGCATACAGGTGATAAATAAACATTTTAAATCTGTTTATTGATTAATTTTATAAAATTTGCACTTGAAAAAGTATATCGCTATAATTGCTTTTCCAAGTAGATATAACTTCTAATACTTAATTGAATATTTAGTCAGGTCTGAGTGAATAAAAATTCAATAATATAGGTCTAATAAGATGGGTCAGTGGTTAAGAACATTTGTTGCTCTTATATATGACCTAGGTTCAGTTCCCAGTACCTACATAGTGGCTCAAAACGATCTGTAACTCCAGTTCCAGGGAATCTGATGCCCTCTTTCAGCCTTCACAGGCATAAAGCATATATATGGTACACAGACACACATAGTGGAGAAACACTAAGACACATAAAATAAAAATAAATAAGTCTTTAAAAGATCAAATTCAATAGTATTAAAATGTTAGCTTCTGAGTGCAGTAACAGAATGTGGCTGTAGCTGCCATTTTGGATAATGGAGTTCTGGAAGTGTGTCTTGTTGTCTATCACCTTTCTTCCCTCTATTTTGTTACTCATTTATCTAAATCATACTACTTGAAATAAAATAGACAATTTCCCAGAATGAATAGTGTTTTAAATAGTCTTACTACCTGTTTTATGACTGCTTATGACATAAGTTACATCTTTGTTACTCTAGCCAAATACCCAACACACTTAAGAGAAGAATGCTTGGTTTGGCTGACAACTTACAAAGAAATGCAATCTATCAAAGTGGGGAAGCCATGGTGGCCAGAGAGTGAGGCAGCTGGTCACATAGCATCTTCTGTCAGGAAGCAGAGAGATGGATGCTGGTGTTCAGCTGGCTTTCCCCTTTTTATTCAGTCTAGGACACCAGCCCAGGAGATGCTGCTGCACACATTCAGAGTGAATCTTCCTCTTTAGTTAAACTTTTCTGGAAATACCATCAAAGACATGCAGAGGATTGTTTCCATGATGATTTTATAAGCAATTATTGAGATGTTTGAAATGCTGGTTAAGAACCCAGCAATTACAAGCTCCTTTATAGGTCATTGTTCTTAGATTTACAGATACTTACTAGAAGACAATTAGAAAATTAATCATTTGTATCTCTACTAACAGAATGACCTCAAATGAATCCGAAGCTGTCAGTCTTAAGAAAGCAAGAAACATATAATCTCCAATGTGGATACAAATATCTGTAGACCTACCTATCATTAAAATATCCTAGGTATACTGGAAAGAATGGGATTCATTGATTGTGAAGAAACCCTTCAGCAGTCCTAAGATTTGAGCCAACTATGTTGTGTGGCTCTCTCTTGTGTTGAAAGCAAAACCCTGAGAGGTTGAACAAGTGCTCAGTGAACTGCCTGGACACGAGAACACTCAGACAGCAGCCACCTACTTACTCCATTCATTTTAATGTGTAGTTAAATTTTCCTTTGTGAAGACTTTCTAGTTTAACAAATTCAAAGTCTGATTCTTTAGCTAATAATAACTAAGAAGAGGATCACTACTCTGCTAGCTTCACCCAGACATACCAATTTGCATAATATGTAAATGATTTAGCTGCCGTAATTTAGCCTTCTAATTCCTACAGTGATTAGGAGAAATGTATAGCTTGAATCATAGATGAGAGCCATTGACAGGTGAGCTAGATACTACCAAAAAGGAGGCAAGGAGGTCTTAAAAAGGATGCATGTTGAGTCTCTCATGTGTAAACAGACAGAACTTATGACTCCATTAAGCTTAAAAAAAAAAAAAAGGTTGTACAGAATGTAGGTTCTTAAACTATGTTTTCTTTAGATGAATTTAAATATATTTTTAAATGAGATTAAAGGTAGTGGCAAACTTTTTCCCTAAAGGAAAAATAAGCAAATTTATCAGACTGTATATTACAACTAATTCATGGAACTTGGTCTTTGATATTTTGTTTGTTTTATCATCTTATAAAAGTCAGAAGGTCAATATCAGACATGGTGACACATGCCTTTAATCTCAGCACTTAGGAGGCATAGGCAGATGGATCTCTGAGTTCAAGGCCACCTTGGTGTACAAAGCAAGTTCCTGAACATCCAGGACTACACGGAAACCCTGTCTCAAAATAAAATAAAATGAAAAGTAAAAAATAATTAAAAAGTCTGATGACTAGTCTTAGCTTCGAAGTCACATAACAACAAGCTGCATTTGCTCACAGGCTAAAGTTTACCAAGCTCTAGTCTAGAAAATTATGTCTTATCCAAATAGTCATAAAATAGGAAATCTTTGAGCACAGTATTGTCCACATTTTGTCTCAATCCATTATCTATGACTAAGGTCACATAAATGTTCCAAACTTGTTAGTATGACAAACGCTGTTCTGTTCCTCTGGAGAATACTGACTAACACAAACTCTAGGTGGTTTTTCAACTCAGTGTTTTTCTAGGACATCTTTCAACAACGTCACAGCACATTCTTTTAAGGAGCTTAAACTGTATACCAAGCAAAAACAATAGTAGATACTTGACAAATGTTTGTCATCTACCTAAACACTTGGGTTACGTTCTTACATTCCTTATTCCCAGTAGCATGATACAAGGTAAGCATCCTGATCACATGCCTGTTAGTGATGAAACTAAGGAACAAAAATAGTTACATTCACAGCACATCTAGTCCATGAAAGACCAAGGATGCAAATGTATATAGCATCATACTTTAGAAGACCATGACTTGGCAAACGTCACTGTAAAAGTGATAAGCAGCACATGTTTTCACTTTGTAAATGATGTAGCTTCTGCTATGACTGTTTAACTGTTATTGGAGCACAAAAGCAGAAGCAGACCTGCCAAAAATATATACGAATACCAGGCATATGTTTCAATAAAACTTTATTTACAAACACAGGCAGTGAGTGGTCAAAAGAGCACAGATTCTTGAGTGGGCTCTGAATTATACCAGGATCTTTCAAAGTCGGTGTCATGATCTTACAAACGGGGGGGGGGGGGGAGGTCTTGTAAAATACAGATATAATCATTCCACCTAAGATCTAAGAGTCATTCCTTTTATGTTCTCACATGTGGCATGCTCTCACATCTGTGGATGTCATTTTAAGTAGCAAGTTTCCAGGTGACTATGGTACACTGCCCAGTAAACCAATGTTTGTAAGAAATGATTTCTCAAGGCATATTATAAGAAATTATTATTTCCAAGCATTTATTGAGCAGTTAACATGTCAGATATTAAGGTAAACATTTTTTACTCAGAAACAAACATCAAATGAAAACCACAATGAAACAGAATTACTCACTTTGTTCAAGTTGGAAACCTCTGTGCCATTGTTTAGATCTGACTCAATGTCATTTATCAAGTCCAGGCACTCCTGCCATCTAATTCTATAATACTCTCAAGACTTGCCCCAAGCCCATCCTTTTTTACTTTTACCAGATTCTACTCCCATCAATATAAGAATACTAAGTCTTTACCTAGACTGGACTCCCATTTTCTGTGTCACCAAATATGGTCAGTGTCTTCCAAACTGTTCTGAATACAATGGTCTGAGCAATCATTTCCAAAGTTGTGATGGTTTAATATTCATTGTCACTTAGCTCGCTTTGGAATCACCTGGGAGATACACCTCTTGGAGTGTCCAAGGGAGTTTCCAAGGAGGCTTAACCGAGGAAGTAAGATCTATGCTGAGGATGGAACCAAGATTCTGAAGAGAATAAGAAAGAGAAAATGAAGTGAGCAAGGTTCTCTCTCTCTCTCTCTCTCTCTCTCTCTCTCTCTCTCTCTCTCTCTCTCTCTCTCTCTCTCAACTGTCTCATATAATCCTGCCATCTCTCCTTCCCTGCCATGATGGAATAGATCCCCTTCATCTGTGATCTAAACTATAGCTTCCCTTCTTCAAATTGCTTTCATCAGATGTTTTCAGATGCTTTGTCACAGTAATGACAAAAGTTTAACCCTACAAAGATCATGTTTCTCCATTGCTTTAATGTGGCTCCAATGCCATAATGAATAAAACCCATATTTCTAATGATGGCATGGAAAGGTTGTACAACATCTGGCCTCTGCCTACCTCTCAAAACCTTTTCTTCACTCTGTTGCTCAGACTCACTGAGCTTTTTGGTCTCCTGAAACACACTAAGCTTTTTTTTTATCATTTAAAGGTCATTTTTTTTTTATCATTTACCATTTATTACCATATTTTTTTTATGTGTATAATGGTTTTGCCTGCATGCATGTATACGCACCACTTGTATACCTCCTGCCTGCGGAGGCCAGAAGAGGTTGTCAAGTCTTTGGCAACTGGAGCTATAGAGGGTTGAGAGCCACCATATTCCAGCATCCATATGAACAGCCAGTGCTCTGAGTCGCTGAGCCATGTCTCTCTAACCATTTAAATACTCAACATGGTGTTCTTTCACTAGAAATGCCTTATTTATATTTTCTTATGTTGTGACCACTCTGGGATATTTTTAAGGAGTCAATTTATTAATTTAAGGAGTCTATAAATTGATTATTTATAGAGTACTTTACTAGCTTATGTAGTCAACCCATGTAAGTAAGTGCTGTGGGATGGTCTGTATGTCAAATGTGTTGCTGATTGGTCAATGAATAAATCACTGATTGGCAGTGGCCAGGCAGGAAGTATAGGCGGGACTAACAGAGAGGAGAATTGAGAGAACAGGAAGCTGGTGGGGAGAGACACTGCCAGCTGCCATCAGGATAAGGAAGATGTAAAGTACCGGTAAGCCACAAGCCACGTGGCAAGGTATAGATTAATAGAAATGGATTAATTTAAGCTGTAAGAACAGTTAGCAAGAAGCCTGCCACGGCCATACAGTTTGTAACCAATATAAGTCTCTGTGTTTACTTGATCGGGTTTGAGCGGCTTGGGACTGGCGGGTGAGAGAGATTTGTCCTGACTGTGGGCCAGGCAAGAAAACATTAGCAACAAGTAAGACCTTGTATATTTAGTCCAGTGCATTGTCTCTGTGAAAATGAGAAGCATTTTAGACAAGTCTAGACAAATATGGTTATAAATGTCTCAAAACATCAGCTGTCAACATAGTAAATTGGGGTAATTTTGTTCAAAATTTGACAACACAACTACAACTCCAAAAGTTGAAATTACAACAGCAGTGTATTTTGTAGCAACAGTAACAACAGATTAACTGGTTCTGCAACCATTTGAAAAAAAAAAAAAACATGGAAATATCCAGCACAATTCATTAAAAAGATAGTGAATCAGTTTAAATGTTCCTTTATTCAGAACTATTTTAACTACTCAAGTTGAAACCTCTGCTTATTTCTCTTCCATTGTATCTCACTTGTTCCTCCTCAGGACTACATCAAAAGCTCTGTCTCTTTGCATACTGCTTGTCCTCCCAAGCACATTTCACAAAAGCAGAGAGAAGGTTTTTGAAACGTGGCACACCTCTAATATTTCTTAAATTAATAGTTTTTAATAAAGCTCACAGCAGAGTATTTTCTATTCTCTCTGTGAGGAGAAAACACCCGCCTGTTTATTCTTGTTATTGCTTCGCAAGCTATTGGAGTCAAGCATTATACACAGGAGGCAGAGTAGATGAGCTGCAGTAAATATCTCACTTGCCATACACAAAACTCTAGAATATGGCCTACCATCATCGCGCCCATTTTATAAATGAAGAAGCAGGGAGTGGGGTTATTGAATCAGGGTGAAGGACTGGTTTGGTGGAAGCATGCCTTGAATATAAGTATTGTGTCCAATACATGTCCTGTTAACTTCTGTACAGCACTATACTGTCACACAAGTGTCTGAGTCTTCACTAGTAGATCTCTCAAAAATTCATCAGATTTTTAACTCATTATCAGCAAATTATTCACAAGTTCTGTAGAAACTTCTATTTCTATGTAAAGTGTCAGCTGTGTGCTGTGTTTCTTCTTTGCATATTGGCTTGTCATTCTTTAATTGTTCTTGAAGTACACATTGTACATGTCCCATAAAATCAAATGTCTTGAGAGTAACCCACACTAGACTCAGAGTCTGCTCACAGATATCACATGCTGTTAGAGTTCATATTTGATTTTTATTGCTGTTGTGATTTGTTTGAGTAGTTAGTCCTTTTTTTTTCCAACCTTCATTTTTGAGTAAAAGTTCATACTTAATGTGTAATACTTCAGCTGTGAACAAGGAAAAGAAGGTTTTAAAATATGCATTTTTGTTGGTGTCTCAGAACACAAGTCTCTCTACTTACTAAACCCAATGAAATTAAATCTTCTACTTGAGCGGTGAGAAGGCTAGCTCTTTAACACCTGTGTATTTTGGAAACTTTGCTTTTAACAGAGCAATTGGTGCTCAGAGAGACATTAAAGAAAGAGTAAAGCTATTTAGGGTTTTGTGGCTTTTTGTTTTGGCTTGGCTTTTTGCTATATAGAGAAGAATGAGACTCTTGGGTCAGAAACCCAGCAAAGAAGAAAGTAGGATGTCTACATCTCATCAGGTTGAAACTGGTTTCTGTGAAGTCATGTTGCTAAGTTAACATTCAAGACTCCCCCGGGTAAGAGGCTGTCTGCAGTGTTACCAATGAAGAGAGACACATGTCCTACTTGAAGTTTGGGATAGACTTGAAATGATCACCAATCATACAATGTGAACAGTAGCCAGTGAAAGAGAATGACTTGCTTTCCTGTATTTTGTCTTATTAAGCTATCCTCTTCAAAAAGTCACCACACCCACTGTATTTTTTGTGTATAAAAGCAGCAGGGACGGCTACTTGTGGCCCTGTTTTACCCCTAGGCCTGAAACAAGTATGGCTTGTCCATTTCACTTCACCACTGCTTGAAAGCTACTCAGTTCCTGAGCTAGAATTGGAGCAGAAGATTAACTCAAAACTTTAGCATCATTAGCTGAAAAGAGAAGACAGGAAAGGTGTAGATAAATGTGTTCATATCTAAATACTAAACACAATAAGCAATCAACTATTTACATGATGAAGCGAAGACGTACTTTTCCCAATGTGGTTAGAGAGTCACTGTTTTAAGTGTGCAATGCACCTTTTCAGCATCTCTGTTTATCCACAGCTCCTCATTTCTCCTCATATCACTTATCCACACAGATTTTTGTATGCTTTACATACCTTTTGTACTTAACTGCTCTGTATTTTAATCAGTTGTCAGAAGCACCCTTCAACAAAACAAAAGATTTATCCTCATTGTATGTAGTTGGAACTAAACCTATCTTGGCTGTAATATCCAATTAAAACAAAATTACATTATCAAATAGGAAATGGCATAACAGGTGGGAAATCACTTCCATGATTTGTATCCTGTACTACATGCTTAGCTGTAGATATCGGAGCATGAAATGGCTGGCTACATTGATTATTGTTTTGGATCCTGTAAGCATCCTAACCATAATTCCCACAAAAGCTGCACTGCCAGAATTGTGTTGTCAAATTCTTAAAAGAAGTGGTTCACAAAATGCGTTAAGTAAGGTGTGTGTGTGTGTGTGTGTGTGTGTGTGTGTGTGTGTGTGAGAGAGAGAGAGAGAGAGAGGCAGACAGACAGACAGACAGAGAAATCACATGAAATTCAGTCTTGCTAATGCATACACCCTCCTACTATCTAAATGCTTTTTTTTATTATAACCTTACACAAAACAGTAACTTCCATATTCATTATGGAAACCAAGTATTTCTAAAGAATCCACGAATGCAAGTTAGTAAAACTGTGTGTTTTTCTGGTGTGCAGCAAGAGATATCAGAGTGCCCTGCAGACACCTCTGATCCATTCTCTAGCTCACTGGCTCCATCAGTGTATTTAGCATCCACAAGTTATTAGTCTCTTCTGGGTACTAGCTTCTACACCCAATCTATTACGAGCATAGAAATTAACATAGCATTTCTAAAGTATGTGTAGATATATAAAATTTAAAATGTTCAGGAAGTCTTGGAGAAATGTGGAAATGTTATATAGTTTAATAACTATCAGAAATCGGGGGCTACTGTAAAGCAATATTTACACATTGTAATGTTGCAGTGCAAAAAAAAAAATGTGATGGGTCATCAAGAACTGCAAGATCCAGATTCCAAAATTATACTCTTTTATGAAGGAAGATTTTTAAAAGGAAGCATTCACTTATCTCACTGGCGGGATATTAATGCTACTTTTACGTAATTTATTTTTATGCCATTCCATGTCTTGTTTCCTTTTGCAATCTACTCTGGCACAGAAAGATGAGTTCAAAACAACGCACTCATAGGTACCCACCTGTCCAAAGTTGACTTTGGTGGTCAGTTGCTTTGCCTGTAGCCTGGTCTTCCCAGAGTAACTCAGCCCAGGGGAGGAGGACTTGATCTAGATGCTCAGCATTTAAATACACAGGCACTACAGCAGACACTCTTTACCTGAATCTGTGAAGTCGGTACTACACGTCAGCGTGTGTCTCTTCCCCACATCTGTCTGTGAAGAACCCAAACTCCAATGAATGGTTGAATTACCAATGTATAAATTTGAGCAGAATAATTCAGTCACAAAAAAGAATATGCTATATAATTCATATACCTTCAAAAACAGATAAAAGCATACCAAAATAATAGACATCAGAACAGCACTTATCTTTGAATTGAACGTGAGGAGGCCTAAGGAAGCCTTTCTTATGGTACTATCATCTATACCATTATCTTGGTGAGAGGTGCATGTATATCCTCCAGTACACTTTAAATAACATCTAGATTATTTATAAAACCTAATACAGCACAAATTTCATATACATAGATATGTAGCAAATGGGAATATAGAAATTCACATCCAGACAATATGCTGACCTTGGAGCACTCAGCCCTAAATGGGATATCTCCATCAAACTCTTCCCCTCAGGGTTCAGGGAACCCTGCAGAAGAAGTAGCAGAAAGAATGTAGGAGCCAGAGGGGATGGAGGACACCAAGAAAACAAGGCCCTTTAAATCAACAGGATAAACCCACATATTAACTCACAGAAGCTGAGGCAGCATGCACAGGATATACACGGTTCTTCACCAGAAGGGGTCCTAGAGCTGAAATGAGAAGTGGACACATGCCCCTATCCATAAGCCAGGAGCAATCTCCAATTTATAACCACTTGCAAATGAAAATTTGGTTTCCTCCAAGGGAGTCTCACTGGAAAAACGAACTACTCATAAGTGTTGGCTGCATGCATCCAGTAGATGGCCAACAGAAAACAAAGTCAACAGTATCTTTGGTGGTTCCTTGTCTCTTAATGTGTCAGGGATTTTCCTTTTCTTAATTTTATCTTTATTTGATTACTTTATTTTAGTTTAGTTTCTCTTTTTACCCCATTTGCACATATATTATGGCTTTTGGCTTAGTGTCTTTATTAGATCCCTGAGCATGGAAATAAGTGGGTCTCTGTGTCTATACCGGTTTCTCGTGCCTTACCTGCGGCTCTTTTTCTTCTGCCTGTTTGTTTTGTCCTATTCTGAAGTTAGCTTTATCTTATTTCATTTTAATAGTATCCCTTAGAAGTGTGTTTGCTTTCTACTGAGAGACAGAAAGGGGGTGAATCAGAGTGGGGGGAGGGGTGGGAAGAAACTGGGAGAAGTAGGAGGAGGAGAAACTATAATCAAGATATATTAAGTGAGAAGTGTGTTTGATTGGTGATTTATAACCTTGAGGTATAACTCAAGAAAATACTAAGTTTCAATGAGAACTAAAATAAAGCAAGGACAAGGAATGAAGACAAGCATTAGCCCACATACCAGATGTTTTTTTTTTTTCACTTGTACAAACAAATTAGATAATTACTTAAGCTCTGAGCCAGAGACTGCTCCTATTTCACTGGGGAAAAAAATGTCTTCTAATTTATAGAGCTGTTGAGGGGATTATACTAAACGGTAAGAGGAAAATTGTTATGGCAGTGTCTGGGAGTCAAATTTGCCTACAGTCTGCAGTCAGTTAAATACTCCCTACTCTCTGAGAATAATGTGAATTGGGGCCTCTCTCCAGTTAGTCCTAATAATGAGCTGCGCTCTAACTCTGATCTTTAACAAGATTTCTAAATAAACATGCAAATTTTTTTTAAAATTTACTTTAAATAGTATTTGGAAAAGTAATGTTCCACTATCCCAATTAGAGTATATGTCTATAGGTGTAAGATACCTATAGGAACAGAGTGTCTGTTGAACAAGAATGCTGTATTTGTTTTGCAGACAAGAACACTGCTGTTCTGTTTAAATTGTTTCATGTAAACCTGATTCTTGGGTAGAATTAATCATCTATTTACATATATTAGATTAAAATTCTGAACTGGCAAATTTCTAGTATGTTATCTAGTCATCTAGTCCATTCTATCTGCTGCTGCCTAGTGGTGTTATATGCAAATTCCAAGGTTAGGCTGCTTTTTTTACACTAAAAAACCATAGTTTAGTCAATACAACTCTAAAACAATGCAACTCAAAGTATTTTAGGAAGTATACTTTTTGGTGCCTAGGCATCTGTCTAGATCCGTCATTCTCTTTTATAACATAGGAAGTAGTAAATCATCAGATGGGAGCTGGGTCAGTGATTTCACTGTAGTACTCTCCCGGATTATTTCTAGTATACCTAAACACACCATGCATGCACCAACAAAATCATCCACTCAGCGCACCTGACAGGTAGTCTGCACTTGGTTTGCGACTTGGAATGTCTGCGCTTATGCTTACCTTTACACACAAATCAAACATTCAAATACCATCTCCTCTACAAATCATCCCTTCTCAATGTTAGCTCTAGAATCAGATTATATGAATTCAGTCTCTAGATACAGAAACCACCAGCTTCATGAGTTTTAAACTAGGCAAGACATTTGTACTTGTATATTTGACCCTTTTATTTTTGTATCATGAGTTGCTCATGTATATCAGTATTTATACATGAACATCTGTGTTTTACAAATTCATGTTACATATTATAGACATATACATAGTTACCTTGATTATGCACAATCCTTACCCTTAATATAATAAAATCAGTAAATAAATAAAGAAAACCAAATTAGAAATTCAGAAACAGAAAATTCCTCTTTTATTTCAAGTTAAAATCTCCTACTTACATAGAAATGAGAAATTCAGTCCTTGTCTTAATTAAACAGCCCAACTTTTTGAAAGCCCTGTAACCCCCGCTCACTAGACCTGTCCCCTGTCTTTACTGGTATCTTCTATTTTAACTTCATTTCTCAATGATTCAAAGTTTTGTGTTCCTGTTCATATTCCAATCCTCATATTGATTTTTTTAAGTTCAGTTTTTGGGGTTTTTCGTTTTTTGGTTTTTGGCTTTTGGTTTTTTGAGACAGGGTTTCTCTGTGAAACAGTGCTGGCTGTGCTGGAACTCAATTTATAGACCAGGCTGCCCTCGAACTCACGGTGATCCATCTGCCTCTGCCTCCTGGGTGCTAGGATTAAAGGCGCACGGTGCCACTGCCCAGCTAAAGTTCAGTTTTAAAAAACACTTTAAAGTAATACCAACATAATATACATATTACAGGCAACCTTCAACAAAATTTGTATTCTGTTCTTCAAGTAAACAAAAAAATTCTAAAATTTATATGGAATTGTAAGGAACAAAAATAGTCAAAACAATCCTGAGCATGTGAGATTACAGTACTTGATTTCAAAATGTACCAGAGAACTATAATGTCTCAAATAATTCAACAGTGGTACAAAAACAGTTACTTAGATCAGGGAAATTGAACAGAGTCCAGAAGCAAACCTGGGGTTTCAAGCAGAGTGGTTCCCAATGAAGGAGCAAAGAACACTTTGGAAGAAGGACAATTACTTCTACAAATAGTTCAATATCCATCTGCAGAGAAATAAAGACTAACTAAAACCACTGGAATATAAGATAAGAATTTGTTTTAAATTTAAATGGGAATGAATTTTTTTATACAAACCACAAAGGTACCAAGAAATGGAAAAATAGAGAAATCATATTATATTGAATTAAACAGCTTTGTCTGAGAAAGGAAACAAGCAAGATTGTGAAGATATGACCTACAAAATGTAGAAGACATGGAAAACTGTATTTTTTGTTTGTTTGTTTTTTTGTTTTTTGAGACAGGGTTTCTCTGTATAGCTTTGTGCCTTTCCTGGAACTCATTCTGTAGCCCAGGCTGGCCTCAAACTCACAGAGATCTGCTGGGCGGTGGTGGTGCATGCCTTTACTCCCAGCACTCGGGAGGCAGAGGCAGGTGGAAAACTGTATTTTATATGAGGTTGATACTGAGAATATAAAGGTAACTTAATAAAAAACAAAAAAGCCAAATAACTTAATATTAAAAATGCCAAAGAGCTAAACAAATATTTTTTTAAAAAATGTGAAAGACCAACAATTATAGAAAAGTATTCAGTGCCATTTGCTAACAAGCAAATGCAAACCAAAACTATGAAAACATTTTATTTTCATTTCAGAAAGACACTAGAAAAGAAGTGTCAGGGAAGATGTAGAACATAGGGAATAGTAACCTACTATTAGTGGGAATAAAAATTCATACAGCCATTACAGAAACCAATATGGAGATTCTTCAAAGAATTAAAATTATAACTACTCATATGATCCAGCAATTGTTATTACTGAGAACACAACCAAAGAAAATGAAATCTATACAGCAAAGGAGCATCTACACCATCATATTTACAGAAGCATTTGTATTGGTTGGTTTTATGTCAACTGGACACAGCTAGAGTCATCAGGGAGGAAAGAGTGTCATTTGAGAAAAATGCCTCCATAAGATCTAGCTGTAAGGCGTTTTCTTAATTAGTGATCAGTAGGGGAGGGCTCAGCTAATTGTGGGTGGTGCCATCCTTGGGCTGGTAGTCCTGGGTTCTAGAAGAAAGCAGGCCAAGAAATCCATTAAGAGCAAGTTTGTAAGCAACTAGTCTTCATGTCCTCTGCATCAGCTTCTGCCTACAGGATTCTACCCTGTTTCTGTCCTGACTTCCTTTAGTGATGAACAGTTCTGTGGTAATATAAGCTGAATAAACTCTTTCCTGCCCACCTTCTTCATTGCAGCAATAGAAACCCTAACTAAGTCAGCATTATTCATGAGACTAGAAGGGTAGGAGGAGGGAAAGACAGAATCGAATCAGGACCCTGAAAACCACAGTTAGGAAGAATGAATTCTGATGTTGCAGCCCACAGTAGGGTGGCTGAAGTTAAAGAATCATTTAACTCTTATTTGTTTGGCTGGATGGTTTTATTTTTGTTGTGTTTTTTGAGACAGGTTTTCTCTGTGTAGCCAAGGCTGTCCTAGAACTCACTCTATAGACCAGGCTGGCCTCGACCTCGGAGATTAGCCTGACTCTGCCTTCCAAGTGCTGGGATTAAAGGCATGCACAACCACAGCCTGGCAGAAATTCTGCAAATGAAGAGAGCTGGGAAAGAGACCAAAACATCCTCAATACAAAGAAATGAGTAAACTCCCAACTCTGATTCTATCTGTGACATTTACACATACAGAAAGTAGTACTCTGTAAATACATAAAATCTAAGTGTCCACCTAAAAGACTGTTTTTCTGTTTGTCATAGATATTTAAGAACACATAGATTACAACAGAAAGGATGTGTTCCAGAATTCCAGGACAAAGGACTTCCTTGATCTGAGGTTTACAGAGCAAAAGGATACCTCAGCAGCATAATTTGAAAAAACCCCTTTTTAAAAATGAGTCCTGAAATCTGAGCATCAAGGTAGACTGTGTCTGTCTGTGAGCACAAAAGCCTATGTTCACACTGATACACCTAAGTCAAATATAAGCCAATGATTTAAGAGCGACTTTCCTTGAAGAATACTTGAAACTAATGTGTAAGAGGAATGAGGGACATACAAAATCATTAGACAATCTTCATAGTAAGAAATTGCTTCAAGAAAGGTATATGAAGAATGAAATTTGATAAGGGAGACTCTCATAGACACTATTCAAAGACATCTTCCCATTGCTCAAGTGTAAAACTTCTCAATATTGACACTTGAAAGATGATATGTTAACAAAATAATCAAGGTTGCTATCTCTAGTAAATTAGACATATAAGGGGGAGGTGTGGGCATAATGTGGTTAGCTCAGTTGAGAAAATACTTGCAGTGCAAGAATCAAGAACTGAGTTTGATCCCAGAACTAAGGTAAAAAAGCTAGGCATGGTGGCACAAGCTGGTACTCCCAGTACTGAGAGATGGGGACAGGAGGATCCCTAGAGGTTAATGATTATCCAGCCTACCAGAATCAGTCAGCCTGAGCTCCCAAGAGAGACCTTGTTCCAAAAAACAAAATTGAGAGCTGCTGAGGAACAAGTCCTGAGACTGACTTCCAGCCTCCACATGCAGCTGCACGTGTGCACACGCACACAAACACATACACACACACACAAATTAAAATTTGAAAAGACATCAAATCATGAGTCCCTTAATATGGCACATGAAGGAGGCACAGCGCCTTTTATGTAAATAATGAGAAAACATAAAAATTGAGGAAAGTCTGTAATATAAGTGATCAGTATTCATCAAAGGTGTAAAATTGTTAAAGATAGCAAAGGGCCTAAATGTCCCATTGACCAGAGGCCAACAAATAAACATGATATGGGATCATCAGCTCTATCCTGAAACATAGTAAGATTTGTTTCCTATTTCAGTTTTAAATAAAATTATTCTCTGCCTTCAAATATGATTATCCTATTGTCCTCCTCAAGAAAAAAGGCCAAAATTGGCCCCTCTGATTGTCTGTCAACAGTTGCTCATAGTATAGTGTATACAACTCTGGATACCTTGCAAAGGTTCACCTTGTACAACCTCATGTGTGCTAGGTAGAGGACGGAAAGCAAGATTAAGTCAAGGCTGAGTACCCATGACACGAAGCAGTGTCTTTGAAAAGGTCTTTGAAAATTCAAGCTCCCAGTGTCCTGGCATAGACCAGTCAGATGCTTTGAGTGGTGACCACACAAAAATATTCATTTCTACCAGAGAGCTCATGGGTATATTATTGGTAAAATACTAATTCAGACATAGATAGCCATTAGCAACCCCTGGAAAACCTGTGAGCACTACTTTCTGAAGTCTTCCTATTTTTTTAGGATAATCATTTTTTGCTGAGATGTACTATATTTTTACTGATGGGATTTTAACTGATACCATAACTGATTCTTAGAAGTAGATTGTTTTAAAAAAAAAACAAGCCCTAAAATATGTGCCCCCGTCCTAGTCTGCTTTTGTTGCTGTGGGAGAATACTGATGAAACCCAACTGGGGTAAGAAAGTGTTTATTTGGCTTATCCTTCCTTCTCACAGTCTATCACTTCCCAGAACTCAAGCATCTGAGGGCAGAAACCAAAGCACAGACCGTGGAAGAATGGTGCTGATGGTCTTGTTCCTCATGGCTTGCTCAGCTAGCTTTCTTGTGCAACTTAGGACAACCTGCCAAGGATGGTAGCATGCACAGTGGCCAGTCTGGTAGAGACAATGCCTCATTTGAGGTTCCCTCTTCTCAGGTGCTTCTGAATTGTGTTAAGTTATAAAAACCAACCAGAAGTCACAGATTTAGAGAACATGGCTACATAGAGCACAAGGATCTACAGAGATTGGGAATGGAGGCAGGCAAGTCAGTCAAAACACTGTCATTGGAGATTAATGATTAGATAGGTTATGGGTGAAGAAAAAAAAAACAATGACAGAGTCCTCTCCTGGAGTAATGTGGAAGATAAGAAATAGATTTCCTGAAATTGTAGATACAGATAAACACATTACCAAGCAATATTTCTGAAAGAGCCAAATGTTTTCCTTTAATTGAACGTGACAAGATTAAAAACAGATGAACTAGGAAAATGAACTGTTGGGTTTTCACATAGAAAATAGAAAACACTTCCAACACCAGAAGTACAACTAAGAAATAAAATTCTGTTGTTCCCAAACTTGCAATTCACAAAACACATTCAAAACAAATCAGGACCTGCAGGCCTTGCCAGTACCACACATCCTCACAGTCAGATCAGTATGGGGATGGGCTGTGGGTTTAAGATCATTTCTTAGAGTCTGAAAAATACAACAGAAAACATTTCAGACTGCATCTGCTAGATGACAGAACTTCTGGGTTAAGCCTGGTAGATCCTGTCAGTTTAATAATTAAGACCTCAAGAATCACAAAGGAAAGGAACAATTTCTGTGTCTTTATACCAGAAGAGGCTACTAGAATTTTTAGGCAGGAGTCCCATGTTCCACTGTAGAAAAAAGCCCATGTCAAATAAATTTGTAGGGATGTGTGTGTGTGTGTGTGTGTGTGTGTGTGTGTGTGTGTGTGTGTGTGTGTGTGTGTGTGTGTGATGGAGCTATGACTGTTTCCTTTCTCTTGCTGTTACCAAGGAGGAGCACAATTCACAGTAGATATGTATTAAAAAGAAAATTCACTATATTTACTTCCACAGGGGCTGAGGAGTCCAACAATGGCTATCTGCACATTGGAAAAGCAGAGAAACTAGCCATTGGTTGGTCCACAGAGCTGCATGCCTCTGTAGTCCTACTCTGATACTGAAGGCCGAGAAGATTCCTGGGGAATCTCTGGTCTTTGGTCTACATTAGGATGCCAAAGACAATGGATTCTGACGTCAGTGGAGGAAGGACAAAGCAGTGGCAGCAGCAACAGCAGTAGACATACTCACCAGGATAAGTGAAGGCAGCGATGTAAATCTGCTTTTTCTTAGGACTTCTTCATGGCTGAGATGCCTGGGAGGGTGGTACCTGCTCAATGCATTAGAGGGAGGGTCTTATTCCATTAGTTAATCTGTTCTGGAAATCCCCTTACAGACCCAGGGGTCTGTCTCTTAGTTGATTCTAGCCAGGTACTGTCAAGTTGATGATCAAAGTTAACCATCATTAAATGGATTCTAATTGGCTACTTATCTATACCGCAACAGTTCCAAACAATTCTATATACAGGCTCAGATCATGTACTGAAAACAAAAGATACCTTGGCCCCTCAGACTCTATAGATGGGAGGCAAGATGAGACAGCTGTTCAAGTCTATATATAGATCAATATAAGAATAAAAATGAGTAAGCAAGAAAACTGTGGAGTCCAAGGACCATGCTGGCTCCAGTAATGACAGAATTCACTCAGAATGTAACTTTCCATATCAAGGAATATCCCTCACTCCTAAGCTGGAGGAAATGGAGACATCAGTTTTAAGAAATGAGATGCATTAGTGGCTTTTCTGAGCTGCCTCGTGAATTTCCTGTCATCATGCTGCCCCAAACAAACATTGTGAGTTAGTACTCCCTCGCTTTACAGAATTGTGCCTGAGGACCCCATCCATACCTGTGATTGATGTAAATGAGAATATCCCCTATACCCTCTCTATATATATGATTAATGTCTTTGGTGTGGGTTTGGATCCACAATCCTCTCTTTTATTCTTTTCTGCCACTGGATTCATCACTAAAGTGGCTTTCAATTCCAATTTTATCACCTGTTCAGTTATTATATTTTTCAAATTTATTTTTTTCTACACTTTTAAATCATTAATTATTTCCCTATTTATATTTGTAACTTATTTACTGAAGCACTGTTATGAGTATTTCACTAAACTTTTTTACGTACTTCTGACGTTTAATCATTTTTATATTGGTGTACCTTGACTGTATATTCTTAGAAATCATAGTTTCCCTGGTTATTGTGATGACTTTTATTGTATTGTATTTACTTGTGTATTATGTTGTAGACACTGAATTCCATAATATATTTATATAATTTCATATACACACAAATATATATACATATGTATATATATATATATACATATATATATAAAACACCTGGATTACTGATGATTAGGTTTTAAATTAAAATATTTCTTTAAATGTAAAATAAATAAATAAATAAGACTATCCTTTGAGTTCTGTCATAATGGGATGAGAATTTGGAATTTAAGGTGGGAGGCTAAATTAATTTGCCTAGGGTCACATACTGTTAAGGCTAAAAGAAAAACTCTGGAAGCCAATCTCCAATGACAAACTTTAGTGATATTTTTCCACTACGAGATGCCTGTACCATCCCCTTATCAAGAGATGGAACATGGATCTGGAAAGATAGCTCACTGCACTGAATTAAGTTCTAGCTCCAGCACCATCTAAAACTCCAGGCATAGTGATTTATGCCTGTCATCTGAGAGCTGGGAAGGCAGAATTCTTGGACTTCATGGACAGACTGCCTAACCTAATCAGCAAGCCCTAGATTCCAGTGAGAGACAATGTCTCGAAAACAAGGAACATGGTCTCTGAGGAATGAGACTTTTGTTTCTCTTGCTGTGATAAAATACTGACCAAGCACAACTTAGGAGTGGATATGATAATTCAATTTACAGTTTCTGGTCACAGTTCATCACTGAGATAAGTCAAGGCAGGAACTCAAGCCAAGTACTTGAAGGCCTACTTGCTATTCCATGCAGCATCACCAACAACCAAGGAACTCAATTTGCAGCCAAAGAAGTCTAGGACAAACCATTGAAACTACTCCTTGCTAGATGATCATGGTCTTTCTATAATCAGCTAGCTTTTTTAGTACAACCCACATGGCCAGGGAATGGGATCACCCATATTGGGCTGGACTCTCTGTAGCTGGAAGGTGACAGTTAAAGCTAACCATGACAAGAAACAAAGGTTGACCTCTGGCCTCATGGATATGTGTACACATGTGCATTTGTACCTGCATTTACACAAACATACACACATTTCTACACTCATTTATACTCTCCCCTTCACACACAGACCAAGATGGGGTTTATTTCCTGTCTGTAAATCAATGATTCTTAACCTTCCTAATGCTGCAACCCTTTAAAAGAGTTCCTCATGTTGTGGTGACCTCTAACCATAAAACTCTTTCATTGCTACTCCATAACTGTAATTTTGCTACTTTTATGAATTGTAATGCAAATGTGACATGCAAGATATCTGATACTTGACCACCAAAGGGGTAGTGACCCATAGATTTAGAATCACTGCTTTAAATAGGCACTAAATACATGCTAAAGTTGAGTGTAATTATGAGTAATAGAAATTGCCTTCCTACCTTTCCAAACTCAAGCATTAATAACTCTAATAGTTTCCACTTTGGAGCTCTTAATACTCAACTACCTGCCACTGGATCTTTACCATGAATGTGTGAAATTTGAATACACTTCAGAAAACATAGACTATCTTTCTTACAAAGAACCTAAACAAAGTGAACATTTGATTAGAAAATAAGTAATAAATAAATATATGGTAATTTGTGAAATGAGTCTCCCTAAAGTGGTTTTTAGTCAAAATATGTTGAAGCTATTTTCTAAACAAGGCTATAAGCTATTAATTAAATTTATGTTTCTGATGCTTGTACCATTATGGGAACAGTTCTTTATTCTCCTGAGAGACCTTCATACGTAATTAGTAGCTACACTGCTTCAAAGCTTAAAAGTGTTTATCCACAAGTTTGCATATTTTTATTTTCCTTTGAATGTGAAACCATGGCAACACCTGATTAAGAACTAGAATATTAAATTGGGTGCCGTACCATCTATGACACAATAAATGTTAAATAAATTTAAGGTTTAAATTCCAAATTTGTAACACTGTTATCTTTTTTCAATTTTTTATATTCCTTTGAAAAATAGCCAAGAGACCACCCAGTCTGTTACTATTAGAACAAAATGAGCCAGGTTCTTTATATTCCTTGACAGTCTTGATGCTAAATACACCATAGTGGGAATGTTCTGGAAGAATGGGAGTCAGTTCCTCTTGGCCTCATCTCAGACAACACCCAGTAGACACAAGAGGATTCTGGAGAACCCCTTTCAGAGAGATTGCCTGCCTGCGTTTCAGTTTGAAGAGGTGCTGAAAGTAAACATGTGACCTGACATTATGCTGCAAGCATCTATTTCCAGGATGACTCAGACTTGGCTTCAAAAAGTGGGACATGCTGCCAAAAACTTAACTGAGCAAAAGCCAAAAGAAACAAAATTTGAACCTAATTCAAAAGTTAATTCATGGTGCTATATTCAAGGACTAATGCCCCCTTCTACGTAACCCATCAGCACTCTGTCCAGAGCTGATTAGGCTTTCCTCCTTAAGCACCTTTTTCCTCCACTCCATGACACTATCTCCTGATTTTCCTCCCTCCCTGGCCATTGGTTATTCTGAGGCTAAAGTCCTGGTTTCTGTTCTTGCTTCAACTTTGAAATGGCAGAGAGCTTCAAGACTTAAAACTTGATCCTGCATCTTCTCTATTACAATTAGATTACTCTAATATTTTCTGATAGTCCAAACTTTCCAGGTGTAACCTCTGCAGAGATATATATACTCCTGCAACTTCCTACTGCCTCCTGGCATCTGTTCTGGGGTGTCCTGTAGGCACTTTACCTAGACATCACCAAACTGATCTCTCAGGCTTTGCTTTGCAAAATGTCATCTCCACTCAAGCAAATTATTACTGCTATCCTTCCAATTGCTCAGGTCAAACCATTTGGCCACTTCGTATTATTCTTTTTCCTTCAGGATAGGTCTTTTGCCTTTCTATTCAGGTTGTACCTGAAATCTAACTCTTCCTTCCTATTTCAAACCAGCTGCATTGATTCCCTTCACTAATGCATAGACTTTCTCGTTAGTCATGCTTTTCCTTTGTCCCCCTACAGTCCATTTTCAACATCAAATCATGAAATTGTAAAACCCCAAGTCAGAGCTTATTAGTTTTGCTTTCAGGCCCATAGTGGTTCTCCGTTTCATTCACTTAATAAGCCTTGCAATGATCTTCGAGGCACAGTGTGGTCTGGGACACCTCTGCTACTGCCTCCTACTACTTAGACTAAGTCCACCTTGCCCACACAACTTACCTTGCTAGTCTTAGAACTGCCAGACATCACCTTCCCTTGTTTCTTCATACTTCCTATATTCTGTCTCCCCTTAAATGATTTTCTAGACCATTCGTTTTTAAACCTTGGTTCCAATACTCCTTTATCCCATGGCTCTCTCTGACAGTGCTGCTCATCACTAGAGTCTACACCACTCCTAGCACTCTCACTGTCACACTTTCTCTGTGTGATGGTTTAGCATATTCTAGCATTCTACGTAATTCGCCTACTGGATTTCTGGTTTATACATTTGCTGCACTGATGTATCATACCTCCCAACAGGTATTTGGTAACTATTTACTAAATAGAGCAATATATGAGAAAATTACAGCCAATATCATCCTAAGTAGAGAAAAGTTTGAAGCAATATCACTGAAGTCAGGAATTAGACAAGGAAGTCCAATGTCCCCCATTTTATTTTCAATATTGTGTCCAATGTACTAGCTGGATGAGCAAGGCGAGAGAAAGAAATTAAATAGGTACAAATGGGGGACATCAAACTATCCCTACATGCAGATGACGTGATATATGTTAGAGATTACAAAAGTTTCACCAGAAAAGTTCTAGAAATAAGAAATAAATATGTGGCAGAATACAAAATCAGCCCCTACAAATTAGTAGTCTATCTATACACCAACAACAACCATTCAGAGAAAGAGATTGCCAGCACACCCCTGTTTGTTATAACCTCTAAGAAAATAAAACATTTAAGAATAAACCTAACCAAGGAGGTGAAGGACCTTTACAAGGAAGTCCATAAACCTCTAAAGAGATGAGAAAGGTGTTAGAAAATGTGATAACACCACATGCTCATGGATTGGCAGAATTGACATTATGAAAAATTGTCATTTTACCAAAAGCTATATACAGATTCATTACAATCCCAATCAAAATCCCCATCTCATAATACACACACACACACACACACACACACACACACACACACACACACACACACATACACACACATCAAAAAAAATTTCCTAAAATTCACATGAAACTACAAAAGACACAGACAGCCAAAACAATCCTTAGCAAAAGGAACAATGCTGGAGGAATTACCATTCCAGATCTCAAGACATGTGTCACAGTCATAGTAATAAAAACGGTACGATACTGGCACAAAGAGACATGTAGCCCAATGGAATAAAATCAAAGACCCAAACATTACTACACATAACTCAAGCCATTTGGTATTTGACAAAGATGCCAAAAACTTATACTGGAGCAAAGAAAGCATTTTTAAGAAATGGTTCTGAGAAAACTGGATACCTGTAAGCTAAAGAAGAAAATTAGACCCCTTATCTATCACCATACGCAAAACTAACTCCAAATGCGACAAGAACTAAATGTGAAATCTGAAACACTAGAACTGCTAGAAGAAAACATAGGCAGTGTCCTACAAGATATAGCTGTAGGAAAGGGTTTTCTTCATAGGACTCCTTTTGCCCAAAATGAAAGGCCAACAATTGACAAGTAGAACTTCATAAAACTAAAAAGCTTCTATAGTGCTAAAAAAAAAAAAAAAAAAAATCAATCAAGTGAAGAGAAGTCCTACAGAATTTGAGAGAATCTTTGCATCTGTACATATGACATATGATTAGTATTCAAAATATATAAAGAATGCAAAAGTAATAGAGTCAAAAATTTGATAACTGTCTGGAAAAACCAAAAAAAAAAAATCTGATAACACATTTCAAAAAATGGACCTGGGACATTAACAGACAGTTCTCAAAAGAAGAAAAATGGCTAATAAATACCTCAAATATATTCATCCTCTCTAGCAATTGTGGAAATGAAAATTAAGACAATTTTGAGATTTCATCTTACCCCAGTCAGAATGACGAAGATTGACAAAATAACAGACGGCAAATTCTAGAGAGGATGTGGGGGAAAGGGAACCATAACATACTGTCAGTGGGATTGTAAGCTGGTGCAGCCAGTATGTAAATAAGTTTGGAGAAGTCTCAAAAAGCTAAAAATAAGCCTATCATATGACTCATCTATACCACTCCTTGGTATATGACCAAAAGATGTGACATCCTACTCCACAGATACTTATGATCATTGCTGTTGTATTCACAATAGATAGTAAATGTAAACAATCTGAATGCCCTTCAACAGACAAATGGATAATGAAAATCCAGTATGCATATACTATGGAATATTATTCTGGTGTAAATAAAAAGTAAATAATGAACTTTGCAGGTAAATCGATGGAACTAGAAAAGATCATATTGGGTACGGTAACTTGAACCCCAAAAGACAAGTGTCACATGGTCTCTCTCATCTGAGACTTCTAGCTCCAAATCATCAGATGTGATTACGTAGTCTGGAGTAACTAAGAAAGCAAGAAAGGAAGAAGGGACCATCACTAGAATGGAGGTGTTAGGGGAGCAATAGAGAAGGGAAGAGCTGGGTGCAAAGTGATCTGTTGGGGAAATGGTAAAAGCGCAGGGCTCTAACTGGGCATGGGGAAGGAGATAAATGCAAAAGAAAGGGACAGAGGATAAAATAACAGTGAGGATGTCTGAAAAAGCCAAAAGGAATCATATTATTAACTATTTACCTAAAATACCTATAAATTGTGTAAGTTGATGTTTAAATAAATATATATAGTTTAAATAAAAATTTCCCATCTGGGCAGACATTGCTCTTTACAACAGCCAAAGGTCATCTAATAAAAGCTCCAAAATCAATCATGAGAAGCCCTATTTTGAGTAGTTAATCAGGGTTGCCCAAGAGACTTACAAAATATAAAAAAATATTGCTATTGCCCTTAGTTGACCCCCCAGAAGTGGAAGGTAAGTCCCTCTTGCTGCAGACATCATGCACTTCAGATCCAGGGCTCAGAGACCCCTGAGCTAGAACTGACCTGAAACTCTCCTCCCTGGAAAGACTAGATTTCATGGGACCAGAAGTCACCATGTAAGCTTCCAAAGGAGGGAAGCAACCAACAATCCTCCCCAGCTATAATACCTATGAACCACAGCAACAACTAGCATGGCCTGATAACATGAAAGTGCAGTAGTGGTACTCATACCCTTAGTAGAAATAGCTTTCTCATTGGTTTCAAGACATGCCCAATAAGAGGGAAACCATGTCTGGTACTGGAAACCTACCCAAATGCTGAGGACCAATGAAACTATGGATCTTGAAAGAAAACCTTCAACTGTTGCTTTATTAAGTCACCACAATCCTTAAGTACATATTAATTATGTGCCCTTATATACACAGATAAGTATATCCCTTCCTCTTTATCAAGGGAACTTACCTTTGCAATGGATTGAGATAATTAGAGAAAAAGCACAATCAATGTATTTGTAGTGGGGCTCAGTCCTAATAGGTGCATCTGTTATATAAATCCTGTACCTAAGACTCAGGGAAATTTATAGTTGATGAGATAGAAAGATTGTAAGAGCCAGTGGAACAGTGAGTTTGATGTGAGATTGTGTTTCCTAGTAATTTCAGAAACTATAACCATAAAATTTCATCAACATAAATGCCTAAACATAAGGTGAAAATGGACAACAATAACATACATGCCAAAGGGCAGGTAGGAAATTGGAGAGATAGATAGATAGATAGATAGATAGATAGATAGATAGATAGATAGATAGATCATAGTAATAAAATGACTCCTAAGGATCAGTGCTTTCTCAACCCACATTAGAGAAGCTTTTTACAGCAGATGGGAATAACAACTGGACTGTGTGTAAACTAAGAGACTTGGAAGCAGTCAGCCCTAAATAACTTGTTTTCGTCTAACTCCTCTCCTCAAAACGTAGGGTTCAAGGCAGAAGAAGAGGTGCCAAGAGACTCACAAAGCAGCCAACAGTCCAGTCCAGTTGTGACACCTATGAACCACAGCAGCAACAAGCATGACATGGTAACCCCATAACCAAAGAGGCTCCACCACCTTGCAAAGGAGCATTGTGAGCTGAGAACCCAGGAGAGTGTTTTACACTCTAATTATGATAGTACCCAAGAAGAAATTGGCACACAGAACATTTGTCATACTGCAGCAAAGTTTGAAGTTAAATAACAGGCACCCAACCCAAACATAGTGGATAGTATGAATAAGTTGTGGCATTCTACAGAATAATAGAGTGACTATAGTCCCTGGTAACGTATTATATGTTATATTAATCACTATGTGAGGTGAGCTTCAATGATCTAAACATTAATTTCCTTGATCCTATCAGTACATATTTTATTCATATATTGAAATACACATCGTGCCTCATAAATACCAATACTTCAAATTTGTAAAGTGTTAAAGGAGATAGAAATGTTAATTATCTTGATCTGATCATATACTTTATATGTGAATTATCATGCTCTCTAAATTTGTACAATTAAAATGTTTGTAAAGTGGAATTGAGTGATTCCTAATTAAAAACAAGGTTTTGTCCTCTGGTCTCTGTACCATCTGAGAACCAAGCTCTACTCTATCCCATTCCTTCAGCTCCCAGTGACGACCTCCAATGATACATGCTTTCTGAGCTTGCATAGCAGCTGACAAGGGCTTTTGTGGGGCTACCTGGAGATATTCCACAAAGATCTCTGTCCACTGACTGTCCTGTCCACCAAAATTAACTTGTTTGTGGTCTCATCCTATTAGAATTTGAGTTGTCGCTGCAAGAATCAATGCATATTATTGGCTTGATGTGTCACATCATTCAAACAAACTCAGACTTTAACAGGGATCATCGGGAGACTCCACTGTACTCCGCTAAAGGGAAGTTTGTACCACAAAATGACCAGGAACTAAAGATGACTTGGTTACAGAGAAAAGACTATGAGAAGTTTTGAGAAGAGTCAGGATCCATTCTCTTGGAACTCCGTGGTCTTGAGGAAGCAAAGCAAATTCTTCAGGGTTCTGTGGTTACATGCTGTCTTTGCTACAGTGGAGATGAGCCTAAGGGAATAATGTATTCAAATGGCATGGAGTTCTCCACAACCTTAGACTGCATGGATGGCTTTGGTAGCCACAGACTTTTTGGTGACCTTCAGAGCACACTAAGTGCTGCCTTCACCACTCGCATTTGGAGCTGAGCCTATGTACATGTATCAAAAATAGATTTTAAATAACATGAGTGATTGCCATGATCACAGAGGGACTATTATTAAAAATATTACTTTGATTAAAAATGTCAGCTCTGAGCAGCTTTTAATATCTCTTAGCAGCACTGAACTGACATTAGTGACATTTCAATATTACTTTATAAAAGTTAGTTTTTCATTTGTATCTACATTTAACTGAGCTTTGTGCTCTTTGAATTTGTATGAGACAGTAACTTTCATAATGTTTTAGTTTACAATGAGATTCATTGGAAAATGTATAATCGACACCATATGCAATGAACAAAAGTAAATATTTTCCAAGTAGCTGATCAGCCATTTTTTAGAATTCAGAGCATAATGGCATCACAACCTAATTACATGGGAAAGAATATTACTAAATGTTGAGATTTTTCTCATTATAGATTAAAGTGCACATTTGTTTTTCACAGTTCCTCAAAATGTTTACAGTTCAAAATTACTTTCCTTAAGGCAACTGGAATATTTTAATTTAAATTATTATTTTATGTGTATGGGTGTTCTGTCTGTATGTATTCTGTGCACCATTGCAGAAGTATCACCCCTTGCTGTCTTTTTTTTTTTTTTTTTTGCTAGCTTCAGGTTACAGATAACAAATGATCCAGTGAACATCATTTATACTGTAAATAACTCTTGTAAATCTTACTGACAGTGAGAAAATAACATTGTCAAGAGGGAAGCTGGAATGTTTGGAAACAAATATTTGTAAGGCTGTGCTCTTCTTTTTCAGACACATTGTTTCACAATATCTTCTTGGGAGCCAGTTTCTTAATAATGTTAATTAGTGCTCTAACATTACAAAGTACTTCCTCGTCTTTAGAGTATGCTTCATACATTACTTCATAAAATCAGGAATGATGACCATGATTTAATTACTACATATGCTCTGCACAGCAGCAGCCTGTGCACTTTGCCTCTGCCCACCCACTGACGTGGTGGGTTGTGAAGGGAAGTGTCAACCTCCTGAGATGGAAGTATGCCATCCTTTTTTTGTGGTATCAAAATGTCATGGACAAATTACTGATAAATTCTTGGGTTTGTATTATCTCAAATACAAAATGTCTCCTAAAAGTCCAGTCCTTTCACCAGGTGAATACTTTGCTTCACTGTATGGCCAGCCACCTGGTCAAGGCAACTGATGAAGACTATAGATGAAGAGATCAGGACTTCCCAGGTTAGAAGTCTCTTCTAAACTGCTTACAAACCGCTTGAAAACTTTCTGCTCAGACACACACAGTCCTTCCATCTATAAAATGAAGTGACAACAGCCCTAGTTTAAGTCCTTGGAGGATGAAATGAAGTAATTGATATTAAACACTCATTCAGTGCTAAGAGCTGTTATCATCACTGTTGACACATTAGCTAGCAGTATCTCCTTATAGACTTCCTTAATAACTGAGCACACACTGTATGCTTCTCTCGGTACATACAGACCCATCACAGAGTGAAGCACTTAGAGGCCATTGATATGTTAATCCGTGGGAATGAACCTATAACGTAAAATCCAATATACACACAGGTTGACTTCAAATTCTCAGTTAATCATATTTGAAATTATTTCTCCCTTAAGAAAGAAATTATATTCAACTATTTCATAATCTTAAAGCAAATGAATAGCAGCAGCCAGATAAAAACTCATGCCATTTTCTCAAACCTTTCTATAAATTTCAACCTAACTATATTACTATTCAAACAGTATGTCTTTGAAGAAATCTTCTTGGGTTCATCAGAACTGCACTGCTGTGGCACTGTACTCCATCATGACTGTGGCAGGCAGTTATTCAGGCTAGAGATGGGGATTTTAGACCGACAATGTGGCAGTTATTTCTTCCTAAAGGTATAATATAGCTCACTATTTTATTAAAATGTTTCATCTTTGACAATGAAATCTAAAATTACTCCTATTTTATGAAGCCTTCATGATCAGGAGAATTCATTTTCTAAAACAAACTCTAGAATTCTCTAGTTGTGTTATTAAGCATAAATTGATTTTTCTTTTCTTTTTTTTCTTCTTTTTTTTGAAAATCTTTACCTGCAAAATGGAGACATTTTTCCATTATGGAGACATAATTCCATCAGCAGCTAACACTTCAGATTTGATTCTAGATTTAAAAAAAGGGAATATTCAAAAGTTATAAAACAATACACTGATATCCTACTTTCAGTGGTCTTATTGTACGCAGGGGCCAGTCATTTTAATATGAAAAGCCAGTTGCAAAAAAAGAATGCCTTCATTTCTAACTTCCAGTAAAAGTTAAAAAGCACAACTCTTCACCCCACTTGAACAAAAGTCTTCTGGTAGCATTTCTTTTGAGAGAAAACTAAGGTGCCTATGGCTTCTGGGAAAGGGATATTGTCATAAGAAAAAAAAGAAAAGACTGTTCTCCTTATCTTTTCCACCCAGAAGGCTAAAGAGAAAGCTGGGCTCTCCTGCTTTCTCATGCTTCTGTTTCTGCACACTGTGGGATGACTTGTTATCACTTCTAGCTTTTAAAGCCAGAGTCTACCCTGAAGAACTGACACACAAAGAGAACTGGAAATATCCTGAACTGGTGAATAGATTCCTGCGAGTGTTTTCATTTCTTGCCCATCAAATTGAAAATGACTGGACCAGTTCAATGTTTCATTCTCTTTGGCACTGAGGTCTCCAACCTTAGGGTTCTGAGGGGGTTTCTATTCATAGCACTTCAGTGGTGCATCTCTTTTACTTTGCTTGACCGAGCAATTCATTCTACTTGTCCCCATCTTTTAGCCCAAATTTCCAGTCTTCAGCTGTAGCAAGATGGACAGCAAGAGACAATTTTCTATTTTGGGATTTGGTAAAATAAAACTAACCTGAGAAATATCCAGACACTAAGTACAGTTGTTTCACTGCTTTTTGAATCAGTACCGGACGGACTTCACTGGCCAAATTGGCTTCCATTCCACAATGCGTGAGTCTTGGACAGCAATCTCTGATATACAGCTATTTAGGACTATATATAATTCATCTTTGAATGTTATATTTAAGTGTTGATAGTTCTCCAATTATAGGATATAGCAATCAGAGGTTTGATTTACCAATGGCAGATATTGATCATTGCTCTCTGGATCAGAGTGGATTTATAAAGAAGAATAGCTGATGATATAGCTCAGTTGGTAGTGCTTACTTGCATGTGCAAAGCTCAGAATTTGATCTTCAGCACCATGCAAACCTGATATGATGGTGCACATCTTTAACCCCAGCATTAGGCAAGGGAAAGTTTGGAGGGTCACAAGTTTAAGGCTATACTTGGCTATGTTAGGAGTTTCAGCCAACCTAGGGTGTATGAGACTCTGCCTAAAGTAAATGCATGATAAGGCCCATGGAGTAAATGACAGCCAGGGAAATAAAATTTGGAAACTGGGATACCATATTTCATCCAGTTTATATGTTTCTATGCTGATGTCTGTACAGCTCTTGGAGTAACTATATATGTCAACTTTATTAAGTAGTTTTTTAGAAATGTGTTTTTAGGCTTTCTGTATGGTGCCAGTTGGGTAGATGCAGTTACCTCTTAGTATGTAGAGCAACACATTTACACATTTGTGGTATGCCAATCTGTGCTTAAAGGGAAAATAAAAGAATCTTGGCATACAGCAATAAATCTGTCAATAAATCTGGTCCCCTGTCTTTTTCTATTTTCCAACCTCATTTGGCTCTATCAGTCAAGAAAATTAAATTATTTCTCCTCAAAATGAATATTGGCTTCATATTGTTTCTTAGTTGACCTTGCAATCAAATTGCAATTTTATGCTAGCAGCTGCTATAACAAAACTTAGCATTTCATGTCCAGTCATGGTGACACATGCTTGTAATCTTGTCATCCTTATGAAGCAGCAGCAGGGGGAATCACAGAGTTCAAGACCAGCAGAGTCTGTACAATAAGACCCAGTCTCAAAGAACAAGAGCAAAAATCTAACTTTGAAACTTTCTAGGGGGTGAGGTTTTCACAGGCAGTAAGGGCACCCTTTCCTGCCACTTGGTTTTGATGATAGGTTATTTTTCAGCACAATGGCTCGATAGTTCTTCAGTTAAAGTAGAGTGATAAGTGTTAGGCTATACCAAGTATATGGTAAAGACTAAACAGATAAGGGGCAGATGGCTGCAGATGTCTAATTAGATGTCAGTTTCAGATCTACCACCTGCCTTATCACACAGACAAAAACCACAAAAAAGAAGATATAAATGACATTGTGCCCACATTACTTTTTTCATTTAAAATGATGTCAGTAATTGCAAGAAGTAGATCAATAGAGAAACTAACTTACATGTATCAGATTTGGAAAGGGCATATAGAATTTTAACATGTAACAACTGGTACCATAGATCTAGGCTAGCTAACTTCACAACTTAATACTTTTTAGGAAGAAAAACAAAAAAAATTGCAATGTGCTTGGTTATTATTTTAGAATGTGGAAGGAGACAAAAAGGATCTTATGCTTCTTAGCAAATACAACCAATACGTGAAATAGAAAGTTCAGGACATTTGCAATGCACACCATGAGTGAATTGAAATCTCAGGAAAAAAAGTGTTCATAGAAGACCTACTTTGGCTAAATTCCCAGGAATTGTAGAATAAGTAAAAGAAAATGAGTCCCTCCCCCTCTTGTGTGTGTGTGTACATGTGTGTGTGAGTGTGTATGTTTCCTTTCATTGAAAATGGATTGTTTGGCTACAGTTTCCCCTCCCCCATTAAAAAACAAAGAGATTTCTATGGGATAATAATAAAATATAATAAAAAGTAACATTTAAGAATTGAACAAAACCAACAAACAGAAGGGAAAGAGCACAAGAAAAAAACATAAGAAAACAGAGATTTACTCATTTTCACACTCAGGAATCCCATTGTAATACTAAACTGAACACTATAATATATACACAAAAGCTTTATATGATAAAGAGAGAAAAAAATTAAAAATATGTATGCATAAACTAAATAATATAAAGCAAAAATAAAAAATAAAAAGATAGGGCTGGGAAGATGACTCAGAAGTTAAGAACATTGACTGCTCTTGCAGAGGTCCTGAGTTCAAGTTCCAGTAACCACATAATGGCTCACAACCATCTCTAATGAGATCTGATGCCCTCTACTGGTATTCCAGGAGAACACTGGATACATAATAAATAAATAAATCTTTAAAGTAAATAAATAAAATAAATAAAAAGTTAAAAATTTAAAAAAGCAAGAAGCCTGAAACAACATTATGAGACAAAGAACCTCGAAAGACACCAGTGAGCTAATTGTCTGTCAGTGAGCTAATGCTAGGCAATGCAACCTACTCTAAAGAGTAGTTTGTTTCCATGGTGAGATTCCTTTGGATAAAATTAAATTTTATTTTACTTTATTTTGGTTTTTTTTTGTTATATGAGACAAGGTTTCTCTGGGTAGCCTCAGCTACCCTGGTTGGTACTCGTTCTGTAGACCAGGTTGGCCTCGAACTCAGACATATGCCTGCCTCTGCCTCCCAGGTGCTGGAATTAAAGTTGTGCACCACCACCGCTCAGCAAAACTAAACTTTCAATTGTAAGTGGTTATCGATTGGAAATTGATTCTGGGTTGGCATAGGAACATGTATGCTCTTCTTTCAGCTCTAGAACACTAAGTAGTAAAGACCCATAGAAGCCTTGTGAATGCTGCCTCACTCTGTGAGTTCATATGTGTTTTGTTCATGTTCATTTAGAAAGCTTAGTTTTCTTGGTGTCTACCATCACCTCTGGCTCTTACCCTCTTTCTACCTTCTCTCCCACAGGGCTCACTGTACCTGGAGGACAGGGAGTTGATGGAGACATCCCATTTAGGACTGAGTGCTCCAAGGTCTCTCATTCTCTGCATAATGTCTGGCTGTGAGTCTCTATATTTATTCCCATCTGCTGCAGAAGAAGCTTCTTTGATGATGGCTGAGCAAGAGACTGATCTATGAGTATAGCAGAATGTCACTGGGAGTCATTTTATTGCTACTTGGTTTTACTTAGATCCCTGAGCTATCTAGTCTTGGGTTCTTGATCACTCAAGTAGTACAGTATCATGTATGGTTTCCATCTATAGGCGTGGGCCTTAAGTCAAATTAGATATTGGTTGGTTACTCTCACAAACTTTGTGCAACCATACACTGGCATGTCTTATAGGCAAGACACAGTATTGTAGATCAAAGGGATTGTGGCTGTGTTGGTGCTTACATTTCTTCTTTGGTAGAATGCAGAGTACTAGCCTATACCAATACCAGTACTAGCATATAGGAATGAAGACTCTACATAAGCACCAGCTTGACTTCTCCATGTTCAATGAGTTTTATAGGTCTTTATTCAGCAATGGAGTCCTGCCATCAGCTTGTGGAGAGCAATCTATAGTCTTGGCAATAGCTTGTGTTGTTTGGGTTGCTCCCATGAGACTCCTTTGGCCAACAACTCAATTAGATGTAGCCCAATCCCAGTACTGGAAGCCTCATTTGGTGACAAAGAATGGCCAGTTGGGGCTAACTTTCTTCCATTATTTGGTGATATTGTTTAGATCACCTTCAAATATGTATATATTTTAGGAGGCTTCTCTTGTATTAGGTTTCCTCTATATCTCAAATGGCCCTTAATTTTAGCTATTTTCCTCTGCATTTCCTCCATCATCCCCCTTCTTCCCAATCCCTCCACAGTTGATCCTCCAGTTCCAATCCCCCCAACCAATAATTATTAACTGTTCTACTTCCCTTTCCTAGAGATATCCTTCTACCCACAACCTAATTTTTACTCTATACCTAATCTCTGTCATTCTATGGGTTGTAGCTTGGTTATTATTGACTTAACAGCTAATATGCACATATAAGTGAGTACATTTGTCTCTCTACGTCTGGGAAACCTCACTCGGGATGACTTTTTTCTAGTTCCATCCATTTGCCTTCAAAGTTCATGATGTCATTTTTAATGGCTGAGTAATAGTCCATTTTGTAAATGTATCACATTATATTTATTCATTATTCAGCTAAGGGACATCTAAGTTATTTCCAGTTTCTGGCTATTATGATTAGAGAAGAAATAAACATGGTTGAGCAACTGTCTCTGTGGTAGGATGCAGCAACCTTTGGAAATATGCACGAGAATGATAAAGCTGGATATTGAGGTACATAAATTCCCATCTTCCTGAGGAACTACCACTCTGATTTCCATAGTGGTGATACAAGTTGGAGTTTCTACTAGCAATGTTTAAATATTTCCCTTGCTCCATATCCTCACAAGCATGAGATAGCACTTGTTTTATTGATCTTAGCTATTTTGATGGGTAGAAGATGAAATCACAAAGTAGTTTTGATTTGCATTTTGCTGTTGACTAAGGATAATCAACATCACTTTAAGTGATTCTCAGCCATTTGTGTTTGCTCTTTTGAAAATACTCTGTTGCTGTGGGATGTTCTGTATGTCAAATGTGTTGCTGATTAGTCAATAATTAAAACACTGATTGGCCATTGGCTAGGCAGGAAGTGTAGGCGGGACAAGGAGGAGAATAAAGCTGGGAAGTGGAAGGCTGAGTCAGAGAGACGCTGCCAGCCGCCACGATGAGAAACAGAATGTGAAGATACCGGTAAGCCACGAGCCATGTGGCAAGGTATAGATTTATAAAAATGGATTAATTTAAGCTGAAAGAACAGTTAGCAAGAAGCCTGCCATGGCCATACAGTTTGAAACCAATACAAGTCTCTGTGTTTACTTGGTCGGGTCTGACGGCTGTGGGACTGGCAGGTGAGAGAGATTTGCCCTGACTGTGGGCCAGGCAGGAAAACTCCAACTACACTCTGTTTTATTCACAGTGTCTTTTGCCTTACAGAAGCTTTTCAGTTTCAGGGGGTCCAATTTATTAATTGTCAATCTCAGTTTCTGTGCTACTGGTGTTGTATTCAGGAAGTTATCGCCTGCACCAATGTGTTCAAGGCTACTTCCCACTTTCTTTTCTATCAGCTTCAGTGTAACTGAACTTATGTTGAGGTCTTTGATTCACTTGGACTTGAGTTTTGTACATGGTGATAGATATGGATCTATTTGCATTCTTCTACATGCCATCATCCAGTCATGCCAGCACCATTTGTTGACAAGACTTTCTTTTTTCCATTATGTAATTTTGGCTTCTTTGTCAAAAATCAGGTGCTCATAGGTGTGTAGATTTATATCAGGGTCTTCAAATCCATTCCACTGCTCCACCTGTCTGTTTTTATGCCAATACCATGCTGGGATTTTTTACTGGAGCTCTATAGTAGAACTTGAAGTCAGGGATGGTGATACCTCTGCAAGTTCCTTTATTGTACAGGATTGTTTTAGCTATCCTGGGTTTTTGTTTTTCTATATGAAATTGAGTATTGTTCTTCTGAGGTCTTTGAAGAATTGTGTTGGGATTTTGATAGGGATTGTATTGAGTCTGTAGATTGCTTTTGGTAAGATTGATATTTTTACTATGGTAATTCTACTGATCCATGAGCATGGGGAGGTCTTTCCATTTTCTAATATCTTACCCAGTTTCTAAAATCTTCACCAACTCCATATCTAACAGAGGGCTGATCTCCAAAATATATAAAGAACTCAAGAAACTAGATGCCAAAATACTGAATAATCCAATCAAACAATTAGGGTACAGATTTAAACAGATAATTTTCAACAGAAGAATCTCAAATGGCTGAAATATACTTAAAGAATTGTTCAACACCCTTAACCATCAGGGAAATGCAAATCAAAACAAGTCTGAAATAACATCTTACACCTGTCAGAATGGCTAAGATCAAAAACATTAATGACAGCCTCTGTTGGAAAGGATATGGAGTAAGGGGAACACTCCTCCACTACTGGTGGAAATGAAAACTTGTACAGCTACTTTGAAATCAATATGGCAGTTTCTTAGAAAATTGGGAATCAGTGTATCTCAAGACCCAGCTATATCAGTCTTGAGCATATATTCAAAGGATGCTCAATCATACCACAAGGACATTTGTTCAACTAGGTTCATAGCAGTGTTTTTTGTAATATCCAGAACCTGGAAACAACCTAAATGCCATTCAACTGAAGAATGGATAAAGAAAATGTGGTAAATTTACACAATGGAGTATTACACTGCTGTAAAAACAATGGCATCATGAAATTTGCAGGCAAATTGATGGAACTAGAAAAAAACATCCTGAGTGAGGTAACACAGACCCAGAAAGATAAACATGATATGTACTCACTCATAAGTGAATAGTAGGTATAAAGCAAAGGATAACCAGGCTACAATCCATAGCCTCAGAAAGGCTAGGTAACAAGGAAGACCCTAAGAGGGATGCATGGATCACCCTGGGAAGGAGAAATAGAAGAGATCTCCTGAGTAAACTGGGGAGTGGGGAGTAAGAGGGATGGGAACATGAGGGATCAGGTTTGATTGGTTGGGGGCAGGCTGGAAGGTGAGAGTAATGAAAGAGATGTCTTGATAGGGTGAGCAATTTGGGGATTAAGGAGATACCTGGTGCCAGGGAAACTCCCAGGAATCCACAAGGACAAGCCAAGCTAAAATTCCCAGCAATATCAAAGGGGGTGCCTCCTTTAATTAGATTGATGACTATCCTAATCATCATCAAAGAGTACTCATCCAGTAACTGATGGAAGCAGATGGAGAGATCCATAGCCAAGCACTGGGACAAGCTCCTGGAGTCCTGTTGAAGAGAGGGAGGAGGGATTATATGAGTCAGGATGGTCAAGGTCATCATAAAGGAACCCCACAGAGACAGCTGACTAACTCCTGGGAGTTCACAGCCTCTGGACCAACAGCTCAGGAGTCTGCAAGAGACTATCCTAGGTCCTTTGCATATGTGTGGCAGTTGTGTAGCTGGGTCTGTTTTGTGGGGCTCCTAGCAGTGGGATCAGGACCTGTCCCTGGTGCTTGAGCTGGCTTTTGGGAACCTATTCCCTATGCTGAGTTGCCTTGCCCAGCCTTGATGCAGGCGGAGAAGCTTGGTATTTCCTCAACTTGATGTGTCATGCTTTGTTGATGCCCATAGTAGGCCTGCCCCTTTCTGAATGGAGATGGAAGAGGAGTGGATGGGGAGGGGAGTAGATGAGAGGTAGGGGGAAACTGTAGTTGATATGTAAAATAAATAAAAATTCAGTTAATTAAAAAAAAAGTAAAGAAAATACTCTGTTTAAATCTGGGCCCTATTTTTAATTGGGTTATTTGTTTTCTTGATATGTAGTTTTTTAAATTCTTTATGTATTTTGGATATTAACCTAGTCTTTTTATTAGTGTGTCTGAGAAATCCTCCTATATCTTGACACTTTGTTGTCATTCTTATATTTACATATAAGAGTAGGTCTATGTGATCCACTGGAGATGGAGGTTATAAATGAAGGAGAAGCCACACTAGGTGTTCTGCTACAGAGCTGGGGATAAGACCAGGAGGGTGAATTTGGAGGGGCAGAGGAATAAATGAAGTTCTAGAGTTAGCTGATATGATTCTCTGACCAGAACAGAGAATTCTTTATATAGGAGTTGGCTCCTCCTGTGTACACCTAAGAAGAGGGCTCCTGGAAAGTCAGTAGACTGAGTCAAATTTCAATTCTGCCTGTGAGCCAAGCTCCAGGAGGTGGACCAGGACCCTTAACTCCTTTCTTTTAATTGACCTCTATAATGACTGTGCTTTGCTGTAGTTTATAAATGAGAGAAGCAAAGAATGAATGAAACCATAGTCAAATTTCAAGTTACACAGATTATGGCAAAACAGATTTCTCTGGTTTTTTCCCACTGTATCAAGCTTTCTTCCTTTCACATTCAGATATTATGACATTTATTTATTGATATATAACTGATTTTATGTGAATGGAAATAAAAATAAATATAAAAATGTGTATATAGCTAACATTCACCATCTTATTCTAGTTTCCAAAGGAAATTTTTGACAAAGTATAGAAGATAGATAGATAGACAGACTATATTATATACATACATATATATATATATATATGCATGTATGCAAAAACATTTGAGGCAGGGTCTTCCTCTGTAGTCCAAGCTTACCTTGAACTTCTGATCCTCCTAATTCTGCCTTGGGCTCTTGAGCACTGAGATAAGTATATATTAACTTGCCAAGATTAAAAAAAATAACTTCAATGGATACATCTATATGGTCAACAAGTTAAAGTAATAAAGTACACACAGAACTTCTACTCCATGCCTTCATTTTCTACATAATACCGAATCCCCCATTCTAGATAATCACGTTAGTAAAGTCTTACTTGTTTTTCTGTTATTCATTAACACAAGAAAATACAAATATATGCCCCTTTCCATTATTTCATATTATCTATGCACCTAGTCTTTTCATTGATGTGTCTGAGAAATCCTCCTATATCTTGACACTTTGTCGTCATTCTTACATTTGCATAACATTCTTTCTTGTGGATGCCATGATTGATTTAACAAATACTGTTCAGTTCTTGCTCTGAAATTTTGCTATTAAAAAATCATTGTAATAAGTCATCTTATACATCCATAATTTCTTCATAGTGCTACATTTGTTCACAGGAAGATGACTAGGTCTAAGGTAAGTGTAACTGAAAATCCAACTGATACTGTCAATCTCCCTTCTGCAGAGACTTTAGCATTTTATATGTCTACCAGTAGGACTGAGAGATCCTCTGTTTCCACAAACTTGATGAGAGAACATGTTCTCATATTTGCAGGGTTTTTACAACCTGATACATAAAAATGAAATTTTCACTGAATATTCTATTTCTTTAGAAGACATAGTTCTTCTTGAACATCTTCCTCACAAAATACAGAGCCATCTGCATTTTATCTATATGAATTACCTGTCAATGTATTTTGACTCCTTTATATTGTATTTGTTGATCTTTTTCTCATCTAGGGCTGCTTTATAAACTAGAGAAATTAGTCGTTTTGTCAAGGATATCAGTAAATACCTCCCCTGGGAGTAAATACGTATTTTTTTTTGCTTTTTTAAAGAATGTATTATTGCTACATAAAAGTGTGTGTTGTGCAGGTATATATGCATAATTTTCAAGTTCATCATCTTTTCTTTTGTAATTTCTAAATTTTAAGCTATAATTATGCCTTTCATATTACACTTTTTTCTTAACTTTCTTTTTGTTTATTCTCTGTCTTCCACGTCATGCCTTTCGATCCCACCCATCTCCCCCCTCCCCATATTGCATGATTTTAAAGGATGTTTCTCATGTTTCTTCTAGGCAGCTATGATAAAAAAAAAATTATATCTGAAGATATAAACAGTGACAGCAACAGTAGCTGAGTGAAAGTTTAATTCTGTGTACACTGAAGACCCCCAGGGTATCAGAATATCAAGGCTTTGGGCTGTCTTTGAAGTGGCTATAGCCTGTTGGTAAGTGATTAGAAAGCAGACTGTCCAGAACCCAGGCATGGAGTGCTCAGCCCAACACAATGGCATAAGGTTTTCCTGGAAGAGAGGAGGTTGCCTTTTAACTCTAGGGATGGATTAATTACGAAAAATAACTAAATCAGCCACACATGAAATGCATACAAACTGTTCAGTGGACAGTTTTGTTTGTGTACTTATTCAAAATATTGACCTCACATGATGCATATAAATATAAATGGACATGGGATGAATGATAGTGTTATAACTTGGCTCATGGCAGGAAAGTTACTCCAAAGCCATTTGGTACATGTCTTTTGCTATCTGTGACATCCTTGCTTTGTCTCTGATTTGGATTTTTTTTTTTTTTGAGTTCCACTTTGTGGAACAAGTGGCAAGACTTTTGTGCCATCTATTCTTTTTGAAGCTTTTATATTCTTTTTTTTACTAGTGAAAATTTATGATCAGTAACCAAATTTGTCCCTGAGCCAACATAAAGAGAGGGCAATTAGATGCTCTCATCTCACTGATCAACCCTTTCTACCCACCATGAGTGATAGGTTCATGAACTGAAATGAAACTGGTCAAGAAAACGAATTTGTGGAAAACAGGAAGCAAAACTAGGGGCATGAGTGCCACAGTGCCTGGAACACTCAAGGAGAGATGGATCATCCTGACTCCTCAGCTCCCTCCCTGCTCTCTTCAGAATTGGTCCTTTTCTCTGCTCCAGAGCATATCTCAAGCTACCTTCAGAGACTTTTCATCAAGTTCCCCTCCTTGTTTCACCACCCGACTTACTGCCTGCTCACATGTATTTATATCTGTAATTATCTCGTGATATATAATGGCCATGTGTGTTGATTTTGTTCCCTTTTTCTCTAGCTTCTCTTGACTGCATGCTAACTCTGTGCTGGGGTGACAGAGTGCATGCTTTTCTGTGCCCCAGCTCCTAGACCAGTGCTTGACACATAGTGCACAGTAAGGCACCTGTGTGAACAAGCACTGGATAGTGTGGCCACACGCCTTCCCCAATGAGACACACTCCTCACTAGGAGCAAGATCCCACCCCCAGGTGTCTGTCCCAAAGTCTGATATAATTTGGTTCATCACAGCAGGTTGTGATAAAAACTGTCATTCTGGTATTAGTTTTATATTTTTAAAATATTTTTATTTTTTAAGGTTACAATACAATTATATAATTTCCTCCTCTTTCCTCTCTCCAAACCCTCCCATGTACACCCCAACCTTGCTCTTTTCAGATTCATTGCAAGTTTTTCTTTAGTTGTTATTATGTACACATATATACGTGTGTGTGAATATATATAATTTAAGAACACACACATATATATTTTTTTTCAGGCTGACCATTTGGTATTGAAGAACCAATTGGTTTCCTATTCTTTACATTGTCTATAGGAGATCCTGAAATAGAAGCCCATGGGTTAGTGAAATCCACCCAAAGTGGTATGTGGCAATGAGTAAATGTAGGTTTTTCTTCAATTTATCTCCTAACCTAGTGAAAAGAGTTCAGTAGGAGACAGGTCTTATTCTGTGAGTAACAAGCAGCATTTAATTACAGCAGACAGAATGGGAGCAAAGTCATTTCCACTGAAGTTACCTGAATTCTCCAGTGGTGCCTCCCACTTAATTGCTGTCCGCTGGCAGAACAGACTGGGGCAACAGATCTCAGGATCCTGCTGCTGCTGGGTTTTATACATAGATGAGGGAGTTCTACTCACATTTTGAAGGCTGCAGTTTATCATGACTGTAGTTGTAGGGAAATTTCTTTGAAGTGGATTACTTGCGTTGTTTAAAATAATAAATGTAGAGGCACAATTCATGTTTTTAAATATTGTCATACCACACACTAAATGAGAATAGTCTCCTTGATTAGTATTTACATTTGGAAAGAGACAAGACAAAATTGCAGTTGCAGAGAAGACAGTTATTTGGACAGATTGTAAAAATACAGTTTTACAAAATTGATGCTAAATATTTGTTAGGTTTAATTTATAGGGAATGTCAAAGGGATAATACAAAATGACTCATGAATTATGAATCTTCCCACTATGAAGATCTAATTTTGCAGGTGGCTTCTCAGGCAGCCTGTAGGAATAAAAATAACAATTGGGCCTTGGGTGGACAGGTGAAGAGTAGTGGATCAGAAAATCCCCCTGTTAAAACTATATTTTTATTTATTACTTGCTGTTTCTACAATGTGCATTTGTAGTTTTCCTTTTATGAGTGTATATGTGTTAGATGTGTGTGTGCATGGAAATGACTATTTCCAGCTCCCTCCCTACCAATGTCAGGCTTACACACATGTACCATCATTCCAAGTTTGCTTGCTTGCTTTCTGTTCTGGCTAGGTTTTGTCAGCTTGACACAAGCCAGGGACATCTGGGAAGAAGGAACTTCAATTGAGAAAATGCCTGTATTAGACTGGTCTGTGAGCATGTCTGTAGGACATTTGCTTAATTAAGTGATTAATGTGGCCGGACCCAGTTCATTACGGGTGGTGCCATCCCTGGGCAGGTGGTCCTGGGTTATATAAGAAAACAGACTCAGTTGAGTAGTGGTGGTGCATGCCTTTGATCCCAGAGGGGAGGCAGAGAAGTTTGAGGTCAGCCTGATCTACAGAGCAAGTTCCAGGACAGCCAGTGCCTCATAGAGAAACTGTGTCTCAAAAAACTAAAGATACATAGGGAGGGAGAGAGAGAGAGAGAGAGAGAGAGAGAGAGAGAGAGAGAGAGAGAGAGAGAGAGGAGAATTCAGACTGAGCAAGCCATGAGGAACAAGCAGGTAAGCAGCACTCCTTGATGGCCTATGCATCAGCTCCTGCCTCCAGCTTCCTGCCTTTACTTCACTTAGTGCTCAGTGATGGATTTTTACTTGGAAGCATAATATGAAATAATCCCCTTTCTCCCCAAGTTGCCTTTGTTTATGTTCTTTATCACAGAAATTGAAATCCTAAGACACTTTTCTTTTTTTACTTACTTTTTTTCTTACTTTTCTTTCTTATTTTATTTTTATTTTAATTTCTTTTGCCTAAGTTCCAAAGGATTGACTTCAAGTCCTCATGCTTACATAAACTTTATTTAAAAGAAATTAAAGAATATAGCATACAAATTAATAACATACAAATTATTCACACAATTTGCTGAAATAAGTATCTTTCAAAGTAATGTTATAAAAAATCAAAAGTATAAATGTAGTAGAATATTTTAAGGTGTGTTGCTTTTGTTCATGGTGCATTTGTTTAACTCTGTAAAGCTGTGTTACTTTGCCTGTCTAAAACACCTGATGGTTTAATAAAGAACTGGCCAATAGCAAGACAGAAGAAAGGATAGGCTGGGCTGGTAGGCAAAGAGAATATATAGAAGGAGAAAACTGAAAGAACATCTTAGCTGTAGGAGCCAGAGAAGGAGAAGGACTTAAGGAGTCACCCAGCTACACAGCAAGCCAAGAGTAAGATTTACACAAGTTAGAGAAAAGGAAAAGCCCAGAGGTAAAAAGTAGTCAGGATAATTTAAGATAAGGAAAGCTGGCTAGAAGCTAAGCTAAGCTAAGGCTGGGCATTTGTAGTTAAGAATAAGCCTCCGTGTGTGATTTATTTGGGAGCTGGGTGGCAAGCCCCCCAATAAAAGAGTAAAAACCTCCAACACATAAATGCGACAGAGTAAGAGCATGGAACAGGTGTTCGGCCTTTTCTTATGGTCTGTTAAGTATTTAGAGCTGAATCCTGTATATTACAGAACTTCCTCTATATTGTGGGATTTTGTGCACAAAATATCATTATAAATGATATACCATGGTGAGTTAATCTGCTTCCATTAATTACTAATCAACTTAATTTCTTTGCTTCCTATATAAATCCTAGAAGACTATAATACCAAAGATTATGAAATAAGAAAGATCGCAACAGCTATAGAGCAAAGCTTTACCCTGTGTATTCTTTATATTACAGTATCTGTGATTCAGGTATGGAGTAAAACTCAAAATTTGGCTTGTAATGGGTAATCTCCAAATTCACAATTTTAGCCCCTCATCCTTGGCATCCAGCCAGAAATGAGTGTCACGTGGTCTCTAACAGAGCTGACAAGCATGAAAGCATTTAAGCTAAACATACAGCTCAGAGATGGAATGCAGGAAGGGAAATATGGTGGCAGCATAAGACAAGGGGGGGGTATCAATGTGACAATCTGCCTAGCACATGACCAAGGCTTGTTGAGGAAAGCCATTGAGTGCCTAAAGGTTTTCTGTGGCGGCTTGTATGAGAAGTGTCTCCCACAGGCTCATTATTTGAATGCTTGAGTGCCAGATGGCAGTGCTGTTCAGGAAAGTTCTAGAGCCCTTGGGAAGGGGAATCTTTCCTGAAGGAAGCGTATCACTGGGGGAAGACTTTGAGGTTTATAACCTCATATGAAAACGTGACTGGCCAGCTTCCGGTTCCTGCCACCTGCTTTCCCTGACTGTGGCCATGCCTTCCTTGACATGGCAGATTCTATTACTCTGGAACCAAAAGCCAAAACAAACCCCATCTTCCTTAAGTTGTTGGCCAGAGGAATCCAAGAGACCCAATCCCACATGATATGGGCTTTTATTATTGCTTTTGGTTGTCTGCCAGAAGGTAAGACTCTAATGCTGAAGACACTACATACTTCAGTCACAGGACTTGGATATTTCAAGTTGACACTCATCTGGAAACCTTCTTACTGAGGGCTAGCTCTCATAGTGTTGAAAGATACTGTGTAAGCTACTAAGGGAGGCACGTTATCAACAATTGTACTGGTCTTTAAAGTCAGCACAATACAACAATAATGGCATTGGCTGACTGTTAAAAGGTAGTTTCTTCTGGACATGAAAAGGCTATTGCTTCCATGGACTCTCAGTATGGTTGCTTGCATAAGAGGTGAAAAGACCACACCAATCAACATGCCAAGAAGAAGAGAGGAAAGTTTCACATAGCTCCCTAGATGTAGAGCTACAGGCAATCAGTGGATGCTGAAGGAGGGTTCTTAGTTAGGGTTCTATTGCTGTGAAGAGACACCATGACCACAGCAACTCTTACAAAGGAAAACATTTAGCTGGGGTGGCTGGCTTACAGTTCAGGGGTTCAGTCCATTATCATCATGGTGGAACATGGGGTCATTCAGATAGACATGGTGCTGGAGAAGTAGCTGAGAGTCCTACATCTTGCAGGCAACAGGAAGTGGTCTGAGTATCACACTCAGCAAAGCCTGAGCATATATGAGACCTCAGTGCTCACCTCCACAGTGACACGCTTTCTCAAACAGGGTATACCTCTCCAAGAGAGCCACACCTTCTAATAGCACCACTCCCTTTGGGGACCATTTTCTTTTAAACCTCACGGAGGGAAACCAAGTTTTTACTGCTAGGAAAGAGCTAGATGAGATCGCAATTCTAAATGCTCAGCCCTAAATACATGGAAATAAGGGCAACAATATTTGAGCTCAGTAGGATGTGTATGTGAATGATATACATATATATGTATGTATAGGATATATATGATATACACATATATGTATATGTGTAGGATACACACACACACACACACAAAACCTAAGAGTTTTGAGAGTCAATATATTCCATAGTACTCCTTTTTTAAATTAATCCATAGTACTCTTCACTGAGTTTTTAAAAACACTGAACAATACTTTTAAAATGCACTGTATTGTTCTCTGACTTCTTCTGTAATGTTACCATCCCTTTACATTCCCAAACAAAAATTTTGTGCAATCCCAAAATAATAGAACAAATCAAAATTTTAGCCACAAAGAAAAGTTACTCTAGAGTGTTAAAGAAACTTTTTATTTTAAATTCTAATTTTTCCTCAGGCTAATTGATTCCATAGTTACAGCTTTATGTGAGTCATCTAGTTCTCACTCTATGTCAGTGTTCATTATCTAATTCTAACTTGTATTGTAACTCTTCTTTGTGCTTAAAATTTTGATTTGTTCATAGAGTATAAATGACGATAGCTAGAACAAGCAAACATACAGTCAGTCTAGATAAAATGTCTGAGGAGACCCAGAGAGAAATTGCTTGTTAAATAAAATGACCATTTCCTTCATCAGCTTTCTACTTCAGGCCATACCATGTGGTCATTCTAATTAGGCATCATACTCTGTGGTGATATTGCATTCCCCAAAATATTGTGCACCCTAATAAACTTATCTTGGGTCAGAGATATAGATATAGAGGCCAGAAAATGGTGGCACACATGCCTTTAATCCTAGCATTCTAGAGGCAGAGATCCGTCTGGATCTCTGTGAGTTCAAAGCCACACTGGAAACAGCCAGGCGTGGTAACAAGAGCCTTTTGTCCCAGGAAGTGATGGCAGGAAGCAGAAAGGTATTTAAGGTGTGAGGATGAGGAACTAGAGCCAGGTTAAGCTTTTAGGCTTTTAGCAGCAGTTCAGCTGAGATTCACTCTGGATGAGGACTCAGAGGCTTCCAGTATGAGGAAACAGGATCAGCTAATGAATTGACAAGGTGAGGTGGCTGTGGCTTGTTCTGCTTCTCTGATCTTCCAGCATTCACCCCAATATCTGGCTCTGGGTTTGTTTTTATTAATATGAACTTTTAAGGTTCATGCTACAATACTCCTACCAAGTATTGCCAGGAATGCTACACCAAGTGTAGAAGATGTAAAAGGAGCACTCAGATACAGGTCATCATGACTAATAATTAATGTGACTCTGGGCCTCTTCCTTAGTGCTATAACTATTTCCAGCTCTTGAAATCTCTAAAAAGCCACACCTATCTTGAATATTCAGCAGAATGATTGACTGACTTGAACTTCCTTTATTGTAGAGACTTTGAATACTGCATATTGCAAGATGAAATTATTTTGGACTAGCTGTAGCCATCCTTGAAAGCCATTTCTCTGTCTCTGATCTAACATCAGTTTAATTGTCAGATAGAATCTTTGAAGTGTATTCATAGCAGACCACTAGCTTTCTCAAACCTAAGAGCTGAGCTATTGTCAGAGAGCCTCTAAACTTACAGCGAGTTCTCCCTGCTCTGCTGCAACCTCCGATCTGCTATTCCCACCAACAAGCTTAGTAAATGTACTAATTTATGACTCTTGTTCTGTCATTGCTACCCCTTCTATGGTAGAGCACATTATTTGAAACAACTAAAGACATGTTTCTGGCCACTAATATTTGACTCGGTATAAGCTAACTCTTTAAAACAAAATTTAAGAAATTTCACACAAATAACAAAATGATGTGCCTCAAAAATCTTAGAAAAATAGAAGCAAGCAAAACCCCAAAATAGCAGATAGTGGGTCAGTAAAGGTACTTGAAACCAAGCCTGATGACCTGAGTTTGATTCCCAGAATCCACATTGTAGAAAGGGAGAACAAGAATCCTCTAGCTGTCTTCTTACTCTCCCACGCATACCATGGTACACCCCACTCCCAAAGAACATTCAATGCATAATATGTAAAACAAAATAGGTAAAGATCAAGACAGAGACTAATGAAATGGAGACTACAAGAACCATATATAGAATCAATTATGTAGGGCCACCCTCCTGAATGCTTAAGGGAAGTTCCTTGTTTGTGTATCCTGCATATTGGGCGTTAACAGCTTAGATGCAAGATTGTAAATATCAGTAGCGAACTTCTGCCCTCTGGGGTTCTCCCATTGTGCTGTAAGCCTGTATTTAAGGTTTCCTCCCTTTTCCAATAAACGGCATTCAGCATTCTGCTGAAGCGAATGACCCGCTGTTTTTTGTCTCTGTTTTTCAATCCACAGCCCCTTGCTCAGACATGGTGAACGGGTGGTGGTAGGACGGGCGTTATCGCTACACAATTGAACAAATAATTGATTTTGAAATAATCAACAAGATTGATAATCCCATGGCCAAACTAACAAAGAGAAAGAGAAGATCCAAAATTAATAAGGAGATGAAAAAGGATATAATAAGATAGTTCACGATAAAATTGAAGTCATTACTTTATATACTTTAAAAATCTGTATTCCAGGAGATGGGAAGATGGCTCAGTGATTAAGAGCACTGGCTGCTCTTTCAGAGGATGCAGGTTTGATTCCCAGCACCCACATGGTAGCTTATATCCCTTTGTAATCCCAGTTCTAGGGAACCTGATGGCCTCTTCTGACCTCTGCAGGTAGTAGGTACACATGTGGTATACAAACATCCACTCAGACAAAACATTCATATACATAAAATAAAATAAATAATTTTTCTGAGATTATATTACATGATTTCCCCCTTCCATACTTGTGGCTCCGAATTCTGAAGGTCTTATAATAAAAACCCAGAACCAGATATTAGGGTGAAAGCTGAAAGATCAGAAAAGCAGAGCAAGCCACAGCCACCACCTCTTACCTCATCGACTCCTCAGCCTGAAAGAACCTCCAGCTGAAAGGGACACTTCTGCTGAAAAGCCTTTAGTTTATATCTCCTCACGCCTTATAACCTTTCTCTGCCCAGCCATCACTTCCTGGAATTAAGGTATGTGTGCTTCCCAGTACTGGGATTAAAGGTGTGTGCCACCACAGCCTGGCTCTGTTTTCTCTCCTAGACTGAGTCAATCTCATGTAATCCAGGGTGGCTTTGAACACACAGAGATCCAGACAGATCTCTACCGCCTGAGTGCTAGAATTAAAAGTGTGTGCCACCACTGCCTAGCCTCTGTGTTTAATCTAGTGGCTTGTTCTGTTCTCTGATCCTCTGATAAATTTTATTAGGGTACACAATATATCACCACATTTCCTTCTCCCCAAGCTCCCCATGTACCACCCCCACATTTGCTGTCTTTCTTTTTTTTTAATTTTGTTCATTTTACATGCTAGCCACAGTCCCCCCTCCCACCCCTCCTCCTACTCCTGCCCCTGCTCTGCCTCCCCTTTGAACCATCCCCCCTTCCACTCCTCCAAAAGGGTAAGGTCTCCCATAGGGAGTCAACAAAGTCTGGCACATTAAGTTGAGGCAGGACCAAGTCCCTCTCCCCTGCATCAAGGCTGAGCAAGGCATCCCACCACAGGGAAAGAGCTCCAAATAGCCAGCTCCAGGGATAGATCCTGGTCCCACTGCTGGGGGGGAAGGGGGGACAAACAGACTAAGCTACACATTTGTCTCCCACATGGAGAGGGCCTAGTTTAGTCCCATGCAGGCTCCCCAGCTATTGGTCTAGAGTCCTTGAGCTCCCAAGAACTTGGTTCATCTGTCTCTGTAGGTTTCCCCATTAAGACTACCAGCAATAGTGGAGAGGGTGCCTGAACTGGCCTTCCCCTGTAATCAGATTGGTGAATACCCTAACTGTCATCATACAGCCTTCATCCAGTAACTGATGGAAGCAGATGCAGAAATCCATAGACAAGCACCAGGCCGAGCTCCTGGAGTACAGTCGAAGAGAGGGAGGAGGGACTATATGAGCAAGAGGGAGGGGTGTCAAGATCTTGCTGTCTTTCAAATTCATGGAGCTGGAGCAGGAGAAATAGTCTTCACCAGGAAAGAGCACATCAATTGGTTATCCAGTACTAGATGGTCAGCCTCAAAAACACATGTGTACAAATAATATCAATACAAGTGTGCTTGTCTGCACATGTGCATTTAGAGAGACCAGAAGTCAGATGTCTTCTTCTATGCTTTCTACCTTGCTTTTTGAAATGAGGTCTGTCACTGAAGTTAGAGCTCTACATTTAGCCTAGATTGGCTAGTCAATGAACCCAAGAGGTCTTGTGTCCCTGCTTCCCCAGTACTGGGATACCAGAGGACATCACTATGCTGGCTTTCATGTGGATTCTGGGGATCTGAATTCAGATACCCATGCCTATGCAGCGAGTGCTTGCTTCTTTTTGAGCCCTCTCCTATGCAAAATTCAACTTGAATCTGAATGCTATTTCACGACACAACGTATAGTTGTACTTCCTAAATTCCTCCTGCCCAAATCTTAAACAGTTTGACAACGTCTGTCTTCTTTGTACCTGGAGCACAGCCAGAACTCATTCAGTAGATTTTGTTGCTTCCCTTCTAGAAAAATGTCTAAGCATCTTAGCAGTTAACTGGGGGACATGGCAGATCTGTGGTAGGCAAGAGAGATGAGATGCACAAGTTCAATAGTTCTTCCAGACCAGACATGCCCAGTGCCCTTTTGTTCAATGTCTGCAGAAAATAATTTGACTTGAGAAGGGAAAGATGAATCTTCTAAGGCAGATAAGATGACAGGTGGCCTGGGCAAAGATCTTCCATGCCACAAGAGTGATGTAGAAGCCCCAGGGACTGAAGGACCTGAAGGTGTGTCTAAGCTAGTTAACCAGAAATACAATGGGGTGAGTCATAAGCACGGGGAAGGAAAAGACAAAACTACAAATAAGCAATGGACAGATGGAAACCCTGAGCCCAGCCTACCCAAACATTAGAAATAACACAGCTGTATAGGCAAATAAAGCAGGGTGGACCTTACAAGATTGAGGTTATTGCTAGATTATTTTTGTTTCTTTCCTCCCCTTTCCAGCCTGATAAAAAGGAAAATTTAAATAAAAACTTAGATGAATTAAAAACCACTGTATTTCCTATATATCTGAGTTTTTATGAAGCAAGGGGGTACCTAGACTTCATGACAACAACCACTGGGTTAAGATTGTACAAGAGTCACTAATTATATGAATCACACAGAAAACTAAAAACTCCCTGGAATCCCAAAGGCTCAAACATGAGGGATCTGGGTTAACTGTGGTCAATATTCTCTCAATATCACAATGCTCCTTCTCTCAGCAATCTAGACTCAACTGCCAGCAACATTCCCAACTATCTAACTATAGCTTCAACTTGCATCTCCCAGTCCCAAGTCTGAGGCTGACTTGCTCTGCTCCCCATAGTTCAACAGCTAAAAGCAATTTCTGTCACTGAGAAGGTGACATTGTCAGTAATTTCTTTCTGAGTTCTGTGACTTGGGTATATACACTGGAACCCATGTGCTGAAAACTTAATTCCATAGTTGTATATTAATGACTTTTGAAGGTTAAGTCCCTGGGAGATAATTAGGGTTGGATGAGGTCATGAGTATAGAGCCCTCATGATTGAAGTAGTGGCTTTGTAAGAAGAGCGGCCATGGGCAAGCTTACTTAACTCTGTGATGATTGGTTCACCTCTACAGAGACCCCACCAGCCCTATTATGAACTTCCCACATCCACATCCACCAGCTGAATCACCCTTTATTCTTTGCAAATTATTCAGTTTGTGATATTCGGTCACAGCAACAGAAAGCAGATTTAAAACATAACCTCTTCCTTCTGAGCCACCTTAAACTTCTCAATCTCTGAAATTATATCATCAAATTTGTCTCAGATTCCCCTGGTAGCTGGCCTGTCATGTTCCTAAGTCTGATGTGAATGCACACTTACCCTTATAACAGCTAGGGCTTACATAAGTGTTCTGCTATGTGGACCTTCTTGAATGCAGTGTCTGTGTATGATAAATCTGTTACAGTGAAATGGCCTTTACTCTTGCCTTTGTTTTCACCCACTGACGGAATGCATGTCAAATCGTTATTGTTGAAGTTCTAATTTCTGTGAACTCTTGCCAGCTTTTGGATTATGCTACTTGTGGGCATGTGCACACCACGGGCTTTTCAAACATTACTCAGTTCGTTTTATCTTGCTCTTTTACTAATGAGTAACTCATACAAACACTTCCCTATAGCTCTCAGAAGATAGAAATAAATGGTTAGCAGCATTGGCCACCAGACAAGACAGCAGCAAATATAGTTCTCTTTCCCGTTAAGAAAAGTAACTGCATTGCCTAAAGACACAGAAAGAGTGAGAACGAAATATGTGGAGAAAGCTCTGGCAGCCACTATAAAATGTGAGAGGGTAAAGGGATGCTTCCCAAAGAGAATCGTTGGCTCTTTGCCAGTGTTATAGTTTTCCGTTGGATACCCTCTACCATATAAGCTTATTTCTGAAGACTTCATTGGTAGAAACAAACACTGAGAATTTGTCCAGAGCATCCACCCCCTTTCCATAAAATTACTACGTAAGTAATTTACCGTTCACACCAAACAAAATCCTTCTATTATGATTTCCATTGTTCACTTCCTTTTTTTTCCCTGTGGTTTAGTGGAATTGATTACTTTGTAAATGATTTACTTAGTAAGTAAGTCTGAAATTTCTGAGAAGTATTTGATCTTTTCCAATATTCATAGGCTTGGGTGCAGTGTCAAAAAGCACAGAATTTATTAATGATACAGGTAACATAAAATAGCAAGGAGATTCATATCATGAAAATGTCGGTGTCTCCATTTCCCTGAGTGTGACTCATCCTACATCATGTTCAGCCTCTGGACTAGAGAGGGCGTAGACATTTCCTCTGATGGGGAGGAACAGAGCTTCACAGAGGACAAAGTGTCACTGAAGCACCAATGTCAGAGCCTCGGGGTACTCTCCTTAGGCAAGGGACAGAGCAAAGAACTGACAGGTGTCTACAATTAATTCCAAAGTTTTTGTACAAGATAGAATTGAATTTTAGATCTCTTCCTTGGAAGAGTCAACAACATCATGACATCTATCAATAATTCATCCTTTCTAAAAGTTCTTACAGCATGTCTGAGAGCACCAGCTTGGAAGTGAAGAAATACGGATCCCAGCTCTAGCATTTCCTTACTACGGCATTTCAGTTTTCTGTGCATCACTTTATTCTTTGTAAACTTTTTTCTTTATCTTTGAGAAGTCCTTAGATGTATACAATGAAATATGCTTGTATCTACCTCCCGTTTCCCCCTCCAATTTCCTCAATGTCCCCTTCACATCTCGTTGTTTTTCGTGTTGCTGTTGTTTTCATTGTAAACCCATAAGCCAGTCACTGCTGCCCATACATGCAGGGGCAATGCACTGGAGCAAAGACAAGCGACCAGTGGCCACATCCTAAAAGTGGAGCTATTCTTTCATCCCCAGCAGCTGTTCGCTGCCGATAGCTCCCCAGTAAGGGAAAGCAGCTTCTTGGTCGTTAATAAATAGTTGTTTATTTATTCATTTATTTTCAGGAGAGTAATGCTTCTAGTCTGAGTTAAAGGGAGAACTAGAATAGGAAGATTAAATACAGAGGAGAACTGGAGGACAGAGTGAAAAGGGCACAAAAACAATGAAGGCCTTTTGAAAAGCCGTATGGAAATCTATTGTCTTCAAATCTTCTTAAAATATATAAAAGAAATTTAGATGAAGTTACCATATAATGGAAGAGCCAATAGCCCAATTAGATATTTTATGTTACCTAGACAGACCCTCCATACCAGGAACAGGTTACATTTTGTTGAGTCATTAGCCAAAAGGGTCCCATATAAACACACAAACCCAACATTACAGGCTAGTGCCAATGTTATTGATTGCCCTCCACAACATGACAGTAAGGCTCTATTACTGAAGACGTCACTTACCTATGTCATCAAACATTGAGAAATAGAACTGATACCCAACTAGAAGCTTCACCCCTACTTGACTAGCATTTATAGTGCTGGAAGGTACTATACACCTCTACAGAAGGAGAGAAGTAATAATATCACCCAGCTACAAATTCTGTGACCTCTAATAGTGACCTGCCTGCAATGGTAGGACAAATTTTATGCAATTAATCAACCACCTTTTTATTTGGCTTAAGGCCCATGCCATGAGATTTAAACCACATCTGAATTGTTAATGAGGCCAAGAACCTGAGACTACATAGGTGCTGGGTTCTAGGGGGAACCTACTTTTCCTATGCTGATAAACAAACATGGCAATAAAATGACTTCTGAAGGCATATTGCTATACCACATAGGTAAGTGCATCACTCAACCCTCACCAGAAAATATTTTTTGCAGTATGTGGTAATTAGCACAGAGATTCAAAACCAAATTATGTGCAGACAATGAAAGATCTTGGAGCACCCAGTCCTAAACGATATGTCTTTATCAGATTTCTCCCCTGAAGGCTAAGTGATCTATGGGGAAGAGGTGGTAAAGAGATTGTAAAGGTTAGAGATGATGGATGACTCCAAGGAAACAGAGTCTTCCAGACACTGTAGGACTGATGCACATACCAACTCACATGCAGGACAGCGTGTACAAGACCTGGACAGGTTCAAGGAAAATAAAATTCCAGCACAGAAAAGGGTACGAAGTCCTAACCCTAATCAATAAGCTTTTTAAAATTGATACCTGCTGGCAGAGAGAAAAATCACTTTTTATTAGTGGAGGAACACTGAATGAATCAACCACACTCCAGGACAAGGCTCTCCGGTGTTCAAGAGTAGTTGAACGACACAAAATGAACTCCATCCTTTTGTGTGTGTGTTTGTTGTTGTTGTTATGGTTTTGTGATTTTTGCCTTTTTCACTTGTCTGTTTTATTGGTGTCTGGAGATTTTTTGTTTGTTCATTTGTTTTTTCGAGGGGGAGAGAAAAAACATGGAGTTGGAAGGGTAGGCAGGTGGATAGAATCTGTCTGAGGGGAAACTAATATGATCAAAATATATTGTATGAAAAAATTTAAGTAGCAATATATGTGATTTAAAAAACTCAAAGGATTGCATTTCCTCTCAGATGAAAGTGTTGGCGAAACCCTATGTTCTCCAAATCCTCCAAATTTTTGGTTCTCAATGATACTAAATTAATCGGCTTCATTGCAATTAAAAAGTCTTTACTGAAAGCTTGATAAAAAAAATAAAGTAGATTGTGGGTTCGCATCAGTTTCCAAAAGTAATTGTTTAATTGTAGCACAGCTTTAATTATTGATAAACTCACTGAGACTGAAATGAGCAGAGAGCTCTTTCGGTGGAAAGTGACACATGAGCTGAATACCATACTGTGAACATTATCGCATTGTTTTTTACCCAAACCATTATGATACATGGCGATTAGTAGAAAAGGTAAAAACCCAGCTATGGAATGATCATAACCGTTGTCCTCTTGGCTGTGTGTCTTGTTTTCTGACAGTTAGACTTGAAGTCAGCTGTATCAAGCAAAATGTAAACAATAATGAGAGCAGACATGAAATGGCATTCATCTCTATGCTAATTTATCTAATTCAAATGAGAAAACCCCCAAAAGCTAATTGCCTAGTCCTGAGGGGATTGTCACGCATGATCTTGAAGGTGGGTGGTTGCTGGATTGCTCCCAAGGGGGAGGTAGCACTTCACGGCTTCTAAAAATAGATAACAGGCATCTGAAGCACAAATCTGAGCATCTGTAAAGGACGAAGCAGTGGGAAGCTAATTGATACTTTTCTCTTTATTTTCTTCACACTTTAAGCTTCACAGACAGTTTTCCTGAGAATTGATTGCTTAGACAAAAGATGAATCACATTTAGCTTCTAGGGACCGAGGGGAAAAAAGTGGTAAAATGGGAAATGTTATACTTTTGTGTACAGATTTAATGAAGCCCAGAGCAGTGAGTTTCAATCCGATTATGAAATTATGCATGTTGATTTATGCTTGCATCAGCGATTCATTTATTTAGATGGCTATTTTGAAGTTCGAATTTGACCTTGGGAGGGGTGACCTTTCCAACTAGTACCCAAAGGATAAAATGATACCTGTGATTGCCCAGGGTTGCCTGAAATGGCAGAATTGACCTGCTCATTAGATACTTAGATGTCAGTCTATTATCCATACCATGTTCTCCACGGTGTTTTAAAAAGGCACAAATCCCCCTATTGTTTTCCTTTATGTCTGTCTATATCTTCAGTCTGGGTAAAGGGGGGGCCAGCGGTGGATATACAGTCTAACAAACATTCTGGCTAACTTGAACATTATGAGATGTCAAAAAGAAACCAGGGTAGGCTTTGGTATCACAAGGCACATTTTCCCTGTTCGATTTAGTCTCGTCCTTGGCTTTCCTCCAATGGGTCCAACTTGTAGAGTTAATCTTCTCTCATCTTTTCCATATTCTCTCCTTGGTCTGCAAAACCTGCTTTGACCGCTATCCTGTGGAGGGAGTGTGTCCCTCTAACTGAAGTCCATGCCCTAGGTGTTAGCATGGTCACAAATAGTTGTGAAACATGAAAAGAGTCTGCTAATTATCCTGTGCTCCATGTCTTTGCTGGCAACATGATCTTCATGAGCATATGGCGCTTATGTTTGAATGTGAAATATATTTCCACAGGCTCCTGTGTTTGTATAGAATGCATGAGTCTAGGACCTAGTCAACAGCCATGGGTTGCTGGGGCAGGCCTGGAAGGAGGTATTTGCTTCCCTCTCTCTAGTAGGTCACAATGTGAACAAACGTCAAGTCCCCTCAACCCCAGAAGAACCCCACCATTATATACTGATACCCTCTGAACCATAACCCACATTAAATCCTCTCTCCCTCAGGTTATTTCTGCCAGAATTTTGGTTGTGGTTACAAGAAAAGTAAAAAAAATAAAATAAAATAAAAAAAAATAAAAGAAAAAAGTGTGACTTTTTTATAGTTTATAATTTCTGAGGCTAAAGAGACCAATCAATCATTAAGAACAAAACTGCTCTTATAGGGAACCCAATTTAGTTTCCAGTACTCAAACTGCACCTCACAACCACCTGAAAGTCCAGTTCCTGAGCCTTCCATGCCCTCTTCTGGCTCCTGCATGCATACAAGCAGGTAAGTTCTGACTCTCGTTTTCACAATGCCCATCTCCTGCCCTTCCTCAGCCATGCCACACTCTGAGCAAAGCTCCAGCAAAGACCCCCAAACCTTGTCATTCAGGAGAACGCTCTCACGAAGTCTGCCTCACAATTCCTGAACAGCTCACCTGGAAACACCCACACACACTTCCCCACGGGGTCTTCTCTGATTCCCAGCATGATAGGATTGTTTTCTCACTACTCATACTGACATCTTTGCAAAGTAGTTTTCAAATTATTTAATATTTCAAAGAAATAGGAGGAAGTCGGGATAAAAAGTTATGTACATATTGTATTTGTGATCCAGAACTTTGAATATAATGTTTTAAATTAATATGATATTAGGTAGTGTTAACTGACTATAATTTGACTTATATGCTTAATCAAAATTGGTTATTGATTTTTGAATAAATATTATTTTAAGTTAAAACTTTTGCTTTGGTTCCTTGGAAAACCTTATGAGGAAAAATTGAGTCAATGCTAATAGGCCTATGATTATAGTATATACCTTCATTAAGTTGCGCCCTAATTAAATATGTTTCCTCTGATAATTTGATAGAATCTAAAAGGGAAATATAGCCATTCTATCATTCCTTGGGGCAGAAATCAATAGGTTATCTCTTTTCTCTCTACTCACTACCTCACTTCAGGTTAGTCCAAATTATTTCCATTGTTATACGCCAAGTCACATACTTCAAGATCCTGCATCAGTCTTGGTTTTGAGACTGTTATGATCCAAACTATGGAGACATGATCCAAGTTTCCATGCTAGCACCCCTGCTTATATGAACAGATACATGCACACACATGCACCCGTGCGCACGCACACATATATACAGAAAATACAGCGACTGTCAAACAAGTTAGTAAAACAAAATAATCTTAACAAAATGGAAGCAAAGAGCTAAAAGGAATCAGAAAGAAAATGATGTGAGAGACAGCAAGAGGTCCAGTCCACCCATAAATGCTCCCTGAATAAACGTTACCCATGAACCCTGCTGCAACAAGAAATGCAGCTTCCTTTGCAGTGCTCAGGAAACTTAAAAAAAAAAGTGACCAGAGATTGCTTAAATATTAATAAATTCCAGAACCTAAGGATAAAATCAGGAACACCTTCTGTTTACACTGCAATAAAATCAGAAAAGTAACATTGATGTGGGTGCATCTTTCCCACGGCTGCAGGTTAAAAATATTGAAAACGAAAATAAAGATGCCATGAAAGTTTTTAAATGAAAATGAGGATTACCTAAAAGTAGAGATACTAAAGCAGAAGAAAAATGTGGCAGTGTGTTACAGACATGATAACAAAATACTATGGACTGGAGAGATGGCCCACCAGTTTACTCTTGTAGAGGACCCAGGTTTACTTGCCAACACCCCCATGGCAGCTCCCATCCCAAACTGCTGTAACTCCAGGTCCAGGGGATCCAGTGTTTTTTTCTGGCTTCAATGGGCACCAAGCATACACATGGTACACAGACATGTATGTGGGCAAAGCACCTATTGCATAAAAATAACAAGTAAAAATTAAAAAAAATAGTGACATGTTATATGTACTATAAATATTATATACAATTAAAGGGAAATATTGAAAGTGAATTTACCCTACCAAGTCACAGATTCAGAAAAAGAATAAATGCAATGAAAGGAGGAAATACATCTCAAATATTAAAGCCAAATAATGTTATATATAAAAATACAAAACTGTTTCTCTGGAGGAAAATGTGAAAACCAGGGCAACAACAACGAAGTAGCTTAGTGAATCAACTATCCAATGTGTGAAGAGGAATGAAAAACTATGATGTTCAAAGATGATCACTAAACGGCAGAGAAATAATAAAAGATGCTAAGAACAACCTACAGATAGTAGACTGTGTGAAACTGTCTGAGAAGGGATAGTATTAGGAATACAGGAGGAATTGAAAAAATGCAATGCAAAGCTCACAAAATTTTCAAGCAAACGAAAAAACGGCCAAATAAACTGGAGAAACGTTTCTCAAATGAGGATGCATAAATGACCAACAAATAGACCGGAAATGTTCAATATGTGTTAAGTTTCTGAGACACACTTTGCCACAAGGACATATTAAGAGGGATGGCTATCACTAAGAAGAAAAAAATTTAAATGAAGGATGCATGGAAGGGTGGGGGAGAAAGATGAACCCTGCTTTACCATTAATAGGAATGTAAATTAGCATAGCCATATGCAGAACATGGGGTGGGAGGTCCTTAGAAACTGGAAATAGAGTCACCATGTGATTCATTACCAAGGTAAATATCCTAAGGAAAGGAGTGTGGGGGAGGCCTTTGCCGCCATGGCACCATTCATAGTATCCAAGATATGAAAGGAAGGTAATTGTCAACCAACAGATGAGTGGATAGGAAAGCCTAGTATTTAGACAGTGGGAGTTAGCCATTAAAAAAGAACAAAACCCTGTCATTTTCAATAACATAGATCATCCCGAAGGGAGACTACATTAAGTGAAATGTCATAACACAGAGGCAAGTGTGACATAAATGGAAGCTGAAATAGTTTATTTTGTTTAAGTGCCAAATAGAACAGTGCTTACAGCAGACAGACGAGGAGGGGGGATATAAGCTGTTGACAGAGAGGATAGTTAATGTGTACCAGGGTATATGTTTATGTAAAGAGCAACTTCTAATGTCGTATAAGCAAAATTGACTGTAAATGTCAAAATAGCGTCTAGAATAGGTTTTGAGTGTTTCATCCACAAAGAAATGTAACAGTAGCTGTGACAAACATGTCATTTTAGCCCAGTCTACTCACTACACATTGTAGAAATGCACTAGAATATACTATACCTCATAAACATGAATTACTGCTACATGCCAATTAAAGTCGCTAAACCATTTTTGAAAAGATAACCAATGGGGAAAAGAAACTTAAAGATCATGAGAAAGTTCTTGTGTCAGATCCATTGAAACAGAGTAGGTAAGTCTGAATGCAGTTAATAATCCAATAAAAGACAATTTACTATAACTAATTAAATAAGATTTACAAAATTTACAGACAAAATTTCCTAAAAGAAAAACTGAGTGCTACATAGTCCTGAGACTCATTCCTCAAAGACACCAAAATTTATCTTCACTGACATTGTAAAGAACAGATAAAGCTTGTGTAGACAAAAAACCCACCTGATTACTCTTAAGAAAATAGGATTAAAATGGAAACTAGAAAAAAGTTAAATAAAAAGATTGAAAATCAAGGAAAGCAAAGTAGAAAGGGAGAGAAGGAAGAGAGTAGAGGGAAGTAAGGAGGGAGGGAGGTGGAGGAAGGGGTAAAAAATTCACACTAGCAATGAATAATGACATAAAATCCTAATATACATTTGTATATGGATATTTATATATATGTATATATATTTCAAAATGAAATCTATGAACTCATCAAAAATAAATTGTATCCACAAGAAGCTTATTGTATAACATATAAGGTATTTTAATAATACATATATATTAATAGAATTCTTCATATTATTGACTCTAAAGAGAAAAATCACACAATTAGCTATAGGAAGGGAGGAAACTTTAAAGTAGAGGGTTTGGTTTAGATGGTGGAGGCCAATACTTTACCAACCCACAAAACCAAGGTGTCTGTAGTGGTCCCCACAGCAGCTGTAGCTGTGGCAGTGACAGAAGATTCTCATTATTGCCAGGAAGCAAAGCTCAGTGGAAAGGGGAGTCACAGAAGACTAGAGAAGCCACAGGCCACAGGTGACAGCAGACCCAACTCTGCCAAGCACAGTGGTGGCAGGACCAAGCTGCTACAAAGAAGACATGATTTAGTCAATGTGTGTGTGTGTGTGGTGTGTGGTGTGTGTGTGTGTGTGTGTGTGTGTGTGTGTGTGTGTGGTGTCTGTGTGTGTGTGTGTGTGTGTGTGTGTGTGTGTGTGTGTGGTGTGTGTGTGGTGTGTGTGGTGTGTGTGTGTGTGTGTGTGTGTGTGTGTTTATAGGTTTAGAGGAAAGAGTTTTTTAAAAAAAAAATTTATATGCATTCTTTGTCATTTGATTTTTATTTGTGTGTGTGTGTGCGCGCGCGTGCGTGCGTGCGTGCGTGTGTGTGTGTGTGTGTGTGTGTGTGTGTGTGTGGTGTGTCCTCTTGTCTGTTTCTGCACCACACGCATGCAGGCACCTCTGGAGGACAGAACAGCTTACTGGACCCCCTAGAACTGGAAGGACAGGTTGTTGACCCACCTGATGTGAGTGCTGGGAACCAAATCCTCAACCCTCTGCAAGAGGAGCAAGTGATCTCAACTGCTGAGTCATCTCTCCAGCTCCCTTGAGTACATTCCTCATGGAACCAGATAATGGAATATAAACAGCATAACATGAATATTTGTAAATAAATACAAACAAATAAAATGACATTGTCTTCATTCAAACATTACCTCGATTTTTAAAAGGAAATCATTCCAACTATATCCACTCCAATTAGATGTTTCTCACTCATCACTATCATTTAACAGTCTCTACTGTTTGCTAGAAGTACCACCCAATGCAGTTGGACAAAAGGCAGTTAACGACATAAGCATGGAAGAGGGCAGGAATTGAGCCCAGTTTACTATGTTGTGACTGAATTCTTAGCAAGACCTACGGACAATGAGAATTTAACAGGAAAGTTGAGTATGTAAATCAAATATGAAAATCAGTACCTCGTTATACATAAAGGCAGTCCTCACTGTAGCAATAACCAGTAGTGACTGTGCTTACAGGTATGAACAACTATAGCTTCAGTGGGAGGAATGGGCCCAGAGAGCTACATAAATAATAAAATACTGAAGAATAAACGATAAGAAATGCACAGCGTTCCTAAAGAGACACTTGTGAAGAACATACATAATAATGAATGATACAAATGGGAAGGCTTGCTCAATGATATTGAGCAAAAAATCATTAGCATCTTTTAATACATCATATCTTTTAATACATCGTAAGTTAATCAATACATGGATCTGATTAAGATAGCCTTCTCATCTCAAGGTGAATCTGAAAGTTGACTTTTTAAAATTTTTCTGACACTAATACTTTAGATATAAAAATACCCATAAAATCACACATGTGCATACATTTGTCAGTAAAGAATTGGTTGAATAAACAAGTTTACCCAGTGAAAATTTTGGCAGCTAAAAGCAAATGAGCAGGAAAAAGTTGTGTTGAATGAAAAGCAGCGTTACCATACATTAAAGTATGTTACATTACCTTAAAGATGAGATGGAATGAAAATCATTCCGGAAAGGAAAATAAAAGACAAATCAAAAAAAAAAAAATGGAATGACTAAATTTAGAGAATGAACCTAAATAAAGAAAAATAGGTTTCTCAAATGACTTGGAAATAAAAAAAAACTTTAGTAAATAATGTTAAAAACAAGTGAATAACATACACAGGGAAAGAAGTAAGATTGCCTCACTACTTATCTATAAATCAGAATTTAACATAAAAATTCAAAAACATAAGTAATAGCAAGAACAATGTGTTTCTCTTGTAATCTCAAGTTGCTAGAACCTGTTTTAAATATTACTCAAATATTCAGAATCCCTAAAAAGATTTTTGATATATTGAATCTCATTAAAGACTTTTGTACACTGATGAATATCAAAATCAAAATAAAATTAAATGTGAAATGTAAAGACAAAAAAATGTACAACTCATATCATTTTCAAAGTTAATTTCTGTCATATGTAATATTGTTCTGCACAGACTGACATCTCATTGGAAAAATAAATGGACCAAAGATGTAGACAGGTAGCTCCTGGGGAGGAAAATGTGTCTGGACCTTATAGTCAGCAGAAATAAACTACATGTAAGTTCAACTCTCCGAGATTCTGTTTCACCTCATGATTGGCAGAGGTTTGGTATGGTTCTGAGTCGGCAGAGATGTGGCCCATTCAGACATCAGTGGTGGGATTATAAACTAAGGAAATTTATTTGACCTTAATTTTTTTAATCAAACAAATCACTTCTGGGAAGTTGTACTTCTGTGCTACCATAGGAAGGAGATTCGGTGTGTTGTATTTACATGTGCAATAGAATTCTAGGCAGAAGAAGGGGATCCCCAGGATATATCCCCACAACAGTGAACAGACCAACTAGACTCGCAAGTATATTTCCAGGTAAGGAGTATTATATGTGTGTAAACACGGAAATAAACTGGTGTTTATTTTTAGATGCCTCAGAAAACTCTCTAGAGTACCTAAAAATAATTGGGAGTAATAAAAGAAAGGAAGGAGATTTCTTTTGTATATATTATAATTCTTCTTGTTATGAATGAGAAAACAAAATCTATTCAAAATTCAGTGCAGTAATATTTTATATAACTTATTTTCTTTAACAATCTCATTTTACTTTTCATCAGTCTCTATTTTCTCTTTATTTTCATATATATATGTATATAATTTTTTATTCTAAAAGAGATCTTATTCCCTTTTACATACCAACACTTTCTTCCTTCCTCCTCTCCTCCTGCTTTCCCCACCTACCCCCATCCCACTCCGATCCCCTCCTCATAGAGAGTAAAGCCTTCCTAGGGTAGTGAACACAGGCCGTTATACCATATTAGGGCTAGACTTAGCCCCTCCCTCCTGCATCAAGGCTGAGTTAGACATTGCACCATAGGGAATGGGGTCTAAAACGCCAGTTTGTGTACCCCAGGTAAGTCCTGCTCCCATTGCCAGGGGACCCATAAACACATCAAGCCACTCAATTTTCACTCACATTCAGAGAGCCTAGTTAGGTCCCTTGTAGACTGCACAGCTATCAGTCCAGAATCCAGGACCTCCTATTAGCTTGGGTCAGCTATTTCTGTGGTTTGTTCCCATCATGATTCTGACCCACCTTGCTCTCATAATCCTTCCTCCCTCTCTTCACCTGAACTCCAGGATCTTGGCCAAGTGCTTGACTGTGGGTCTCTGCATCTGCTTCCATCAGTCACTGGATGTAGGTTCTGTGATAACAGATCACAGCTTATGTTGGAGAAGATGTAGTGAAAGGGGAACCCTCCACTGCTGGTGGGAATGCAATCTTGTACAGTGACTCTGGAAATCAATATGATGGTATCTCAGAAAATTAGGAAACCACCTACTCAAGACCCAGCAGTACCACTACTGGGTATATACCCAAAAGTTGCTCAACCACACCACAAGGACATCTGCTCAACCATGTTCATAGCAGCATAATTTGTAATAGCCAGAACCTGGAAACAACCTGGATGCCCCTCAACCGAAGAATGGGTAAAGAAAATGTGGTATGTTTACACAATGGAGTATTACGAAGTGGTTAAAAAAAAAACAAAACACGATATCATCATGAAATTTGTAGACAAAAGGATGGAACTAGAAAAAAAAATCATCCTGAGTGAGGTAACCCAGACCCAGAAAGACAAACACGGTAACATAAGTGAATGTTAGAAGCGAAAGATAACCGGACTACAATCCATAACCCCAGAGAAGCTAGGTAAAGAGGAGGGCACTAAGAGGGACATACATGGATTGCCCCAGGAAGGGAAAAGCGTTAAGAGCTCCCTGGGAGGGGGGGAATAGAGGGAGGGGGATGGGAAGGGATGGGGGAGAGACTGGGAAGGAAAGCAATGAAAGAGATATCTTGACAGAGTGAACCATTAAGGGGCTGGGGAGAAATCTGCAGCTAGGGAAAACCCTAGGAACTCACAAGATTGTCCCCAGCTAAGACTCAGCAATGGGGGAAAAGGTGCTTGAACTAGCCTTCCCCTGCACTCAGATTGGTTTCTTTAACAATCTTATACATGTCAACAATGCATTCTTTACTTCATTCTTACCTTTACTAGTCCCCTTCCACCTCTGTCAACTCCTCTTCTCCTTCCAAGTCCTTTTCTCACAGTCATGTAATATTTAAATATATATATGGTCAATTATCTGGACAAGTTCATTGAAATGATAAACTCAGTGATTCAGCCTTATTTAGATTTGCTTTGGCTGGGATATGCCACCTCTACTTGACTCACACAGTTTCCAAAGTTATTAGCAATCCCAGTGAAACATAACTTTTTGGTGTCAGAATAACCGTATTACAATGTATGTGGTTTCAATGGAGAGATTTATAGTGAAACAAAATTAAGGTTTAAATTCTATTTGGATCTTGATTTTTATTACTTTAATTACATCAATATTTTTACTAAACACATCTATTTAAATGATAACATAAAGGCAACTTTCAGATTGATAGTCACTGTCCAATGTTAGGAGCTGTTCTTCAAATCAGTGACTTATAAACTATGTAAAACTACCTCCATTTGTCAATATTTCATGCTTTTGATAAATGATACTAAATATTGTTCATATTGAGTCTGGACTTAAAGAGTTTATTTTTCTATTTCCTCATACAGTGCTAAGAATATTTAAATTGGTTCCAACTTTATAACAGAATCATAGAAACACATGTAAAAAATGAAATGTTTCCAAGGCTATGTGCTTCATTCATTTGCAAACATTCAGTGACCCATCACTCACCTTCCTCTGTGCTGTGAGCACTTTGCAGTGAGTGAGATGCTCAGGTTCAGTGGGTGACACCACAGACCTGACTCCCGCACAACTTAAAGCCATAAGCTTGGAGGCATTCATTATGTTTATGCACCCTTTTTTTCCTAAAATGTTCATACAATCATGTGATGTTTTATTGTCTCTGGAGTAAATAAGATGATCAATGAAGTTAATGAGATTGTATAGGTTAAAATGTTTGGTAATATCAAAGAAGTGCAGCATTAGCTTTGATCTGAACCCCACAAGCCCTCTGTACAAAGAGAGCTATGGAAATACAGCTCCTAGTTCCTAAGACTTTCCTAAACATCATTACTTCTCTTTTCGGGAGCTAACAACTCAGATTGTATTCTTTCAATGTCTTCATCCCTCAAAGAAAGTGTAAGCAGTGGAAATGTGGCAGTTTGGCTTGTAAAGGACTGAGAGTCACAAAATGTAGAGAACAGAATCAGAGTCTCAATGAGCAGAGAGAATGTAGAAAGAATGAAGAGAAAGAAATGGGGAATTAGTACTGTAAATATTCCAAGGAAATGACTGAAACTTTTTCAAAATTTTCTATATTGTGTTTCACAGCAGAGCTATGCAGAATGAATTCCCACTCTCTGTCTATATTATTGGAAAAATAAATTTTTATAGTCATGGTATCTTGCATTTCAAAGAGAGCACTTCCAAATGAGATGGCATAAATTCCCACATATCATTGTGGTAAGGAAAGCTGCTGAGGCCAGGCATGTGTCGGGGTGTTCCTGAATGGAGGCCTAGAGAGGCCATTGTGTGAAGCTGTGAAAGAGATGCCTGGATTGCTTTGGAGACCCCAAGATGTTGGAGATGTCAGAGTCATGGGATACCTGCTGAGGAAAACTGCTAACAGAGAGTGGAACCAGGCCAAGAGGAAGAAATGTATTGCAGTCAACAAAGCTAAATGAAATTGGAGATCTGAAGAGTGTTTTGATATCAGACATGGTGATGCAGAGTTTGGAGTTTGTCCAGCTGGTTTTCAGTCTTGCTTTGGTTCAGTATTTCCTTACTATGCTCCCTTCCCTATGTTTTGGAATGGTAATGTATATTTCGTGCCATTATGTGTTGGAAATGTGATCTGTTACTTTTTATTTTGATTTTATTGGGGAATATAGTTAAGAGACTGCATGAATCTCAGAAGAGACTTTGAACTTTAAAACATTGTTGAGACTGTGAAAGACTATGAGGACTTTTGAAGTTGAGCTAAATACATTTTAATTATAATATTGTAACAAGCTTACAGGGACCAGGGAGCAGAATGTTGTAATTTGAATGTAATTGGCTCCCATAAGCTTATAGGGAGTGACACTACTAGAAATGGAGGCTTTGTTGGAGTAGGTGTGGCCTTGTTGGAGGAAGTATGTCACAGTGGAGGTGGGCTTTGAGGTCTCATCTATGCTCAGACCACATCCAGTGTCTCAGATCACTTCCTGCCACCTGCAGGATAAAATGTGGGACTCTCGTCTCCTTCTCCAGCACTATATCTGTCTGCACACCATCATGCCACATCATGATGATCATGGACTAAACCTTGAAAATGTAAGCCACCCCAATTAAACGTTTTTCCTTTATAAGAGTTGCCATGATCATGGTGTCTCTTCACAGCAATATAAACCTTAACAAAGGTATCCAATAGACATTTAAAAACAATTTATGTGACATTTGTTTCTTACCACACATACTAAGCTGAAAGTGGATTATAAACTTGGAGAGAGTAAGAATTCCACCTAAAAGGAGTTCATGGTTTGCAAGAAGAGTGGTATGCCTGCATCCAGGTGACAGAAGCAATCCAGCCTCATACTATAGCTCTTTGAAAACACTACAGACCTCAGGCATGGAGAGGGGCATACTGGGTGAGAAACCAGGAAAAGGTTGGATTTGAAGGGACTCTTAAAAGATGATGAAAACAGCCTATGTGACAATACTAAATGTAAAGACATCCATACAAGGAGCAAACTATAAGTACATTGGATGGTGGCCTGGTTGGTGAGGCCAAGAAGATGGGTTTGGGGAATTTTCTTTGGATGATCTGTTTGAATCAGAAGTGAAAGGCCTTGTGAACTGGCAGTCTCGTCTCTGGGTTGGTAGGCTACCTGGTCATTGTGTTTTAATGGTTTTGACTCTTATAATTATGATTCTCAGAGATGAATGGCCCGGTCGCATGGATAGAAGTAGGTTAGTGGTTAGATAAATGCTAGACTGTATGACCCAGGCAGAAGAAAGGGTTCCTCATAATGTGTGCCTTAGCCTCTATTATACACAGAAACTTCCTCCACCCTCGCTCACCATCTTTCTTCAAGACTTTTTTTCACCCTTACAGAAAGCAACTTACCCTCACTGACTTCCTGCTTTAACAAAAGCAGAGGTTTCACTTTCTACAGACTTCCACCTTAGTAGCAACACTTGCATCTTATTTTGACCTTAAAAATGTGAAATCTTGCCGGGCGGTGGTGGCGCACACCTTTAATCCCAGCACTCGGGAGGCAGAGCCAGGCGGATCTCTGTGAGTTCGAGGCCAGCCTGGTCTCCAAAGCGAGTTCCAGGAAAGGCGCAAAGCTACACAGAGAAACCCTGTCTCGAAAAACCAAAAAAAAAAAAAAAAAAAAAATGTGAAATCTTTTATCTGTTAGCACATAAGATCAGGTTTCCGCATTTTGAAGTACTTTATTATGATTTTTTAATATTAAGGAAGTAGAAAAAAATCTATCTTCAGTTTTCTGTTTTTAGTAGAAATACCTATTTTCTTTTCTAAATATTAATAAGTTGCATTTGAAGCAATGTAGTTTGAAGCTTACTCTTAATCAACAAAAGCCTCCTTAATCTTTGGTTTGTTTGTTTATATAGTAATTTGGCCAATGTTTTTAAAAGTGCATTCATGAGTCTCAAAGATTAATTCCCACTGTCATAGACCTCTGTTACTGCATCTATGGACAGAATCAGTCACAGCTTCTCTCAGTTCCTAGCATTTAATTTGTGTGGGTGAGAAGACATAAACTCATGGAAGTAGCTGGGTGTTCACCTATTACATCTTTGTGAAACTTCAACACGCATTCCTTACTGCCAGGTTTTATAACACTCTCTCAGGCCAAAAGTTACTCTCCTTGACAGAACAGATGAAAAATGATGTAGAAATAAGAGCTCTACTGTCTGCTCCCCACCTCACAACACTGAATCTGAATCATCAGTCCCAAGATGTAGGCAATAACTTTCTTAGTCTCTTGACACTTTGAATAAATCTCAGTTTTTGGGGGTGGTGGCAGTTAGGACAGTCTGATCCTTAAGAGTGTAGATCTATAGGAGATAGAGAGCACTCAGCATTCTTGTAGAGGGTTTGAGTTCACTTCCCAGTACCTGGCTCACAGTAGCTCCAGCTCTAGAAGGTCTGATGTCCTATTTGAACATACAGCTCTCTCTCTCTCTCTCTCTCTCTCTCTCTCTCTCTCTCTCTCTCTCACACACACACACACACACACACACACACACACACACACACACACACCAATAAAATAAATCTTTTTTAATACTGAAAGTTTTAAAAGGAAGTAACATCAGCTGAAATCCTGAGGACATCAACTTACTAATTGTGTGACCTATATGACCTTGAGAAGATAGTTAATGTAGGATTTTTGTGAAATTCTAGGGTGTAGATATAGAAAGCACTTGGTTTGGGTCCCAAATATTTCATAATCAAATGTTTGGGCAGGTGTCCAGTGAGAGTCATTAAGGAGTCAGCTATTCCTATCTTGGTACAGAGAACGTGGCGATAACTAAGATGCATTGTTCACCAAAAGTTGGTGAGTAATCTTTTATAGGCTTTCTTAAATATTATTACTTCTTTTTTTTTTTTTTGGTTTTTTGAGACAGGGTTCCTCCGTGCAGTTTTGATTACTGTTCTGGATCTCATTCAGTAGACCAGGCTGGCCTCAAACTCATAGAGCTCCACCTGGCTCTCCTCCCAAGTGTTGGGATGAAAGGTTTGTACCCACTGCTGCCTGGCTTAAATATCATTACTTCTTATTAGTGTAATAATTGTAGGGTGTTTGGATGAATCTATGCCCTTCTTACTCCTAGTCAAAATCCATTCTTCAATATATTCTTTGTGATTGGCCAAAGCTAATCTTGTCCCTACCTCCAGGAGTGAAAACTGGATCCTTTAAGCTCCTACCAACTAATAGGAGGCCATTATATTTTAACTGATCTCCTGCTCTAGGCCCAACAAACCAATGCAGGCCAACACAAATATACTCATTTGTGCTAAGAACTATATAATTAGAATAAGCAACAACAAAAAAATGCCATTTTTTCAAAATCAGATTCAGGGCCAATAAGAGTATGTCCAATTTAGCTGGGTAATCTTAAAACATGGTTTTAATTCTATAAGGAAAGTGTATTTGAAATGATTGATTGTTTTTCATTCTGTTTCTTCTGTCCTTTTTTTACTTATAGACCCAATGTCCTTAGTTCAGTGCATTGTGCAATTACTGTTGCCTGATCCCAAAATACCAAATAAAGACCAATTAGAATTTTTAACTTAATGTGTGGTTATTTTGGGTTTTTCAAAGCTAATGAAGTTATAGAACTTATTGCTCTAAACTGATTGCCTAGAGGTAAACATGGCATAGTAAGACATGAAATTATGTACTGAGACCTTTAAGGAAATGATGTATTTCCTTTTATCAGAAGTCCATAGAGGAATTCTGTGTAGTTCTGGGTGTGAACATGGTTACTGAAAGTGCTCAACAGCAATTTGTAATGCCTTAGGACAAAAATGGTTAGTAAATCATTGGTTTGACTCAAATTACAGAAAAACTAATTCTTTGTCTAGTTAAATAGAAACCAATGAATCATTTTCAGTCCTTAACATGGTTTGAGCTAAGTTTTATATTACACGGTACCAAAAGCATCCTGACACATAGATGGATTGGTAATTATTCTGCAGAACACATAGGTGTCAGTTACCAAGAAGAATGAATCTCTATTTGTAGAATTTATAGACCTGAGATGACCTGCAAGAAGAAACCATGTTGGTAAAGGAGAAAGTAAAATTGGGTGGACAATGGTAAGTAAGCAATAGGCTTCTTAGTTGGAAGAAGATAGCAGATGCTTCATTTCTGAAACACATCACTATTTTCATTCACTCAACTAATGAATAGCCTGCAGATGGAGAACACCAGTTGAGTTCAAAATGGCATCTGGACTGCCAGCCATGTGAGAGCAATGACTCCCTTCAGAAGATTGGCTGTTTAGGGCTCTATTTTAGAATCTCTTATTAAGTTCTCTCAGGTTTCAGATGGAAACTCGAGCCAACATGTTGGGCAGCCAAATGTAGTCAAAAGTTTTCTCCAGTCCTGCCCAACCCCATGGTCCCGCAGCCACTTATAAAGTATTCACTCAGAGGCTTAATATTATTTACAAACTGTATGGCCTATGGCAGACTTCATAATGGCTAACTCTTTCATCTTAAATTAACCATTTCTATTAATCTATGTATTAATAGAAATGTCTGCTGGCATGTTGCTCCCTGGGCAGCAGGCTGGCATCTCTCTTTCTCTTTCTTTCTTCTTCCTGTCTCTCTCTCTTAGATTTCCTGCCTGGCTATAAATTGACTCACCATAGGCCAGAGCAGTTTCTTTATTAATCAATCATAGCAGCACATATTCACAGCACACAGAAAGACCATCCCATAGCATGTAAGTCTTTCTCTAGTCTTGTGAGTACCAGGATTGAAATTACTCATGAAAGAACTGAGAGCCAAGCCTGATGATGCAGGTAATTAGGTTAAGCCTTAGCTACTAATATTTTTAGCATAGTGCAGAGTTATGGGGTAAATGACTGAGGAAATAAAAATATCTGTCTATCGACCCAACCAGCTTAACCTTGAATGCTACTAGGCTCAACCCTACTTGACCCCTCTGAGTTCCTCTCCAAGACTGGCCACTCATGAGCACTATGCTATCTTCTCTAAATACATTAGTTCCACAGGATTAGATTAGAGCATGGGCAGATGGAATAAATAGCGTGCCAAGAAGAAGGAAAACAGCTTTCTGGGACTGTGAAAGGTATCTAATCAGGTACTTTAACGAGGCCTGAACTCAGAACTTTTGCTTAATAGTAATAACACTCTTCAGGTGCCATGCGTGGTGCTGAATCAGCAGTTTATGGAGGAGCTATGGTAGGTATGATGTAGTTCAGATACCAAGTGACAAACTGGACAAGTGAGACTTGTTCAATCTCTGCTAAGTAGGTAACAGCTTTTATCTACCTCAAGCTCTCAGAATAAGTTTTTTGGGGAGGTGTGGGGGCAGCGCCAACAAAAATAATCAATTAATTATTTAATTAATTTTAAAAGCCTGGATAAAAACAAGACTCTCGTGAGTCACTCTGTGGAGGTCAAAAGGAAACACAGAAATAAATACACTGAGGTAGAAGGTGTTAGTTCTTCTTTCTAAAAGAAGGGAGAAGGACTGACCAAAGCAAAAAAGCATGTAATGAAGTTTCAGATCGTTGACCTTTATAAGCACTTCAGAAGGATGACTCAGATAACTTAATTATTCAAAAGACCTTAAGACTCTTCTCCTCATTGGCAAATTATTTATGTTTTACATAACATATCATGACAATGGAGAAATAAAGGATTTGTTATGTAAATTACACACCAAATATTAGCAACTTTGTTAGAGACAGTATAGCTCAGACAGCTAGGGAGAAGCCAATAGTCTCAGGGTCAGAGTTAGGTAGTGGAAGTTTCCAGAACTCTAGCCCTCTCTCTTTATACATCATTTACTTGTTGTTGGAGTGCCCAAGAGGAAACTTTCAGAAAGCATTGGCCAGCAGCTCATAGAAACCACCAAACCTTCAGGATCCTGCCCATGCTGATGGCTCCCGTTAGGTGCTGCTTCTCAGTCTGCACATGTGAACCAGAAAGTCCAGTGGCCCCAGCTTGAATCCATTTTGCTGAGTGGAGGAACACTGTGGCCGCATTTATCCAGCATTTGTTTTAGTAAGGAAATGGAAAGTTCAACTATTTCAAAGAAACATCCAACATCCTACCAAAGAGAGTTAAGCCCCAGAGTTTGGTGGTAGACTGATATCAGTGTGTGGATACAAGGTGAGTGGGAGCCTAGATGTTTTGTTTGTGCAAGGAAATCTGAGACTCCAATGCACAGAAACATCGAATATAAGTATGAACCCAGGCAGCTCCCTGGAGAGTCCTTTTCTGTCTGGCAGAATCTGCAAGTGAAGCTCTGGGTTTAGAGGAAAATGGATAAACAGAGAGAGGCAAAGAGGAAGAACAAAATGAAAGAAGGAATAAAGACATCTCAAGAGAGAGTATTCAAGAGAGATGCAAAGACAGGCTAGTCCGTGAGGGATGGGCCCAGAATGTAGAGCTAAAGCCTTATATATGGAATCCCCCCCCCAAAAAAATCCCTCAATTACAAATCTTGAGCATGAAGAGACAACCAGTAGAACATTCTCCAGGATTGTATGTGTATATTTGACTTGAAATTAGTGCAAAAATTACATACAACCCAAATTCTGTTGACTCTTCTGAGTCTACAATCACTAAGGTACTGGGATAAACCAAGTGAATGACAGAGATGATAAGGAATGCTCTAATGACAGTCCCAAGTTCATAGTACTTGATTATGTAATTACATAATACTAAATACATAGCTCTACCATATTTAATCTCAATAAATCCCAGAATTAAAGATAGCTTATTTCTACAGAATTTCACCATTTCTAGACACAGGGCAAGAGGCAACAAAAGATATTATGATAAATACTCTAGGTTTGCAGCTATAGTGAGGCTTGGACTTTTGCCTCACAGGGACAGAGCTTGAAGCAACATCTGAAGCAAGCCATCAGCCGGGCCAGGAGGCATCACTGGGGTGTCTTCTATTCTGATTCTGAGGTTTACCAGTTTCAGTGAACCTCTAGAGCCTAGCCATTATTATAGGAAAGTTTCCAGGCCATCCCAGCATAGTTCTTGCATTTCAGAGGTGGTCAGTGTCTGCCAGACACTTTATGACGTCATTTCAAGTGTGTCAGTGTGTCAAAGCCCCACATCTTAGTTAGAGGTGTCTACCATAATGCAGCAATGAAAAATAATTAAAGCTCATGCAGTCCTTCCTCAAAGCCATGCATTAGTTTAACCCTTTGCATTTTCAGTGCTAACAGGGTTAATTCTCATTATGCTCCGAATGCATTACTATTATCTCCAGTTCATAGAAGAGGGCTGAGGTAACTATGACTTTTGATCATACAACTATGAACTAAGTTCACAAAATCTAGAACTAGAGTGCATGAGCTGTCTTGCTAGTTCACTAGGGTAACAGGAAAAGAAGCCCAAATGCAAACAGCTGCCACATTCTTGTGATTACACAGGTTGTACAGTAATCAGTGAGGTGACTTGTGGGAAGATTGCAATCACCTCAAATTATCAAAGACATTAAAGCACAATATGCCTGAGAAAGAGGAGGGCTTTGCTCCTGTTCACTGAGATAGTGGTGTATTTGGTTATATTTTATCTCCTGTGTCTTCCATGAATTCCGTACCTGAGTGAGTTCAACTCATTTTTGATGACATCACTTCCTTTCATTGTTTGAATATAAAAGAAACCCTATTGTCTCATGTGTTGGGGGCTGGCTGCCAGCTGATGATCTTTGGGGTTGATCTGGATTTGTCACCTAACAAATGCATTGATCTCTTGATGGATTTATAATATGGTGGACTCATTGGAAGATAGGGCCAGGTTGGAAAAAGTGGGTCACCAGGAGGGAGGATGAATAAATGACATTAACATTATATAAAGGACAGTGTAGGCATTAGGACTAAACATTCCCAGTTTCAAATTGAAGCTTTTTTTTTTCCAACTAAGTTATTTTGGGCAGGTTATACAATCTTTGTGTATGTCTGCATTTATATAATGATAAGCAGTAGTAGCTTTATGTCCCATGAATATTAAATGCATGATTAGATAACAAACATGAACTACTTAACATAATGCTTGAAATAGAGTAGATGTTTTTAAAAGAGCAATAATTACTAAAAGTCTAGATTTAGATTTTTGCATTCAAGTCCAAATTCCACTAAATCCTACAGCTGAATGGCCTTGGGCTCAGTACTAAGTGAGACTATCCTGTTTTCCCCTGGAGTTGGCTCCCTCGCCACCCAGCCAGAGAGTGACACAAAACTCAGGATATCTTGGACACAAGGATACAGAATAAGTTATCATTACTGTCATTTTTATTATACTTTACATAACAGATACATTTTGGGTACTTCTGTGCATGAATAATCTGTTCATGCTTGTAAGTTAGCTGTCTGAAAGAAATAAGTTGGTTTCATAGTATAAAACGTTCTAAAATACAAGCCGACTAGGGTTTCAAAGACACAGCCAGTTACAAGTGACTGCCACAAGATGGCGCCAGACGATTTCTATTCTATCCCCATTATTGAACAACTTCCCAGAAGGATGTAGTTCAGGCAACAGGATGAAAGCACCTGTGTTTTTGTTAAGCGATGTGGTGTGGGAAAACAAACGCATCCTCACCATATTGAATCACCGTCTCCACCACTGTTAGGGGCAGGTGTAATTTTAATGTCAAGCACCTATAACACAGCACTAAAGAAAATCTCAGTTTAGCTGATAATCATTCAGTCCTTTTATTTTGCTTTATTGAATATTCTATCTGAAGCTGTAATTTTGGTCCTTCTTCGTTTAAAATTATTTTCAGAACTCTTTTACCAAGAATGCCAAAAATCTAATAATCAGGAAATAGAGTGGACTGATTTTTTTATGGTTTCTATTTTCAGTTTTATTTTTCAAAACTAGTGAAATTTATGAGATTTTTTTTTCACTCGTGTTTTATTTGACTTTGTTTTCAAGCTTCCAATGGATACAGGTAATTGCAAGAAGGAACGGTGTGGAAAGATTCTGGTCTTCCACAATCACTGGATTTTGACACCAATCTGAGTCAGCAGGACTGTGATAGATTACACTTTCCTGTTTGTTTGGAGCTTGAAATGCAGCAAGAATTAACTGTAGAGAAAGCTGTTTTCTCACTGACTTCCCCAAGTGCGAGTAAGACTCTGCCAGTGCCATTATGTTTCCTAGAACCTGGAGCTCTGTGGCTCGTGGGAATGCTGCTGGCTGATTCTTCCATAGCTGACCTCCATGAACATCCCAGTCATCTGTGAAAATATTTCCTTTTGATAGGAAATTTTATTTCCAGTGGACTGTCTTAAGTTAGTGCTATCCGTGAAAATTTTGTAATTCACAAAAAAAACCCTCATCTTTACAAAAACAAAGCCCATGGAGGACAGACTTGTGCATATACACAGGGACACACGCCCTTTATACAACAATTTTACCTTGTATCTGTGTCTCACGCTAGTTTATTGATATCTGTTCATGCAGGACCACTAGAGAGGACATAAGCTCCCAGTTTACCACCAACCTACCCTCCTTAACCTGGGAACTTTTTTCCCCTATCCATGCTGCCTGGATTCACTGGGTCTGAGGATGTGATCGCCACCTGGGGAGCTCTGACGCAGAGCAGAAAGGACATGCACAGCACATAGAGAGGAAAGAATTCTTCTTTATGCACAGATGGTTGATCTCAGGTTGAAGGCTAATTTGGCGCTGAGGACATTCCATGGAGCTTTAGAATCCTCTGGTTAGAAGCAGAAATGACTGAAAGGATGCTCTCTCTCATTTCGGACTTCTGTTACTCTCACTCATTCCCACAAAACTTAGACCAGGTAGAGAAATGTGCTGTATTGAAAGGTCTACACGATAATGAACATGATATGGCTAAATACTAGAACCCAATTAGTAAGGTAGGGTAGTAGGGGCTCTCTCTAGTATACCATGGAGGAAGGAAGAGACTGCAATGAGTTCCATGCTTAGGTTAGTCATCATATGGAAGTTGCTCTGCCAGAACCCAGAATAGGATGAGACCTTCCAGTACAACAAGGCACAAGCATGATCCATCAGCTACTCTTCTCACTGCTGTGACTTAACTACTGAGGAAGCAGCATAAGGAAAGGACAGGGTTTTTTAGCTCATACTTCAACACAATAGGACAACATTGAGTTTTCCCATCATCCTGTTCTGCCTGTTGATTTCTCTCACTGTGGACATGAGCAGGAATCTGACATGGACTCGATGCTGTTCTGTCTAGAGATTGCCTCCACCAACCAATTAACATTTAACATCAGACTCATTAACGTTTTCAGGATGTGGGCAGGATGCAGTGAGAGCTTGCTAGGGAGTGACGTGAGTAGCTTGTAGCCCAGTTCCCAGTAGAGCCCAGGACTCCTCTGTGCACATTTCTCTCAGCGTTATAGTCTCCCACACTCCTGCTGGAATGGCTCCTTAACCTCTGCTTACAACATGCTTGGGTTTTTCAAGCCCGGAATTCCAAATGCTTCTGCATTTCTCTTCCAATCAGTTTGAAAGTCCCAGGAGTCACATTGTGGTGTTGACCGCGGCCATGCTCTGCTTCTCAGCACCAGTTTTCTGTTTTATTACTTCTCTCGTTACTGACTCGAGGATCCTACCATGAGCAGCATCAGGGAAGAAGTGTGTCCTTTGACCTCCAGTTCAATAGGTTGTAGCCAGTGCGGTGCAGAAGGTGTGGCAGAGAAGGCAAGGTTCTGCGGTTAGTAGCAGGGCCAAGCTGTAAAACCTCAAGGCCCATCCCTCTGTCCCACTTCCTCCAGCAAGGCTCCACCTCCTGTAGAGGCCATGACCTTCCAAACAGAATCAGCAGCACCAGCTGGTCAAACACGTGAGCCTCTGGGGGGAGATTCCTATTCAAAGAGCAGCGCGTGGAGACATCCTTTCAGAAGACTTAGAGTAAATAATTTTGTTAAGAATAATGGGAACAGAAGGAAGTCTTTCGAGCTCCGTGTGACTCTAAGGAAAGAGACCAGTAGACAGAGGCGCATCTTACCCACAACGGAATTCTACTCACAGATGAGAGCAGGATCCTCCATAATTCGTGAGTAAGTGACATGGAGAAAGAAACTTAGGAGAGACAGACAAAGCCAGGACAAAGAATGAAGAAGAAGGTAGATGCTTTATTGTGTTAGATATTTGCCTTTGCTTTGGAGCAGTGAGTTTGAGTCTAGAGAAAAATTCATTTAAAGCGTTTTTCGTTAATCTAGTAGTATCATGATATTTTGGTACTCTCAAGTAAATGTGCTAAGTCCCTTATCAAATATCTCTCAGATTTATCATATGGACGAAGTCTACATATATTATGATAGTCCTATGTCATCTGATTCTTACCTGGTCATAGGTGGTTTATAACATAGACCAAACATTGCAAAAGTAGCAGGGACTAAAGAGAGAAAAGAAAGGCACACCACTTAAGGGAGCATTCTACCTCTTAGCATTATACAAAGGCAACATTGGCACTGGATAGTGAGGGCCACCTTAAATTGCGTGTTCTGGGTAGTTGGCCTGCTTCTCATTAGCCCTAGCCCAAGTTTCATGGATTCTCTCCCATCATTTGCTGTGGGATGTTCTGTATGGCAAATGTGTTGCTGATTAGTCAATAAATAAAACACTGATTGGCCATTGGCTAGGCAGGAAGTGTAGGCGGGACAAGGAGGAGAATAAAGCTGGGAAGTGGAAGGCTGAGTCAGAGAGACACTGCCAGCCGCCATGATGAGAAACAGCATGTGAAGATGCCGGTAAGCCACGAGCCATGTGGCAAGGTATAGATTAATGGAAATGGATTAATTTAAGCTGTAAGAACAGTTAGCAAGAAGCCTGCCACAGCCATACAGTTTGCAACCAATATAAGTCTCTGTGTTTACTTGGTTGGGTCTGAGAGACTGTGGGACTGGCAGGTGAGAGAGATTTGTCTTGACTGTGGGCCAGGCAGGAAAACTCTAGCTACAATCATTTGCTATTTTTGTCAAGTTCAAGAGGGGCACACTTGATGTGGCTGCCATTGTTGTCTGGAGAAAGGCTGGCAAGAAAAACTGGATTCCTCACCTGCACCATTTTCAGAATGTCTCCTTCCACCCCCAGCTGTTCTGTGAAGCAAACAGACAAACTTCAGCTGTCTTATTTCACCCACACCAGCAGCTGCCTCGAGTTGTTCCGTGCAGAGAACAAGGGTGTGTGCGTGCGTGCACACAGGAGTGTGTGTGTGTGTGTGTGTGTGTGTGTGTGTGTGTGTGTGTGTGTTGCAAAGGCACTTAAAACTTGTCGTGACCTAACGTGCTATTTAGATCTTTTTCCACAGAATCTTTACTATGTTTCTGTCTTGTCATCCTGAATGACATAGGGCTTGCGCTTCTAAGAAGCAATAAAAAGCTCCTCTCGAGCTTTTGCTACAGATGCAGTATATGTCAGCTCCGAAGACAGTTTTGGAAACAACCTAAACAGACTTTGGTTCTGCCTCTGTGCTTTCAGAGTGGAGAGAATTAGCCTACTTTCCCTCACTGTTTTCAGCCTTGTATTCTAGATGTATTTCACGAAAGACAACATTTTAGAGAAGTACTATGAGACATTTTTCAAGGACCAGGATAAAGGCAGCCAGGGGGTGTGTCTTATTGCATGGTTAATGTTTGACGAAACAAATAAGATGTAATTCTAAGGCTGAATGGGCAATTTGACTATAAGGATAAAACTGAGATGTTCGTGATTCAGTATCAGCTAAAATAGAAAGAAAAAAAAAGACCAAACAAAAAGAATCCTGATCTTTAAAGGTTGTGCATAATCGGAAGTGCCTCTATTATCAACAGGATAACACCAGAAAAGCAGAGAGTTCTATCTGGCAATTTCCGGCAGACGTCTTTCAGTACTCTAAGGGAATAGATCAGGAGGTTATACATGTTTTCTCCTAAATCAGCCTTGAGAATGAGTCAGAGCCTCTTTCCACGACCTGGAAACTGTCTTCCAGCATCCTCATTCTGAACCCAGTCTGCTAATAGAGAGTCCACCCCAGCACAGGGGCTGGCAGGAAGTGGCTTAGCCCTTGCACACTAGAATGAGCTGACTGGAACATGATTCATCTTCTTAGGAAGCTTCCAGAAGAACAAGGCATGTTTCTGCTTCAGACCCAGTAAGTCACTAAGGATCAGGACTCAGGCCTTGTATTTCTGTGCACTCTCATAGCTTTATGTATTAATTGACACAAACCATTTCAATAAGGGATCCTGTTTACTAGAATGCACTTGTAAAGTTCAAAGTTCACATTTTAAAGATGTTTTGCCAACATTTTAAATGATAAAAAAATGTGAAATAGTAAGTAAAATATTATGGTACAAATATAGAATAACAACATCCCAGGTTTTATGTATAATGGATATTACACACATAGCTTACTTATCTTAGAATTATCATAGAATTACTTATCTTAGAAAATATGGAAATTTGGGAGGAGAAGGAGGGAGAGAAGGTAAAAGGAGCAAGGGAGGGAAGGAGGGAAGGAAAGAGGGAGGGAGGGAGGAGAGAGGGAGGAGAGAGGGAGGGAGGGAATCAAGCAAGCAAATGTGTCCTCATGGGGCAGATCTGAGGTGTTCTAAACACCCTAAGAAAAACTCAGGCTGGTCCACTGGTGGGTAACCATGCCTACACCTTTGTGCCAATCTGTAAGACACAGGTCCACCACTGCCTACTTTTGCTCTATTACAGGGTGTTCTTCCTTTTGTGTACAGACTTGCCATGTTTTTCTGTATTGCACATTTTTGTTTGTTTTGAGACTCTGTAGCTCAGGCTGATCTCAGACTCAAATGCAGGTGTGTAAACCACCACACCTAGCTTTTTATCACTTTTTAAAACATAAGATTTTAAAAACATCCAAATGTCCCCATAAAAATAGGAACACTATTTAGGCCCATGTTAAGGGATTTTAGATTCAACGTATGGCCACTCCAGGCTGGTCTGGTCTGTAAATTCAGCCTGTCGGTCCTACACTTAGGAAGGCTAGTCCAACTCAGAAGCATTCTGGGAATTCTTGATATCATTTGCCACGGCTTGAGAACTCTTCCTTAGCTGCTGTGTGTGTGTGTGTGTGTGTGTGTGTGTGTGTGTGTGTGTATACAGGAGATGAGGACACTCTCTCTCTTCTTCTTCTACACACCCAGCACCAACTCGAGAAAGACAGTAAGCGCTGCCTCCCCTCTCACAGAACTTAATAGAAGCTGGACATGAGGTGATTTCCCCAAAAACTCTCAGAGAAATGAATTATTGCGTATGAGTTCCTTCAAAGAATCTCATTAGGCATCACTGTCATAAGCCATAAACTATTGCTTATAGTAGCATTAGCATGATACTAGCCCACAATCTTTTGTCTATAATTAATGCTAGCTTTGGTTTTAAAGTACTCGTTGTTAATATTGTAAAATGGTTTAACATCTTGATGTTGACTCCTGTTTTCTTTCGTCCCCCCCGGCAAGTACTGGAGTTCATTATTGACAGGGCTTTTATTAGCTGTGGTGGTTTGAAAGAGAATTACCCCACCCCAGGCTCATAGGCCTGATCCCCAGGGAGTGGCACTGCTGAGAAGGATTAGGAGGTGTGGCCTTGTTGGAGGATTAAGAGGTGTGGCCTTGTTAGAGGTGGTAGGTCACTGGGAGCAGGCTTTGAGGTTTCAAAAGCCCATGATAAGCTTTCGATCTATTTATCTACCTATCTATCTATCTATCTATCTATCTATCTATCTATCTATCTCTATCTCTCTATCTCCCCCTCCCCCCTCTCTCTCTCTGCCTGCTGCCCATAGATCGGGATGTAAAGCTCTCAGCTACTGCTCCAATGTCAACCCTGTCTGCTTCCCACCATGATGAGCATGGACTAACCCTCTGAAGCTGTAAGCAAGCCCCCAGTTAAATACTTTTACTTTTTGTTTGTTTGTTTGTTTTGTTTTGTTTTTCGAGACAGGGTTTCTCTGTGTAGCTTTGGCACCTTTCCTGGAACTCACTCTGTAGCCAGGCTGGCCTCCAACTCAGAGATTCACCTGCCTCTGCCTCCCAAGTGCTGGGATTAAAGGCGTGCACCAACACCACCCAGCTAAATGCTTTTTCTTAAAAAAACAAACAAGCCGGGCGGTGGTGGCGCATGCCTTTAATCCCAGCACTCGGGGAGGCAGAGGCAGGCAGATCTCTGTGAGTTCGAGGCCAGCCTGGGCTACCAAGTGAGTTCCAGGAAAGGCGCAAAGCTACACAGAGAAACCCTGTCTCGAAAAAACAAAAAAAAAAAAAAAACAAACAAACAAAACACTTGCCTTGGTCATGGTGTCTCCTCACAGCAATGGAACAGGGACTAAGGTAACAGCCTTCCAGGAAGTGACACTGACCACTACATTATGACCGTTGGGGATCCACTGTTGAGAAAGAGGAAAAGGATAAGAAGTGCTAACATTTCCGTATTAGTCAGACTTGCTCTTGCTATGAGGAAACACCGCGACCAAAAACAACTGGGGGTTGATTTCACTCACAATTCCATATAATAGTTCATCATCAAAAGCAGCGAGGGCAGGAACTCAAGCAGAGAAGGAACCTGGAGGCAGGAGCTGGCCCACAGGTCATGGAGGGGTGCTGCTTACTGGCTTGCTTCCATGTTGCTCAGCCTGCTCTCTTACAGAACCCAGGACCACCAGCCCAGGGGTGTCCCACCCACAGTGAACCGGTGTTTCCTCCCTATCAATCATTAGTTGAGAAAATGCTGTACAGGCATTGACATAAAACTAGCCCGTACAGTTTCTGAATGGAAATCTCAGTGTGCAAATAACACACATAATAGCATATGAAACAGTGGAGGTGTGAGTGCTGCTGTGGCGATTTTAAAACATGGGGTGCAGCTTAGCATGAAAGAGGCCCTGGGTTTGGTTCCTGTCACTGCAAAACCACTGACAGCATATAAATATGCCGTGAAGTATTATTCAGCCGGCAAGAAGAATGAAACCCTGTTGTTTGCAGGGAAGTGGATGGAACTGAAGATCATTATGTTAAGTGAAATAAGCCAGACACAAAGACCTCACAGTTCCCTTCCTCTGTGACTTGAAAAGAAAGATGTGAAATTAGGTGAAGAAGAGAAAGGGGCGCTGGTGGAGGTAACAAGATGAGGGAAGTAGGTGACAGCCAATAGGAGCCAAGTCTATGGAGTGCACACTCATGAAGGGGTGTAGTGACCCTCAGAGTGACTAATATAACTAATGAAAATATTAAAAATAAACAGTTCTAGTGCTGGCACAGTGGTGCCAGAGATTGATTTAAAGAGATATAATAATCTAAGTGTGCTTAGGGGAAAGTAGTATTTTTAAATTACTACATTTAGATAGATACCATTTAAGCATACACAAGTCTAAAGAACTTTCTAAGTAACTAGCTGATCATTGTTTCATTAACTTTCTTCAAGGCTAATATTTTGATGATAAACATGAGCTTAATTTGGAATAATTTTCTCATTGAGATAAAGTTTTTTTTTTTTTTTTGGTTTTTCGAGACAGGGTTTCTCTGTGTAGCTTTGCGCCTTTCCTGGAACTCACTTGGTAGCCCAGGCTGGCCTCGAACTCACAGAGATCCGCCTGGCTCTGCCTCCCGAGTGCTGGGATTAAAGGCGTGCGCCACCACCGCCCGGCGAGATAAAGTTTATTTTAATATGCCACTGCTGTATTTTCGTTATGGTGTCAGTGTAGAGTCTCATTGTTTTCAGTTTTACACAATTCTAAAGCAGTATGTCCTTATTCATTCCCTGCTACGCCATCAATCCTTTCCTCAAAAGCTCTTGGTGAGGCAGCTTTGGCACTCTCCAATCGCTCCAGCTCTCCTCCGTTATCTGTTAGTTGTACTAATTGGTGGTTTTCTCTGTCAATCATCCTATATATAAGTCTGTACAAGTGAACATAGACCTATGTATCCATCCCCCTTTCTGTCACTTCTTGTGACAGGGTCTCACTAAATCACTCAGGCAGAACTTGAACTCCGGCTCCTGAGTAGGAGGGTGACAGGCCTGCCCAACCATGTCCAGTGTGTTTTGATTTTTTGAGACACAGTCTTATGGCCTAAAATTAATTCACTGTGCTGGCCAGACTGGCCTTGAACTAGTGCTAGAATCACAGACCTGCTTACCACAGTCCCGGGCTCTTGCAAAGTATGCCTCATTTGCTCTGCCCATTCCTCTACGCTTGACGACTTAAGCTAATTGTATATCCTGACTTGTGGCCAGTGACAACGAGGGTGTGTGTTTTATACCATCTCTATTTTCCTTAGCATTCCCACCTAGGGATATTACAGCAAGACTGCGTTTGTCAAAGTGCCTATGGTTTGTTTGTGTTCCCACCCATGACTCGGCTTCTATTTCACACAGATTTTTCTTAAACTCTAATCTCCTTCTGTGGTATTACATATATATTTCTCATTACCTTTTACCCATTAACTATTGTTTAGCCGCCGTTCATCTTGGATTAATTCTATTTATTGATTTTTCTGTAATAAGTTTCATGTCCCAAATTTCTATTTGACCCTTATGTAAATGTTTATGCTTCTCTTGTTGGTGGACTTCATTTTCTTAGGACTGTTACTTCCCATTTTACCTCTGAAAATCTTGTTAAACCTTCAGCGTGTGGGCTGCGGTGTTTTCAGATAGCTATACCTTGTGATTACATCTTGAGTGACTGTAGTTTGCAATCTTTAATTTTATTGACTGTCTTTTCAGCAATCATATTTCTGAGGGATTTTGGGGTTTTCAGCCTTATTCTGTTTTCTTTTGTATTCAAACTTTATTATAAATAATGTGTGCTGGACAGTGGTGGTGCATGCCTTTAATCCCAGCACTCAGAGGCTGAGGCAGGCACATCTCTGTGAGTTTGAGGTCATCCTGGCCTACAGAGATATCTCCAGGACAGCCAGGGCTGGACAAAGAAACCCTGTATCCAGGAAAAAAAAACTTACATATTAAAAAAAATACATATATTGAAGGAGTTTTCAGCATCTAATATTTCTAGCAAGGGTTTGGGTTCTGGTCCTAGCTCTCCTTAGACCCCAGGAACTGAAATTACAGCCATGTGTCTCAACTCTGGACCCAGAACTCAGAAGACCCACTTTCCCAACAAAATCAGTGATGCTGTTTTAGATAATGCTGTACCTTTTTAGCTGTTTTCTTTGTAACTACAGTTCTATGTGTTAGGATTGTGGGGACAAAAGGAACTGAGTGACAAATAATGCCAACCAAAGCTTGGTGGCATTTGTTTCTAATCAAAGAGTAGATTAAAGGTAAATCTCCTTTTCTCCAAATAAAACTAAAATCCAGAGACTTATGTTCCTGTTTCCAGCTCTTCGGATACACTAAGCAAACAGTAGGCACTGGCAGTGGCAAAGTCAGTATTTTGCTATTTATACCTGAGCTAGTGGAGTAAGGAAGGAAGAAAAATGAAACTGAGACTATGAAACACAGAAGCCATGAGAGGCTGATATGATGTTGCTTTTCACAGTCTGCCAGACAGGCAGTGCTGGTACACAGGGCTCAGTACACAAGAGGGAGGCAGTGTAAAAGTAGCCAAGGCCAACTTTGCTTGGAACGGAGACAGTGTGTGCCAGCCCCACCCCCCACTGATATTCAGAAACCTCATGAATGTTATCTAACCTTAAGTCTGAATGAAAGGAAAACTGAGACACCATGTACACAACTGGTACAGCCTTTCAGATTGGAAAGTGGTGATGGAGACCAGAGCTCCTTAAGCACTTCACTCACGGCCTCTTTATGTCCGACAAAGTTTCCCACAACCCTGGGAATATAAAATAGGCAAATAAGCTAAACATTTACTGCTGATAAATCATAAAGGAGTTTATTTTTAAATACTTCTTTGATATATAATTGCACCACTTGATAAAGACAAAAAGAAATTTATACACTAATGAGACAATACAATTATTTATTTTTACAGAAAGAAGTAAATCCTGGCTGAATACCTGGTACTTCAGGACATACAGACCATCTTCAACATTTTTCTGAGTTGACTGATATTTCAGGTTTATGATCATCAATACTGAGAATGTCCTTTCACAACAGTACATCCCACAAAATAACAGGCCTATGCTTAGAAATATTTCAGAAATTGGTAGATATTCCATCCTAACCACAAGTCAACACCTATTTAACAATCTTTTATGACACTCAAGTCAGCAACTCAAACACCAATCTTTAAAATCAAGCATTCTCAGGCAGTACAATCCAAAGATAGGAAGGGATGGTAGTAGGGAAATATTAAAAGTAGTTTTTTAAAAAACGATTATGTTTCCAAAAGAGAAGAAAACTTGGTACAATAAAATTACTGCACTATAAAGGCAGTAGTCTGGAACCTGAGCTGAGGTATGTCAGACAGTGTCTGTTGACCTTACATGATGTAATTGCACATACAGTGCATAACATGTGTGTCATGTGCTCAGACGAAGGCTGTGTGAAGTTGCACAACCCAACATGGGTGAGAGCTGGCTAAAACACTTTGGATTCATTACACATTTGGTTTTTTAATTAATTTTTGGCCATTGCATGTTCAGAAACTCTTTTCTGTTGACACTTTTTTTCATGGCTCTTCCCACTCTGTTACCCAAGGCTGTGTAGGGTGACAACTCACAGCTAGAGAAGTTGGACTATAGAGGAGAGGACCATTTACTAACTATCCCATTTATCCTATGTAGTGTCTTCTAGTTGGAAGGATGGAGACAGCTTTGGAAGGCATCATATGTACATTATCAACAGTGCAAGCCTACTGCAGTAGACAGTAAAGGTCAGAGGCTAACTTTGCAGAGAGTCTTCTTTATTAGGTATGTGAGATCAGGACATAGAGCACTTACGGACCTGAATGGATGCATACCGTGATGAAGAAGGATTACAAAAATAAGGCAGCATCTCCATGGTAACGGTAGAGGCAGCTCTTGCTTTGGGTGCATTATATCCACACCAGCAGCTGAGACGGGTTGAGCAGAGTGACTGCAGAGCATAAGATGGGGGAGTCTGGAGAGCGTGTGAGGAAAGAGAGAGACAAAGCAGTCAAAGCTGTGTGGCTTGGGCTTGGACTTCCTAGTACTGTAAAAGAGAAATCAGGGTTCCGAATCTATTCGTTTCCCAAGATGCAAGCCCTCCATGCTGTTCAAATCAGGGGTGGAATAACCCATGATAGCAATGTTTTTAAATGCAAAATAATTAGGGTGATTTTTTTAGTTTATTTTTAAATCAGCTGGCTATGGGATCAAGATGTGTTTTATCATGTAATGCCTTTGACAAAATGTGCACAGAGAGGGTGAACTTCAGAGGCTTAGTGGACAAATGCAGGATGAAAGCTGTATAGGAGTGCAGGTCTTTCTGACAAGTGGGTTCACTGCCTTTAATTTTACTTCCAGCAGTGAGATTGCTGGGTCACAGAGCAGGTTTGTTTTCCTGTTTCTCTGAGAAAACTCCATATTTTTTTTTCCACAGTGACTATACTCACTTACACTCTCACTACCAGGTTCTGAGAGTTCCTCATTCCAGACATCAATGCCAGCATTTCCTTCACGTAGCAGTCATTCTAACTGGAATGAGGGTGTGTCTATATGGCTTTGATTTGCATTCCCCTCATGGCTAGTGGGGTTCAGCATTTGTAATACACCTGATAGTCATTTGTCTATCTTTTGATAAATGAAGAAGCAGGTCATCTGTCCATCAGATGATGATGATGATGATGATGGTGACATTGATGATGCTGATAACTATGGTAGTGGAAGGTTTTGAAGTCCTGGATGTAAATAGAATACAGATGCTCTCTCCTGTTCTGCTGGCTGCTGCTTCACTCTGTAGATAATTTTACTTGCTGGGAAGAAATGTCTTCGTTTTATGTAATCTCAATTGTCAAGCTTCTGCTGCCTGTGCTTTTAAAGTCATATCTAAAACTCTTCCCAGACATGTGTTGTGAGTACATTCTGTCTTCTAGCAACTCCAGGTTTCTGGTTCACGTGTAACCCTCAGTCCGCTTCAAGCTGATTTTTGTATACATTGAGGGAAAGTGGTCTGCCTTCACTCACCTCTGTGTAGATATCCAGTCTGACCAGACATCTGCTGAGGAAATTGTGTTTCCTCTGATGTAAATTCTGGAGATTTTGCTGAAAGCCAGTTGACTGTAAACATTTGGAGCTATTTCTGAGTTCTTTTCTGTCTATACGAGTATCTATTCTGTGCAGTACCATGTTTTGTGCTTGGGAAATTGGGTACACTGTTATTTCCAATTTTCTTCTTTTTGCTCAAGTTTGCTTTGCTGTCCTTTTTTGTTCCATATGAATTTTAGGATTGTTTTGTCTTTCTGTGAGGAAATTACATTGAATCTTTATGTTACTTTGGGTTATATTAATTCTTCAAACCCATAAGCCTGGGATGTCTTTCTGTGTTCTGTGTCCTCAATAGTCTTCACTGAAAAATTCTTTCATTTCCTCAGCTAGATTTACTTGTAGATGGATTCTAATTTTTATTAATCACTATATAGTCATATTAGTCATTAGTTGATTTCTTTTAGACTTTTTATTACATTCAGTTACTTATTTTGTGTGAGGAAAGGTACACATGCCTCAGCACACTTGGGGAGGGAGTCGGAGGACAACTTTGAGAGTCTGTTCTCTTCTCCTTCCATGTATTTCTCAAGGTTATCTACTTTTAATGAAACTTTTTATTTTGAGATATTCATAGATTCACATTCAATTACAAGAAGTAATGTAAAATGTTTCATTTACCATTTAGTTATTTTTCCAAGAATAACATCTTTTAAGAATATACTACAATATCACAACCAGGTTTGTAGTTGTTTTTGTTGTTGTTTTGTTTTCTTTTTACTCTAGCCCCATGTTGGAACACCAAAATGTTATTGATTATTTTATTACTCTGTACTCTTTTAGCTCTTTGGGGGCCCGCCACCCAGCTCCCAAATAAATCACACATGGAGGCATATTCTTAATTATAAATACCCAGCCTTTGCTTGGCTTGTTTCTTGCTAGCTTTACTTAACTTTAAATTATCCCATCTACATTTTGCCTCTGGGCTTTTCCCATTTTCTTACTTCTGTAAATCTTACTTTCACTCTTACTATGTGGCTGGCTGTATGTGGCTGGGTGGCACCTAGCGTCCTCCTCTCCTTGGTCTCTTGCTCCTTCTTCTACATATTCTCTCTGCCTGCCAGCCCCATCTACCCTTTCTCTTGCCTTGCCATTGGCCATTCACCTCTTTATTAGACCATCAGGTGTTTTAGACAAGCAGAGTAACACAGCTTCACAGAGTTAAACAAATGCAACATAAACAAAAGTAACACACCTTAAAATAATGTTCTACGGAGAAAAAAAATAATGTTCTACAACACAGGTTACTAATGCTGATGTCATTTCCTAGATTTATTTAGAATTAGTTATGTTTGTTTAGTTCTATATAATTTACTGCATTCATATGCATATACATATCTAGCAAATCAGTACCTAACTTGAGGGGGGATTTTTTTTTCACTCAACTTAACTTTTTTTAGATTTATCCATGACATGACTACATCACAATTTGTTTAACCATTCACCTGTTTAAAAAAAAAAAACAGCTGGGATGTTTCTATTGTGCTATAAATAAAGGCACTATGAATATTTGCATACATATATTTTACAAGCTTCATCTGTGCTTAATACCCAGAATGCATTGCCACAGTCTATTGTGTGTTTAGTTTTATTAGTCACTGCTAAGCTGTTTATCCAGTAGCTGTATCATTTGACTTTCTCATCAGCTTCAGATTCTTATCTACAGAATATGAGTATCAATATACCTCTGCCAAGAACTTGTTGTAAAAGCATAAGCATTATAGCTTGATTTATTATATTTGTTTGACACAGTGTTGACAGGCGAAGTCAGTGCAAACCTCTACATATTTATTACCAGATGCAGACGGTGCATGGAGAAAGGATCATCAAAGCTTGATGGGCCACTCTGGTGGGAGTGTGGACTATAAGAAGAAATGCCAACAGAAGGATAGTGGAGACTGAACACAGGGTTTCCTAAGGGAACAAGGACGACACTGAGAGTTAATGCAGCTATTGTGTTATATTCTAGCAAATTACTGGCTGCTTCACCCTGTGTCCTGATAGCTGAGTGAACCTGAATTCAGATGTGGTGGATAAGTTGTTTGGCAGAGGCAGTGTCGAGATGGCATAACATCCTGGTTGTGGTATGTGACAGCTAGCTGCTTTGGGTCAGATCTACAGTAAGAGAGGGAGAGCAGAAAGACATGGATCAACCTTTTTTGGGAAAAGGAGCATGAGCAAGTCTAAGGCTGCAGACTGGACTAGTGCAGAGAGGCCAGTGTGGGAGGTTGTAAAAGTGAAGTCCAAGTTGCCATGGAGATCCAGGATGTCGGAGATGCCAGATCCATGGTGGCACATGCACTGAGAAAAGCTGATGTCATGGTGTGGATAGAGCCCCAAGGAGAAGTACTGTGTGCTGTAGGCAGGAGAACTATTATGGCAAGGATATTCAGGTCTGTTGAGCCCAGATGATGCCATCCTGAGCTCCAGATGTTAGTCATGGCACTGTGGTGTTCGATGTTTACCCTGTTATGTTCAACTTTGCTTTGAATACAGTCTATCCTTACTATGCCCAAATTCCTTCCTTTGGAATAAGAATGTTATAAATTGCAAACTGGACATGTGTGCCTGCCTTTTTTTTAAATCTATTTTATTGGCGCTCATGGCTAAGAGATTGTCTTGAATCTCAGAGGACAACTTTGGACTTTAAGCTTTTGAACAATGTTAGAGCTCGTAAGATTTTAGGGGCTCTCAAAGATGAACTAAATGCATTTAGCATTATGAGATGGCCATGAGCTTTTAAAGAGCAGGGTCAGAATGCAATTGTTACGTTGTATATTTGGGTGTCAACTTGACAAGGAGTGAAGTTTTGGTGATTAAATTTGATTGCCAGCTTTTCTGTATTTGGAAATTCCTGGGAGACACCTCTCTCTCTCTTTCTTTCTCTCTCTCTCTCTCTCTCTCTCTCTCTCTCTCTCTCTCTCTCTCTCTCTCTCTTTCTCTTTGTCTCTCTGTCTGTCTTTGTCTCTGTCTGTGTGTGAGACCTACCTCCTGAAATTGTGTGGTACCATTCCATGGCAGGAGTCCTAGAGTGAATACAAAGGAAAACAATGGAAAGCAATCTGTACATCAGTCTTCATCTCCCTCCACTTCCTGAGTTTGGGTGCGAGGTGAGCATGGACCTCAAACTCTCACACAATACCTTCCCGGCCATGAGGGACTATGCCTTTCAAACCATAGACCAAAATAAGCCCCTCCCTTAAGTTGTGTTTGTCACAATCACAAGAAAAACAACTAATAAATGTTAATGAGTTGTCTTACAAGTGTAAGAGATAAAGAAAATGGTTACTTTTCAAAATTTCCATTAAGAAATTATGCCAAAGGAAATAATGGTGTTGTGTGACTCATCCTAAAATTAGCTGACATTGACAGAAATAAAAAGCAATATTTTAAAAGGAGAGACTTTATTATGTATGTGATAACAAATTGAAGGCAGGGCAGCTTCCGATAGGTTGGCTGGATCAGTGTTATAAATCCCCCTGTCACTTTGTTGTTTGCAACATCTATTCATGTACTTCAGCCACAGATGACTGCAATGGTTCCAAGTATTACATATTCCTAAATCAACTTTAACGGGCAGAGAAAGGAGCATTTCTCTCAAGGCTCCTTTGTATTTGGGATGGAAATCATCTTTAGAAGCTCTCTTCTCAATCTTGTGGGTAGTAAGTGTGCATCCAACTGAAATCAATTAATTTGACCCCAATGATGCTCTCAGTAAGATAACGTTATGTGAAGAGCCTAAAGGGAGACGACACTGTTAGAACACAATGGAAAAGCAAGTAGAAGCATGCACACCTGCCATATTGTCACAGAAATTAAAGTTTGACAATGTGGGTGGACTTTGCAATGATATCAACTAACCCTCTGTGCTGTGGGATGTCGTTCTGTATGCTGTGAATATGTGTTGCTCTGATTGGTTGATAAATAAAACGCTGATTGGCCAGTAGCCAGGCAGGAAGTATAGGCAGGGTGAGCAGACGAGGAGAATTCTGGGAAGAGGAAGGCGGAGTCAGGAGTCACCAGCCAGACACAGAGGAGGCAAGATGACAAGGCATAACTGAGAAAAGGTACCAAGTCACGTGGCTAAACATAGATAAGAATTATGGGTTAATTTAAGTGTAAGAGCTAGTCAGTAATAAGCCTGAGCTAATGGCCAAGCAGTTATATTAATAAAAAAAAGTTTCTGAGTGATTATAAGTGAGCCACTGGACTGCAGGAACCTTGTAGGACCCCAGAAATATTCATCCTACACCTCTGGACTTCAAGTGTTTTCCTTATATAAGTGACAAGAATTAATTTGTAAGTGACACACACAACTCATCAAAGAGGGGCGGTAGTTACGTCTCCTTTTTCACTGTAAGTGTGCAAAGTGAACAAATGTGATAAAGTGAAATATACTAGTTTTAAAGCCTGAATATCTTAGGTTTTGTTTGTTTGTTTGTGTTGTTGTTTTGATGCCCATTTCAAACACTGCAAAGGATATCGAACATGATTTTGAGAATTATACAGTAAGAAAATGCTTTGCATTAAAGAATTCTGACACTGTTTAAAATTATTTGGAGAGGCCACACCGCATTTTTAAATGTAAGTAGATATGATGTATCTGTAGAGTAAAATGCAGATAGTCTCTGCAATCTCCTGTTTCTTCTTACATTTGTTTATGCTATTTGAAACAGGTTCACATCCAGTTTATACAGTATACCAGTGGAGAGTAAGCAGTGGTTAGAGTTCAAAGTTCCTGGCTTCTTCAAAATGCCTGCTTTGTACCAGTGGACACTAGTGATTTTTCCTTCAAAATCAGCTTGCCATGATGCAAATTTTTCCTACCTTGGATCCAGCTGCTTTCCTCCATTTCACCACTAGGTGGCACCCAATGAATCTCCTAAAACTGTTTCATGGTAGATTTGATTTGTTACTTGGACAAAACCAACTCCCTCTCTCCTCCCTCACACACACACACACACACACACACACACACACACACACACACACACACACACACACACACACAAGCACACAGATCTTCCTTGTCACTGGCCTCTTAAAGTACATTCTAAAAAATTTTTTTTTTCAAATCCATTATAACTTTGTGCAAAAGACACTCCTGTACAGTAAGTCTCCAATCGCTTAGTGTTATATAACCAAAGTTACTTATCCTGTCCTTTTCTTAGTCAGACATACCCTTCTTGGCTCTGCCTCCTTAAAAGCGCTTGACTCACTCCACCCTCTGGAGAGGAACTTGGCAAATGTCACTCCTGCCCTCCCTGCTCAGCGTGGCCCTCACTGCACTCTGTCTTCCAGCTACTTGGGAGTTTCACAACATTTTTATCTCCTCTAGGTGCTCATGGCATGATGAAAATCTAGAGAACCCAAACCTGTGCTTGCCCTCAGAGCGATTCATCATCTCCCAAGCCAGCTTTGGAAAGCCGGGGGAGATCACTAGAAATTATTTGGGCTCTGAATCAGATTCTGACTGAAGAATTATAAAACCCTTTTACTCTTAACAAATTCCACACTAAACTTTAGGGAACTCCTCTGTCTGCATAATTAGTCAAGAAGCATGCTGTGGGTGTAGCTCAGCGGTAGAGTGAGCACCAGCTTACAGTGAGGGACGTCATGAGCTCAGTCCACAGTACCAAAAGAAAAACGCGAAAAGGTAGTTAGTTGGCAAGGGAAGTTTATCTTGATTAGCAAAACCCTGAGATATGTATATGTTTGTGTGTGTAGAGTGAATGTATGTGAGCATGCATATATACATAAGACATAGCTGTAATGTACACACATACATGTAGCCTCTCCTTGTCATTTTGATCCGGTCTCACAGTCACTCAGTCTTAGCAGATCCCTGTGGTGCCTAGCTTTGTAGAATGTGAATCGGTGTCTTTGAAGCATTTTCTTGACCAATTATTTCAGTTTCCAGAGGATTCAGTGTTGAGCCCAGTGCTTGACACGGATCATGGCCGTACTCGGTTCACCTTTGCCCTCTGGCACGCAAACTTCAATTAAGGCTGCTTCTCCGAAGCAGCATTTTCTTCTTTAGGAGTCAGGTGTTTCTCATCTTCCAGCACACCTCAGCAGGCCTGAGCTAGACGGGGACCTTCCAAACCCATTGGCTTGACAAAATAAATATGCCTGACATTTTTGCTCCCTTTTGTTTGTTTAACCTATTCATACCTACCAGGACTTACAGATTGCCTTCCTCTCTGGCCTTGCTCTACTCATCTTCCTCATCCATTGATCAGAAGACACATTCAGTACCCAAAGAAGTTATTGCAGTGTGACTTTCAGTCATGACCTTTGGGAAGGTGCAGGAAGCGTTTCTGTAGGACCCACAGGGTAACTCCACTGATCTTTTTCTCTACTTAGGACAGTTCGAATGAGAAGCACTCTATAATTGAAAACTAGACAACTTAAAAATCAAGCAAGAAACTGGCTTTGTTCATGCAATGCTGAAGAACTGTAGAAACTTCTAGTTGAAAGACATACAAAGTCACAATGACATTCCTACTGACCCGAGCTACTATCCCTAGCTGTGGAGCAAGAGCCATCACAGATGAAGAACTAATCATTTTTAAAGATGAGTGTATAACTGTGTGCCTCTTTCAGAACATAGATGATTTGACAGCCATGGATCTGCAGTCAACCTAGCATCCCTACTTGTCACCATTGATTTAATTAATTGACTAAGAGGTCTTTAGGGGGAATGGGGAAGGAGTGAGCCAATGATGCCAGGTATGACTCTGGAAAAACTCTTAGCTTGGTTCCAGAAGTCAGGCTTTGTGTGCCCCTAGTTCCTGCCTTGCCCTTTATACTGTGTGACCTTGCACACAAGATTTAACTTGTCCTCAATTCCTTTATCTGCAAAATAAAGTTAGCAGTAATATTCACCTTTCAGTGTTACCGTAAAGACTAAGGAAGGGAATCGATGTAAAACATTTAGAATGGTGCTAGAACTGAGTACCCACTGGGAATTGCAGTCTTGCTTTGATTGCCGTTTCATTCACTGGTCTATAAAAAGACAAACTTCTTTTATTATCTGGGCAACTTTTTATTACTGTAAGTCAAGATAACAAACTGAAGTTAATGCAAATATCTTATGGAAAATGACAAAACCGGTAGAGATTCAATTCAAACCCTGTCTAGATGACTTGGAGGCCATCATCCTTAAACCTTGCCTAGCTCCTTACGCATCTCAAATGATGACTAAGACTCTTACTTCCCAAACCAGGAATTTTATCATGGATATTTCTTACAATTTAAGTAACACTATGAGGAGGATTCCCGGGGGTGGGGGTGTTGATAAAGAATCAAGGCCCCATTCTTCTAGCCATTGTTGATGGTAGTTCCCTTTGCACTTTATAGATGTTTATCCACTTGATCATTATAATAATGCTGCAAGTAGATATTATTTTCCTTACTTACCAGACGGGGAAGTAGCTCAGAGAGGTTAAACATATAGTTAAGCCCTTAGAATCAGCATGTGAAACAGGTATTTAGACCCATGCTTTCCTGACCCTGTAATTTGTTTCTTCTGCCATAGGAACTGATCACTTGAGCAGTCTTTCCAGCAGCCCAGAGTCCTGTAGCCCTGTCCTTACAGCCTCCATCTGCTACTCCTGGTTTTCCTTGGGATACAGAAAAGCGGAATGTTGCAATCTGTATCAACTCTGGCAAGCTTGGGGTGGAAAGCTGTATTGCGCTGGTTAGTTTTTATTAACACGACACAAACCTAGGCATGTCTGCAAAGAGGGAATCGCCTCCATCAGACTGGCCTGAGAGAACTTTTGTGGTTCATTTTCTTGGTTGCTAATTTCTGGGTTGTGTAAGAAAGCAAGCAGCACTATTCCTCCATGACCTTGGCTTCAGTTCCTGCCCTCAGTTTCCTGCTTGAATTCATGCCTTAACTTCTCTCAGTGATGGAGTGTGATATGAAAGAGTAAATCAAATAAACCTTTGCCTCCTGCAAGCTGCTTTTAGTCATTGTGTTTATCACAGCAACAGAAGGCAAAGAAGGACAAGGATAAAGTTTGTAATTTCTAAATTAAACATCTAAATCCCTTCAACAAATCCAGACAAGGTTGTGTCCTAGATTATCGGGGTCTTTCTGTTGTATGGCTTCATTTTGAGACCTTCCATTATAAAAGTCACTCATCTCTGACTATGCCATAGACATCTTGGTCCTTGTACTCTCCTGAGCTATCCTAAGAAACGATGACCTAGCAGGTGGCTGAATCAGACATCTGCCCACAGGCCGGGGCCATTTCTAATAGGTCCACAAAGAGGGTTCTTCATTAAATCAATGCAACTTGTTTTCAGATTATTTTTTATTGGGGTGTGTGTGTGTGTGTGTGTACATGTGTGTGTTTTCTTCTGTGTGCCCTTACGTGTAAAGGCCAAGATTGACTCCGATGTCTCCCTTAATTGTTTTCCAACATTTTTTGAATGTGCATGTGTGCATGGTTTATATGTCTATGTGTGTATGTGTGTTCTTACGTGTGGGGATGTGCGTGTGTTTATGTGTTTGGTCAGAGGTTGACACTGGGTGTCTTTCTCAATTACTCTTGACCCTAAAATACCTACAGTATTGAGACAGGGTCTCTCACTAAGTCAGGACTCATCAATCTGTCTACTCTAGGTAGCCAGTTTGTCTGGGGGATTCCCCTGTCTCTCTACCTGTTGAGTTCTGGAATTACAGGCAAGCTATCATGCCCACCCAACATTTAGAGTACGGCTGGGAATCCAAACCCTGGTCCTCATGTGTGCATGATGAGTGTTTCATCTACTGAGCCTTCTTCCCTGCCCTGGTCTGAGGCAAATAAAAAAAAAGTTTGAAATGTTGTACATATTTCTTTATAAGCAATGTTCATCAGTTGAGAGACATGCCAGAGTATAAAACTAACATACATGTCAGCACTTTATGCTCAGTTTTACTGAGTTCCTTTATTTCTTGAGGACAAAAATGCTTAATGTTCACATTCTATTTTTATTTTCATTGTTGGATTGTTTCCATCAGGTAAGTGGGCAATTGTTACCCAAGCATTTCCTTTAACCCCTGTGAATTCTCTTAGTTAAAGGTGTATTTCACATTAGAAGAAGACAAAACACTTTATCGAACATAATAATTTACTCTTGTCTTTAAATTTTTTTGCCTATTGTTTTTAGGTATAGGGAATTGACTCAAATCATGTTAAAGTTTGTTTTGTTATCAATTAATCAAGAAGAAAAAGTTCACAACTAAATACCAAAAAAGTCACCATTGGAAACTGGTGAGAAGATGGGGGTGGGTGGGAGATCCTGTAACAGATGCCATGAGTTTTGGATTATTTCTTACTGTCCTATGCAAAAATAATGAACATGGGGATTGAATACAGGAATCCAGTTTTCACTGGTCACTTTTCCATGAGGCCTTTCACCGATCAATGAGAAAAGAATGTGTCCAGAAATATGAGCAGTGCAAACAGCAAGCCTATTGGCCTTATTGTTAGTCTACAAGCCTTGTCCAGGTCAATTCCAAAATGCCACTAAGCAATAAACTAAGTTACTAACGAAAATCCCCCAGGTTTCTTCAACTTGGCTAGGAATAAAGACCGATAGCTCAGATTCTGGCAAAATGTTTCTACTTCTTTGACAATTTGTCTTTTATTTACTTAAAAAGTTCTTTTGCACTAGAAACTCTGGCCTTTTGTCCAAGGAGATACTGTGACACCTGCAGGCTTTTGAGTTAACTCTTCAGTGTCTAAGCATTCAAGATTTTTTTTTTTCTTTCTAAGCGCACTCTAAAGAATTCCACCCATTTCTCAGCTGCAGCTTTGACCCAGAAGCAGGAGCTGGAAAGGTGCTGACTGACCAAGATCTCATTGTATCTGTTCATCCTCCTCAACATAGAATCATGAGTTAGTTACAAACTCCAGACAGTCAGGAAGGAAATATGAATCCCAGGTTCTATGGGTGCCCCACGGGACACTAAAACACAGAGAGGTCTGAATTCCTGAGGAGATGCCACTGCAGCTTCTGAACAGTGTCTATGCTCTAAAGTAAAGACCACACTTTCAAAAATGCAGAAGAAAGAACCCAACAGACAACAAGAGTCTGGTCCCAAACTCAGCTGCTTCCACTCCTGTACCTCCCAGTCCTGTGACCTGACAATCCATTCTATTACTGATTCTGATTTTCTATCACCTTAATTGATAACTTTCCTGAGCACAGCTTCTCCTCTGTAGAAGATAAAAATGTGACCTACCTCATCAGACATCTGTTGTGATCATACAAAGAGCAAGCACTATCTGCTGAGTGTTCAGCAACTGAGTAATCCTCCTAGCTTGTTTTCCCTGTGAGGAACATGAGTCAGTACAGTCTCGTCTCTGAAGCAAGTTTTCAGAGAAGGAGGTGATACAGAATAAGGACTAATTTCATGATTTAAAATGAGGTCCTAGTCCTCAGTGGCTACCCTAACATCTCTCTCTGCCCTACTGCTGGTTGGGCATTGAACGTCAGCCATGTTATGCATTATGGTGAAGAAATATGACCATTTTCAAGTTAGGTAGAAAAACAAATGAGTAAACAAACTAGATTTTTCTGGGAAACATGCTGTAGAGGGGAAAGTTTTAAGCACCAGGGGGTGTTCTCTTCCTAGGCTATGAAGTTTACACAGGACAATAGCTGAATATGGACATTTCAGCATGATTCTTCTTTATGGGAGAAAAGTTTTAGGATCTACAACCCATGTACCTGTCCAGCTGATACTGTGATGAATAGTTCCATTTAATAGTACAATGGTTTTTCCCCATTGGTATGCAACATTTATCTATTTATTTATTTACATCTATTTATTTACTTATTTATTCAATCCCTTTCTTGATATGTGAATTCATCTATCAAGAAACACTAACGGAGGCTCAGAGTAGTGAAGTGACTCAGGCTGATTCACAGCCCAGGTTTCTATGTAGAGATGTGACTCCATCTGACTCTTTGATTAACAGTCTCCACTTCCCATTGGAAAACCAGTGTCTAGCAGACATGCAGACACCCGGCAAGTCTAACCAGCCTAGCCGGTTTCACCCAGGGTATCACAACTGTTGCTTGCAGTCAAGCCTCAGGAACATATTTCCCTCCTGCAGGACCAGCAAAGCACACAGCAGGGCCCAGCAGACATCTGGTGGGGAGTTTTACCACCTCAGCCTTCTTGACACTGTGGCAGAATAGCTCTTTGTTTAGAAACAGAAAACAGAGCAGCAAGGGGAGTGTATGTCCACTACACATCAATAACTGTATACCACTCTGGACCACTACAGATGGCTTCAGGTTATTTTCACACGTTCATGAGGGGAGGAATCAAAGTCAACACTTTGAGGAGCAGCCCTGTAGAAAAAAGTCCTTTCATGCAGTGGACAGTTCTTAAGACACTGTCCCCTAAATGGCATCCTGCAGGCCTAAATGGGGGAGATAAAGATGAAAAACCCAAGATGGGAAGTGTGCTTGGGATTTGAAAGGCACATTAGGCTTGTAGGGGATGATGATGATGATGACACTCAATCATAGAATAATTCTTTACACTGCATGAGGCCCTGGGCTCAATCCCTAAGTCCTTAGCATCACAAAAAAAGGGGGGGATGGAGGTGGAGGTTAGGCTTCTGAGCCATACCTTTGTTGGACTACAGTATTTTTATTCTCTGGCAGTTAAGTGTTCTGCTGTCTTTACATAAGAATCTTATTTCCAGGGACTCTAGAGATGGCTCAGCACTTAAAAGTACATACTGATATTACAGGGACCCAAGTTAGGTTCCAAACATGCACACAGGGCAACTCACAGCCTCTTGTTACTTCAGGTGGATGGCTGTGGACCCTCGGACACCTGCACTCACATGCTTGTACCTATATACACACATACACATAATTAAAAACACTACAAATAAATCTGTTTTAAACTTTCTCTTCATTGTTTGCATTTGTCTAGTAACCTAGGCATGTTTACAGAAGCAGACAGACTGCTTTACATGGTCATATTTTATCTTCATAGCAAAGACTATACCTCAGAGGATCTGACACACTGTAGACTACCACAGCAATGAGGACATATGCAATAAAAATTTATAAAGTATTTTAAATTGGGGAATGAAAAGGATTGACAATTAGAATATGTGGAAACTAAGAGATTAAAACTGCACCCTGGAAGAGTTTATTTTTCAAAGCCCTAACCAATGTTTGTCTCAGGAGCCGCAGATGCAGCCACACAGTTCCTCTGAGAGCCCCTAGTCTACATACAGTTCTGCGACACGCACCTAGAAGCAGACCCTGGGACAGCTGATAGAGGCAGAAAACCAGGGGATGGAGGAACACAGAAAAGTGAAAGGTGAGAGGGAGCAGAGGAAACAGACAAATGAGAAGATAAAGTCAAACTTGGCAGAGGATTGTAGTCTAAATCCAGGGTGGGGGAAAAGAAGGAATTATTTTATATATCATATTCAAAATGTTTCTTTTAGAATGTGTTCATAAAAATAGTAATTTTGCACTTGTCATTCAGAATACTAAAGTATGTCAACTTTGCATTATTAAATCTGACAGAAGAAGAAATCGCACCAAATAATGTAGCAATTCTCTGCAAAGGTTCCTTCTGAATGTCCTATTGTTCCTTGGGCTAATCCAAGCTGTCCTTGGAGATAGCCTCAGCCAGCAATATGGACAAGGACTCCCTTCTTCTTTCGTTATTGTCTAGGAGAGCACATTCCTAGATTTCATCTTTAATTATGAGAAGACTCTTAGACACTAATACATGCCTTCAATCACACAATAAATGAGACAGTTGCGAACTGTCTGCGTTACCTTCCCACCTGGCTGACAGAATGCTGATTCTGCCTCATGGTGGATACCAGATATAGAGAAGAGAGCATAAAAAACGAGAATACAGCAATTTTTAGGAGCACCAGGCTCATATGAGAATGAAAATAGTTTAAGGACACCAGGAAGCCTCTTTCGAAAATGAAAAGTAATGAAAACAGCCAAGGACAGAGAGAAGGCAATGTGCAATGATTTGCACCTTGACCCAGAAATCTAAGTAGAAACACCACAATTAGGAGACAGTTGAGTGGTGATTCTTTAGAGCAGCAGGGAGAGCAGAGAAACAGATCGGTGAGACACCTCAGTTTCTTCCGCCCTACAGAGTAGAAGCTCGGCGTAGTCACACACTTGTACAGCTATCAAATTATTGACGCTGTGTTCTTTCAAAGGAAAGCCTTAGGTTCTATTTTCTTGTAAAACTAATGAAGATGTATAGTAACCCAAGCAACCTCAAGCAACTCCAAGCACTCTTTCTGTGAGTGTTCATGAGTAAAGGAGGAGCCCCCCATATCCCTTGAAGTTAAAATTATCATGGTCCCTTCTAAGTTCTTAATGTAGTAAGTCTCAAGTGACATTTAGAACTGAGTCCCTTTCAGTCTCTTTCAGGAACTCTAATCCTTTGTCAGGATGGGAAACAACTGGAAAACCCAAGTTATGGGACAGAACTTAAAATAGCCATGCATTATTGTGTTAGAACTACAGTTGAAGCAACCAAATTCCTTGGTAAACATACTTCATCCACCTATGCCTTGTGTGCTCCTGACGCACTCGGCACTGCTGATTATGGGGATACTGTATCTTTTACTGGCCTGGTTTTTAAAAATTACCTTTTTATCTGGAAAGTGTTCACAATTTAAAGGTGTTCAAGGTTGTTGAAGTTCATTCAGGAGAAACTGATTCTAAACATGACCACTCACTAAGGTTTCCTTTCATGATGATTTTAATATTGCAATATTTTTGAGGCACGAAAATCCCATTTAAGGGTTGGAGAACCTCTTATGAACATAGCTAGCAAGGAGGGTTGCTAATTAATAAGGGAAACTCACAGAGCTCCTTCAACAGTGACACATTGTTCTATTGCCTTAGTGACTTTCCTCCTGGGTGACAAAGTATCTTATGGAAGGAAGGGTTTCTACTATGGTGAGGTCATGGCAGTGACATTGGCTGGGGTTGTGGTTATAGAAGCTTGAAGCAGCTGGTACCATTACTCAGCTGCCTTCCCTCCTTTCTCCCCTTTTTATTCAGTCTGGGGTGCCAGCTCATGGGATGGTGCTGCCCACATCCAAACTAGTGCTCCCTCCTCATTCAGACCTCACTGAAAATGTCCTCGAAGACACACTCTGGAGCATGTCTCTTGCATGATTCCAAATACAGCCAAGTTGACAGCCAAGATTAACCATATCAAGTATGAAGAAAATAAAGCTAGATATTCTGGTACATCATAATAACTACATGAAAAAAAAAAGCTATTTTAGGTTTATTCATATCAAAAACTGAACAAAAAATCCTAAATGTATCTTCAATCACTCAGGGTTGAGATTTTTTTAAAGATTTGAATTATGAAAGGAAGCATATCTCATTTTCTATGTTGCTTGCATTTTTAAAAGACTTGTGTGTGTGTGTGTGTGTGTGTGTGTGTGTGTGTGTGTGTGTGTGTGTTTTATTTGTAGAACAAGAAGAGGTCATGCAACTTTCTGGAGCTGAGAAAGTTTCTGCCTGCTGTGGGTCCCCTAGAAAAACAATATGTGTTCTTCAAGGTAGAGGCATTTCTCTACCCCCATATAGTGCCTAAATTTCAAAGTGACATTTTTAATGAAAATTTTAAATTCTTACCTGTTTTACATGAACTATATTTTCAAATAAGGATGTCAGTCAGACCCCCTTTTACCTCCAAATGAAATTAATTCTATTTCTAAAATGTTTCCTATCCGAATTTTCATGGATATACTTTTGAGTACGGTTATTCTCAATTTGATCAAGCTAACTGAAGACCTAATTATAATTAAGTGGATGCAAGGCAAGAGAATGACTATCACTGTGTAAATTCTCTCTCAGTTTACTTACACATGTGAGGCAATCCTCCCCTCTCACTGTAAACCTGTAGGGAAACAGAAAAAATAAAGTGAAACAAGTGGTACTTTGCTTCCAAAATAAATCACAACTCACAACATCACAGCTTATGTAATTAAGACACGGAAAGTGAATTTTCACACGTCCATAGTTTGGCAAAAGCTTTTAAGCCATTTATTTCATTTAAACTAAAAAGAAAATAAAAATAAGACCTCTTGATTTTCTTTTTCTGTCTTCAGTAGCAAGATATTAGCATGCTCCCAGCTGTGTTTATAAATCAAAGCAGCAGCTCAATTAAACACTATGTGTGCGGCTCCACACACAGAATCTCTTCTGGATTTCCCACAGTTGCTTCTTCCCGCAATCTGCTGCTGCACATGAGCACACAGTCTTCATGCTTGTCTCTTTTGGAAGAAGAATAACTCTCCATATCCCCCATCTCTTAGACAATAGCAACACAATCCCCACTACATTGCATTCTTCTAGGGGAGAATGGTGCTTTCCGGCTCAGTGTGTTTCAGCACACCGTGTGTTTTGTGAAGCAGCTCTTGCAAATGTATCATGACAAGGAAGGCTTGGACTGCAATAAATTGTTGGTCATAAAAATCAATGCATTCTGCCAAAAAACAAAATTGTAAATTGAGACTGTATGGATATTGCCATCCATCTGTCATCGTTGATAGTTCCCTACAACAGTTTAGTTCCTAACTAATGCTGAGACTCCATTCATTTCCTGCCTGGTGATTTCACACTTAAGGATGTGAGATTTGTGATGTGTTTTGTTAAATGTATACAGTTTTGATAAACACGGATGACTGAGTCTGCATCATTACTGACATACCCACGGTCTAGTAAGAGAACCTTTCCAAGGTCCTTTGGGAAACAGTTATTACTAAGAATTTCAGGTTGTAAAATATAAACAAAAATTAACTATAATTCCGGTTGTTTTTTTTTTTTCTAGCTGAGAACGTTTTCCTATCCATCTAATTACTTGGTGGGATGGTTTGAATAAGAAATGTCCCCCATAATCTGAGCAGCTGAATACTTGATTCCCAACTGACACCTCTGTTTGGGAGGTTCAGAGGCTTGATCTTAGGGTGAAAGTATATCACCAGAGGGTAAGGATTTGAGATTTCAAAGCCACCCACAATTCTAAATTCACGCTTTGCTGCATCTTGTTGCTTGCAGTGAGCCCTCAGCATCTTCCTCCAGCCGCTGCACCTCAACCCAACTGTCATGGACTCCTATCTTTCAGGACCATAAACCCAAAGAGACCCTTCTTTTTGCAGGATGCCTTGGTCATGGAGTTTTATCACAACAATAGACAAGTAACTAATACATTTGAAGCTCACATTAATGCTCTGAGGTAGCCACAGCTACTTCAGTACTCATTAAAGAAAAAGAAAAACCAAGAGTCTGACCTGGAGAACTTAACTTTTCATATGTCAAATTAGGTACACCCGTGCCAACTCCTTTATTTTTAGCCAGAATCTCTGGAATGTGCAGTGGTGTAAGACCTTTCCAGAACTGGGAATCAGTAAAGTGGAGAGACCAGTTTGTGACTTCTAACAGGGAAGTCAGACTGGGTTTTTAAGTTTTATTTATCATCTGAATAAAAAGCAAAGGGAAGTATTCTTCATTGCAGGTTAATTAATCTAAGCTTTAGACATCTTACATTGTAAAAAGCATGATCTAGTTTTCAAAACTCGTTCGTTATTATGAGTTTCCACCATGGTTTCTTCACCTTACCTGGTTCTTAGCTCCTGACTTTATCAGGTGTGATACCATACATGTGCAATGTGAACACACAAATGCTTCTATTTAAGTAGTAACATTTGAAGAACAATGAGAACTGGAACAACCCAGTGAAGGGGCCACTTTCCTTCCTCTTCTTTCCTTTTGAGATGTATGCATAGCCAAACTGGAACGTATCTGTGTGTTTTCTCAGTAATAGTGAGGAATCGTAGTGAGCTCAGAAAAAGCTATGTGATGCTAGTGTGTCCTGGGACCATTCTCTGCCATATTTGCTATGCCAAGGACTAGTTCCCTTCGTACTTTCATTCTCTGTGGAACAATCCTTCCATAGCACTTCGTTTTAAATGTGTCCTATATGTGTCTGTGAATTTTAAGATATTCTTGCGTTATGAATATGAATCTAAGACAATAGTGTATTTTTGTTTGTTTCCATAGCAGGTAAAGCTAAGTCTAAAAACATGTATCATAAATTTAACTATGTTGGTATCTTAGTTACTTTTCTATTGCTGTGAAAAGATACCATGACCAAGACAACTTATAAAAGAAAACATTTAATTAGAGATTTGCTTACAGTTTCAGAGAGTGAGTCATTATCATGGAGGGGAGCACGGCAGCAGGCAGGCATGGCGCTGGAACAGTAGCCGAGATTTCACATCTTCTTTACAGACACAAGGCAGAGAGGGGGAGACTGGGCCTGGCATGGGATTTTTAAACATCAAAGCCCACCGCCAGTGACACATCTCCTCCAACAAAGGCCACACTTTCTAATCCTTCCCAAACTTATTTTACCAATGGGAAAGCAAACATTCAAATACATGAGCCTATGGGGTCTATTCTCATTCAAACCACCACAGTTGGATATTTTCAATGATTTAGGATCAATATACAGTACACCTTACTATGTGACTCCAAGGCATCTGTATTCATTAACAAAACAATGTTCCATTTCTATCTGGTGAATGAAAGCATGCACCTGGAGGCCCAGCTATTCCAGAATATAAGGCAGGGAGATCTTTGCTTCCCAACAGTTAGGGGCTTGCCTAAAACTATGTGATCCCAATTAGTCTGCATTAATTTCAACCTTCTTTAATTAATTTCCATTGGAAACAGAATAGCCTTTACAGTTACAAACCATGTAGCTAACATTTTATTGAATGTTCACCACATACTAAGCTCTTATATTAATAGTCAGAAAAAAGTCTTGTCTCTAAATCTCATTAACATACAGGGACTTTCTATAGGTAAATGACAGTTTCTGATGTCTTCAAGTAACATCTGAGCCTATGGTTTTTCGTGAACATCTCTCATAATAATACCTGGGACCAGGTCTCTGAAAACTTCAAAGCTATTCCTGTATCATTATACTTTTATTCTCAAAATGCCTCTGGGAGAATACAGAGACTATATTATTAAGGCCATTCTATAGACAGAAGTGAGGCCCCCACTCTGCAAGCCTAATCTGCAAACGTAAACCTAGACTGACTCTCTAAAGTGGAGTCAGTCATTAAATATCCCTTAAAGAGTTCCTATCTTCTCTTCACTTTGAAGCCATGTGCCATGTGTTCCAGAACAGAACGTGTTCTATTTCTGAAACAAGGTTTTGTAAGTTGCCTGATTGTCTGGTCACATCTGATCTGCCAGTTTTCCCTAGGTCCTCACTTATTAGGATGTTATCAGTACTGCTCTGTGTTTGTGCAGTTACACTGTGAAAACATAATTTTAAATGTAAATAATAATAACCAGAAGCAATTAAATACTAAAATGATTGTCATTTATTGTTTTACCCCTAACAGTGTCCACCTGTGATACTTTGAAGATAACATTCCTTTACTTAACTTTTCTACAGAATTCCTCAAAACAGTGAATAGGCTTCTACCTTCATAATATATGGGGAACATCTTCTCTGGTAGTCATATACCTTACAGTCAATCTGGTTTCACTGAAGTGAAAGTTTCACTGAAGTACAGCCAATGCAGAGAGCAGCAAGCAAGCATCACAATGCAGCTTGAACTTATCAATATAAACATCCCTAGTATTGTCCTGAGACCAGAAACAGGACATACCCAAGAAGTCCAGAAGCTCTCTTGACACACCCCAAAGCTAGTCCTGGCTTATTTTGCTTGACTAGGAATTATGTAGAGATGACAGACAGGATAACCTCTTGTGTGTCTGGTTTCTTTTACTCAATAGTTCATTCCTTAGGTCCTGTCATGCGTAAGTTATTAAAGGCTGCGAAGTATACTATCACATGGATTACTATTATTTCAACAAGGTTGAAAGCAAAGAGCTCCTCATCTGCAGACACCTAAGCTCACTGTCCATTAACAACACTGCTCAGGACATGTTTATAGTGTTCTTTTCTTTTTTTCTCTCTCTCTCTTTTTTCTTTTGGGTAATGAAAATCGAACCCAGAGTCTCACTCCTGGTGGGCAAGCATTTGTTACTGAGCTGTGTTCCTAGCCCCTGTCTCTCTTTGTTCACAGACTTCTATTATTAAATTTATAAGATCTTAGAAATGTGAACACTGTTTGTGGAGACACCCACAATGTTATGGCTTTTAGCATTACCATGTGCAGGAGATATGTTACTGTAACCAGTGGCACAAAGAAGGGCTTGTTCCTAGGTCCCTTTTCCACCACTACATGCTACAACTTCACTTTACCATTAACAATGTCTGGTAGTATATGCTCAAAGAATACCACAGCTATTATTGATTGTATTTGGTTGTTGAGACAGAATATCATAGTCCAGTCGTCATTTAAAATTATTGTGCTGTCCAGGCTGGCCTCAAACTCATAACCTTCCTGCCTCAGCCTCCATAGTGCTAAGATTACAGACACATGTCATCATGTAGCGATAAAAAGTATTATATCTCGGCCCCAATGTGAATTATTTATGAATGTCACTAGCTTTTTTTGTTTGTTTTTTGAGGGAGGTGTCAGGTGGGGTACTGAAAGGTCTTTATTGCAGCAGTCTTGTAGCCATAAACAGGGTTCTCTGCATCTCTCAAGGACCCCCTCTAAGGACCACTGAAATGCAGCCACACTCCAGCTTTCTCCTTCCAGGGGAGGTGCTCCTGGGGTATACGGAGTATTAGAAGCCTATACAGACTGAGCAGAATTCATGTGGAGGAAATTTGAAGAGGGTCCCTCTTCTCATTTTTAAGGGGGTTCACCCCTGAAGAGTAAGATGGGCTCCTTCCTAAGTGAGCATGCTGCCAGTGGCAGAGAACATGATGAAGAGGATGATGGTACAAATACTCACAAGATGAAGGCTGTCATCGTCACATTCTTCCACTACAACTTTCCAGCCGCCTTCTACGATGTTTCTTGAAGTGTTCAAATGTGACTTCCACATCCTCTGTGTTGTTGCAGAAACTACCCAAATTCTTCCCATGGGCCAGGATCTACTCTACATTCCGTGTTATGTTGTTCTTGACTCTATCTCACTCTACAGGTTCTGAACTCAGTCATTTCCTGCACTCAATATCTCAGAGCACTTAGGCCTCTCAACAGCAGAACCCGGCTAGGCAGTTCCTCCCTGGGCAACCATAGCTTTACTTCCTGCTTGCTCCTGCCACACCTAACTGAAAGTTCGGGGTTTTTAATTTTTAAATTTTAGCCTATTCTTTTAAAATACAATAGTCGCATGAACTTGATTTTATTTTAATCACTGTTCCTTTTAAAAAAAAATCCTCCTAGGTGATAGTACATACTAGGACGTAAGACTCCTTGAACGTGTAGATGGCTTCCCCTAAACAGTGCTTTACTTGTCAGTCAGTCACTTTACATTGGTGGAAAAGAAAATGTAAATGCTACAGTCTCTGCATGTATATTTTCATCACTCCCTATTGCCTTTAATCACGAGATTTGCCAGATGACCATGTTTTTAAAAAGGTTTGGAGGCTGGGGCAGTGGCTCAGTGGTTAAGAGCCCTTGATGCTCTTGTAGAGGACCCAGATTCAGTTCCAAGCACCCACATTGTGGTTCACAAGCATCCATGACTCCAGTTCCCAGGAATCCAATGCTCTTTTCTCATCTCCTTGGGAATCAGGTACATAGACTGTGCAAATACATACATATAGGCAACACACTCATATACACCAAATAAAAAAAAATTTAAATATATTTTAAAAATTAAAAATAGTGTTGTTGTTTGTTTGTTTGTTTTTCTTACACAATTTTGTTTTGGGTTGATTGTAATAAGTTCTCATTGTAACTCAGGTTGGCCTAGAATTCACTATGTACACAAGACTCTTTATCTCCCTGCCTCCAGCCCCCAAATGCTTACAGACATGTATGGCTATGTCCAGACTATTTAATTTTGAAAAACAAACAAAAAACAAAAACAACCTGGTTTTGTTCTAAAAGTAACATTTGATTTTTAAAAAATTCAAGTGTACAGGAAAATACAGGAAGTCTTCTGTATTCCCCCAAATACCAGGTTCTTCTTGAAAAAGCTGCTGTCATCCATGTAGAGATTCACATCTCTTGTGGTGAAAGGAACATCTGTCAAGTCAGGTTGTATCCCTTGGATGATGTCCAGCATCTCCAGGCAGTCATGGATGGCCTCTTCAGGATTGTCATCTAGTAGCAGGATAGCAGGATTAATGACCAAGGATTTATCAAAGATCAGTCTGTCCTTATCAAAAAGAAGGGCTTGGTACTGAGTCAGATGGCACTTGACATCCATGGGTTGGTGGTATCCCTCAGTAGGGTTTCCACAGTGTGTAGAGCTGTTACAGTAGAATTCAGGAAGAGGGTAGACTGTGCTCCAGAGTATGGCATCAGGGAACACATTCTCAAGCAGGCTCCTGGATTCCTGACTGTTAGGACTTCCTCAGCACCACACATGCTGGGAGATAATTCCTTAAGAAGAAACAGTTCTCATCTTATAGTTTGGTGTTTGCAAATCTGATCACCCATTCCAGCCCAGCAATGCTATATTAGTCCACTGCTTCGAACCGAACTGGCTTGAACCTAGATGGAAAGTACCTTACATCATGATTCTCTGGTTAGATTCTCTCTAACCCTAAACTTCTGCTGAGGATACTTGTATTCCTATCCGGGTTCATCAAGCACACCTCAAGAAGGCACCCGAGGAACCTCAGAAGAGAAGTCCAACCCCCAGAGGTAGAAAGTGATTGAAAAGGGACTGGTAAAAGTAAAACTTTCACAGTTTCACAGAGACACCTTGTCTAGAAAAACAAACAAACAAACAAACAAAAAAAAACCAACTTTCTAAGGTTTGACTGTCTCACATAACTTTAAACATTCATTATGTTCTTGCTGTTGAAATTTGCACCATGATTGTCCTATGGGGAACAGTTTTATTGTTTTGTTTTTCATCTATGCAAATAGAAACTAAATGCATCTTGACAGGGGAAATAAAAGGTACCCCTGTCTTAAGAAATATCCTGATACAGTCTTGTCATGCAAAAGATTGCTTCTATCCACCAGAGCCCATAGTTTGGACAAAAGAAGGGGTGCCAATAGTCTTTACCAGATGGATGAAGAACACTTGGGTTGGACTAATCTAACTGACCAATCCCAACATAATAATACAGACTTCAGTATAATCAAATATTCTTTCAAAGGGTCTGATAATGGGAATTACAGGTATGCTAAAATAAGTATGGGAAGGGAAGACTCATTAATCACTTCAATTGAACTTCACATAACCAGAGTAACTCAGTCTGTAATTAATAATGTGGAATATAATCTCTGGTTCCATCTAGCACTAAAAAGCCAGTGAGGAAATTCCTTTTGTGTCAGAAGAGATCCTTCTATTCCTGGGCTTTTAAAAAGAAATTTATATAGATTAGGGGTTTCATATGAAAATTAGACAAGGATAACGGGACAAAATGGAACAGGCCCCCACTAATGTCTTAAAAGCTGTGACTGATGTTCCTGTTGATAATGTCTTTTCTTCCACTATGTTTCGATTGTGCTAATGTCCCTTCTTTAATTCACCTCTTATCACACTCTCCCCTTTGGTAAACAATAGTTAAGTCTGTTTCCTGGAGCCTGACTTGCTCCAACCCATGACCTTGACTTGCTTTTGAGAACACCCGGATCCTCCCTGGCTCTCCCTAATCACTCTTCTTAATTACATGGTAACCACATGTGGTTTTGGTGGTGGTGGTGGGTTTGGGGTATTTATTTATTTATTTACTTATTTTTAGATTTTTCTGTGTTTCCTTATTGCTCCATTGTCTCCCTTCTGTAAACCTGTTTTGCAATTACTTCTGATTTTACTTCTTAAAAGGGGCCAAAGAAATGGATTAAACTATTTTCTTCATGACTTAAGCTCGCCAGCTCTTGGGTGCACCCCAACAAAATCAAGCTTGCTTCAAATTTGGCTCAAAATTGTGGTAGTGGTCGTATTCTTGCTCAGTGGGATTAACCAGACATCATTCGTGGATTTAAATTTTTTCTAAGATAAGAGGAATAATTGTTTTAAAACTGGGGCTGGAGATGTAATTCAGCAGTTCCGATTATTTAGTGCTCTGGTAGCAGACCTGAGTTCATTTCCCAGTAGCCACATGGTAGTTCACTGCCTGAAACTCCAGGTACTGAGGATCTGACGCCCTTTTCTGGCCTCCTTGTACACCAAGCACACACATGGTGCACAAATCTTCATACAGACACTTAAACATGCACAGAAGATAAAAATGAATGAATACTGATTATTTTAAAATTGCTAGCTGCTGGGACAGGGAGAGTCAGTGTTCTCTAAAAGGATAGCCCCTGTGAAGTTACCATGCTCCAGTAGCAGGTCACACAACCAAGAACATTTTGGCAGCAAAAATCGTTCTTGATCATTTTTTTTCTTAAGGATACAAGCTAGAGCAGGGTGGGCGGAGACTAAGAAGGATTGGGGTAGGGGATAAAGCTCAAAATTACATACACAATTATTAAAGAACTAATAAAGACTGAAGAACAAACAAAAATGTTCTACCTCACTTTGGCAGCCAGCTGAGATTTATTTACCAACCCCAGTCATTGTCTGAGGTCTTATAGAGTGTTAATATTCATATGAAAAGCTTGTTTCTTTATATTTTGAGAAAACTAATACACAAATCATTAGGGCTCAAACTAAACCCAAGACAAAAGGTCATTGCTTTCTGCCCATCATGTAATCTTGGGTTTAAATACAACTAAAAAACCATCTGCTTGCCAGGAGACCAAGGAGCTCAAAATCCTTGAATGCCATATGTATCAGCAGAAGTGTGACTGCAGAGCCTCAATGTTTTCACTATTTTTAATTCATTTTTATCTGCCAGAAACTTAGCTGGAATAGTTGGTTTCCCTTTCCTTATGTGCTGAATTCGAGTAATTTTGCAAGTTCCCTCTTTATTAAGTAATTACATACATTTTCTTATCTGTGTGCCTATATTTTAAAAGTAAGTGCTTCATTTTGTTGGCAAAACCAGAAAATTAGTCCCCCAAAAACGTAATGAAATTTTATTTTCAATTTCCCTTGCCTTTCCCTAGAGGAACCAATGAATCTTGCAATGTTTCCCAAGACTAAGATACTGACTCAGTCATCAATCATCATGCACTCTAGCACAATTCCTACTGGGAGAGCTGGCTGTACAAAACCACTGTGCTACTAATGTGTCCTCGGTGAAATAACTGAACTCTGAGATCAAACCCTCCCACACTTATTCCAAAACACAGAGAACAGTAAGCAGCAGAAACTCAAAATGTCAAAATCGCTACCCAGTTGGAAATGAACATTTTGGAAACCTCACCAGAATGAAGGTTCACTGTGGACAACAGAGGAAGCAAAATGCTTACCAACTACAAAACCAAAAGATTAGCTGGGGAGACCCTTCAGAGGGTGAGGAGAAAACAGGGAGAGAGGGAAGATTTTGATGCAGTGGTGTGTGTATGTGTGTGTGTGTGTGTGTATGCACACATTCACATGCATGCACCAGTGTGCATACATGTGTGTCTACTTGCATGTGGAGGCCAGAGAACAACCTCAGATGTCACCCTCAGGAGCAGCAAGCACCTCCTGTAAGTCTCTCATTGACCTAGAACCTCCTCCCCCCTCCCCCCAGTAGATTAAACTGCCCTCCATCAGGCTTCAGGAGTCCTCCTGTCTCTACCTCCCAGTGCTGGGATTACAAGCAACCCCACCATACCTATCAGTGCTGAAAGTACGTAATGCTTCTGCTCGGTTTATATAGATGAATACTTTTCCATAGAACTGTCCATTGCATTTGTGGCTTATAAAACACAAGCAGTTTAATCAGTCACCTCATTTAATCCTCACAACTACCCCAAGAACAAGACAGCCAATAGCGTACCTCTACCAAATTAAAAATGCAGCATGAGTCTCAAGGCCCAGAGTAAACTGTTGAGTAGCACGTCCCCTGACTGACTGAGGCTCATCCTTCCACTGCCATTTAAAATAATGAATATGCAACTCTTAGAATACCACAGTGAGTCAGCTGAATTACAGAAACAAAAGGAAGCTAGAAATTACTTAAATAGGAACAACACAGAAAACAGTCAATTCACAAGGTTGGTTTCCTCGGCCCTGCACAGGCTTACTTCAGATGCCAGCACAGGGGCTTAAGGGCCATTTGATAGAAATCTCTACGATGTGCTGTTTCTCATTGATAGTAGAAAAGCAAAATGGAAGCCGAGGGGAACAAAAGACCTCTACCTTCTGAGTGCTCAAAAGGCTGTCATCAGTGATGGGTCATGATGTAGGGTCAACCCCAGGATTGGCCTGAGATCTGACTACAAAATAGCTCCTGACTTGTCTTGAACTGCTCCTTGCCTCCACTCTCCTCCGTATTTCAAGCAGCCTATTTTAATTTGGTCACCTTGTGAGGCAAATTCCATTAAGGGGAAGAAAAAAAAATTGTCAACTCTTTAACCTAGCTTCAAGATTTCTGTAAAACGACCATACCTATAATTATTAAACAGCCAGAAGAGACCAGCTATCTAAAAACTATCTAAAGAATACATAATTGTTTGATTATGTTGAGTTTGGAAAAGAGGAAACTGAGGGTGACAGAGGCTAAATAATTTTAATATTTTATTTGAGTTCAAATTAAATAAGTTGGATAATTAGCCAGTGATGGAACTACTATAGTAATTCAGGCCCTCCTAACACTAAAGTCTAGACTGTTTAGATTAATTTCTGATGACCAGGATGTACATAGCATATGGAACCTTCAGCCCACTGTACTAATCTCATAAACCTGTCTGATGTATTAGTTCTCTGCTGCTCAACAAACAGTTTTTCCCCCTTGCTATGTTTTCTTATGAAGTGTCTGTCCCCAAACACACGTTATTAAAGGCTTAGCTCTGAATGCAGTAGTGTTCTGGGACCGGCCTTTGCAAAGTGGCTGGATCATGAAGCTCTGACTTGGTCAGGGACTTAGGCACTGATGCAGGTATTGATACAACTTGGTGGCACTAACGGGACGGCGATGGGGAGATTAAGGAGTGGGCTCTAGTCGGGAAGTAGGTCACCGAGGAGCATGTCTTCCAAGGTTGGTTCTTAGCTCCTGCTCTTTCTTCCCTCTCTTCCAGGCTTCCTACCTGCCTTGCCTTGAGATGAACAGCTTTGCTTTGCCACATCCTCCTCCTCCTGGGATGCTGTGCTTCAGCCAAAACCCAGAGCAATGAAATCTGGGAAAACAGGGGCCAAAATAAATTTTCCCTTCTTTTAGCTGTTCCTCTCCGGTATCTGTCACAGTGATGAGAACTGAGTGGTATACATCTGGGATAGTCTGCTGAAACCTGCCACCTGAGGAAATGTCCTTAGTTCAGGGTCAATATTGTCCTTAAAACCTGCCCTCAATTTTACCTGCAGCAGCCTTGCAAATGTTGGAGAAAGGTGGTTGGGGGAAGGGTTGCCCTTGTTTGTACACCTATCTGTAGATCTCCGCATAGCTCTTATGGCACTTCCCTTATTTTTTTATTGTAGTTATTTTTGCATTCTCATTAAAACTTTGCAATGTCCTCAGAGACCAAAACTGGGATTTATTCATTAGCAGTATACCCATGTCGCCTGTGGCAAGGATTAAATGCTTAAGCAAAGATCTGTGATGCTGAACAGTAAGTAGCAGCATCCAGGATGTGAGCAGAACGGCTCTCTGCCCTGGACTCCGATTCCCAAAAGCTCCCTCTTGCTTCTGCATGGAGGGAACTACCAGCCAGCCACCAGTAAGCAACTCTGGGTACCAAGTTCTACCCTTCCCTTTACAGATTCCACATCAAAATACAAACTGTAAGAATGTTTGGCTCGAGATATATGAATTCCTGCTTCCTCAATCATCATATATAGGTTTTTAGAGTTGTGATCCAATAACAAACTCAAAGAAAGGAGACAAAATATTCAACAAACTTCTTCACTGGGTTTTTCTCATCACCTTTAACCAAAGTCAATCTGTAAAGCAAACTATAAACAAGCCTCTTGGTGTTAATTGTGCTGTAACAGGTTCCAGTAGTCTTTCTCTTTTTGTAAAGGAAGTGTTTCTGTTCCTTATCTCTTACTTTATCTGCCTCTTTCTTTACTACCAATCAATTTAGTCTTCTATTTCCTCACTTATAAATGACCCTAAGGATTTTATTGTGAGCAGCTGGGAAGGATGGAGCTGTCAATTACTTTAGCTCCTGAGGCATGTTTGCATTTGGAGATAAAGGTTAACCTGGAGATGCTAGCCAGGTATTTAAGTCTAGAGTCTGAATACTTGGCATTAGGTCAAAGTTCAATCTGTAATCGGGAGTGGGGGAGGTGGGGGTAGGGGGGTTGTACTTTTCAATGTCTGAGGACATGAAACTTTCTTCCTGAATAAATTCACTTAAAGCTGTGGTCCTAGTCTTCCTTTTCATATTAAAATCACAAGATTGTTTAAACTCCCAAACCGAGAGTCCACCTAGACATCAGATTTAAAAAAAAAAAAATTCTCAGGAGCTGGGCTGTAACTCAGTAGCAGAATTACCCTATATGCATAGGACCTTCAGCAGCACAGAAGAACAACATTTAAAAAAATGGCTCTGGGGTGTACTTATATAAAATTGAAAAAGAGGGGAGAATGGAAGGGGTATTAGTTAATTACAGATAGATTACACAATCACAACCAGGGTTTGATTTAATTAATGTGTGCTTCCTTACAAAAACCATTGTGGCAATCAAATGGAATTGAACTTGGGAGTTTCTAGAATCTGTTCTCTCCAATTTTTCACTGCATACAAAACCTGGAAAGGTGGGCTGCTCGATCATTGATCGTTACTCACTCAATAACAATATGTAAGGGTTGGTCACTGTGCTCTTTTTTAGAAAAGGTAAAGATAAGCCGGGCGGTGGTGGCGCACGCCTTTAATCCCAGCACTCGGGAGGCAGAGCCAGGCGGATCTCTGTGAGTTTGAGGCCAGCCTGGGCTACCAAGTGAGTTCCAGGAAAAGGCGCAAAGCTACACAGAGAAACCCTGTCTCGAAAAACCAAAAAAAAAAGAAAAGGTAAAGATAAACCAGGGGTCCTACCCTAGGGAGTTTTCAATAATGCAGATAAACTGACACATAAATGCAATGGGACTATATGTGGATTGTGGAAGTTAACTTATCCATTTGGGGAGCAGGAAGTGGGTGCACTGTCTCCTCTATACAAGAAGGGAAGCTTATCCTGAATCTGGAGGGGCAGATTGGTTGATATCTGTAGGTAAAGAGGACTAGTTTTTAGACTGTTACCCAGGAAAACAGAGAATAGGGTGTAACTGGGAAACTGTGAAGAATTTGGAGCAGAGCATGAGTTTGAGTGAGCAAGGGCCATCATAGATTGGGGAAATGTGTCAAAAGAGATGGATGGACTTCCACAAAAGCGTTGAAACTCTTCAGGTCCCCTTTCCTGTAGACATTGTCTTAAAATGTGAGTAATGGCATAGTCCTGCATAAAAGTTGCATAACAAGAATTGTGTTTTCCTGCAAACCAACAAGGATGTCCTGTATCTCAATAATGTTTGCAATCTTAGGAAGGTACAGTAGTGCCAAGTAGATTTTTGTTAGTGCATTTCTAATAAAATGTGCAGTTTCCAAAGTAGAAAATGGGTTAATCCCACACAGTTCTCTTTTGTTTTTCATACTGTCCCTCTCTCTCTTCCTCAATTCTCTTTCTTTTCTTAAGCAACCATTTTCCTTAAAGGGTTGACAACTGTCAGGTCCTGAAGAACCTGGAACAAGTCTCACTCCATACCTATGGCTCCTCTCAGCACTTCTCCAGCTGCATGACCTCACGTGCGCAGTTCAGGAGTTAGACAAGGGGTCCTGCGTCTTACATCATTGGTGTGCACTGATGATTATGTATGCGTGGTGTCGCTGCTACGTAAGCTCATCTGTGCCTTAAAGAGTTGTGACTCAGACCCCACCCGCTCTCTCTGTTCTGTTCTCTCTTCCCCTCTCCCTCTCCCTCTCCCCCTCCCCCTCCCCCTCCCCCTCCCCCTCCCCCTCCCCCTCCCCCTCTCCCTCTCTTCCCCAGGCCTTATTCTCTTGTCCCCCACCCCCACCCCTCTTCCTCCTAATAAAGCTCTGATACTGATACTGGGTTTTGTCATGACCCTGGCCTTTCCGAGCGGTAACCAGCGCCGCTTTTCATTCATACACCCTACCCTAAACCTCTCCAGTCTAGGGGCTGAGCTTCCCTTTCCCTATCTTCTGATCCCTACAGAACTCAACCATTTTGGCTATGTGCTCTCTTGGTTCCTGTGTGTTCTCTTGGTCCTCTGCCCTCTTAGCTCTTAGTTCTTTTTTCTCTCTTGATTCTCTAGGTGCTCTCTGCCCTCTTAGTCTTCTTTTGTCTTCCTCTCTCTCTTTTTTTCCTCCCTGTCCACTGTGGGATGGTCTGTATGTCAAATGTGTTGCTGATTGGTCAATAAATAAATCACTGATTGGCCATTGGCTAGGCAGGAAGTATAGGTGGGACAAGGAGGAGAATAGAGCTGGGAAGTGGAAGGCTGAGGAGAGACACTGCCAGCCGCCATCAGGACAAGGAAGATGTAAAGTACCGGTAAGCCACAAGCCACGTGGCAAGGTATAGATTAATAGAAATGGATTAATTTAAGCTGTAAGAACAGTTAGCAAGAAGCCTGCCACGGCCATACAGTTTGTAACCAAAATAAGTCTCTGTGTTTACTTGGTCGGGTCTGAGTGGCTGTGGGACTGGCGGGTGAGAGAGATTTGCCCTGACTGTGGGCCAGGCAGAAAAACTCAAGCAACAAATGGCGTCCAACGTGGTGGCAAGAGTTTCCACCTAAAACCTGAAAAAAGATTCTAAAACGGAGCTAAAAACAGCTTCCTAATTGTCTCTCTCAAATGAGCGGCAGCTGCCGGTTTGAGCTACTGGCGGGTTGCTGGCGTGCGCGCTCGACCTGCAGTATGGCGGGAATGAGGCCTCTGCAAGTGGCACATTAAGCTACATTGTGGATTTAGCCTTTGCTAGTACAAAACAAAAAAAGAGGTTTCTGGGCTACACGCTGCTTGGATAAAAGCATAGACCCACGATAGCTCCCAGAGCTGGTGGTAAAGTACCACGCCAAGTTGGGAAGCTGAGGTGGGCGGAGCCAGCAGCCACAGTTGCTGCAGCTTAAAGCAATAGATTCACAATAAGACAGATTCAGATGTAATAGTTTAAAATGTGTGTAAAATATACGTAGGCTTGAAAGAGACAAAAAAAGGTGATATATACAGTATAAAAACAAATACATGGTTTTAAAAAATAAAGTCTTTAAAGAGACAGTAAAATTAATATAAAAAATAAGCCACGTAGAGATGACTATTACACAGAGAGTCTGGATTGTGTTGTCTTTGGGATTCTTAACTACAGAGAGATATTTGATTGTAAAGGAAGCTGAGTTAAACCAGTATGTATATTTTAAAGATACTTTGACTTCAAAATTTGGATGTAAGGATATGTTGCTTTGGAAAAGAGTCTCTTTTGTTTCCACAGAAAGCGAGAGGCTATGGATTTGTTCCAGAGTAAGATACATCAGGTTTGACCAGCCAAGACCCCCTGAAAGGTCTCCGATGACACCATGGCCCAGATGATCCAACATCCAGAACCGTTTCAAGACAACTGGCTCAGATGATACAGCCTCACGGACTACTCCATGATCCTAAAATTTTCTTTGTTTCCCCAGAAGATACAGCGCCCCCCTCCAGCAGGAAGTAGTAAGAGAAGCTACGCCCAAATTCCCAAATATACCAAGCTGACTTTGGAGATGTGTAAAGGTTAAAACCTTCCTTTTTAAGAAAAGAAAAGGGGAAGTACTGTGGGATGGTCTGTATGTCAAATGTGTTGCTGATTGGTCAATAAATAAATCACTGATTGGCCATTGGCTAGGCAGGAAGTATAGGTGGGACAAGGAGGAGAATAGAGCTGGGAAGTGGAAGGCTGAGGAGAGACACTGCCAGCCGCCATCAGGACAAGGAAGATGTAAAGTACCGGTAAGCCACAAGCCACGTGGCAAGGTATAGATTAATAGAAATGGATTAATTTAAGCTGTAAGAACAGTTAGCAAGAAGCCTGCCACGGCCATACAGTTTGTAACCAAAATAAGTCTCTGTGTTTACTTGATCGGGTTTGAGCGGCTTGGGACTGGCGGGTGAGAGAGATTTGCCCTGACTGTGGGCCAGGCAGAAAAACTCAAGCAACAGCCCTACTCCATAGCTCCAGGCTATTCTGCTGGCCAGGTTCCCTCTGGACTCTTCCAGATGCTTCTGGCTGTTCTCTCCCTCACAGCTACAATAACACCTTTCTACTCAACCATATCTAGGAGCAGTCATGTCTTCATTTTCATTCAAAAACCACAAGTTTCAGTGAGCTCTGCTTACCTTCATTTGCCTTATGGGAAGGATCAGTGTGCTATGAAATGGAGACCTGCCCAACCTGAACTCCTCTGTCTACATAAGGAAAAACAGACTCTGAACATTTGTGACAAGTTTTGCTGCAACTCAAAGTATTACTGACTTAAATGAAAGGAGAGTCAGGAGTATTAATACTCTGTCATTAAAGGGTGACAGCAAAAGCGACCCCACTGTCTGATCCCTAAAGCTTCCCAGCATGGGCTAGGACATTACAAGCTGATTTGGGTGATACCATTCAAGAAGTAAATCACAGGCAGTTAGCCCCATGGAGAGTCGTATGCTTTAGATCTGGAAGTTTGCTGTATGTCCATGGACATAGAACCCCAGGCTTTAGCTACCCAGTAAGAAGAATGTGAGCCTTCACTCTGGGAGGATTTCCTCCAGTCTCTTATTTGTAAACATCTGATGTATGCCTAAGTTTTATCCATCCTTGTGCCATATGGATGGCTGGAAACACAGCTTGATTTCTGCCCGGTGTCTGCTTTAGTGAGTCTGGGAAACTAGTTGTCTTTTAGATGCCATAATAGATTTTTTTTTCTGCTAGCAGTAAAGCATGCCTAATTCCAACTGGCAGAGATGCTGAAATATGGTCAAGGGAGCTTTTTGAAGGGACTAGTTATGCACCTATTTTAATCAACCTATTTATCTTGAAAATTGTCTTTTCCACATAAAACAGAAAAGAGAATCTAATTGTCACGGAGAGTTCTCCAGGGTTTTCTGGTCTCCACTCAGAGCAGTCTGCTCTTCTGCTCTCCTGAAAGAAGAATCCATATGGGACACAGTGGGAAACCAGCAGTCAGGAGTTTAGAGTGCGAGAGGACCTAACTCTTTAGAAAAAAAGTGAGCCAGGATGAGCAGCAACAACCTCAGTCCTAACAGGCACAGGGTTTCTATTTCTCTGTTCTTCGTTATCCTCTCCCTTGCAGGTATCTTAGTTAGATTTTTCTATTGCTGTTATGAAACTCCACGACCAAAGCAACTTGGGGAGGAAAGAGTTTATTTTGCTTCCAGTTTGATATAACAGTTCATCACCAAAAGCAGTGAGGGCAGGAACTCACATAGAGCAGGAACCTGGAGGCATGAGCTGATGCAGGAGTCATGGAGGAGTGCTGCCTACTGGATTGCTTCTCATGGCTTGCTCAGCCTACATTTTATAGAACCCAAGACCACCAGCCCAGGGATGGCACCGCTCACAATGGGCTGGGCCCTCCCCCCATCAATCACTAATTAAGAAAATGCCTTGCACACTTGCCTTCAGCCCAATCTTATGACAGTATTTTCATAATTGAGGCTCCCTCAGATGACTTAAGCCTGTGTCAAGTTGACATAAAACTAGCCAACACAAGGTGCTTCCAAGAAAATGGGATGTTCTTTTCAGAAGACCATTTATATGTAGTCTGCTATATGTAGATGTATATGGTGCAAGAGTACACATGGGGGTTTAAATAAGCCTTAAATCTGAACATTTCCCAGGAGAAAGGGTGGCAGCGCTTTGCCCATGCTCCCACGGAGAGTGAGTCTTCATGTACTTGCTTTAACCTGACCTCGCTTACATGGACTATCATCAGCCATTATCCCTTGCATCTGTGTTCGAGGCCCTGAACCAGCCACTCTGGAGTCAATCACCACCATGATCTTTATATCCTGCCCACTAGTTAATCATTGCCCTTATTTTTGCATCCTGTTTCAGGGCCTTGATCTTGCCCACCCATTCATTATTTTTCATGTCCAGTCTTTAATGACCTGATGATCAGTCCCTCTTAGAATTCAACTCCTGCCTGAAACTATGAGAAATAGTCTTCTATCATGTCTATCGTTTAAGAATGAACATACTACAATTGTGCTAGCTTTAAAATATTCATCAGCTTCAAATTAAATTCTTCATTAAAAACGGCAACTTTCAAAACGATTAATATTACTACACTAGTAGCTTCCCAAAAGATAAGGCAGAATAGAATTCTGGGATGACATCTGACATCTTGATATGAGCAATATCTCTCTTTAGTTCCTGTCACAGACAAGCCATAATTCTATACTGACAGATGACTACGATCTTACAACTCATAGATGTTCCTGAATCTATGCCTGTTAAATATTGACCCATTTTTTTAAACAATTTTCCCCCCAGAACATGGTATTTGTGTTTTAGAACTGCACAATTAATCTACTCTTTAGCCAAACCAAAGCAGAGCTCTTCTAAATGACAAGAAAAAAAAATGGGCATAGGGAAAAGTGCCAAATGGAATTATTCAGGGAAAGGGAAGCTAAATGGAATTAAAATTGCAACCTGTCATTGCCTTCTTTGAGTCACATTGGAGAACTGAGAAACAGAATAGCATTTTGTCATTTTGTAAAACTTAAAGAGGAGAAAAGACTGCAGCTTACAAAATCATGGTAACTGTCAAAGCTTCTTGGGAAATTAGGTGGCTGAATACTAAAAGAACGATGGACAGAGCATAGTCTCCTCATTCTAGAACTGCTAGGCACTGAAGGTGGAGAATACAGCCTTCATTATTTGGAGGTATGCTCCATCTAGTCCTAATGTCTGCAGAACTTTTATTATGTAGGCATGTTGAACTTTGTCAAATGACTTTTCTGCATCTGTTAGGATGATTATGTGATTTCTGTCTTTAAATTTATATGAAGAATTACATTTTCTGGTGTGTACATGTTGAATTGATTATACCTCCTGAAAAGATAAAAATTGTGTGTTCTCTCTCATGTGCAGATTCCAGTCTGTCTTACACACACACACACACACACACACACACACACACACACACACACACACACACAGGTAATCTCCCCAAAAAAGCTGGAAAGGAGACCAAGAGAGGGAAGAATAAGTAAAGACTGGGGTGAGGGTACAAAAAAACATATGGGATATGAAAAAGGAAAAGAGACTGGGGGCACAAAGGGATTGTAGCAGGGGGCTGAAGGAGGTGAGATGGGAGGAGAGGTTACTAAAGCACACTTTATATATTAATTAAAAAATAAGAACATATGTTGTTAAATTTTTTTAATTATTAAAATTTTAACTAAAATGTGTGAAATTTAAATATGACAATATATATAGAAGAATAAAATCTGTAATCTAATGAATAATTAAGTAAATAGAAATAAAATAGTATAGTTTTCTGCATAGAGATACTTACCATTATTAAAAGGAATCATTTGACCTCAAATTAATATATAATTCAGTATAATATTGGTGCTTTAAAAAGCAGTCCTCTTTAAGATTACCATGAGTTCATCTGGGAAAGAACATAAACAAAATTACCCAATACATTTTAATTCAAGAAAAAAAATAAGCATAAAAGATTGAGAACAATATATTGTTAGGATCAACAACTGATCTCCAGGGGATGACTGGTATCATTCCTTTATCAAACATTCTTTTCTGAGAATATCAGTCATTAGCTGACATATCTGTAGATAACTACATGAATTCAGCAATTTCTACCATTTCATAATCTAAGACATGGAAATCGGCACTTTGTCCAAGTATTCTCTAACGAGTCTATTGTCCTTTAACCCTGACTGCATTACTCAAATCTGTGAACCAAACTCAAATATTTATATACACTGCATTTATTCATCTAACCGAATAGTGCAGTAATGTTTGCATATTAAGTCGTAGTATTTCTGCAGCTCTCTTGTGGAGAAACATAGGCTCTGACACATAAATGCAACTTCACTTATAGAGTCCCAGGAAATATGGTACATTGGAAGAACCTCATTTCCAAAGTATTGCTTTTTGAAAGTGTCCCTCTCTTTATGGATACAGGTAACCTGCTATCTTAGACCAAGCATGGGTCAATAACAAAAGCAACTCGTGTCTCCCAGGTCCTCATTCTAAATTCTCACTAGCAAGATGAACTTCAGAACACTCCTAAACTATGATTTGCAATGGAAAAATCAAACTGAGTTATAACTGTGAAGTGAAGGAAAACGTCGTATCTTCAATAGTTCTATGCTACAGTTGTATCTGCAATAAATACTTGCCACTCCAGGTTAGTGGATGCATTTTGAAGGGTGAAGTTGTTGGGGATCACACCCAGAGATTTTTGTATGCTAGACAAGAATTATATCGATGAGTTATATGTTAACCCAGGATCCAGACTGTGACCCATGCTTTTAAATTTAGAACCAAAAATCTCACTCACATACTCATCACCAGAAATTTTGCAAATTTGCCATATGAACTAAGCTACGTGTATATGTGACAACAAAGATTGTGAACGTAACTTGAAGTCTGGTTTGTTCTGGCATTAACTACTGAAACAAGGTATAGAATGTAGCTTGAGCTATTTATTGGGTCTGGGAAGACAGAAGTAAAGAAAACATACATGTGTCTTGAGATATAGATGGCTGCAGAAATTTAGTCACCACCACTTATGGAGCTTAAAATTAAGTTTAAAACTAGAAATTTGGAGAAGTCTGGTGATCTATATATACATCATGAGAAAGCAATATACACACTCTTGAGAAGATACAATGCTTGATGCTGTCTTTGCTTTTGGAAAGAGATGTGGGTTGGTCTTTAAGGCTGGTATATCTACAAAGCTAAAGAGGCATATGGATTAGAGAATTCTGTGGGATACATACAGATTTCTTTAGGTTGTTTGTTGGCATAGAGCCCAGCTATAAAATATAAGAAAACATGTCTGAGATTTTGGCTGTCATCCTTCTTGAAATTAGTGAATGCGGTCAGGACAGTATGGGTTTAATCAGCTACTGGAATAAAGCTGTGTACCCTAGGAACCACGAACAAGGTAAAATAGTGGGCTCTTTGGTAATGATATCATCAGTGAGCAGGATAGGTCCTCTTGTTGCAGTGGCTACATTTTACAGCAGTTAGCCAGTATGTTAGCTTTTATGAAATAGTTTTTCAATGTCTTCATTATGCAGGTGAATTGTTTCTGAGTTGTTTTTGAACCTGGTTTTCTCTTAACCCAGGCAGACCCTCCTCTGCCACAGGCAGTCTCCCTCATCTTGGTACAGGCAGGCTCGCCTCTGTCACAGCCCACACAGAACATCTGGATATAACCTGAATGTTCCCGGTGCTGACAGCTCTGCTTCTCCCTAAACTGTCACCATCTGGCCATCAGCTGTGCATGTATCAGAACCCATGCTGGTGTATGCCAATCTTTACTCCGTGAAAAGCTGCGGGCTTAGCTTCCCCCATGCAGCAAGTGAGTCTTAGCTATTTCTTTCCCCTAAAACTCTGTTTCTACAAGCCCTTACAATAATAGTTTACATCGATCAGTGAAAACAATAAAATACCCTTTTTTTTTTTTTTTTTTTGGTTTTTCGAGACAGGGTTTCTCTGTGTAGCTTTGCGCCTTTCCTGGAACTCACTTGGTAGCCCAGGCTGGCCTCGAACTCACAGAGATCCGCCTGGCTCTGCCTCCCGAGTGCTGGGATTAAAGGCGTGCGCCACCACCGCCCGGCAGAATACCCTTTAATTAGGGGAAATATTTTCAATTTTTCTTTCCGGGAGATTGAATGTGAAATATGTATTTTCAATGTTATGTCACATCATGGAAATAAAAATAAATTCTACTCATAATTGTGATATATATTTAGAAAGCAGTTAATTGCAACTGTCACTTTAGAAACAAAAATGCAATGATATTGCTTAATCACAACACTTTATTTTCATCACTTACTTCAAAAGATTGTGCCTGCTAAATGCATAATTCTTTTTGTAGCTTTATACAATTACTTTTAAGATGTTACATTGGAATTAAAACTTTCATTTTGCATCTCTTATTAATTTAGTCACTAATTATTCCTGAGTAACAAGCATTTGTCTCAATAACTAGTTGACTTCAGAAACATTTATCAGTGTTTACACTTGGTCAACATCAAAAGCAGGCACACCCAGGACATGGAGATGTCTTCAGAACTTGCTGGAGAAAAGACAAGAAATGCACTTTCATATGTGCGTTGGGGCAACTGAATTAACCAGAGCATCCCCCTCCCCATTACCAGTTCAAAATATTTCTTTCTCTCAAACTCCCTAAAATAAAATTCTTCATTCCTAAAACTCACCCTCTGTGGCCAGTGAATTTTATTCTTTAAATTTCTGAGATAAGAACGGAAGAGCCAACGACTGGGGGAGCTTGGACAGCCATTAAGTCAGTGCTGCTGGTTTGTTTTGTTTTGGTACCACAGTCACTGAGCTAAGCCCACCGGAGGTAAGTGATAGGCCTCTGGTGAACTCATAGACACCTCCAGACACTCCACATCATCACTTCCAATGGTCTCACTCTTTTACCAAGGAGATTTAGGGAGCTCCACATTGCATGCCATACGTTATCTGGAAATCTGGGGTCACTTTTGGAGTTCTTAGTCTCATTAATAAAATGATTTAAAAACAGGATTCAAAAGAAAGTTTGAGGCCAATGAGAACAATTTTATTAGGGTTTGAGGGAAAAGCTAGAGTGAGGGTATGTTGTAAATGTTGACAACTTCCCAGAGAAGGGAGGTGAAGAAGAGAGAACGGCATGTATCTGCAGTGGGTATCAACAAGAGCATCATGCTGAGAGTTGAAGGTGCTCCAGGAAAATGCCCAGAGTTCTGAATGTCTGGGAAAGCATGACTAGGCTTTGGCTGGTACTGAAAGAACAGTTGGAAAGGGGAAAGTGAGCATCAGACAGCTAAGGAGGCTGAGGCCCCAAAGTGCTGCCCTAGGGATGCTCTGCAAGTCTGCACCAATGGATCGACCTCTGAACAAAACACACATGATCATACACTATTTCCTGTGCTAATTCAAATCCTGAGGAGAGATTCCCTTCCCAGTATTATGAGAGAAAGAGGAGGTGGGGTTCAGTCCATGAGGAAGGGACTCCCCCAGTGGCCTTCAAGCTCATTAATATCTTTCTAGCTATCTAACTGTCCCTCTTAACTGGGTCCAGCACTGGAGCCTGAATGATAGCCCATTCCTCACCTGCAAGCCCTCTCTCTGGTATTCAATACTCAAAGCATTCATTTCTGAATTTTAACAAATTCCTTACCTTGGTTGTTTGTCGTACATTGTACAGTTCTAAAATGATGATGTCTGAAATTTCAGCTTAGTTTTGTTTTAATTGTGTGTGTGTGTGTGTGTGTGTGTGTGTGTGTGTGTGTGTGTGTGTATAATACTTCTGGAAAGCACAAAAGGTTTTCCAGGACATAACCAGCTATTTTAATATTTTGCGTTTCTCTTTAGTCAAATTATAGTACCATAGACATTAAAGACAGGATTAGTAGAATGACAAACAACTATAACTACAACATTTTATTTTATTTTAGAAGACTCACTCTCCTAAAACGAGACCAGAATTAAGGTTCCAACCCTGAGGCTGGGAAAGTGGCTCTGTGGTAGGATAAGCACATAGGGTGTAAGAGGCCCTGGCGTCAATCTCCAGCACCCCCACCTCAACCTGTGAAAGATACTGGGCCTACTGTGGCAGTAATTGGCTATGGTGCTTCAGAGAGTGGCAACCTCAGAAATGAGACATTTTCAGCGACAGGCTAGTCAGACCATGTGCTGCTGCATGTCTGTCTGTACATCCATGGCATTAAATTTTAATAAATCTCTTACCTAAAACAACAACCACCTTCAATGTCTCCCCGAACCCCAAACTCAAAACTTTCCAATAGACACTGAATTTTCAGCTCAGAATTGAAAAAGAAAAAGAAAAAATAATTGGTAACAGAAGGGTTATAGTAAACACTGATGATTCTCAATATGAATCTCTGAGACCAGCCATGAAAATGGAATTTTTTCAATGCATAACAGACAATGAGCTAATTTATTTCCCTTCTGGAAATGTCCCACAGCTTAATATGAGTCCTTATTGTGACCCCTTAAAAAAACATCAAGCTGGAGATGGAAGAGAGTAATTATAGTATAAAAGAAAAAATATATGTGTGGTGATATTTTATTTGTGCTGAAATGTGATATTTTACTTGTATGTTAATAAATAAAGTTTGCCTGGAGATCAGAGATCATAGCAAGCCATAAACAGAAGTCAGGCAGTGGTGGCACACACCCTTAATCCAATCACATGGCAGGCAGAGTCTCTGTGTGTTCAAGGACACACTAGGGAACAGCCAAGCATGGTGACACACGCCTTTAATCCTAGTACTAACCATAGAGACCTGGAGGTCTGTACAGACAGGCAGTGACAAGGAAATGAGGTGGCTGGGCTAAGAGCCAATGAGAGGGCAGAACAGCAAGGCAATAAAAGCCTGTATAGACAGGAAGCAGCTCTCTTGGGAAGTTATGGCAGCGTGGTGAGTTAAGGTTAGCTGGTGGATCTCACTATTTCCCTGATCTCTAAGGCTTTCACCCCTATATTTGGCTCTGTGTTTCTTATTTAATAAGACCATTTAGAAATGCGTCTACAGGGCTGGAGGGATAGCTCAGCCGTTAAAGGCTAGGCTCACAACCAAAAATATAAGAAATGCGTCTACATATATGTGTCACTCATGAACGGACCATGTGGAAATCAGCCTTACCATTTTCGTGTTAGCAAGAGACCTAGTCTTGTCTCTGCCATCTTGGTTCTCTTTGACGTTTGCTGGGAGTTGGAGCTCTCAACAACACACAGCTACAGCAGGAAACAACAGTTTTGAATAATCCTGGGCCAGGATAATGAGGTCACAGGAGGAAAAGGCTCGAATGTCACCAGGCTGAGGAAGCCTCTGGCCTGCTCCACCTACGTAGTGCCTTTCCTCTGGATTTACACAAACATCGAATGTCAGGTAAGGATTTACATGAAAAAAAAAAATATTTCTCCAGGAAAGCTGAACTAATTTGTCACTCTTTGTCATATAATGGTATCTTTCTGTACATATTACCATAGCTTCAAGTGTAAGTAAAACAAAACAAACTTATTTTCATATTTTTAAATGTCAGCTTTCAAGGCTGCAATCCATATTTTAATGGAATCCTTCAAAGGTTTTTTTTTTTTTTTTTTTTTTTTTTTTTATCAGTTCTCTTCATGTAACTAACTGGCACGACCTAGACTGTAAAGTGCCTGATGGAAATAATAAACTGAACCAATCAGCTTGCCTAGGTTGACTCATGAAATTCCTGCAGCTTTTGCCAACCATTATGGTAATCCTAGACATTTTACAGTAATAAAAGGTAGCAACTGCCGTGTTGCACTGATAAAAATCTGAGTCATTACATGCAGTTTGGTTAGAAAAAAAGCCATTGAAACATGGAACCCATGGTAACCGAGTGAACAGCACAGTACTACTCAATATGAATGCTTTGAGATTGGACAGACAACAGACACTCTTAAATCCTACAGAAGCAGAAACTGAGCCCGAATAAGGGGTCAATTTGCAAAATGCTCTTCCAGCTCTGAATCTGTTTGCCTAATGAATATTTGCTTCATTTTTTAGCCTTCCCTATATTCCAAGTCTAATAAATCTCACTGGTGATAAATATATTCAACCTCTGTTTCTCCTGTTTCAATTAAAATCCATTTCTTCTGGGTAAATTCTATTCTATCGTACTTGGGAAAGGTACTGATTAATTTAAGCAATCCTGTAGCTGCATACAAAGGGATAACATTCAATCTTGGCTCCTTCAGCCCAGAAAATCTACTAGTAAAATATATTTTACAAAACAAACAAACAAACAAATGTGAGACACATGTACTAAATCCCATTCATAGAATATGTGGCTTTAAATAATGGGAGTGTGGAGATTTGGCAAAAGTATTTTGTGTTCTGCCAAACCCAGTATTCCAGACAATATGGATTTTGAAATTTAACCAAGGCTGAGCTCTGATCCCCGATTTTCTCTCTGTGAGAAAATACTCTTATAAATTATTAAGATTTTTAAACATGCTTTTTGTAGTTTTTCTTCTGTGCTATAAAAATATGGGATAGAATATTAGCAGAAAACTAATAAATCAGGTAAACAACTTAATTTAAAAAGTCACAATTATCATTAATTATACAAATATTGTTAAGGGTTTGTTTGGCCCTGTGTAATGAATAAAAGGAAAGAATGTTCTAAGATATTGCTATGACTGACCTAAGTTCTTTGAGTTAGACATAACTCTTGAACTCTGGGAGATCTTGAAAGCCCTTGGGTGGGAGAGGGTTGCTCTAAAAAGCTAACTGCTGTCTTAAAACAACAGCAAACTACATAAGAGTACATACTTAGCCAACAAGTGTTAAAAACCAAGGTCACAACAGCTCTTGCCACTTGCTGTATTTACTTTAGGTGTCCTGCATTGTAGATGTAACCAACCGTCTTATTAAATAAGAAACACAGAGCCGATTCAGAGAAGAAAGCCAAGAGGTCAGAGCTAAAAGCCTTACCCTTCCTGCTTTAGCCAAAAGAGCTCTCCAAAAAGGAGCTATTTCCTGTGTGTTTATCTTTATAGCCTTTCTGTTCTGCCTTCTCATTGGTTGTAAACCCAAACACATGACTGCCCTCGTCACTGCCTGTCTGTAGAGACTTCCAGGTCTTCTATGGTTGGTATTGAGATTGAAGGCGTGTGTCTCCAATGCTGGCTGTATCCTTGAACACACAGAGATCTACCTAGCTCTGTCTACCAAGTGCTGGGATTAAAGGTGTGCGCCACCACCGCCACGCTCTTGCTATGGCTTTAATAGCTCTGACCCTCGGGCAACTTTATTTATTAACATACAATTAAAATCACATTTCAGTACAAGTAAAATACCACTTTACTGCATAGATGTTTACTGAAGATGGGCAAAGCCAAGGTCCTCTACTCCACCCTCTCCTGTGAACAGCTAATAAACCCATAATCGGCAAAGAAATACAGGGTTGTTGAGGAGTCCAGACTGGAACACCCTTGTGCTACACAGGCTTTGTACCTCATTGGATCTAAATACAGACAGAAAGTTTCTAAAATGCCTTAGCGGGTTGTGAATACATTCACAGGCACCAATGACGGCCCATTTTGAACATTCATCATGCCTATAAATAAACCATGAATTTCCCCAGATAAAAACCACTTCTGACATTTAGTATGCTAATTAGTCAAGTCTCAGGTGTGAGATGCAGATAGCTGAACACTTGTACTAGTTACCTTCCAGAAAGTGGCATTTTCTGATCGCTTGAGGTCCATCTCCTCAATTTCCATAAAGGGGCATTGCCTGGCCATTGACTCAAAACTGAAGCTAACAGCCGTGTCTCTGATAGGATCCTGTTCTGCTGGAACATTTTCCAACTTCATAACCCGAGCTCAATTTTTATTACTATTAAACATTGTGACACAGCCTTTAGAGCAATAATCTGTGGCACAGTAAACAGTAATGCCTCCCTGGTTTCATTTGTCGTGATTGTGTGCATCTTTCCGGGAGTCAACGTTCCTTTCACCAGCCATTTCATGTGACCTCATCAGGATAAATAGGCAAACACTGTTCGTGGTAGAAGTCTTGGTTAATTCATGTTCCTTTGAGGACTGTTAATTTGAAACACTCGAGATAGAAACAGTGACAGGAACAAAGGAGGTTTAAAGGATAAAGAACGCCACTGTGCTTTTCTTTCCCTTTTTAATGCTAGTTGCTAAGCATTAGAATTGTGAAAACTATTTTTAAATTTGAAAGCATTTTCATTATCTTGCTCTTATGAATTCATAAGTACACAGAGGCAGATCCTGAAACAGTGAACAGGATTTGACACTGAGTCAAGAGAAATAACCATTATGGCCAATCTTCTAAATAAGTGTATTCCCTGCTGGCATTCCAGAAAAGCCCCGGAGAGGCAGCCAGGGGCTACAGAAACATGATTGTCTCTGAAGCTTGCAGTGTTGGGGGAAGTCAGCTAACATTTGTCGAGTCATTATGTGTCAGGCACTGTACCGATAACTTATATTCCCTATTATTCTAAATATATTCAAAATAATCTCATTAGGAAAGGCAATGCAGTACTGTTATGAGATCAATCCTTAAAGCTTTCCCAAGTCAGCCTGATGATGCTCTGGAATTATTGTCAAACTGTGTGTGTGTGTGTGTGTGTGTGTGTGTGTGTGTGTGTGTGTGTGTGTGTGTTAATGGCTAGCCAAGAGAAAAATATTTTTATTTTCATAATTTTACTTCATTTCCTTTGACTATATTAGCAATATTACCCAAGGGTTCTCACAAATTAGGTTGGTGCTCTACTGTGAGCTACATACATTTCAGCCAGACATCTATAAAATTTCAGATATCAAGTGCAGCTTTTCCACATCAAATCATCTATTAATTCTCCCGGAAAGCAAACCGGGTATTATAGAGTTTGCATTGGGCCCCACAAATCTACCTCTCTTTTCAACAAATGGATGTTGTGAATTCCCCAGGTTCCTTACACTGATGCAAACTTGCTATAAACCAGGGCTCCTAAGATCCACTTCTCAGGCTTGGTAACTTGCGGTAACTACTCACAGAAGGAGAGGAAAAGCTTTGCTTACTATTATCAGTTTACTATGTTGATGCAAGTCCACAAATGGACGATGTGCATAGGTATAGAGAAAGGGCATGTCCCCTGTGTGGCGACAGAGCATGGGACACCCCTGCCTTCTGTAAATGTACTGCTCTCCTAGTCAGCATTCCATGCACTGATTGACCAACCAGGAAGTTCTCTAGCTGCCATTACTTAAGGTTTGTAAAGCGGTCCCATGGCAATGCCTTTGGTGATTTCATCTACCCTTCCCTCACTTCTTCTTCCCAGCTCTCAGCAGACTTAGGGGACAGTGATGAGTTTGATACATTGATTTCATGCTTGTGTCCCCTATAGGCAGTCCCCACCCTGCAGGACTCATTGGCATAAACTCAGGTGTAGTTGAAAGGGATGAGTTATGAATTACAGACCATGCCCTTCCTGACACAGCACTTGGGAGTTCACAGCTTCTGTGCCAGGAACTGAAGTCAGAGAGCAAATATATAATTATTACATCACCTTGGTATATTGTCACCATGAAAATGTAGTATCTGTTTTCTTACTGTTAATAAACCAGCATTTCTAAAATGAAGATTTATTATAAGCTAAATTGATGTTGGCCATCATACTGAAGGCCTATTATTCCCTCTCCACTTCAGAATGTGATTATATTTGGACACGGAACAATTAAAGAGATGTTACAATGAGGCTATTATAGTGGGCTCTGATCTTGTCTCACTGTATTCTTAAAGAAGAAATTTTAGCACCAGAGAGTCACCAGCAATGTACACACCTAAAGGAAAGGCCTCCTGGGACACAACAAGAAGACCAGGTGTCTTGGTTACTTTCCTGTTGCTATGAAGGGACATCACGACCAAGACAACATACAGAAGAAAGCATTTTTAATTGGGGGCTTGTTTATGGTTTCAGAGGGTTGGTCCGATCATCTCGGCAGGGAGTATGGTGGCAGGCAGACATGCATTGCATCGCAAGCTTACATCTTATCTACAAGCTGGAAGCCAACCTCCACCCAGTGACACACCTTCTCCGACATGGCCACACGGTCTAACCCTTCCAAAACAGTCTACCCACTGGGAACGAAGCATGTAAACATATGAGCCAATATCTCCCATGCAAACATCAGTATACTCTGCAAGTCTAGGAGAAAGGCTTCAGAGAAACCAGACCCGTTGCCTGCATTGGGCATTGCAGTCTCCAGAACTGAGAAAATGAAAGTTTTGTAGTTTAATCAAGCTTTTCTGGTATTGTTGTGGCAGTGCTGGAAAACTAAAATGAAATATTAAGTACAGTTATCCGCATGCTAGTACTGACACCAATCAAATATCATTAAACTCTTCCATTATCAAACAACTCTAATATACAAGAAGATGAAAATAATTCCAAAACAAAAGCCCTTCTAAATGACAAAATAACAAATGGGATGCCTTTTTAGGAGCATAAATAATGTGTCTGTGGAACAGAGATAATGAAAGTTGGCACTGGGTGCATTTATCTATCTATCTGTCTATTGTGCCATCTGTGCCCAGCCTAGGTAACAGAAAGACAAATTTAGTGCTGTCCCATCCTTAACGGGCTCAAAGGCAAACCATACTTCATTCATTTTATGAAAAAAAAAATTCCTAAGTCAGGTGGTGGTATCGAACACCTTTGATCCCAGTCCTCGGGAGACAGAGGCAGGTGGATCTCTGAGTTTGAGCCCAGCCTGGTCTACAGAGTGAGTTCCAGGACAGCTAGGGGTACACAAAGAAACTCTGTCGTGAAAACAACAACAAAAATCCCTAACTGCTCAGAGTGGAGACGACTTATAAGTTTTCTCATTTCTCAGAGGGCTGAGAAAATGCAAGCTGAAGAACATTCAATGGCAGTTCCAGAAAGACACTGGTCTAATGAACCATTTCCTCCATGCAGTGAATTCTGATGACAGTAAATGTGGCACTGGAAATGACATAGGCAAGCCAATCCTTGTTAAAAGTTAGAGGATCTTTGCGTATCCCCTGCGCCTTGACTGTCTCAACCTCCAAATATTCATTTTCCTTAGAATCTCCTCTGTCTGACCACATTGTCTGAGCCCTGCCATCTCCATTCTAGACGGCTTTGGCCTTCTACCTCTGGAATCCATTTTTTAGAGAATAGAAGAGTGATAACTTTTATTTATAAAACAGATTGTGTCATTCTTGTGTTTAAAACACTTTATAGAGCTCCTATTCAGAATTGGAAAAAAAAATATGACTGCTTCTTCCCCATTGCCTGTAAGACCTCTGTGTGCCTCTCTCTCTAACTCCATCTGCAATAACCATTTTCATGACTGCTTCTTTCTCTCCCACAGGCAAGGAATGCTTCTCTCCATTTTAGGTTTCTTTGCATCAGAGAACATCTGTCTGCAACGCTGTTATCCTAGATGTGTATATGCCTTCGACTATTGTCGTTGCATTTCAGCTTAGATATCATCTCCTTAAAGAGACCTCTTCTGAGTGTGAGTACACAATCTAGTGTATCTGCTGGGGTTTTTTGCTTTTACTCTGGTACTTCTCATGAGCTGGTATCTCCTTGTGTGTTGCTTCTCTGCCCACGCCCAGATCCTCACCAAATGGAAGCTCTCTGGGAGTCATGCTTCCTGCCTGTTTCACTGCCATATCCCAGCATCTAAGGTATGTACCCAGAGTGAACTGGATAAACTGTTTTAATTGGAGCTCTGTTAGAGATAGGCAGGTAAGACCATGTTTAGCATTATCACTGCGATCCACAAAATTGAGATATAAAGAAATCAGACTTTTTCTTTCTTTTCTGTTTTTGTTTCATTCTGTTTTGTCAGAGCTAGGGATCAAATCCAGGGCCTTACACATTGGAGGCAAGCATTCTACCACTAAGCTATAGTCTCTCAACAATTCGTATTTTAATTGTTCTTCAAGGGAATATGCACTCTGAAGTCACTGGTCACACAATGTTAGTATATTAGGCATACAAGAAGCACTTCTTAAAAGTGGTAACTTTAAGAGAATAAAAATACCATCTAATCGAAAAGAACCAACTGATTTTACTCAGAAAGCAACTTCACACACAGGTTCAAAGGGCTTAGTTTCTTTGGAATGAGCAAGTGTAGTTTTTTTTTTTTTTTTTTCTATTCTTTGGGGGCCCATGACCCAGCTCCCAAATAAGTACATGGAGACTTACTCTTACTTAAGTATGCGGGCCTTAGCTTGGCTTGTTTCTAGTCGGCTTTTCTAACTTAAATTACCCCATTTCTCTTTAATTATGTTTTGCCTCTGGGCTTTTTACCTTTCTTTATTCTATCTTATTCCATGGCGGGCTGTGTGGCTGAGTGTCTGGCCCCTGGTACCCCTTTCTCCTCCTTTTATCATTCCTCATTCTCTTCCCTAGATTTCTCCTCCTATTTATTCTCTCTGCCCACCAGTCCCACCTATTTCTCTATCCTACCTAGCTATTGGCCATTCAGCTCTTTGTTAGACCAATCAGGTATTTTAGGCAGGCAAAGTAACACAACTTTACAGAGCTAAACAAATGAAACAGAAAAGAATGTAACACATCTTTGCATCATTAAACAAATACTCCACAGCATAAACAAATATATGTTTTAAATGAATATTCCACAACAAACAAGTTCTTCCACTGTAAGTAAACATTGGAGCCATTTACATGATAGACTCTTTAGTACAAATGAATACAGAGACCAGAACTCAGTCTTATGAGGGAAAGCCTCCACTTCCTGGATACTGGTAATAGTCACAGGGCTGTAAGCCTCATTTTGTTCATAAAATCTTCCAAACCCAAAGTTTTCTAAGTTGGTTTTAACTAGACATAAACTAAACATTTTGGAAACTAGTCACACTTTGGGGATTTAATTGACTTGTCACGAAAGACTAACCCACTCTTCAAATGACACACAAGTTTTGAGTGTACTATTGTCATAAATCACTCTATGGTTTCACCAGGATGGTATGTGCTGTGGGATGTTTTGTATGCTGTGAATATGTGTTGCTCTTATTGGTTGATAAATAAAATGCTGATTGGTCAGTAGCCAGACAGGAAGTATAAGCGGGATAAGCAGATGAGGAGAAATCTGGGAAGAGGAAGGTTGAGTTAGGAGTCGCCTGCCAGACACAGAGGAAGCAAGATGTGAAGGCAGAACTGAGAAAAGGTACCAAGCCATGTGGCTAAACATAAATAAAAATTATGAGTGAATTTAAGTGCAAGAGCTAGTCAGTAATAAGCCTGAGCTAATGGCCAAGCAGTTATAATTAACATAAGCCTCTGTGTGTTTATTTGGGGGATGCAAGTGGGAGAGATTTGTCCGGACCTGCCTGTCGGCCAGGACACATGAAAACTTCTGGCTACATTTGGCTGCCCAAGGTGGAGCAAGAGTTTCCACCTAAAACCTGAGAAAGCTTTAAAAAAAATTCTAAAACAGAGCTGAAAACAGCTTCTTAGTTGTGTCTCTCAGGCAAGCCATGAGCTACAGTATGTTGGGTTCACGGTGGCATGTGGGCTTGACCTGCAGCATGGCAGATTCCTGCTGTGGTATACAGAGACGTCTCCAAGCTATGCAGTATGCTGTGTGGTGCATTTAGCTTTTGCTAGTGCAGACCAAAAAAAAAAAAAAAAGGTTTCTGGGCAACATGCTTCTTCTTAGAGACACAGACATATTGTAGACATATTGCTACCCAGAGTGCTTCCCAGGCATACTTCCACCATGTTGGAAAGCTGAGGTGGGTGGAGCCAGCAGCCAAAGCTGCCATTTCAGTCCCAGTTATGCTGCAGTTTAAAGCAATAGATTCACAATAAGACAAATAGAAAGTTTTAAAAAATAAAGTTTTAAAGAAAAAGTAAAAGTAATATAAAAAGCCGCATAAAGATGGAAATAACACAGAGAGTCTAGATTATATTGTCTTTGGAATTTTTAACTTCAGAAAGACATTTGATTTTAAAAGCTGCTAAGTTAAACCTATATCTATCTATATCTATCTATCTATCTATATCTATCTATCTATATCTATCGATAGATATAGATAGATAGATATAGATATTATAGGTATCTGGACTTCAAAGTTTATGTTTCAAGGTATGTTACTTTGGAAAAGAGGTTCTGCTTTTGTTTCCACAGAAGATGAGAACCTATGGATTTGTTTCAGGTTAAGATGGATCAGATTTGATCAAGCTGGACATTCTGAACCTTAACAGATGGTACCTATCAACAAAGGCTGTAGTCAGTCTTCCTAGGACTTGAACATTATCTCAAATTTTCTCAGGAACCCCATAAGACTACCAGCGCCCCCTATCAGCAGGAAGTAGCCTAGAACACTACACCCACATTCCCCAAAAATAGATCATGGATATTTGTCTTTGTTAGAGATCGGTTACAAATTGTTATTGGTCATAGTCAATATCTTTCTAAAAGAAAAAAAGGAGATAGGATATAAAGGGTTAATTATTGAATCTACTTTTAAGAGCAACTTGTTTAAAATGTTTTACATTGCTATAGATTTTAATTTATTACAAATTTAAAGTTAATTTTGTTAAACTGTATGTATATTTCTACTTTTGTTTAAGGTATGTTTAAGCTATTCATTTAAAATTGTAATGCATAATTAAGAAATACAGATTAATAATTAGTCATCTATGATAATCACACTTATAGTTATGTCAGTTAAGTTTTCTAGATATACATAGATATAATTCAATTAGGTAGGTAATATGTTTAAGCAACTCATTTAAAATTGTAATGCATAATTAAGAAATACAGATTAATAATTAGTCATCTATGATAATCACACTTATAGTTATATCAGTTAAGTTTTCTAGATATACATAGATATAATTCAATTAGGTAGGTAATCTTCAAGCACTTCAAAGACCTACAGAATATGGCATTTAAAATGTTTTAAAAACAGACTTTCTGGACAATGAGACACATCTGCTTCTGGCAGCACCAATTACTTCAAGGAGAATAATGGGCATTAAATAAACTCATTATGGAGTTTGCTTTCTTTGTGGCAAAACTTAGCCACTGGGCAAAAAAGTGCCTCTGTCATTTCCAGAATTTTAGAAGTTGCTTACAACTTTTAAAACAAGAAGTTGCATTTCTTATTTACTTAGGTAATATTATATCTTCTGAGGTCTCTGATGTAGTTGAAGACTAAATAGCTATAGTTATAATTTTCCTTGGTTATGATAAAAGATAAATTAGATATGAAACTTTAGACTCACAAATATAGGATAGATAGAATATTTCCTTTAATTTTGCCAAATACAAATAGACTAAAATATTATAACTGTAATTCTTACTTGATAACTGTTTTGTTATATATAATTTTACTATGTTAAAATTAAAACCTTCCTTTTTGATTAGACAGAAAAGGGGAAGTGCTGTGGGATGTCATTCTGTATACTGTGAATATGACTTGCTCTGATTGGTTGATAAATAAAACACTGATTGGCCAGTAGTCAAGCAGGAGTATAGGTGGGCAAGCAGACGAGGAGAATTTTGGGAAGTGGAAGGACAGAGTCAGCAGTCACCAGCCAGACACAGAGGAAGTAAGATGACAAGGCAGAACTGAGAAAAGGCACCAAGCCATGTGGCTAAACATAAATAAGAATTATGGGTTAATTTAAGTGTAAGAGCTAGTCAGTAATAAGTCTGATCTAATGGACAAGCAGTTATGATTAATATAAGCCTCTATGATGCAAGTGGGAGAGATTTGTCCTGACCGCCTGCTGGCCAGGACACAGGAAAACTTCCAACTATGGGTATGACTTAAAACAAATATTTAAAACTTATATTAATCAGTTATTTGTCCCTTATACTCTAAGAGGTTAAAAATGGCAGTAAGAATTAATGATAATATCCAATAAATACGTTATTTTCTAGACTTACATATTTGGAAAGAAAACTTGTAATTTTCCCTCTTTTGCTCATAGACTAGGTCATTATATCTAAACTGTAAAATTATCAAAGGTCACAAAAGTTCTGTCACCAACAATGTAATGTATGCAGTCTTAATTTAACATACCTATGTGAATGGCCCTTGATCTCCTCTTTCATTACCAGAGCCTGTTGACTTGATACTTTACTTTTTTGTTGGTTATATTATTTTCTTGGAATCCACTGTGCATATGACTTTGTGCCAGTCCTTGATTTACTCATTAATTAATTAATTCATAACCTCATTAGACTCTTTATTACAATCATATTTCTGGATGTTAGAGGTTGATGGATAAGGTGTGACTGCCTTTAGGCCACAAGAAATAGTAAGTGTATTTTCTTCTATCCATTGGTTAGTTTTTTATTCCTCTGTTTAATAGAAAATTACCATGAGGTTTCAAAAGGATGATTTGTTGTGTTACTGAAGGGTTTTGTTATTTTAGTTTATTTGTTTATATTTTTTGTTTGCTTGATTCTTTTTCTTCATCACCACACAGACATTTAAATATGGAAACTCTAATATTATTAACTCTGCTATTTATATATTGGTGCACCAAAATTCAGTTTTGTTTTCTGGGCTAAGAATAGTTCCTTTCTGTGCATGACTACAGGCAATCCAAATTTATAGGAACTGTGTTCTCATAGCTGTTTAGGTCAGATCAGATTTCCCTGTGGGTGGTACTGCAGGCATTTGTTTGGTTCTTATGCCACTTCCAAAGCCTGCTTAGCCCACAAAAAAAGGTTTTAGTAATAGCACAGATCTAAACCCTGCATCCTAGATGCAGGAAGTCATTCGGACAGAAAGAGAAAGCTGTGCCATTTCCTAACCCCATCTACAGAGCCTGCACTTAGTGCTATTTGGAAATGAAAAGTTGTTTTTTTTTTTTAAGCAAGATTTTTCAAGTTTCAATAAGTATAGAAGTCATCTGAGGGTTTTGTTAAAGTGCAGATTCTGCTTCATTAGGCTTAGGATGGAATCTCCAACAGCATTTTTAGCAAGTTCCCAGGGAATGCCATGTGCTGGTCCTCTGATTGCAATTTGCAGGGAAGATTAACTAGTCATACAATTTCGGTCCCCACAGGTCCCTACTCCCTAAATTTGCTATAACAACTTGTCATCCCTCCTTCCCTTTAAGTTTCCTAAGCTCAAAATAATCACAAAACCCCTCTATTCCCATCTAAAGGTGTTTCCAGCTAGCTTCAGAAGAAAAAAAGAAGTAACCTTTTATTTCATCTTCATGTGACTAATGTCACACTAGCCCTAAAAATTCTGTAATGATTTATTTTAATAGCTCTAGGGATCAAACCCAAGTCTTCCTGTGTGCTTGGCAAGCACTGTACTACTGAGGCTTTTGGTTTGAAAAGGCATGCCTTAGTTAAATGGAATCTCCAGGGGAATTTGGAATATTGTAAGAAAGTAAAGCCAAGCTCTGGTGGTACAGGTCTGTAGGCCTAGCAACCTGGGAAGCCTGGGCAAGAAGACCGCAGGAGCCCAGGAATTCCAGACCAACCTGGGCAACACAGTGACAATGTACATGGAGTTCCTAGCCAGGGATGCTTTGGAGCCAGGATCTGCCACACTGTTGGAGGTGCATACCAGGACACAAGGCTCCTCAGTTATTTCTTCATCTCACCAGTAATCCCCTTTCCTCTCTCCTGGACTAACAAAGTCTTTAACACAGACATAGGCTGACTATTTCTCATGGCTAAATTCTGCCCCAAACAACTTGTGTTTATCGGGAAACTACTTTGGACAGACACTGTGATGAGTTGACAGAGGCACATAAACAAGCCTGAGTTCATGGCTGCAGTTCATGGCTTCACAGGGATGCAATTTTGCCAAAATTCTTTCTTCAGAATAAACTAAATTTCACATGTGCTATCACTTAATATACTTGCAGAAAACTAGCTAGGAGCCAGGGAAAGTTGCTGGGTTTTGGAGCTTTGGTTTTGGAGCCTGCATTAGTATTCCAGCTGGAGGCCTCTGGTCATCACTTTTACTTCTACCCGACCCTACTGTACCTCCACTTACCTCTCTGAGTGCTGTAGCCCACCTCCAGCGACACACTTCCTGCTTATTTATGAGATTTGTTGTCTGCTAAAATATATGCCATTATCCAATATAAATTAATTAAACTGCATGAAAAACTGCTGGTCTAATGTGGCCAACAGATTTGCTTTTTAATATTTGATTGGATTAATTTATACGGTCTAAGAATAAGAGTAAAGAAAGCAATTGCCACAGGCCTGGCTACTGTGACAAGTGTAGACCCCTTACCTGCCAGATACTAGATAAACGTCCTAAGGTCACTGGAGTCATGTCCCAGAACAGGATCATGGAAGCCTAACTGCTTTCTCTTCACTAACTGCTTCCATGTAAAGAGGCAGGCAGTTTGCCCTGCCATGCTCTTCTGACATTGCCATTTGTCACTCCCACCAGAGGCCCGAAGCAGTGAATGGTTCTATCCAGTCTTCAACCACCAAAAGTGTATCTCTTTGTAAATTAATTTATCTCGTGTATTTAGCCAGCGTACCAGACATCTGACCAGCACAGATGGCAAACAGAAAAGAAATAGGTAGAAAGATAGATGAAGAAACTTTCCTGAAGGAGTTGGCTCACGTGGTGACAGTGGCTGTCCAGCCTAACACCTGAAGGTGGGCCAGCAGGCTGAAGACAAGGGAACACCCAGGTTGTAGCTAAAGCCTGAAGGCTGTGTGTTGGTTAAATTCACTCATTTTGAGGAGGTGAGTTCTTTTCAGACTTTCAACTGATTGAATGTGACCCAGTCACACAAGAAAAGGCAATTTTTCTTACTCTTAACATTGAAGCCTACCAATCAGAATGTTCATCTCATCAAAATTATCCCCACAAGAGTATCAAGAATAATATCTGTTCACTTACCTAGTGACAAGCTAAGTTGACATGCAAGTTAACCACCATTCCAGGAACAGATGTCAACAAAGATCACACTGTATTTCAAAATAATATGGAACAGTGCCTCATGCATGAGAATTATCTTAAGGGTTCTGGGGACTGATCTGAGCCAGTGGCTAGAAACTTTCATCACTGTGTCTTCTCAACCCAGATTTCACATTTATGTTAATCCAATCAGGAAAATAAAACTTTATCATCTGGGTTGGACAGGGACCAGAGGAGGAGAATGGAGAAGGTACAGAATGTCTGTTATTAGGAAGGATTTTATTCTCCTACATATTTGTAGATGAATTTCTAAACAGTCTTATTAAATAAGAAACACAGAGCCAAATACAGGGGTAATAGCTGAAGAGATCACAGCAATAGTGAAGAGCCACAACTAGCCTCAACTTACCACCACGCAGTAGCTTGCCCAGAGAGAGCTTCTTCCCATCTAACCTGTGTTTTTATTGCCTTTCTGTTCTGCTTTCTCATTGGCTCTAAGCCCAGCCACATGACTTCCTCATCACTGCCTGTCTATACAGACCTCCAGGTCTCTATGGTTGGTACTAGGATTAAAAGCTTCTATCACCACGCTTGGGTGTGTTCTTGGCCACACAGAGACTCTGCCTGCCATGTGATTGGATTAAGGGTATGGGCTACCACTGCCTGACTTCTGTTTATGGCTCACTGTGTGACCTCACTATGTGACCTCTGATCTCCAGGCAAACTTTATTTATTAACATACAAATAAAATCACATTTCAGCACAATTAAAATACCACCACAAATATTCATTTCAAAATTACTAGGATCATTTAAGAATCTTGGAGTTGATAGTTCATGTGCTAAACTATAAAACATAGTGCAGGAGAAATATCCACTTTGTATAAACACGCTGTATTGAACTCCTTTTAACAACGTCTGATTCCTTCTACGTTTAGAAGTTAATGACACATTCCTGTTGACTCTGAGTGCTCCCTTTGCTGTTCCATATTCAGTCTGTTTGTGATGCTGCCAATGAAAAAGTATTTAATCTTAAAACTAAGATGGAGTCTTGAAACTTGCAAGGATGGAGAGCATGGCCAGGGTGACATCATAACTCAGATCAAAACTGTGGACTCTTTTAGTTCCACACAAACAAAGAATGGGAATTGACATTGGGCTCAAAACAAAATTATCACAGACTGCTCTTTGGATATGCTCTATTGGGATTTTCAGAATGAGATAATTTGTGTTCAAAATGTCACTGCATTGTGCATGCTTCCATTTATGTGAAGTACCACAGAGATAACCTTGTTTTTGAATATAAAAGACGTTATTAGACTATGGATCACTGAAGTCTACATTTCTCATATTATTAGAAGAATGAAATTTATCCATAAGGATGACCTATATCTCATATGCCAACTTAAAGTGGATTCTTATCTTATTAACCAAGTGGTGAAATTTTTCTGTTCTGAAATTTGAACATTTTTTTCCTTATAATACATTGGCAAGTTATGTCCAAATAAACTAATTTATGAGTTGGCATCATGCTCACACCCCTGGGCAAAAGGAGGCACAGAAGAATTACAACGGGGAGATAACATTAAAAATCAGCAGTGTGTAAATACATGAGCACCAGAAATTCAAGACTGACCCAAAAGTCCAGTACTCCGTGTAGGAGAGGGATTTCTCTTTCTGTCCTCTATCAACCTATGTCCTTCCAATTGATTCTTTTTTTAATATTTATCTATTTTGTGTGTATGGGGGCTCTGCCTACATGTATATCTGTGCACTACATATGTGCCTGGTGCTCTCAGAGACCAGAAGAGGATGTCAGAGCCCCTGGAACTAAAGTTATGGAAATTTGAGAGCTGTCGTGTGGGTGCTAGGAATTGAACCCATGTCCTCTGGAAAAGGATGTGGTGTTCTTAAATACTGAGCCCTCTCTCTAGACTAGCCTTCCTATTCTAGTCCATCTTTCTGTTAAATCTTGATTATTTCTGAAGGACAATCAAACGTGTGGCTGCTGGAGCCCCTATGCTTCAATCATCAACAGTTCCTCTGCTGTTACCAGAGACCAGCTGAATCAGCAGCATCTCAAAACAGGCTCCTGGGCAGATGACCTTTAGGGATGTTGTTGAGAGTTGACCCCCGAACCATGGCAAAACAATAAATGTTACATAAAATATACAGTAAATAATTTAAATTAGTTTATATTTATATCATATATAAAATACAGGTTCTAAGTGTCATTCAGTGGATATCATTCTTTATGGTGTCAAACATTTCTGCATATGTGTGAACTCTGTCTAAACACCTGTGGTTGTCTTTGACAGCACACAGAAATTGGATCTTCATAGCTCATGTCTTCTGGAGGTGGAGCATGGTTCTCTAAAGTCTTGGTCTGTACTAAGTGCTCTGAAAGGAAATCAACAAAACATTCAATGGCAGGTCAAGGGCTGAAGCTGTGCCTTTGAAGGATGTATTTTGTCCTTAGGCTTACAAGGCTTGCTTTGCCAGCAGAATAGCCTGGGTTCACTCCTCAGAGAAACCACAGAAGTACACTAACTATGACTTGGATGTGTTAGAGCAGAGAGGTGGCTTGGGAAGAAGGATGGCATCTTGGAACCTTCAGGAGTAAAGCTAATTGTACAAGCTGTGAATGCCAATGTCTCATCCAATGCAGTAGTGAGAAACATGGGAACCAACTTCAACCTTTTCGACTCACAGAACAGATCATACTGTAGCAGTGGCTCCACAAGGATCTCTTTCAGAGCAGTCTCATTTGTCCACAGAAGATGAGAATGAATCCCACTCACATCAGCAAGGGTGGTGTATCTAACAGAATGTGTACACAGATTGATAGCAGGAATACAGTGAAAAATCTGCTTGTTCAAGAATTCATCACTCTTTCTAGTGGCGGAGGAGGTATGTAGAATTTTGAAATTGGTTTCAGATGTGAAGGATATGGAAAGATGGATGCTTGATTTTTGTTGTTGGGACAAAATGCTTGAGAAAAACAACTAAGGGGCATGGGATGAATTTAGCTTGCAATTTCAATTCAGTTCATGGTTGACTGGATCCACTGCTGTGGACCCCAGGCCAGGTGGTAGATAACAAAGGGGAGGTTGCTCACCTCATGGTATCCAGGGAAACAGAGAGACCAAGAGGAAGCCTAAGGACAAAACACATCCTTCAAAGGCACACTCCCAGGGACCTGCTGTCTCCCACTGGTCTCTCCACGATAGCCTGTGTGGCATGAAATCATCGATGGATTAACCTACTGATGAAATAAGTGCCAACATCACCATCCAGTTATCGATCTCTCAATGGTTTTGTCCATCAGAGGCCAAGCATTTTCAAGGTAACCGTTATATTTAAACTGTTCAAAAAAAAAAAGCTCTTTCGCTTCTTATGCAGAGAAAGGAAGCTGCTGAAGATGTGACTTAGAGTGTATGCTATAGTTTGGGTGTAGTTTGAGTGTGTTCAGATGTCAGAAACTCGGTCTTCAATTTGATGTTTTTATGTGATGGAACCTTTAAAGGGTGGAAAGGTGGAGCCTACTGAGAGGCAATTAGGCTACTGTCCTTGGCAGAGATTAGGAAAGATTTGTGTCCTAAATTGATTATTGCAATAATAAGATGCTCTGGGGTCTTTATTTTAAAGTGAAACCTATGTGGATTTGTAGATTACTATGTGATAAAGCAGATACACACTCTGGTGGGAAAGAACAATTCCCCGTACCAAGCTGTGTGTGCATGAGGGAGAGGGGACAGAGGTGGGGGGACCTTGATGTGGCCATGGGAACAGCGTGATCCTTGCTGAGACTACTGCTGGTATTGCTGCTGCTGCCAAGAACTTTCTCCCCACAGTTGTCTCCTCTGTACCTGAGGTGCCTCTGGAGCTGGGATGCCGTTAATGTCCTCAAAACAAAGCAACTTCCTCCTAGTTCTTGAAATCCAGGGGTCACTGCCAAAGCAGCAACAGTGTGGGCTGAGTAGGAAAGAGGAAGTGCTTAGCAGAGAATTCCTGAGCCATTGGTAGGTGATGGTAGCTCCTCTGTGCCCTTCCAGGCAGCAGTCCCAAGGAAAGCACTTTCTTCTGGATCCCTTGTCAACTGTGAGTGTGTCAGCCCCCGGGAAACTGACAACAGAGAAAAAAATTTCCAAAGAGTGGATAATGCAGAGTAAAAAAAAAATCCACATTAAGTTTTGAATAGTACCAACCACCCAGAAATTTTGATTACTTTCCTGAACCACACACAGATTATACAAACCAGTGCTGATACACATAGAAACCTGTACAGCCTGCAGAATTTGTGGGAAATGAACACTATCACTCTCCAAAAGTTTGCTATTCATAGTCAGAATGTGAACAGTGACCGAGTATCCACGTGTTTGCCCCTGGTTAGGCTGCTTGCGTATTGAAAGCCAGGCTGGCTCTTATTCATCATTGTCGGTGGGAAAGTGGCATTAGTACAGTGCCTGGCACACAAACTCCCAGTGAGAGCAGCAGAAAGAAGCCTGGGAAAAGACTGTGCATAACTATTGTAAAGCGCCTTGTTCAGACTACAGATAAACTATTGGGTGTGTTTAATATCCTGTGTGCCACATCAGTCCTCCTGAGTCTGTTCCCATTGGATAAAGTGTAGAAACTTGAAATAGAAATACTTTATTAAGCAACTGGCAATTTCACAGACATTGTGCATTCTGTAAATCCCTTTTTGGAAGGACCAGTAATTAATTAAATCAGAAGAGCAAAAAAGTAGAAATTATAACTGACTGTAAACTAATAACCACCTGTCTACAAAACACCCTCCTTCCTCACATCTTGTAGCATTTGCATCAAGTGCAGTACATAAAATCATCCTTCCAGTATTAAAGATGAGTGGAGTTTATTTTTCTGATAGATTAAATGTATTCTAACTTTTGCATAAACATAGAAATAGAAAAAAATTATTTGTGGTCCAGGTGATTGAATCCAGGACCTCAGGCATGTTAGGCAAGCACTCCACCAATTAGCTGCATCTTCATCTAGAATTTTGTGTGTCAAAGGTACTTTTGTGCAACAATAATGGTTTCCTTCTATAATATTAGGTAAAATTCCATAGTCAATTATAATTTACATTTCAGAAGTGAAGCATATATTGAAGGTAACTATTAAAGGGACTCTATCATGTTAAATTTAAAGTAGGTATCTATATCTATCTATCTATATATCTATATATAGAGATATATATATATAGATATTTGTCATATTGAATTCCAACAGTAACATTTATAAATTTAAGATGTATATTTATATATACATATATGAGAGTTTTGATATTCAATGATAAGGATATAGTATCTCTTTGCTTGGTATTGTTCAGAGAATTTGTTTTATTTGATTCTTTGAATCATTTTATATTCATTATATTGCATTCAGTTTACAAATTGTACTACTGCTGATATCTTGAGCTCCAAATTTTAAAATATATGATGAAACAGGGTAACAAGTTGATAAAATCTAACACCTCATAATTTTGTATCTTAGCTTTTGCCTCCTAAAGACAGTAGATTATCTTTGTAAGTAAGAGATATCTGAAAGACATGTGAAATTTTGATTAAATGTTCAATTATTTTAAGACTTGTTGTGCTCTGCTATGCAGAGATGATGGGTCTGCAGCCCCTTTAATTAGTCAAAAGAGGAAAGTTAATTACATATAATTATAATTGCTTCAGGATAGGACATCCATGTATTTGTAGTGCTGCTAGGTAGCCAATTTTGCCAATGATATTCCAAGAAAGCTTTTGTGCTCATGTTTCTGATGACATTAACCTACCCCTCCAAATTTGCCAACCAAAGTCTATAGATTTTAATTGAAAATAAGTAGTTCTATTTGCTTTTTTATTTCATTTTCTTATCGACTGAAAATTTTATGTGTTATGCTAGTTTTACACCGCAAGCTGGAGTCACTTGAGAAGAGAGATCCTAAATTGAGAAATTGGCTCCATAAGATGGGGCTGTAGGCAAGCCTGTAGAACATTTTCCTAATTAGTAATTGATGTAAGAGGTCCCAGCCCATTGTGGGTGGTACCATGCCAGGGTTAGTGGTCCTTGGTCCTATAAGAAAGCAGCCTGACATAAGAAACAAGCTAGTAAGCAGCACTCCTCCATGACCTCTACATCTGATGCTCCTGCCTCCAGGTTCCTGTCATCTTTGAGTTCCTGTCCTGACTTTCTTTGATGATTGTGATGGCTATTCTTGGTTGTCAAACAACTACATCAGGAATGACCTACAATCCAGAAATGGAGGGCACACCTGTAAAAGATTATTTTTGCTTGCTTTGAATCCACTTCTAGTCTGGACCTTTGAGGAAAGAAGGACCTTAATAAAAATACCTAAAAGTTTTACTGTTAACTTTTCTCCAGCTCTTGCCAAAATGGGCCTACTGCCTTTAAAAGTGTAAGTATACACCAAGGGGAAGAATTTTAGAATTTGAGAAAGGAATCAGAATTTCCAGGGTCTGTTGGATACTGGTTCTGAGTTGACACTGATTCAGGGAGGTCCCAAGAAATGTTGTGGCCTTCCAGTTAAAGTGCAGGCGTATGGAGGTCAGAGGATTAATCCAACTCAGTGGGTCCCAAACTCATCCTGTGGTTATCTCCCCAGTTCCAGAATGTATAATTGGGATAGATAGATACACTTAGAAGTTAGCAAAATTCTCACATTGGTTCCCTGATCAGTGAAGTGGGGGCTATTGTGGTTGGAAAGGCTAAATGGAAACCTTTAGAGTTGTCTCTGCCAAGGAAAATAGTGAATCAAAAACAGTATCATATCCCTGGAGGAATTGCAGAAACTGTTGCCACCATTAAGAACTTGAAAGATGAAGACATGGTATTTCCCACCATAACTCCCTTTAACTCTCTTATCTGGCCAGCGCAGAAGACAGATGGATCATGGAGAATGACATTGGACTATTGAAAACTCAATCAGGTAGTGACTCTGATTGCAGCTGCTGTACCAGATGTATTATCCTTACTTGAGCAGATTAACACATCTCCTGGTATATGGTATGCAGCTACTGATGTAGTAAATGCCTTTCTCTCCATACCTGTCTATAAGGACTACCAGAAGCAATTTGCTTTCAGTTGGCAAGGCCAACAGTATACTTTTACAGTTAACTCTCCTACCCTGCATCATAACTTAGTTAGAAGGGATCTTGATCATCTGTCTCTTCCACAGAATATCACATTTGTATACTATATTGATGGTATGCTGATTGGACCAAGTGAACAGGAGGTATCAGCCACTTTAAATTCATTGGTAACTCATATATTTTGAATTCATAAATTTTCAACTCATTTATTTCCCAGCAGAGGAAATAAATTAGGTGTGTATTACTTTGGCCCACATACCAAGTGACTCGGAAAACTTTGAGTGGTACCTAGAACAGGAGAAGGCTCTTCAACAGGTCCAGACTGCTTTTAAGAATGTTCTACCACTTGGACCATATATCATCTAGTAGACCCTATGGTATTTGAGGTGGCAATGTCAGATATGGATGCTGTTTGGAGCCTTTGGCAGGTCCCTATAGGTGATTCACAGAAGACACCTTTGGGATTTTGGTCAAGGCTCAACCTTCATCTGTAGACTGTTCTCCCTTTGAAAGACAACTCTTGGCCTACTATTGGGCCTTCACGAAAACTGAACATTTGACAATGGGTCACCAAGTTATCATATGATCTGAGCTACCCATAAAGAACTAGGTGTTATCTGACCCATCAAGTCACAAAGTAGGATGTGCATAGCAGCAATCAATTATCAAATGCAAGTGGTTGGGCTGGAGGGATAGCTCAGCCGTTAAAGGCTAGGCTCACAACCAAATGCAAGTGGTATATGTGTGATCAAGCCCAAGCAGGTCCTGAAAGCTGAAGCAAGTTACAAGAAGAAGCTGCCCAAATGCCTACAGTTTCTACTCCTGTTACAATGCCATCTGCTTGCAAGCATACACCTATAGCTGTAGCTGGATTTTTCTCCAGTCCTGCCTGGCCCACAGTCAGGACAAATCTCTCTCACCTGCCAGTCCCACAGCAGCTCAAATCTAACCAAGTAAACACACCGAGACTTATATTATTTATAAACTGTATGGCTGTGGCAGGCTTCTTGCTACCTGTTCTTATATCTTAAATTAACCCATCTCTATTAATCTATAAGTTGCCACATGGCTCGTGGCTTATCATGGCTTGTCATGGCGGCTGGCAGCGTCTCTCTGCCTCAGCCTTCCACCTCCCAGAATTCTCCTCTCTCCTTGTCCCGCCTATACTTCCTGCCTGGCTACTGGCCAATCAGTGTTTTATTTATTAACCAATCAGAGCAACATATTTAACATACAGAACATCCCACAGCACTTCCCCCCTCTTTTTTTTCAAAAAGGAAGGTTTTAACTTTCGCATAGTAAAATTACAGATAACAAAACAATTATCAAGCAAGAATTACAGTTACAATATCTAGTCTATTTATAGTAACTAGTCTATTCATATTTGTCAAAATTAAAGAAGATACCCTATCTATCTTATATTTGTGAGTTTAAGGTTTTATATCTAACTTATCTTTTATCATAACAGGAAATTATAACTCTAGTCTTTAACTACATCAAAGACCCCAGAAGGATATACTAATACCTGAGAAATGGGAGAAGGATGCAAGCAACTTTCGGGAGTCTTGCAGGGTAGACAGAGACAACTGGCAGCCTGGACAGTCACCTAATGTTCCTTTGTAAAGTTGGGGCATCTGTCTTCAGCCCACAGGCCTAGAGTCTCTCAGTCATTTCTCTCTGTGTCCTGTAAAAACTCCAACTACATATAACCTCATGGAGTGTGCCCTATGATATGTTGACTGAGGAAGACTAGGCCCTGATTTACTGATGGCTCTGTATATTATGCAGGCACACAGGAGTGGACAGCTACAGCATTATTATAATCCCTTTCTGGGACAATTCTGAAAGATACCAGTAAAGGGAAATGTTCACAGTGGTCAGAAATTTGGGCAGTACACATGCTATTACAATTTGTTTGGAAGGAGAAATTGCCAAATGTGTGCTTGTTCACTGATTCAAGGGTTCTAGCCAATGGATTGACTGGATGGTCAGGGACTTGGGAAGAGCATGATTGAAAAAATGGTGAGAAAGACATCTGGGGAAAAAGTACGTGGATAGATCTGTGCAAATGAACAAGGAATGTGAAGATATTTGTGCCTCGTCTAAATGCTCATCAAAAGATGACTTCAGTTGAGTTCAATAACCAAGCAGATAGGGTGACCTGTTCTGTGGATAGTCAGTCTCTTTCCCCAGCCATTCCTGTCATTGCCCAATGGGCCTGTAAACAAAGTGGCCATGTAGCAGAGATGGGGGGTATTCATAGGCTTGACAACATGGACTTCCACTCACCAAGGCTGACCTGGCTACAGCTGCTGCTAAGTGCCAGATCTGCCAACAACAGAGACCACCACTGAGTCCCAGATATGGCACCATTCTCCAGGGAGACCAGCCAGCCACCTGGTGGCAGGTTGACTACATTGGAGCACTTCCTCATTGGAAAGGACAATGCTTTGTCTTTACTGGAGTAGATAGTTATTCTGGTTATGGATTTGCCTTTCCTGCATATAATGCTTCTGCCAAAACCACCATCCATGGACTTACAGAATGCCTTATACACTATCACAGTATTCCATACAGTATTGCTTCTGACCAAGGAACTCACTTCACAGTCAGAGAAATGAGACAATGGACCCATGATCATGGAATCTACTGGTCTCACCATGTTCCCTACCATCCTGAAGCAATCCTTATAAAGAGATTGAATGGCCTTTTGAAGACACAGTTATAGCACCACTTAGGTGGCAGCCTGGAGGGCTGGGGCAGGGTTCTCCAGAAGGCAATATATGCTTTGAATCAGTATCCAATACATGGTACAGTTTCTTCCATGGCCAGGAGCCATGGGTCCTGGAATCAAGGGGTAGAAAATGGAATGGGTCCACTCACTATCACCTCTAGTGACCCACAGGAAAATTTTTGCTTCCTGTTCTCATGACCTGAAGTTCTGCTGGCCTAGAACTTTTGGCTGGGAAAGGGGTGTGCTCCTGCCAGGAGCCACAACAAACATTCCCTTGAACTGGAAGTGCAAACTTCCTCCTGATTACTCTGGGATTCTGATGCCCTTAAACCAACAGACTAAGAAAAAAAAAGAATAACAGTGTTAGGGGGATGATTGATCCAGGTTATCATATGGGGATTAGATTGCTTCTCCACAATGAAGATAAGAAGATTATGTCTGGAGTTCAAGAGATCCTTAGAGCATCTCTTGGTGCTACCATGTCCTGTGGTTAAAGTCAATGGGAAACTACAACAGCCTAATCCAGGCAGGATGACCAAGGGCACAGACACTTCAGGAATGAAGGTATGAGTCACTCTCCCAGGAAAAGAGCCAAGGCCTACTGAGGTTCTTGCTGAGGATGGAAGAAATACAGAATAGATAGTAGAGGAAAGTAGTTATAAATACCAGCTAAGGCCATGTGACCAGTTACAGACATGAAGACTATAGTTGACATGAGTGTTTATGTTTTATTTTGTTAACAATGTTTTTGTACAGGTAGTTATGTTTTCTTTCCATTTCTTTTTCATGTGATGTAACATCAATTTAGAGAATAGCAACAGTTATCATAAGTTCAAAATGCTAATGTTACAGGAATGTCCCCCAAGAGACACTGCCACCTATTCTAAATTTTTAATGTATTTGCAGTTGTATGAGGGGCTGTTATATTGTGTTAGGTGTAATTATGACCTGCTTAAATAGGTAATGCATTTACTATTGTATGTGGCATAGTTCTATTATGTTTAGGTATTATTATGAGCTGGTTATTGTTTTCTTTCAGAAATTAATCATGACATAAGGAGGTATAATTGTGTCAATTTGACAGGTTGTAGACTTTTGATGGCTATTCTTGGTTGTCAAGGTGACTACATCTGGAATGAACTACAATCCAGAATGGAGGGCACACCTAAAAGAGATTATTTTTGCTTGGTTTGAAGTGGATGAGTCCACTTCTAGTCTGAACCTTTGAGGTAGGAACATGCATGCTTGTGATCTGAATCCTCAGGCAAGAATATACAATGTCTCTAATCTGGGCCACACCTTCTGCTGGAAGCCTATATAAGGACATGGAAGAAGGAAGCTTTTGCTCTTTGCCTGGTTGTCCTCACCTTGATGGCATATCCATTCCCTCACTGGCCTTATAGTCTACTTTGGAATTTCAGCATGTGGTGATATTTCATTTGTGCTGATATTTTATTTATATGTTAATAAATAAAGTTTGCCTGGATATCAGAGGTGATAGCCAGCTGTAAACAAAAGTCAGGTGGTGTAGCTAGAGTTTTCCTGCCTGGCCCACAGTCAGGACAAATCTCTATCACCCACCAGTCCTGCAGCCGTCCAGACCCAACCAAGTAAACACAGAGACTTATATTGCTTACAAACTGTATGGCCGTGTTAGGCTTCTTGCTAACTTTTCTTATATCTTAAACTAATCCATTTTTATAAATCTATACCTTGCCACATGGCTCGTGGCTTACTGGCATCTTCACATGCTGTTTGTCATCATGGCGGCTGGCAGTGTCTCTCTGACTCAGCCTTCCACTTCCCACAATTCTCTTCTCTGCTTATCCTGCCTATCCTTCCTGACTGGCTACTGGCCAATCAGTGTTTTATTTACTAACCAATCAGAGCAACATATTTGACATACAGAGCATCCCACAGCAAGGTGGTGGTAGCACATGCCCTTAATCCGATCACATGGCAGACAGAGTCTCTATGTGTTCAAGGACACAGCCAAGCATGGTGACACATGCCTTTAATCCTAGTACCAACCATAGAGACCTGGAGGTCTGTATAGACAGGCAGTGATGAGAAACTGAGGTGGCTGGGCTTAGAGCCAATGAGAAGACAGAACAGCAAGGCAATAAAGGCACAGGTTAGACAGGAAGAAGCTGGTTCTCTCAGGGGAAGATACGGTGGCATGGTGAGTAAGGTTAGCTGGTGGCTATCAATATTTCTCTGATCTCTACAGCTTTCACCCCTGTATTTGGCTCTGTGTTTCTTATTTAATAAGACTGTTTAGAAATTCATCTACACCAGCATCAGGGAGATGAGGGTAGGAGGCAAAGGTGGTGCTATGGAAAAACGGCTCCATTTGTCTACAGCACAGCTAGGGTAGAGAATAGTAAGGCATGCTTGAATGGTAATGGAGCCACAAAATTTAGAGCCTGATAGCCTTGGATTTTATTAGGTCTTGTTCTAACTATGGTGTCTGTGGACTACTGAGGGCATAAGAGATTCAAGTTCTGGTTGCATTTTTAAATAACCACTCTCATGACAGAAAGTCAATGAAGTAGGGAAAGGAGCCCGGTTGGAGAACAGTGTGCTGCCCTTTCAGGAAGTTAGGAGTGGACACTGCCAATCAATGCCCACCCAAAGTGCAGTATGACTGAAATTGATTTCCTTAAAACGAGGAAGAAGGAAACATTGTCACTAGAAAAGTCATTAAGTAAAACAAAAAGAATATTTAATATAACCTTTCTTTGATCCTTAGCCTTTCTGTTGCTTTGGAAAATATCTTGCTATGTTGCACAATTTCACCTTGGAATTCAAGGCTCTGGTGATCCTCCTTCCTTAGTCCCTGGAGTAGCTGGGACTACAGGCATATGCCACCACATACGGCTGTTTGTCCATGTACTTTGTATAAATATTTGAAGGAAAGCTGGCTTTTGTTCAAGGAAAATTTAGAGTTAGGCAGAGATTTTAAAGATGGCTAATGGGGACTTTTAAGAGTTCAGAGGTAAAACAAAACTGTCCCATATTGTGTGTTTAACCTTGCTCTGAAGCTTATCACTCCATATTAACATGATTTTGTCCTATTGATTACTGTCTTAGGGTTACTGTTGCTGTGAAGTGACACCATGACCATGGTAACTCTTATAAAAGAAAACATTGAATTGTGGTGGTTCTCTTACAGTTCAGAGGTTCTGTCCATCATGGCGGTGGGCATGGTGGCATGCAGGCAGGCATGGTGCTGGAGAAACAGCCAAGTGTCCTACATCTTGCAGGTAACAGGAAGTCGACTGACTGCCACACTGAGGGAAACTTGAGAAAAAGAGACCTCAAAGCCCACCACCACAGTGACACACTTCCTCCAACAAGGCCACATGTCTTAATAGTGCCACTCCCTTTGGGGGCCATTTTCTTTCAAACCACCACAATTACAAAGGAAGAGAAACACGAGATAGAAAAAATAAGGGAACTTTTCTATTGAGGTGAGAAAGACAAACTGTGGGTAAAGTGAGGAAGAAATGGAATTTAACGGGATACTGGGTGTATAACAAATATCAGCTAAAATGGAATTAACTGAGCTCGGGAAGAAACCCTTTTAAAAAATGGAAGATGGACTGGAGCAATGGCTCAGTTTGCAGAATGTTTGTTTTGTAACCATGAGGATCTGAGTTCAGACCCCAGAAACACCATAAAAGAAAAAAAAAAGTGCTGAGCTGACAGAGACAGGTGGATGCCAGGGCTAGCCAACCATTCCAGCTGAATCCCTCACATGGACATCTATGAGATCCTGTCTCCAAAGTTAATTGAAGATGCAGTTGAAGAAAATACTCAGTGCCAACCTCCAGCCTCTCCATTCACAGGAGAATTCACACCTACATGCACACACATACATACCTTCCCACACATGCACATATACACATACATATATGCCACACACCAACCAAAAATAGAAGACTACTACTTGTGCATCAACTTGACATAAGCCAAAGTCATCTGAGAGGAGGGAGCCTCAACTGAGAAAACACCTCCAGAAGACTGGTTGTAGGCAAGTCTGTGGTAGCTAGAGTTTTCCTGCCTGGCCCACAGTGAGGACAAATCTCTCTTACCCGCCAGTCCCATAGCTGCTCAGACCCAACCAACTAAACACACAGAGACTTATATTACTTATAAACTGTATGGCTGTGGCAGGCTTCTAGCTAGCTGTTCTTATATCTTAAATTAACCCATTTCTATTAATCTATAAGTTGCCACATGGCTCGTGGCTTACCAGTATCTTAACATCTTTCATGGTGGAGGCTTGCAGCGTCTCTCTGCCTCAGCCTTCCACTTCCCAGAATTCTCCTCTCTCCTTGTCCTGCCTATACTTCCTGCCTGGCTACTGGCCAATCAGTGTTTTATATATTAACCAATCAGAGCAACACATTTGACATACAGAACATCCCACAGCAGTCTGTTGAACATCTTCTTAATTAGTGACCAATGGGGGAGGGTCTGGTGCACTGTGAGTGCGGCCAACCCTGGCTGCTTGTCCTGAGTTCCATAAGAAAGCAAACCAGAAAGCACCAGTTCCTGCCCTGTTTTGAGTTCCTGTCCTGACTTCCTTCAGATGAACAGCGACATGGAAGGAAGTGTAAGGCAAATAAACCCTTTCCTCTCCAACTTGCTTTTCAGTCATGGTGCTTCAGTGCAGCAATAGTAACCCTAACTAAGACAATGGTATACCTTAATGACAAGGGGAAAAAAATGTAGGAAAAAGAAAAGGAAGGATTAATAATTGCATGGTGAGAATTCTTCTTGACCTCGCAGAAAATAGTGGGAGAACCATCGAAAACACAAATGACAGGTAGGAACACAAACTACTTATACCTGAACTAACTCATCACAACATAGCGCCTTTATTGTTTAGGGGCTATAAAGTATTAAAAGTTCCTCTGATTGTTTAAGGATCAAAATCACTAACATACCTTACACCATCCATTGGATTCAATGAATTTCCTACTCCAGGATGTGTTGAGATATCAAGGACAGGAATTTTGGTAAAGGATGATGACTTGAGATCAATTGGGAAAACATGTTCAAACTTTAATCCACAAATGGATTCAACCTTAATGAAATGGGAAATGGGGAGACATATAGCTCCTAATTACATACTTGTTACATATTCGTTTTACTATTGAACATATCACAAAACCAGTGCATGCGTGGATATGTGCAGAATGGATTTCCTACATCATTCTGGTTAATGATGTCATAATACAGGCAAACACCTATGCATGATTTTGCAAAAATTTCACTGAAGTATTCTATATGTAAAATATGTAAAATTACAGATAATGACATTTAAGTTCAAGCATACTGAATCAAGACAATATTCAAATATCATATAATACTTGAAATGTTACTACTTCATATCCTCTTCAACTTAATTTCTTTGAAAACAAAGAGGTAAACACATGCAAACCACAGCAGCATCTACAACAGTAAGAAAGTTCATATGTTTTCAAAATAATTACCAAGAAAACTGTCTTATATTTATATCTTTTCTGGCCAGAGAAATTATGCTAACAGCAGGCTAGCAAGAATCATCCCTAATTCTCATGAACATGATTCTAGCTGCAGTGTAGGCAGGGCCTTAAATACATTTCTCACTACTGCATCTATTTTTAATTTCCAATTCAACATGGAATTCTTAACTCACTGGCTCTAAGTTGGAGGCTATTTGCAAAGTCTTAGGTGAAACACTAAGCCTTTACTGAGTGCTTCCATTTTAACATTTCCCCAGCAATAACAAAAAATAGATCTCTTAAAAATCTGCTGAGTTTTCCTTCCTCAATATCCAAAATAAGTAGGTTAGCACACCAACTAGTTACTCAGTTAACCAGTGAATATCAGTGAGGTGTGGTTAAACAAAAGGCATGAAGTCAGTTACCTGTAGTGTGAGAGGGTGACACAAAGTAGAACCAATTCAGAACAGCAAACATTTCTTAACAGTATTTAGGACATTTTTATTCTTGTTTTTGCTTTCTAAGACAAATAATGCTTTGGTCTTATCATTCCTGGTAAGATTTCATGTCTGGGTATGAAAAATGCTCTTGTTATAAAGGAAGGCATCATCACTTGGAATTGTGCAGGCCAGTTCCAGGTGTGTTGTCACTCGGCACAAGTTTGAACATAATGAATAAAATCTACATGTTCAAATACACAAGCAAGGCACACTTTCTTCTAAAGTTCCTAACGGATGCATTTAAATAAATCTTTCTATAGGCCGGTATGGGTACGAAATCCAAATTAACTCCATTGTTCCCACATATCCTCAGTACAAGAAACAGCCTCCTTTAAGGGAGGAATTTCTCACAAATGTTCTTCCACAAACTAGATGATGGGACCATTTCCAATCTGGAGAAGCCAGAAAGCAACAAATAAAGAAATTCTTTGAGAGATTTTTTTTTTTTTTGAGACAGGGTTATACTATGTATTCTTGGCTGACCTTGAACTTAGAATGTACTTCAGGCTGGCTTTGTTCAAGATCTTCCTCTCTGGGCCTCCCAAGTGACTATGGGCATTAAGTCAGCATACTCAGCACGCTCAACTGTGCCTTTGCTTTTTAAAATGCCCATGGCAAACTATGATATGATGCTGAAAGAATACAATTACTTTGGGGGTACAGGTGGCTTGTTACAGGCTGGAAGGGCCCTGAGGGAGCCATTTACTGTGCCTGGTTATAGTAGTTGCATGAACATGAACATGTCTTCTAGCTGCAAACCTACAGTTAGCATCTTTTAATATGGTTATGATACATACTTCAAGCAAGTATGGATACTTCCATGCATATGAGAGTGTGAATTTATGTCTGTGTGAATATACATGTAATGGAATTCCCATAGATCTAGTGTCCTGGTTTCTTCTCCATTGCTGTGATAAACATCATGACCAAAAGCAACTTGGAGAGAAAAGGGTTCACTGCATCTTACCGGTCCCAATAACAGTTAATCACTGGGGGAGGCCCCAGTGGAAACTCAAGCAAGGCAGGAATCTGGAGGCAGGAACTAAAGCTGCGACCATGGAAGAATGTTGCTTACTAGCTTGCTCTCCACGGCTTGCTCAGCTTGCTTTTTTCATACAACTCAGGGCTATCTGCCACCTTCCCATATCAGTCAGAAAGCCCTCCAGACTTGCCTCCCTGCCAATCTTAGGGAGGCATTTTCTTAGCTCTTCCCAGGTGACCCAAGTTTGTATCAAATACACAAAATTAACCAACACATCTAGCAATCTCACTTCTGGTATATATCTGAAGAAACTCAAATCAGCATGTCCATACCTGTGTCTTCATCTCATCGTTACTCATAATTTGTAATAGACATCATTATCTGACAACAGATGAATGACAGGGTCAGGAAAATGTGTCATATACACTGAGGAGAACACAATACAGCCTTACCCCCCACCCCCCAAACACTTCATTTGTGACAAAATGAATTCAACATTAAGTTCAATACATTGAACAGGGAAGGAAAAACACTGTGATACTACTTTTATGTGGAATCTGAAAATATGATCTCCAAGTAACAGGGCAAAAAATTGGTCTGGGAAAAGAGGGGTGTGGAACCATTGACCAAAAGGTTCTGTATCACATACTGTCCTTGTTGCTATGATCAAATATCTGACAAGAAGTAATTTAAAGGAGGAATAGATTAACTGGATAACATCTGAGGAATATGATGATTTGAATAAGAATTGCCAACCAGCTCCCAAATCAAGGCACAGAGACTTAATATTTGTTATGAATGCTTGGCCTTAGCTTATGCTTGTACCACTAGCTACTATAACTTAATTTAACCTGTTTCTCTTTATCTATGTTTTGCCTCAGGGCTTTTTACCTTTCATTCTGTATGGCCTACTCTGTGTCTGGCTGGCTGGTGGCTGCCTGGCTGGCAGGCCCCAGGCATTTCCCTCTTTTTCTCCCTCTTTCTCTCTTTGGAGCCTAGATTTTTACTCCTACTTATTCTCTCTGCCTGTCATCTCTGCTTATCCCTCCTCTGCCTAGCTGTTGGTCATTCAGCTTTTTATTAGACCGATCAGGTGCCTCAGGCAGGCAACATAAAACAGCAACACATCTTTATGTAATTAAACAAATGCAGCACAAACAAATGTAACATATCTTTACATAGTTAAGGTAATATTCCACAACAAGAATGACCTCCATAGGCTTATATATTTGAATTCTTAGTCACCAGGGAGTGGCACTATTTGAGAAGGATTAGAAGGTGTAGCCTTGTTGGAGGAAGTGTGTCACGGGGGATGGTTTGAGATTTCAAAAGCCTATGCCAGGCCCAGTTTCTCTCTGTCTCTGTCTTTCTGTCTCTTTCTTCCTCCAAATCAGAATATAGCTCTCAACTACTTCTCCAGCATCATGCCTGCCTGCATGCCACCATGCTCCCTGCCATGATGGCAATAGACTAATCCTCTGATAAAACAAGCCCCCAGCTAAATGCTTTCCTTTATAAGAGCTGCCTTGGTCATGGTATCTTTTCACAGCAGTAGAACAATGACTAAAGGTCACAGTCCATCATGGTGGGGAGGCATGGTGGCTGGTCACATTGTATCATCAGACAGAAAGCAGAGAGAGCTGAGTACTGGTTCTCAGTTCATTTTCTCCTTTTTGTAAGTCTGAGATTTTAGATCATGGGGTAGTTCTTCCCATACTCAGGATAAATCTTCCCTCTTCTTTTAAACCTTACTCAAAAGACCCTTACAGACATATTCAGAGATGTGTTTCCATGGCGATTCTAAATCCAATCAAATTGATGAAGATTAACCACCACAAGTTCCAAGTTTCAGTTGGAGAAATAGGTTGAAATGATCTGTTGTCTGGATAGTGACTACCATTAGTAATATACACTGTATGCTTCAAAATTGCTAGAAGAATGAATGTTTAAAGCTCCTCCCATAAACTCACTGATAACTTGAAGTGACTAATATGTTAATAAGCTTGATTCAATCTTTTCCCAGTGTATGTACATACATAGAAGCATCACATTGCACATATATGTACATAAATAGTTTATACCAATAAAAATGCTTTACCTTTTCAATATCAGCCAAAAGATAAGGCATTTTAATGAAAATATAGGAAGTAGAGTTATAGGGATATACTATTCCAATTTTGTATCTGCTCTTGGGTTAGACTTGGGGAGAAAACACTTGCCTAGTGTATTTGAGGCCTGAGGTTTTTATCCATGATCCTGAAAAACAAAAGTCAACTCTTGTTTAATATCAACAAATAACATTCATTTGGCTAAAAGTCAATGTTATGTTTATATAGAAATTTATGATCCAATCATAAAGTGTTTTTTTTTTTCAAGTGAATTTTATTCTCTTCTTTGTTCAGATTTCATTTGGGCAAGAATTAGACATCTGATCTTCAGAGCATCAGTTCCGACACTGCCCACTCCTGTCCACCTTTCCTCTCCACACTCTTCTTGGTAAGAGAAAAATCACTCTGTTTTCCAAGTTGGGAGCAGCCATAAGTCTATTAACAGAAAGGACAGACCTGGAGTCAAACCTAGAACCATCTGCTAGGACTTAGAGTGTGTTCTGTACTGAGGGAGGAGCACCAGGACAACTCGGTCCTACGTATCTTTATGTATGGTGAATTTAGTGTTGTAGATTGGAGAGTTTTGTTTTCAGTGCAGAGAACAGAATAGGCGTCATGGTGAGAAAAGTAAATGAACAAACCTATGAAGAAGTTTTAGAGATGTCTGAGAAAAGAATCATCTTAAGCCCTCCTCTCTAATTATTTGTAGTTTAAAAAGCTCGGTGCCTCCTGTTTTGCTTACTCCTACCATTCTTTTTCCTATGTGTGTTTGTGTTGGGGCCACAGAGGTCCTTGTGCTCACAGATCAGCACCAGAGAAACCAGGAATGTGAAGCATGCAGAACTGTCTCTTCAAAGAAAGGGATGTATAACCTGTTTTCCACCCATATGGCTGGAAATGGATGTAATTAATAGCCCAGGGGACCTCTGCACTATCTGTAGAGCCAGGCCACACCTGCCCCCATGCCGAAACCCTTACTAATAGAACCAGAGGTGGTTAATAGCCTGGTGACCTTTGTGCTATCTGTATGACTGAAACCACACCAGATTGTCCCCCAGGCCCTCCAGATAATGCATGAAGTCTATTTATAGAACCCACCTTCATGTGCTTTGAAAAGAGTTTTGATATAATAATGCCTTAAGCTTTATTGTGCACATGGGATTATGCTACACCAGGAAACTTTTTCAAATTGTACTGTACTTAAATATGCCTAAAGTAAACTGACCAGGATCAGACTCTAGCAGTTTGAACCAACACCAGTTACTGAGTCATGTTGAGCTGGACTTCCTTCTCACCTCTGGGGGATCGTTACCTCTGCTGGCCACAGCATTTGCAGAGACCCCACCCCATTCATTTGAGCATTTGGTAGTCTCTGAAATGTGTTGAGCATATTTCACGAATTTAAAGATCTTTTACCCCAAATCAAAATAAAGTTTGCAATCTGAGAAATATAGTTCATGGCTATCACAGGAGAACTGCCATAATTATCATGCCAGGGCTAGTCATCTTATCTGAAGGAGTTCCGAAATAAAGCCTTCCTTCATGTATTTGGGACAGAGTTTACTCTATAGCCCAGGCTGGCCTAAATGAATGATCCTCCTGTCCATCCAAGAATGCATTCCTTAAAGAAGAGACAAAGATCTTTGTGTCTTGAAAACCCATGACCCCTGGAAACTAATACTGCTCCAGATCCTTACAAATGGAGCAAGGCTGGCCCAGCAGCTCCAGAGAAAGGCCAACTAACAGTGGTCATCTGCTTACCTCACCAGAGCTCGGAGGATTGGCTGCACCTTACCACACAGCTGGAAATGATGGCCAAAACCTTCACACATGGCGGGTGATGTTTGGAACTCCACATGCAGCTTGTGATTCACTGTCTATCACAAAGCTTTTGATGGCTGGCTGGACTCCAGCAGGCAGCTTGTGAGGTTGACCACCCTTTACCACTTTCAATCTTCTTCAGAAAGAAAGAGGCTTTGTTATTCACCACTTGCCGAGTGAAAAATGAAGAGTAAAAAACAAAGTCATCCTTTTGAGAAACCCCTGGAGGAATTCTGGCCCAGTAGTTACTTCTAATGTGGCTGTTCCTTACAGGTTCCTCTCTGGAGAGTTCTCGGTCGTTAAGTAACTGATCCTCTGCCCATGATTCTCAGGGAGAAACTGGTAAGGAAAAAAAAATGAAGGTGAGCTGAAAGACTTCCACAGCAATGACTTAATTATAATTTAATCAATAATTTACTGATCTGCAATAGTTTGTGGATACATACAGGCATGCACTGCATTTTGAATGAACACTCCAACCTGCCATTTTAGCTGCTTTCATCCTGAAATTATGGATGAAAAATAATCTCTGAATTAAGTACAAAGGTTAAGATAAGCATTTTTCAATGTTCTGCTGAACCTATTACTGTGTAACAAATTACTTCTAAAACTGAGAAGCTTAAAACAATAAAAATGAATTATGTTGGGTATGGTCAGGAATTCAGGATGACTTAGCTGAACAGTTCAGCTCAGTTTCTCATATGGTTACCATGTGATAGAGCTCTGATAATGCTTTATCTAAAGTTTACTTAGATGGTTGCAAATTAATGCTGCCGGAGGTGGGGGCTCCATTCTTTCCACAAGGACCCCTGGAGTTCCCTTAGTGTCCTCATGATACAACTAGACAACAGCTACTTTCCCCTAAGGAAAATAATATGATAGAAAAGAAAATGGAAACCTTTGAATGCTGGTCTGCCTTCTGTGCAGTGTCCTGTTGATTCTAGTGCTCAGTGATATTCAGTGTGAAAGCTCCCCAAACGGGGATGAATGACAAGAAAGGTATCAGAGAAGCTCACCTGGAGCCTGAGTACCACTGTATTCCCGGGTCTCTATTTACTCACATTCCTCCTTATCCCAGAACAGTTAGTTCATGGTCTTGTCATCAAAATCAGCTCCATGTGCCAATGAGACTCTACCAGTATAATTCCCCATATATGGCTCTTCAAGCTTTAGCTCTCCCTATCTAACAGCCTAGAGCTAACCTCTGTGCCCAGGCTCACAAGCATGCTCATCACACAATGGCAGTGCATGCACACATAGGGTAACTGCTATGGATATTCTCCTTTAAAATCGGGACACAAAGGGGGCCACATCTAGAGTACTTCTGAAAACCCTCCAGGCAAATGTTGGAACTGTAAATTCCCACATACACTGATTTTCAAATGAAGTCACATTCCCTTATGTCCACAATGTGCTGTTGGCACAGAGGCTAGATCTATTCATTGGGTAGTGTTGGAGAATGCATCTGCACATGGAAACACATGAGAATCTCTGTTTGATGGTTAGAAAGTCTTCCATTTTCAATGGTTTATGTTTTGTGTTAGTTAGATGGCAAATAGGTAAAATAACACTGTTTATGCATCACAACATCTGTTAAAGATCCTAACAGAAAGCGTATATAAGGTATGAGGTTCGTTCTTACAAAGCAGAATGTCTTCAGGGAGCAGCCATTTTATAGGGGCTTGTAGTTCTGCTTTCTACCTGTTAGTGAGGCACCTTCATCCAGATCAAAGACAGAACAATGATTTTTTTTAATTCATATTCGTCATCCAAGATAGTTCCAAGCTTAAATCCTTCAGCAGGAATTGAGGATTTACTAGTTATTAGACTTGTGGCCTTGGACAGGTTGTTTCCTCAGCCTCTTCTTCCTCTAATGGAGACACTGAAAGGATTAAATGTGATAATGGATGAGAAGCTTTGGTACACTCAGCCCAGAGTAAGTTCTGAAATTATTATCATTATCTAAAATTATGGGAATTATCTGATCATTTCACTGTTCTTTAGGGAAAGTTTTCCCATCTGTAAAATTAGAGGTTGCTCTTTATTTCTCAGGTTCCGCACAGCTCTTTAAACCTACAGTTTTCCAGCTGAGTTACCTGAGCAGCTCCCTTTTCACAGCAATCATTGCATTTGCCCAGCACTTGCAACTTCAAAATCTGTTCACAGCTATTATCTCTTTAGAGTCTCCTTGTTGTTCTGTGAAGCAAGAGTGCAAGGCAAGCAAGATCATCTTCATTTGAATAATAGGGAAATGAGATGATGAACAGTTATAACTTGCCCGAAGGAGCTGGTTGCAAAGTTAAAACTAGAGGAATAGGACTCTTAGGGGAAAACACGCACACACATACATACACACATACACGTATATATATACACACACATACAGACATAGACACAGACACACACCACACACATACACACACACACACACACACACACACACACACACACACACACACAGATGCCCCTTCTTCCAGGCAACATGACCTGGCTTAGTATTCAATCTACTTTTTTTCAACTCAGAAAATACAAGAAGTAGTTTTTACAAAGTTCCCAGGGAAGGATAAAGACATTGTTTATAAATAAATAGTTTTGACCAAGACCGAACAGTAGACAGGAAGTAAAGTCTATCTCACCTGTCCACACCCATCTGAAAAGGAACACTCACTGTGCCCTCTGCAGGGCACACTCTGATGTCATAGCTATTGATACCTCACTGTTATAGCCGTGAGCTCTGCCTCACTTTTCAACAACAGGATGTGAGTAACTGTTTACTCCATTAGCTTCTTCTTTGGCCATGGTTTCCAATTTTAGCCAAGATTTCAAGAGAGTGGTTGGGCTATTTCCTCTCAGTAGTCCTACGTAGAAAACCCGTCCAGAGCGAATTCAGGATGCATATTTGCTTAGCTCAGGTTGCTCACTGAGGTATGGGAACCAGCACAAAGAGGCTGAGACACCTGCAACCCTATTCTGTAGCATTCCTCCCACGAATGACAATCCTGCTCTGCAAAGGGCGCAAAGCCAAAATGGTCACATATTGGCTTTTCACTGATGGGAATATCTGTCCACATCCCAGTTTCAGCATGGCAAAGATTTCCTTAAACAAGTGGCACCAGCTCAATTAGCCTTTCTTTTTTTTTTTTTTTTTTTTTTTTTTGGTTTTTCGAGACAGGGTTTCTCTGTGTAGCTTTGCGCCTTTCCTGGATCTCACGCTGTAGACCAGGCTGGCCTCGAACTCACAGAGATCCGCCTGCCTCTGCCTCCCGAGTGCTGGGATTAAAGGTGTGCGCCACCACCGCCCGGCTCAATTAGCCTTTCTTTAGTCAAGGCACTTACTGTTATTTTAATTCCGGTCGATGATGGCTATCCCTGCTTTCAGTGTTTGCTGGGCATGGTCTGTGCTTATGGAATGATGGTGGATGATGAGACAGCTTTCTTTCTCATTTTAAAAATATGGCAAAGAACAAGTCATCGGGAAAACCCTGCTGGCTGGAAGAAGATGTACCAGACTCTAAATGACAATGTCAAACCCCAACTGTGCCTTTACCAAGTCACCTGCCCTTGCATTTTCATCTTAGGCTAAGGAAATTCTACTTATTTATAGAACACTGCAGGCATGCTTTTTGAACATTAGAGATGTTATATGTGTTTAAATAATAACTGTTGGCTGTGGCATAGTGCTCTTTTTGAGGAGCCTGTGTTGGGAAGTGACTTGTTGAGAGATAGGACATTTTAAAAAGCTTTTATTGAAGTGGCTTGATTAAAAATGTATTTCAGGTAATGCATGACTTTGGAAAACATTTCAGTCATATATATTAAAATTCTATTTTTACAAAGGTAGGCTTGGATAAAAACAACTCCTAAACACTGTGTATCTTAAAAAAAAATCTTAAATCAGTATTTCCTTAGGCACAACAGACACTGAATTCATATTGAGGTTAGAGTTTTCTTTCCTGAGGAAATGTTTGTACTGCTTAGTTATATATAAAAATTCTATTGTTGGAAACCAAAGAGACATGTGAATGGCAAGGTTTCTTTCACCTTGACTTTTAACCTTTTCCACGGGTCTCTACAGCAATGTCTGTGGAGGTGCTCCTCAGAGAAAGGCTGGGGAATATTCTACCACACCCGTAAAGAAGAACGGGGTGCCTCAGAATGAAGACTTCTCAAAAGGGTTGGATGTTTGGGCCAGTCTTCATTATCACATATTGCAAGAAGTAACTTTTAAATTTCACACCAGATTCCCTGCCTTGTCTGTGAAACTGAATAAGCATCTAGTTCATATTGTTCTTTACTATTTTATATAATTCCTATTACATGGTCTTTAGGGCCACAGAATTACAGAGATAAGTGTTTATAAAGTTGAATTACTTCACTAGGATGAGGAAAGAGAGACAGAGAGATGGGGAGGAAGGGGGAAGTAGGGGGAGGAAAAGGCAGAGAGAGAGAGAGTGTGTAGTAGAATATTATTTTAAGGTATGTTACTTTTGCTTATGTTGCGTTTGTTTAACTCTGTTAAGCTGTGTTACTGTGTCTGTCTAATATACCTGATGGTCTAATAAAGAACTGAATGGCCAATAACAGGGCAGTAGAAAGGATAGGCAGAGAGAATATATAGAGGAAGAAATCTGGGAGGAGATGAGGAAGGAGCCAGAGAAAGAGGAGGAGAACTCCAGGGGCCAGCCACCCAGCTACACAGGAAGCCACAGAGTAAGAAACAAAGAAAGTTACCCAGGAATAGAAAAGGAAAAGCCCAGAGGCAAAAGATAGACAGGGTGATTTGAAGTTAAGAAAAGCTGGCAAGAAACTAAGTCAAGTTAAGGCCAAGCATTCATAAAAAATAATAAGCTCCCATGTGTGAATTTATTTGGGAGCTGGGTGGAGCTCCCCCCACAAAAGAACCAAAAAAAAAAAAAAAAAAAAAAAAACCAACAACAAGAGAAAGAGAGACAGACAGACAGACAGACAGACAGAGACAGAGAAAGACAGAGAGAGGGAGAGAGAGATTACTCTCTGTCCAGATTAGGCCCTGATTATCCCGAAGACTGCAGCTCGGGACTAGCCTCCTCTGCCCTGTGGCATCACTGGTTAAATTCTAGAATCACAAAGCCGTTACCCATCTGAAGGGGTCAGACCTTGATCTCAGTATTGTTCAGGCTCAAGGTTTCCTTGAAAGCAGCACTAAGAGAGCTCTTCAATGTTCATCCTGTCCCATATGTGTTTTTTTCTACTACACGATAGCAGAGCTGTCTGTATCATAAGAGTTTAACGGAGCTATTGGACAGGATGAGATAAAATGATGATGGTTTTGTTTCTATTTTTACACTTGAGCAGCAATATATAACGTACGGGTTCTTTTTGATCATCTTCTTACAGACTTTTCAGAGTATCTTCCCCTAAAAGAGAGTTTTAAAGGTTGTTTAAATGACTAGTATCTGTTTAAAAAATAACTGTGGCTTCTCCAGAGGCTATGACATTTGAGACAATTATTCTCACAAATGTCTATCATTTTTATATGTAAATGACTCAGTATTTTGCTTGTTCAGAGGACTGGTATAATAGGACATCTGATGCATGAATACGTTCTTATTTGCTGATTATTGTGATAAAGCTTCTTCTGGTCAGGATCATAAATGTCAAGCTTGGTCTATTTCACCTGTGTACACACCTATGTAAGTATCACCTGGACTGTGACATGCATGCCCAGCACTTTGAAGTTTTCCTGTGCCTCTTTAGGCAATCAATATGGTGTCCCAAAGAGAACCTCTTCTGAACTCTGTCTCCCTAATTGACTTGATTATATTTTAACCAGCTCATCTTGATCTCATTAGAAAAGACCATTAATCCCATTTAGGTCCTGTCCCCATTGTATAATTTATCATCTGGGGAAATGTTTCTACAAAAGATTGCCTTCATCCAAGTTGTGCATTCAACCTACATCAGAAAACTGATATTAATCGGGCATAGTAGCATTAGCCTGTCATCCCAGGCCCGGGAAATGAAGGCAGAGGGGTTACAAGGCCAAGGCCAAGCCACTGATCCCAGCATCAGCAGGCAGAGGTAGACAGATCAGTGAGTTTGAGGCCAGCCTGGTCTCCAGGGTGAGTACCAGGACAGCTGAGGCTACACAGAGAAACCCTTGTCTCAAAAAGCAAACAAACAAACAAAAAACCTGTTGCTAGAGTTTTCCTGCCTGGCCCACAGTCAGGACAAATCTCTCTCACCCGCCAGTCCCAAGCCGCTCAAACCCGATCAAGTAAACACAGAGACTTATATTGGTTACAAACTGTATGGCCGTGGCAGGCTTCTTGCTAACTGTTCTTACAGCTTAAATTAATCCATTTCTATTAGTCTATACCTTGCCACGTGGCTTGTGGCTTACTGGTACTTTACATCTTCCTTATCTTGATGGTGGCTGGCAGTGTCTCTCTGACTCAGCCTTCCACTTTCCAGCTTTATTCTCCTCCTTGTCCCGCCTACACTTCCTGCCTAGCCAATGGCCAATCAGTGTTTTATTTATTGACTAATTAGCAACACATTTGCCATACAGAACATCCCACAGCAAAAACCAAAGCCAGGCAACCCTGGGCTACATAGTTAGGCCCCAAATGAAATACATTTCAATTGCCTGCTGTGTCTCTCACAGCTTGGGTCTTAGAACCCTGACTAAGGATGTTAAGGGAAAGGAAAAACCAAAACACACATACAGAAAAGCTGGGATCTGTTGGAGTGGCACCCATACTGCCACATTGGGTAACCACAAGCATTTTTATTATGTGCAGCCCAGGGAAGGGACTAGCTAGTATCAGTAAGGAGGTCTTTGTAGGTCTGTAGATGAGCAGTCTCAGGCTGGATACATCTGAGGGAAGGACACAGGAGTCGCAAGCAAGTTTTTGAAGACACTGGTCATTCACTTGCGCCAAGGCTCCCAAGGGAAGCTTTGTCCCTCCTCTGAGCCTCATCCAGGGAAGGCTTCTCTGTTCTAGTGGGGCTGAGGCACTTGGGTCTTTGACATGGCTACTCAGGACCTCCCTCACTCGGGGCTCCCTCTGCTCCCTACAATTGCCCTATGCTTTGTCTTGCATGTTTTAATTTCAGGGACGTTCACCTCCTTCTTACCTTATACCTGCTGTCTCCTGCCACCAGTGTTGTAGTACGTTTTCAAGGGAAAAGAACTGAGGTTTGTAACAGAGAGGGCAAATCTATGAAAGGGGTAGAAACCAAGGAGGGTTGAGAAGAGTACATGGGAGGGGGTGTGCACTGAAAGTCAGCATCTTCTTACAGGTTAGTTAGGGAGGGAGAGAAGTTGAAGGCCCACTGGGGGACCATCACTGAAAAAGAGAAGCATCGTGGAAAAACGTGAGTCAGGAGTCTGTGAAACTTGCCTGTCCCACTGAGTCTGTTCACTCGTTGGTCATCACCTCCTTAAAGAACCATGGCTTCTGGGGGCCCTTTCAGGACTGGCATCTGGAGCAGGAGCTGTGGTGTGCACTGGTGTGAAGAACCATAGAGAAGTCCTCTTTTCCAAACTGTCTTTCTGCATCAGTGGTCTATACAAACTTGTCCTATCAGTTTATAGCATGCTGTGTGCAAGCACTCCAGACACTATGCTGGTACAGAAGCCATCAATATCAGAAACTGTTCAGAAACCCTGTGGACCAAGGCCTCTCAATAAGGATCCTTTTTTCTTTTTTCCAAACAAACACAAGCAACATGATGTCCAGCATTCAATAGAACACTTTAAATTATTTCCATATTTACTACTTAAGAATTAGAGTATTCCATGAGGCTATGAATGTCAATCAGTAAAGGAGAATAGGTTTTATAAATAAATTCCCAAAGTATATATTTGTTTCTTTTTTTTCTGGGTATTGTTGTTTCTGTGTAGTATATTTCTGCTAAGGTCTACTTTTCAGTAGAGAATTTAATCCCTAAAACTAAATAAAATTATTTAAAAAGATTGTTTCCTCACTATGTAACACAGAAGCCCCAAATTTCAGAGTTTATTCTTGGAATGTTCTATAAATACTGCAGGTAAAACTGATAATGTAGAGTAACTGTAATATCTAAAAAGCAGACTTTTAAGTAAACCATAAATGTCCCAAGGACATTTTTTACATTTGTTTATTTTATGTGTATGCATTTGTGTCTGAGTGTATGTATAGGTACCATGTACATGAAGGAAGGAAATTTAAAAAAAACATTTATCTTGATTTTATGTGTATAAGTGTTTCGCATGCATACATGTGCACCGTGTGCATTCCTGTACCCACAGAGGCCAGGAGAGGGTATCGGATGCCCTAGACTGGAGTTATAGATGGCTGTGAGCTGTCAAATGAGAACTAAGCACCAAACCCAGATCCTCTTCAAGGATAGCTGGTGTTCTTAACTGCTGAGCTATTTCTCAAGCCAGCCAAGTTTATATTTTTGAGACAGAGTCTCATGTAAACCAACCTGGCCTCAAATTTACCGTGTGGTCAAGGATGACCTTGAATTTCTGATCTCTCCTGCCTCAGCCTTCTGCATGTGCCATGTCTGGTTTCTCCAGTGTAGAATGTCAACCCCTGGCTCGCCTGCATGTGAGACAAGCACTCCAACAAGTGACCTACTGTTCTGGTGGAAGCTCCATCTCAGCCCCTGGCACCCTGGTATCCATATACCCAAAGAGTCTGGAATGTTCTGGTGGAGGGTCTCCTGCCCCATCTCTTTCCTCAAACCTGCCCCCTCAAAGCCCACCAAACACGGCTCCTCCCCCAGAGATGCTCAAGACCACTTCCATACCACAGGGTATTTAAGCTGTATCCCAGAAAACAGACACGTGGTTTTTGTGGTCCCTCATCCGCATCTCCTCTCTGGGAGGCTAGAAAATCACCCAGGAATGCTTTACCCATTAAACCGGGGCTTTTTCTAATTTTGTCTGATTTGGTTTGATTTGGATTGCTCCACATCAGTGGAGAGGCTTATCGGGGTGCAAAAACCTTTCACCTACAACCCTAGCCCACAAAGCAATTTTAAGAATAAGAATTTATAAGTAAATCAACGTGGTAATTTCCTACTTCACAATGACAGTGCCCAAGAACAATTTTGAAAGGAAGAAAAATATCACAAAAGTTTCACAGGACCACCCTGAGAAACATATGAAGGGAAGAAATTATTCAAGTCTTTTACTTACAATTAATATTACCATGCTCCACTGAGCTACTTCTCTATCGGGGGCAAGTTTTCGAAGTATTGACTGCCCAGATTCCAAGTACCTAACAGCAGTGTAGGTGCTTGGAAGTCGTGTCTAACAAGAATGATGACAACTGATGTGAAAAAAAAGAAAAGAAAAGAAAACAAAAAGTTCACTTTATCGCCAGTGGCAAGAAGTACATATACAAAAGAGCTAATACACAAGTTTCCAGATACAAGAAATGTATGCAAAGGCATACCTTTCAAAGAACAGATCCTAAAGCAAGAAAGGGAATTAATTAGGGGAGTTGTTACCTTTGAGAAGACTGTGGCCCTAATGCCTAACTGTAAATGCCAGTCATGGTGGGCTATGAGTAGACTTGGTGATAAAACATAGGAGCCATTATTATAGTTTCCTCTCACCAAGCAGGACTCCTCCGCTGAGCCAGCACTTAGTTCTTAAATGTCTCTAGTGTTTCCCTGAAAGCTCCTGAAGGAAGAGCTTCCTCTCAGAAAATGCTACACTTTGTCTGGAGCCTGAACAATCCCCTCTTCCTTGTGGTTACAGGAGCAGAGCACTGTTGGTTTAAAGCCAGTCTGGTATGCATGCAGTTTGGGACAGAGTTTGATCCCTCCCACGGCAGACTTTTTAAGAATGTTGCCCAAGGGCACAGTGGCTGAGACTCATTAAAGGAAGCTGCTGTAAAGAACCAGGGTGAAACTGCCCTGCCCATTCCTCGGGCACAAAACTCAATGGGCTAGAGAGACCAAAGGTTACAGAAAGATGAGTTGGCATGACTCAGGAGGAAGGAGGCTGGCAGGAAGGAAAACTCTTAGCATGTTTTGCCAGATCAGCATTCATCTAGGCTGGAAACAAGGAAGGATGCGATGTGTTGAGGTGACACTCCTCTGACTCAGTCTTTTATCACACCCTCATCAGTGAGTCTCTTGAGTTTCCCCTTGAGCAAATAAAAGTTTTGCAATGATATCATATTTATGTTGTGTTTCTACTTATCCAATGCTTTCCTTCTTTGTTGTTTTCTCCCTTGAAATACACCCAGTAATGATACAAATGAAAACAAACAAACAATCAAGTCTACTTTTCATTTATTTTATTTTACAATATAATTTAATTCTACATATCAACCACGGATTCCCTTATTCTCCCCCCTCCCGCCCCCCTCCCCTTCCCCTCAGCCCACCCCACATTCCCATCTCCTCCAGGGCAAAGACTCCCCTGAGGATTGAGATCAACCTGGTAGACTCAGTCCAGGCAGGGCCAGTCCCCTCCTCCCAGACTGAGCCAAGCGTCCCTGCATAAGCCCCAGGTTTCAAAGAGCCAACTCATGCACTGAGCACAGGACCCAGTCCCACTGCCTGGATGCCTCCCAAACAGAGTCTACTCCTTTTTAAATCCTAGGCATTCTTCCTTGGGAGGCTTTTGAACAGAATAGATACTTGGGAAAGGTGGATGGAGGGGAATAGACAAAACTTCCCAAAGCAGAAGGAACCTGAAAAATCATTGTCATCATTTGCTAAGGTTATGATACAGCAAGATAAGAGGAGAGTTGAAATTAGATTTTAGTAGTTTGATTCCTAATCTTAGTGTTTACGATTTTATAAATCTGGAAGATGTCACAGAAATTATGGGGCACAGAGTTTTCAAATTCTTTTCACATTTTGTTACAAATAACTCATGTTTTTAAGAGTGTGGACTAGCTAAAATGTCCCTGAGTAAAAAACATGCAGTTCACCTCAGGCTGCAGCCCCAACCTTTAGCTTTCTGTTTCTCCCTCAGAGGCCATGGAGTTTTGCTCTAAGACAATTTACAAATCACTAATGCTTCCTGGTGTTCTCATTTAATTAATGAGAATGAGAATGCGGAGGCCCACTGAGCTGAGGTGGGGGCCTATTGTTCGGAACTCAGGAAGTTAATACCTGGGTAAGTCACTCTTCAGGCCTTGACAGTTTAAAACGGCAGAACCAGCACAGAGTTCTGCATTTAAACCCTGGAGGACAAAGAAAGGGGGAAACTGTGATTTGTGCTGTTCCTCAAGGAGAAAACATACAGACAGCATCTTAAGCGGCAGTTCCAGGACACCGTAGACCAGGGCTCCCCATGCTGAAATCAAACTCAGAGTTCTCAGGTCAGACCTCTCACAGAGTTACATGAAGGTGGAGCGCAGACCTCTGAACTGGGGTTAAAGAAACACCCTGATCACTTTATTTATTTATTTTTTTTAATGTCTTTGTGAGTTTTAGGTTGTATACTGCAAAGGCCATGGAATACAGATGAGCTCTCCGCTGTTCGTCTTTGAAAATGGCCAGATTTCATTTGTAGAACCTGGAGACTGTATTTGTGGTGATCTGGTTTTCATTATACACACATCTGAAATTCACTTTCCAGGTTCTAAGGATTTATAGCTTGTCCCCTTCTTCAAGGGGGCAGCAGTAATGGCCTTTCCCACCATTCAGTCCACTGAACACAGGAGACACAGATTCTTTATATTAAAATGCTGCTGCGCAGGGAAAGCAAACACCGTTTTACAACATGCAGCAGAGCTCACTAGAAGCAGCCAGGGTCCGTTTATTAAAGAGCAGGAGTGAGTCATCTAAGAGCACCAGGTAGGCCAGCTGATACTCCAGATGTTCTGATGAATTTAAATAAATCACTTCGGTTGGTGAAGTTCCAGCTTGCTTTTGGCATGGCCTGCTCTCCAACATTGCTCCAGATTAAAGGACATAGCCCATCAGTCAGATCTCACCAGAGTGGAACAAGCTTCATACCCACCTCATTGTTTGAATGGGAACATAGATTTTTCTGGTTGTCAGCTGTGATACTGAAGTGTTGTTCTTGATCCCAGAACAGTAATTTTCCTTTATATGAAGATCATTGTTCTCTCTGGAGTTCAATGAGGGCCAAGTCAGTGTGCAGCTCACATTTAGGACATGTGATAGCATAGGAGCATAGTCCCATGGGCATGTGACAACATATCCTCACTTAAAACTGGCGTCTCTGGAGACATAGACCTATTTGGGAAATCTCTAGCATATTAATGAAGAAGTGCAGGTAGACCCTACAGAGTACAGCTAATCCCTAAGAAATATTTGTTAATGAGTAAGAACTAAATACTTCTGATTTTGTTATGAGAGAAGACCAGGAAGCAGTCCTTAGTGATTGGACATAGATGTAAGTAGGCAAAGTAAATAAAAAGTCAAACATGTTATGAGTGAGGTAATACAAAGTAAATTAACTCCAAATAAATTCAGCAACTATGTGAACAAGAGAGAAGGTGGTATAATCAGCAAATGACTTTACTAAAGGGGAAGCCATGGTATTGGGAAGGAAGCCTGAGAAGGCTTATTTCCTCCTCTTTGGGTGCCTGAGTCTGACTCACAAGTGAAACTGCAGTGGAGTCAGCCCCTTCTGAACAGGTGTGGTATCATCAGACTCAGAAGGTCAGATCAAGCCATTCTGTGTTGCTCCAGTTTTTGTGTGTGTGTGTGTGTGTGTGTGTGTGTGTGTGTGTGTGTGTGTGTGTGTGCTGTATGTGTGGTTTGTAATGTTGTCACTGTTATAATGCACTGAACTATAATAAGAGATGAGTTTCCCTCATTCTTCCTTGCCTATAAAGGATATACAATTAAGAAGCTTTAGCTCAGCGGTTATAATTAATTTATTTATCCTATACTTATTCAACAAATATCTCTCCTTAGTACAACCAGGTCCTTGGTGATTGGATAGAAATGTAAGCAGTCTAATTAAGTAAATAAAAGGCACAGATTTCATGAGTTCTATTAAGACAAAGTAGATGCTTTGAAATAGCTTCCATCAGGAGTGTCCTGGATAGTCTCACATCTGTTGCTGTGATAAAATACCCTGACAGAAAGCAACTTAAGGGAGAAAGGGTTTAGTTTAACTCACAGTTCTAGGTTACAGTACATCATTGTTGAATTCATGGCAGCAGTAACTTGAAACAGTCACAGCACATCCACAGTCAAGAGTGGAGAGAAGTGAATGAATGTACGTTGCTTTCCAGTCAGCCTCCTCTCCACACTTACATGTCGGGAACCCAAACGCCGGAGATGGTAGCACTCACAATGGGAAGGTTGCCCCACCTCAATCAACTGAAGCATTCAGGACAATTCCCCACAGACCTGCCCACAGGTCAACATGTTCTAGACAGTCCTTCATTGAGACTCTCATCCCAGGTGGTTCTAGATTGTGTGAAGCTGATAATTCAAACCAAGCATCATGGGATGACATGTGTTTTCTATGAAGAGCCATATTAACCATATGTGGGCTAGTCCATGTTTTTGAAATGATTCTAATTCTTATATCTTAAGAATAGCCATAGCTGGTTGTGCATGCCTGTAACCCAGCACTGGGAAGGTAAGGGGGATCTTGAGTCCTAGTCTTACCCAGCTACAAATAGTCTTACCACGAAACAATTTAAGCTACTATTTGTTAATAGATTTATGACTGACTAAAACTTACTAATTGATAGTAAACTTTGGCTTTCTAATATTTCTACACCATCATTAAATATTATTCGTTTATTCTAACTTATAAAATGTTTAAAAGCATTCTTCACTTGTGGACTATACAGAGGTAGTTGGAAGTCAGATCTGGACTACAATATGCCCCTTCCATCAACTCCTGGCTATGTGGCTCAGGGAGAAATCTTTGCAGTTAATCTGAAGATAGGTTGGTAACATCTCTGCATGGTCCAGAGCACCTGGATTAGGGCTATAACTCAGTGGTAAAGCACATGCTTTGCACTGTCAAGGTTCTGGGTTGAATCTGTAACACCAAAAAAAAAAAAAAATGACAGCTTCATGTATAAAGGGAACCCAATTATATGAAATACTGAGGAAAAAAAGAGAGAGAGAGTAATAAGGGCCTAAAGCTATCCCTAAGGACCCCACAGTGCATACAGTTGTATATGAAGGTTTGCCATGAAATAGAGTATTTATTTTGGAAACCATGGATTATTGTGTGTGTAGGTATTGATCTCTGGCAATTAGGTGAAAGGTGTGATAGGAAAGAAGAGCACACATGGGACATAAGTAATTTTTTAACAAAATGTCAGATTTTCTCACAGTCATTGTCTCTGTAGAATAAGTTGATTTCTTCCCCCCTTCTGTATGGTGACTTGGCAGAATAAAAAGAATCGTGTAGTCTTTGTGTTGATTAAAATGAATTATCCTGTGGAAATGGTAGATTTTTTTTTCATTGAATGATTTAACCATATGTCAGTGTCACTGAGAATGTTACCATATGTTTGCCAACCAAATGTCATAATTCATTGGGGTGGGATTTGTGCAGTGAAATCATGAGTAAAGATGAATAAAACATTTTTATTCATATATACATTTAGAGTCTATTCTTTAGCTCTTTCCTTACATTTGAAACGGGGTTGTTTTTGCTGCCACAGACTTGTAAAGTGGCCATCTGGGCAGTGTGATTGGAGAACATCCATAAAAATGATTGATGAAAAGAAATATCCGAGTACTGCTTTGTAGACTGGCTTTTGTGGACTCATACTTCATCTGTGATTTCAAAGCTTGAGATGGAAAAAAATAGGTTTGTTACCTATTGAGTAACCTCATGTGGCAGAGAGATGATTACTTCTGTCTGTATTTCAGAGCTGTGACAGACCTCCACATCTTACCCAGATGCCATGAAGAGGAACATTTTCTTCATGTTAAAAAGATACCCAGAGAACACACCCATCTGTCTGCTGCAAGAACATGTACAAACTCCTTGTTTACCAGAAGAATCTGAAGCGTTGCTGAGAACTAAAATATGCCAAGGAAAGAAATAAAAGAAAATTATGACACATTGTGTTTTTTAAGAGGTGTTTTTGGTGAAAGCAGAGATTTGGGGTGTTTGACACCTAAAAGGCATCTTCCAGTATATTCTATCAAAATGTTAAAACAACCTGCAGGAAGATGGATATACTGTTCCTATTGTGTGGAAAAGACAATGTTGACTATCACAAAGCATTTGATGTCTACTTCACATTTTCCTCCATTAGATGACATATCCAGTGGTGTAGGAACTCATCACTGGGCCATTACACCAATGCATATTTAAAATTTGAGTGTCAGGTTTTATGATGGGTTGTTGTCATTTTTACATAGCTTCAGTTATATCTATGTAATTATCTATGTAAGACTTACAGGTGAAACAAATGACTTAAGTATTTGCTCCCAATTACACATTTATTAAAAATAATAACTTGAAAGAACTCTGTTGTAATCAGAGAAGTTAAAAAGTTGCAATAAAAGAAGAGAGTGCTATAGGAGTGCTATAAGAAGGAAGAGAATGATTAATTTTCCTGAAAAAACCTGGGTTGTCTCAAGTGTGAGCTGTCACTGCCACTGGGCCTGCAGCAGCTGAAGTTGCAGTAGAAAGTATTTTAATACAAGGGAAAGCAATGTTCAGAACAGGAATGATCGTTCCGATTCACTTCTCTAGTTCATTTTTTTAAATTATGAAACAAAAAAACTTGCAAAAAGTACATTTATTATATTCAACTTCAGAACTTTTCTGAAGCAAATATTCATATAATAAGACCAAGCATGAGAAATACCCCCAAAGTCACCAGTCAGGGTCAGCATCATGGCTGCACAGAACCTGGTGCTAACATGGGTTCCCTGCTCAGTCTATACTATATCTTTGCATTCATAATGACTTTTTAAGAGTTATGTTAAGCACAGGGATGTTTTGCCTACATACATGTCTATGCACCATGTGCCTGCAGTGCCCAAAGAGGCCAGATGAGGGCGTTGGATCCCCTGGACCTGGAGTTACAGACAGCTGTGAATCACCATGTGGGTGCTGGGAATCCAATGCCAATCTTCTGGAAGAGCAGCCAGTGCTCTTCACTACTGAGCCATCTTCCCAACACTCATAATCATTTTTTTAAAGCAAAGAGCCCAGAGTTTTCATTTAGCATGACCCCGTAGTTTATAAAGTTGGGGAGATGACTCAGTGGCTAAAGTGCTTGCTCTCTAAGTGTGAAGAGCCAAGACTAGATGCCCAGGATTCCCGTAAGTATGGGCAGGCATTTACCTGTCATGCAGAGATGGGATCCCTGGGGTAACCTGGATAGCTAGAATAGCTGAATTGGCAAGATTTGGTTTCAGTGAGAGACCTTGCCTCAATAAATAAAGTGGAGAGATGTCAAGGAGATCACTGTTGTATGGCGAAACTTTTCTTAGGGAGACACATCACACACATCTGTTCACCCCAGATAATGAACCCATGACAGATTAAAGTACGGATCCCATCAAAGTCCAAATTGGTCAAACAGTAAGTTTTATTGGGGTTACTTACAGGAGCAAAAATGCCTCAGACACCCTCAGCATTAAAGCCCACCCCAGCATGGGTGACAGCTCACAAAGCTGGGAACCTGGAATACTCTGCACAGCCTACCGGCAGCTCAATGGGTTGGAGAGTGTCCTTTGCACCTGCGTCAGTTGGTCTGAACCTCTTTCTACACATCTTGGCTGGTTTCTGTTTCTTCCAGGCAGCTGTCCTGGTCTCAAGCGTCTTCTTGCTGCTTGCCTTGTCTGAGAGTCTTTATAGCTTAGCTTGTCCAAGGGACTCCCAGCCTCTATTGCTTACTCTGGCAGAGGGGACCTAGTTGATATGGTCAGTTTCAGGGACTTTTAAAAACCATTTTGAGTTGTTTACCTTCTTATTACTTACTCTGGCAGGAGGAGAAGTAGTTAATCTGCTAAATTTCAGGGACTTCCTGAAGTTATTTTGAGTTGTTTACTATCCTGTTTAAGGAGCTTCCCTGCAGGATTGAATGTTTCAATCTCTGGGGGAAATTGTTACACAATAAGATTCACTGTCCATTTGGGGCCTCCACACACATACACACACAGGGGCACTTATATACATATATACAGATGTACACATAACCATGAAGATAAGGAGCACAGTTCAATGAACCAAATGCTATTTGTGTATGCTGCTACAGCCAAGAAAGAAAGGAGTGTTTCACCTGGATAAAACATAACTGTGTATGTGTGTAGATATATATTTACACAATCTTTTTAGCATGAAAGAAGTGAGATATTAGAAGTAGTGTAGGACAAGAAATCTATGTGTAAAAAGTGAAGTAGCATCAATAATATGAGGCTACATAACAAAAGTTGACAATAGTACTTGAAGGGACACACACTACAGGGTGCTCCCTTCCAGACCACCTCCCAGACCAAACTGTTTTCACAGAGATATAGTTTATTAAGCAGGGAGGAAAAGTAAAGTGGCTGATTTCTGAACCAAGCAGAAAATGGCAGCAAATGACCTCACAGTGTGATTTTAAGAGGAAAGAAAGGGAGGTCTGTGTTAGAATGGGCTAGGCTGGGGTGGTGTGTTTTGATTGGGCATGTTAGTTAGAGCAGTCAAAAGGAGGCTTTTGATTGCTGAACTTCAATACTTTGATAGTTGGACCTTGCTGATCAGCCTTAGGAATGAATCTGGCATAAGAAAGTGTCCAAATGAGGGAATAGACCTTGGTGGCTAGCTTTAGGGATGCAATCTATGGTTTACAAGGGAGAGGGAAGAGGGAGAGAAAAGGCCTGCCAACAACGTGTTTGCCATGCTCAGGCCTGCTAGCTCCTTTCCTCTCTAGTGATGGTGCCTGTGATTAGAGATGTGTGGGGCAGTAGCAAAGGTCAAAGACTACAGGCAAAGGGAAATCAGAGTAAACACTCTGAGTGCATGGCAGGCAGTCCTCACCAGCCACTCCCTATTTCAGAGACATGTTAAAGGAGAGACATTATGATAGTAAGCCATAATAAGATCACAAAGTCTTTCCAGTGGACAACAGGACTGATCTATATCAGCCACAAGCAATATTATGTCTTTTTGGTAGCCCACAAAACCCATATCCAACAGCAGCATTCCACATTCTGATTAAGATAATCATTATTAAGCACAATGACTATAAGTAACAAAACCATCCAGATATAGTGTAGTGGCAAGGTGATGCCAAGGTCAGCTCTGGTGGACGACATGCATTCTGCAGTGGTACTAGAGAAAAGCAAAAGACACATAGGTTTAATTACAACAATGCTAATCCTAAGCAGGAGTCCTTCAAAGTTAAAAGATGTAAAAAAAGATCATGGAAAATCAGCTTTTGTCAAACACTCATTTTCTATGTAACTATGTTGCAGAAACAATACTGGACAGTTTCATACATATCAGCTTCATGAGATATATATCTATATCTATCTATCTATCTATATAGATAGATAGATAGATAGATATAGCCACTTATAGTTAGACTGTTGATATTTAAGGAAGTTTTATTAGTTACATACTTCTGTATAACAGGTTACTCAAAACCTTACCAACTTAAAATAAGAAACATTTATCTCACCTGGTGTCTTAGTGTTTCTATTAATGTGATGAGACACCATGACCATGGCAACTCTTATAAAGGAAAACATTTAATTGGGGTGGCTCACTTATGGTTCAGAGGTTCAGTCCATTATCAGCATGGTGGGACATGGTGACATGCAGGCAGACATGGTGCTGGAGAAGTAGCTGAGAGTCCTACACCTTGCAGGCAACAGGAAGTGGTCTGAGTATCTGAGCAAAGCTTGAACAAAAGAGACCTCAAAGCCCTCCCCAACAGTGACATGCTTCCTCTGACAAGGCCACACCTCCTAATAGTGCCACTCCCTGTTTTCTTAGGTTGGGACCTTTGGAACAGGTAAGCTGGGTAGTTCTAGCCAGGGTTTCTCTTGGAGTTATCATTAGTGAAATTCTGGACGATGGACTTCTAGCTTCACTGCTTCAGTTGACTGCCAGGTTGAGCAGGCTGGAACAAGAGCCTTTTAAAAATACTCTCTTCCATATAGTTGAGTGGCTATCTGAAAGACATAGAGACTGACTTTCCCCAAGGTGAGAAATTCAAGAGACAGGAGCTTCAGTCTTAATGATCTAACCTAGAAAGTGATCCACCATCACTTCTGTCTTGTTCTATTCATCGTTCTCACCAACCTTGATGATCTGTGGGTGAAGAATTCCAAATGTGGCTATAGAAACATCGGGTGCATGGGATCTATTCCTGAAGACTAGTTGTCACATACATCGAGTAAGCTTTCTCACATTTTTAAAGCTAGACATTCAAATTTTAAAAGGAAGTCAGTCAGGCTAAAAGTTCTACATTATCTCTATTTCATGAATTGTTAGACATTTGGAATCAAATAAAATTTTTGAATGTTTTTTTTTCAGATTTTGTGGAAATCCATACATTAAATCAGGATTGGGAGTGCAGCTCTGTGGTGGAGTATTTGTTGTGCATGAATAAAGTGCTGAGTTAGAGCTTTACTGTCACAGACAAACAAACAAGCCTTTGCATGATGTATAACCAACCTAAAAATAAATCAGGATTCTTAAAGTGTAGTTCTTAATGAAAAAATAAGAGATTATACCCATCTCTCACATTAAGCTTATAGGAAAAACAGGAGGAAATTCAATTGAAAGAAAAATGTATCTCTGAGATAGGTTTGGGATTTGATGTTGACATGACAGGCTGGCTCATCAAATACCAGTCCCAATTTATTTTTCTTTAGTCAGTCTCCCACTTCTGTGAAAGGTGGAGGGGTAAAAAGCTAAGATTCTCAGCTTCCTTTCCGGCTTGGAGAACAGTCACTGCAGGCCTAGTCAAAGAACTCGACTAGAAGTCAAGTCGGTGGGATTTGGGGCTTAAGACAAAACAGAGGTCCTTCCTTGAATTAACTTGATATCCCAGCCCACCCTCTTTGCCACAAAAGCTGAATTGATTTCTGATTTCCCTGAGCTCTCAAACTAAATCAAAAGCCCTCCAGTTATAGACTTCTTGTCACGTGCTAAATAAATACTTGTTCAGTTCTCTGTCCCCTTGCTTGGCTTTCCTGCTCCTTGAAGTCATAAGTACTCCTAATCCTGTCTGTGAGTTCACATTAGAAGATATTAAAAATAAAGTCAGAAGAACCCTACGGGGACAGAGAGGGATGCTGAGAAAACATCCGTGGCTTATTGAGTGATCGTTTCTAAACAATTCCTTGTGTATCTTAATTTCCTCCATTAAGCTGCTAAAGGGATAAGATAGTCCCAAATAATACATTATATTATTATAATTGCTGCTGCTGTTGCCGTCTCACCTCAGTTTCTAACCACAGTAGGTAAGTCCAGACCCCCTCTTCCTCATCACAAATAGCACTGAGAGCCTACAGGCTTGTCATGCCGGCCCTTTCCCTGGACAGCCTTCCTGGCTGCTTGGTGGCTGGCTGGCTGCAGTCCTGCATTAGCTCACTACAGTGAAGTTTTTCTACAGTTGCCAACATCCAAAGTGACGCTCACTTGTGCTAGTCATTGTTTGCTGCTGTGTCGGGTCTAGCTGCTGTTGCTACCCGTGTTGCAAGCCTGGCACCGAATGTCAGGGAGTGCACGTCGTCCTCAGCATGAATGGCATCTTGGGAGCTTGTTCTCACAAACGCATCTCTTCTCCCTGGGGAAACGACGGCAATTTCAAAGTGTTATCTGTCATACAAACTCGGTATTTGACTGGCATCTCTCTTTGAGGATCTCTGCTGTCCTTCGATCACACGTCGGAACCTGAATCATGTTTTCCTAAAGGTAACTTGGACCTTTTTAGAACAGTGCAGGGCTTCTTATTTGTTATGTTTTCCACCCCCTTTTGCCTGAGAAATTTCTCTGTGATTTGGATTATATAGGAATGTAAAACAGATATGCAAATCAAACATTTACTGATATCAAAACATAAATTTATCTTAAAATAGGTTTTGTTATACATATAATTTCCCATTTGTTAAGGATGAAAGAAAATTTCCATACTAATGAGATAATGTGCTGAGTTTATTTTTACATAAAGAATTAAATCTTGGCAGAATATTTGATACTGCAGGACACAGAGCATCTTCAATGTTTTACTGAGTTGATTGATATTTATTATATAATCATCAATGCTGAGAACACTGTTTTGAAAAAAATACATCTTACAAAATGGCAGAAATATGTTCAGGCACATTTCATAAATTACTAGAACATCCATCCTAATCCCAAACCAAAGTTCATTTAACAATATTTTATGAAACTTAATTCAGCAATTCAGATAGCAGTATTGAAAATCAAGCATTCTGATACAATCCAATCCAAAACAGCGCAAATTTGGTACTTACATGCAGAAGAATGATGGTAGGTGTACTGGGTGGTTTTGTGTGTCAACTTGACACAAGCTAGGGTCATCAGAGGAGGGAGCCTCAGTTGAGGGAAATGTCTCCTTGAGATCCAGCTGTAAGGCATTTTCTCATTTAGTGACCAATGGGGGAGGGCCCAGCCCATGGTGGGTGGTGCCATCCCTAGGCTGCTGGTTCTAGGGTCTATAAAAGGTGAGCTGAGCAAGTCATGGGAAGCAAGTCAGGAAGCAGCACCCCTCCATGACCACTGCAACTCCTGCTTCCAGGATCCTGCCCTGTTTGAGCTCCTGTCCTGACTTCAGTGATGGACAGCAATGCTGAAGTGTTAAGCCAAATAAACCCTTTCATCCCCAACTTGCTTTTTGGTCATGTTTTGTCACAGCAATAGAAACCCTAACCAAGACAGTAGGGAAATATCAAAAGTTATCTTCCTCTGGGCGGTGGTGGCGCACGCCTTTAATCCCAGCACTCAGGAGGCAGAGGCAGGAAGATCTCTGTGAGTTCGAGGTCAGCCTGGTCTACAAAACAAGTTCCAGTTACACAGAGAAACCCTGTCTTGAAGAAGAGAAAAAAAAGGATGTTTTCCATACTTAAACTATAATGTTTCTATAGGAAGAGAAACCTTTGAAAGTTCAGTAAAACACTAAAACTCATACAATAATCTTGCATCTGAGCTGTGGTGTTTACATTGTTTGACATGAAGGCCTACAGAAGACAAAGTGTGCTGTGTGTTCAGTACCAAGTTTTAAGTGAAGTTGTGGAATACAACATAGAAACTCTAAGAATACTTTAAAGAAAATTTTGGTCTGAAACCATGTCAGCAAATCTAACCCTGTTTTTCCTGTAACTTGCAGAGTTGAGAGTAAGCCATGTCCCAGACATAGTGGGACACAATTTGGAGAAAGCAAGAGGCAGATTTCTTTTAAGCCTCTGGAAAACCTTAGAGAAAACAGATAGAAGCCTGGGTGCACCCAGACAAAGGGAGCCGAGATGTGTGGGTGATGGAGAAGTCACTGCTGGTGCTTTGAATGGTTCTGACATACCGAAGGGCACACTAACCACAAAGGGAGATCATTCCTGGAAAGGGACAGGACCACTGGGGAGAATGCACCTAAAGCTCTTGACCAACTAGCTGATTACACAAACAGGCAGCCATGTTCAGCTGCCCAGAAGGTCAGAACCTGAATGTGCTTTATCCCACATTCAGGATAAACAGGCAGTTAACAGTCACAGGCTGGCTCAGGAACTTTGTCAATAAGGCAACTTCTGGGCAACTTTTGATTATAATAACATTAGCAAAATAGATATGAAATTCCCATGAAGAGATAATTAAATAAGAAGAAAATTATTTTCTGAGCAGGTATTTAGGGCTCTTAAGTTAATCCCTGTTTGTAGAATACTTAAGAGTCTAAATTGAAATGTAAGTTAAGGTAGTCATGAGATTAACCTTGTGCAGAAAATAATTCTATAAAATAAAGACAAAGGATTATCAACCAAAATATTAAGATATGTTTTAAATGATTTATTTTTATTTTTCCTGCATTTCTAAACACCCTGAATTTTTATGACAAGGATATACCTTTTACATAATGAAAAGGATATAACTATTTTTAGTCGTGTGACAATACCTCATATAACATAAACATTTTGTAGACAACAACCAAAAAAAGCTACTCAAAATGACTAATTCCCTAAAGTTTAGTTGAGCTTTATTGTAAGTTAGCATTTCTTTAATAGAAAGAGAAATCAAAAGATCACCTTGGTCACAATTTTCTTGAGCTCATTTAATTGCCTATTTGTGATGGAACTTTGATCACAGGGTCACAAATATACTTCCACTAAGGTTACAGATACATGGGGGTGGGAAGTGGGGGAGTGGGGGGGAGGGTGTATAGTTCATTTTACAATTATGTATTTGTATGTGTTCCAAAAATAAAAGCCTTCAGATATTTCAATTTATTTTGATCTGACATACTTGAAAGGAATCATCAACATCTAAATTCTTGAGAAGGTGAATTGGCGTCTTCATAAACACATGTCCCCAAATTTAGCAACCTAGCATCTTTGTGCCCTGTGTGTGTCACAGACGGTGTGACAAAGAGCTTTGTTTCCCCTGGGACTCCTGTCTGCTCCTCTTTCCAGCAGGTGCACAGCCATTTTTCACTGATGCTGAGGTTATCTGTGGTGCTGCAACTTCCCGGATTGTCAGCTCATCTTCAGGTGACTTGGCTTTTCTTTCTCTTTCCTTCCATAGGAAGGAAGCGTCCTCCCGCTATCCATGCTCTTAGGTTCCTGGCTTCTTTTCCTCAGAAGCTGTTGTTCCATGGACATCCTATTATTTGGGGTTTCATTTCGCCATCTTTACTGATGCTCCTCTTCATCTGAGAAGCAAGCCAATGCGTAACCACAAACATGCTAGAAGAAAACACCAGCTTATGAAAATGAGAGGTGGCTTCTTACCTGTGACATGAAATCCACAAAGGAAACCCATCAGGAAAAAGACAAATTCAGAAAAGAAATATTTTTAAAACTTTTAAAATTTAAAATCAAAAGTTAATCACAAATTAATGAAATTATTTTCAAGGTATATATGACTGACAGTAAGGTATACAACATACAAACACACACACACACACACACACACACACACACACACACACACACACACACAATGGTCATGGGTCATGTAATATATATTACATAACAAACATAATCCACAATCAACAATTAAAAATAAATATGAAAGAAATAAAAATAATAAAGCATGGTTAAAGCCTTTGACATTTGTGAAAGAATAGCAATATGAGCATTTACAAATTATATAGACTGAATTTTATTTGTTGATATATACTCACTATTTGGCTGGCACTTTCCCATTGATTATTGCCAAAAGTGTAACTACATCTATTGACAGACTACTGGTAGTTCATTTTTATTTCAAGAAACTCTGGCAACAAATGAAGGGTTTTTCTCCCATCCCCTTCAATTCATGGTTTAGAAACTGACAAACCATGGACTTGCACGCCAAATGCAGTCCACCACCTGTTTCCACAAAGGAAGTATTATTGGCACTCTGCCATGACCACTTATTTGCATACTATCTAAGGAGGCTTGTGTGCTAGATGAAATTTAGAAGTAGTAAAGAGAGAGTATAGTCTGCAAAACCTGACATGTTTATGATCTAGTTCTTTACAGAAAGGGTTTGAAGCATTCATTTAGAATATTCAGCTTACACAAAAACGCATAAATATTTGATCAGTTTTCCGGGGTTACTCCTTTTTTGTTCCATAAAATTGTTTCTATAAGACAATAAGATTTTTAAGGATAGAACTCTCTTCACAGAAAGGAACTTTAAAAACATATTTTGTAGTCATATGACCTTGTTGCAAATGTTGAATATAACAATAGTAATCTTTGGGCACATGAGGCTTTAAATATATTTTCCTTACAAGCAAAGCTAACAGATTTGAAATCAATAACCTTAAAACCATCCTCTGCTTTTAGGTACAATCCTCCTAAGCTATGACTCACAGATCTTTAATTCTATCTCATGATTGCTCAATTATGTAATTCCCAGTAAAACAGAGTTCCCTATTAGGCAGATCCTTTAAAGCAGACCCCACTGCTGGTGATAATTTACAAGTGAAACTTCCTTTCCTGAGCACAGGCCCTCATTGTCTCCATCAAAACCACAGGCTGAAAGACTTGGTGGAGCCATGCTGCAGAGGTCTGATAGGCTTCAACTGTGTTAGGGGAAGTGGTATGCTCTCATCCCTGCAGGCGGAAAGGGGGCCTCCTTTCATCTGGTGGTTTGTGAGATAAAAGAAAGAGAGGAAATTTCTTTGTAACGGAGCTAAGCAATTTCTCCTATTCTTTCTATATCTGGTTCTCTGGAACAGAACATTCTGAGGAGAGGAATCTTAAACAGAGTGGGATTTGAGATGGCTCTTTCAACCAAGGAAACCTAGGATCAACTAAATCTCTCTAAAACTGCCCTCCCTTGAGCTTACTTTGCACCTTCTTCACATACTCATGCTACATGCTATTATTATGTCACGCTACAAGAGGAATGAATACATGTCTTCCCCACAGATCAGGGTCTCTGTCAAATCTGAGACCTGGGGGAAAAGGTTGGATCATGTGCCTTTAAGAGGAGGGACTTGGACCTTCCACTTGTTTTTTTAAAATTGGCTAGAAGGATTAAAATATGCCAAGCCATTCAAAACGGATGATGGGATGCAAACCTACTGGGTCACTGTGCTGTATCAGCCTAATCCCACAAGACATCTCAGCCTAGGATAACTTTTCTATTGTGATAAGAATGGGTTTTATTTTCAATACTAAAAGTGTATCATTTTATTTGTTGAACTTACATGCAATACCAAACTGATAATGAGACAAGTGAGATAACAGTTGATATGATTCTTGCAAATCATATTCAACATCACTATTTCATAGGTAGGCAAACTAAGGTCAGGAAGCTTACTGGCCTTGCCAAATGCCCTGGGTAGTAACTGAGGTCCAGTGCTTAATATTAGACACTAGGCATATAAGCCTGAGGCATTTTCTTTCAGATACTCAAACTCACACCTTTGCGAGCACAGAGTGTGCATAGAGGCCTACGGGTTCTCCAGAGTAACAGAACTTGTAGAATGACTCTCTCTCCATATAGAAGAGGATTTATTAGAATGGCTTACAGGCTGCAGTCTAGCTAATTCAACAACTACTAGCTGTGAGCAGAAAGTCGAAGAATCTAGTAGTTGCTCGGGCCACAAGGCTGCATGGCTCAGCTGGTCTTCAGAATATGCTGGAATCCCAAAGAAGGAGGCTCAAATGCCAGGGAAGGACTGGATGTGTGAGCAAGTCAAGGGCAAGCAGGCAAAAAGCAGAAACTTCCTTCTTCTATGTCCTTATATAGGCTTCCAGCAGGAGGTGTGGCCCAGATTAAAGGTGTGTCTCCCTACCTCTAGATCCAGGTCAAAGACATGTGTCTTCCTACCTCAAGGTCTAGACTAGAAGTGGATTTACCCACTTCAAACCAAGTGGAAAATCTCTCACAGTTGTGCCCTCCATTTCCAGATTATAGTTCATTCCAGCTGTAGTCAAGTTGACAAGCAATTATAACATCCATCACACCTACTTAGATTAAATAGCATCAATAGTATTTAAGTTATCAACCAAGATGAACAAATTGGTGAAATGTGATCAATCTTTGCACTTTAACAAACACATCTTTACAAGAACCTCTGCAGCCAGGTGTTGAGTTGAGAATTTGTGGACTCCTTCAAGGACCAGGTTGGAAGGAGTCAGAGTACTGATGATCCCACTGTCCCTTCTCCCAGCATTCAAGAGGGCCCACAGCACCTTATTAAAGTGCACAGTCCAATAAAGAATTATTAATAGGATATGGGTGAGTTGGGAGTCCCAAAAGATCCTTGAGGTGGGTTTGGCATGGGAAGGTATTTCAGAGTCACAGACTAGAAGAGGAAGTGCCATTCAAACAGTGTCATCTCCACAGGAAGAGAGCAAAGTATGGTCACAGCAGGGGCGTCCTCCTGCTTTGTCTTCAAGCGGTTTGACCACTCTACAGTCAAACACCTAGGTTATAATCCATGCTTTGCCTCCACTCAGGTGAGCTACTGAACCCCTGGGAACCTCAGTTTCTTCATCTTTCAAATGGCCGTAAAAGTAATCATTATGAGGGGTAATTGAGATAGTGTATGCAACACACTTGGCAGAATGTTGGCAGAATTCTGCCCAGCTATATTAAAATTTGTTTCAGAGATAATTCTCTGAAAAATTATATCAGCATAATTAAATCGAAGCAGTCAATAGTCGATCATGAAAACCCTTTCTCCATTAAATGGCAGAGTGAGCCAAGGCAGAGTGAGCATTGCCAACGAACTGAGACACAGGATAGAGAACTCCCTCCTGGCTCTGCGGGCTGGAACTTACCGCTGCGGACACACACTTAGGGCCTGCAGCCAAGAGTCTGGAGCAGGCCCACTCGCAAATGGGGCCAAGAGTACTGCAGCAACTCGGAACCCAAACCAAGTATCTATACACTGCCCCGTTCTCCTCTCAGAGAGGACAGTTAAAGCAGAACCTAGTGGCAGCGGATAAGAAGGCAATCCACTGAGCACCAGTTGACACAAATCTGATTCCCACCCCCTCTGCACTCCGCGGCTCCCACAGCCAGTGCTTTGAGCTGACAGGTCTAGACATCTCTCCCAGCAAGGAACTAGAGAGACTCAGGACAAGTCCAGGCGTCACCTCGCATCCCTGTGCAAGTGAGTGGAGCCAAGTCCTGCAACTGCCCGCCCCACCATGCAGAGCTTGGGAAGAGGCAAGCCTGGGCAGCCCCACCTCTCCTGCTGCCATGAGCTCCCGGTGCCCCATTGCTCATCCCAGCTCCGGGCAAATATTCAGTTAGAAACTTTAGGGTTTCTTGCAGACCGAGAGCAGCAATGAACCCTGGCTGCTCCCTTTAAGGGACGGTCGTGACTGAGCTTGAAGAAATCAGACTCCCTCCAAAACACCAACAAAGGACTATATTTAGTTTGGAGCACTCCGCCTAAATTCCTCCTTTTCCCCTTCTCTGCTTCAGAGCCACAGGCCGGGGCAGTGGGTGGAAGGGGGCGGGGAGCAGTGGAGAAGGAACAGCTGGGCCTCCGCCTCTCCACTCAATCTCTATAAATAACCAATCCCGAGCGGAGGCGACTTTCCAGCCAATGAAGCTGTCTAAAGTGACAAAACCTCGGCAGCAGCCAATGGGACAACATTTGTGGGTGTGAGACTCGCATCCTGGGGCCAATGAGTTGGGAGTCTGGGAGAGGTAATTTGAGCTGGCGTGTGGGTGTGCGGTGCGAAACCTTCCTACTTGCAAGCCCCAAACCTGCTCGGCCGACTGAGCATGCCCTGACTAGGTGCGGGGGGCCGCACGCCTTCCGCGAGGCCGGATCCGCTAGCCGGGTTTTGGTTCCAGCCAAAGGGGAGGTTGGATGACCCTGCGAATCCTGCCCCGAAGGCTGCGGTGCCCCATTAATTCCCATCCCTAGCTCTTAGTCCGGGACTGGGAACTCGGGACGAGTTCTTGGCAGGGAAGCGACACGAGAACACCAGGTCAAGTAGGGGCATGCGCTTCTGCTACACTCCCTAACCTGAAATATGCCCAGCAGGTGTGTGGTCCAGAGAAGCGCGCACCGGTCCGGATTTGGGGACTGGTGTCTATCCGCCTTTAACAGCGCAAGGCGGCGATAAGGTCACAGCCAGCTGCTACCCGATGCGCCCACGAGAGGCTCGCAGCGTCCTGAAAGGAGGTAGCTTCGGTCCGGAGCTTCCCACCTACAAGCACAGGGAGGACTGCCCAGTTCCAAGATTCGCGCCGCCCCGCCCAGTCCTGTTTGGCCACACCCTCTATCCACGCCTCCTCCCGACGCTGCGGAAAAGCTGGAGCGGAACTCGGGCGGGGCACCGCAGGCAGCTCACTGGGCATGCTCGGCGGGGCGGGGAGGGTCGGCTGCGCGCGGCGAGTAGGAAGCCCTCGCCCAGCGGAGGCTGCGGGAGAGAGAGCGATGGGCCGCGGAGCTGGGCGCACGTTCCGCGGGGACACATGCCACGCGTGTCCCAGCCGGACGCGCAATTAGCATCCGCCTCTGCAGCCAGCCGCCACCGTCTCCCGGCCCTCTCGGGCTGCCGTGGAGAGGAGCTCCAGCGGTTGCCTTGCTCCGGCTGCGCGCATTGTCCTCAGGGTCCTCTGCCAGGGCTGCTGCGGGGCCCGGGACCCTCGCCCCAGAGACGCGCCCCCGCTACTGGTCGGCCCGGCGCAGGACTCCGCTAGCCGATCGGTGAGCCCGAGCTCCCGGGCCACTCTCGCCGGGGTTTTTCCTGCGGAACGGAGGAAGGGGAGAAGTCCACCCGCCCAGCCCAGCCTTCCCCAGCGCGCAGCCCCGACGGGGCCGCGGCAGGCGCGACGAGGGCGCGGACGGAGCCATGAGAGAGTACAAAGTGGTGGTGCTGGGCTCGGGCGGCGTGGGCAAGTCCGCGCTCACCGTGCAGTTCGTGACAGGTTCCTTCATCGAGAAGTACGACCCGACCATCGAGGACTTCTACCGCAAGGAGATTGAGGTGGATTCGTCGCCGTCGGTGCTGGAGATCCTGGACACCGCGGGCACCGAGCAGTTTGCATCCATGCGGGACCTGTACATCAAGAATGGCCAGGGTTTCATCCTGGTCTACAGCTTGGTCAACCAGCAGAGCTTCCAGGACATCAAGCCCATGCGGGACCAGATCATCCGCGTGAAGCGGTACGAGCGCGTACCTATGATCCTGGTGGGCAACAAGGTGGACCTGGAGGGCGAGCGCGAGGTCTCATACGGCGAGGGCAAGGCCCTGGCCGAGGAGTGGAGCTGCCCCTTCATGGAGACATCCGCCAAAAACAAAGCCTCAGTGGATGAGCTGTTCGCAGAGATCGTTCGGCAGATGAACTACGCGGCACAGCCCAACGGCGATGAGGGCTGCTGCTCGGCCTGCGTGATCCTGTGAGGCGCCGGCTGCCGGCGCTGGCCACGCTCTGTGCACAAAGCCAAACACACCCGATTCTCTTAATGTGATTGTCTTCTTGCTTTGAGATTGGAGACGACTTTGTATTGGCCGGGATGTCCGAGGAACCTGGCTGACTTGCGTGGCCAGCATCCCCAGCCTTCAACGGGGATTCGAGGGGGTGTCTGTTCCTGATCATCCAAGACCCTGATGGAAATGTGGCTCTTTACAGCGTGTACGTTCCTCATTGATTTCGGTTCATGCATAATTTTCCCGTTTAAGTAGCCATTAAGGCACAGTATTGGCTGCTTGACACCGGCAAGCAAAAGTTTCAAGCCTGAAAAAAAAAAATGGGGGTGGGGAGGTGGAGGAAGTGGAAGGGAAGAAGGAGGCAGTGGGGGAGGGTTCCCCCAAACAACTGTTCATAGTTCCAAGTTCTAAATACAAGGAAGGAGGTCTGAGAAAACCGTATGAAGGAGCCAGAGGAGGGGAAGAAACTTGTTTTTTCCCTTGTTTTCCAGGATTATTTGGAAATTAAGACCAGGGGTTCCTTTTCTGCCAGCTTGGAAGGGCAACCCAGGGACTGATTACGATTCTGAGGATGTCTATGCAAAGTTGGGTTCTTGTTACAGTGTATCCAATCTGAAGTATTGCACATGTGAACTGGGACTGTTAACACTGATGCCAATACAGTGTGGGGTGCCAGGAAGTGTCTGCTGATATTTGTGGGAAAAAAAAAATCTATTTTGATTACCTACTGTATCAAAGGGGAGTCTGGGGGAGAATGGTAGTATTTTTTTTTAATCAGCTGTGAAAAAAAATGTTAAAGATCTGCACATTTTTGTGTGTGCTGTTGTGTGTGTGTGTGTGTGTGTGTGTGTGTGTGTGTGTGTGTGTGTGTTTAAGTATAGCTTTTTTTTTTTGTGGTTGGCAGTGACAGATTTTGCTGACTAGCTTTTAAAAATACAATACAAAGACTTTGTAAATGTGATTCAGGGCCCCCAGCACCCCTGTGTCTGCAGAGTGCCTTCAAACTCAGCTGTTCCAGCCGGTGCCAACCTGTGAATTCCCACCATATCCCAGAATCTGCTGTTCTGCTGCCCCCCAAAACCACTTTAAGTATCTTCCTGAGAGAGCCAGGACAAATGGGGCCTGTTAGTCCATGAATTGCTTCATTAATCTTAGCTTTTTAATGTCAAGCCCATGTCTCGATTTTTTTTTCCTCTTCATTTTGTTCAAATTTCAGGTTTTAGCCCCCTTTCTGTTGTGTTCACAGTGTCTCTGTTATTTGTTACAGGGTGTCCTCCAGAAGCAAAGAGCAGAATTTTTATTGTTGTGTTGTATCAAGAGAATTCTAACAAACTGTAACTTTTAATTCCACTCATTTAGTCATTGTCTCTTCATTTTAAGACTTTTAATACAAATGTCATTTTTAAAGAAACCCCACGCTATTTGTGTTTTTGTGTTTCATATTCAGTGGTTTGGTTTACAGTATCCATGATAATGGTGTCAGGCAGAGGTGGACAGGGCCAGAGACATGATGCCTTCCAGAATTGTTTGTCGAATTTTGAAGATAGAGTTGTTTCAATGACAAATTGGATAACAGTGTTTCTAAGTGCTTTTTTTTTTTTTTTTTTAAATGGGGAAAATTATCAAGGCCTGAGCATCACAGGGTATGACCATACCATCTGACTGCCCAGAGGAGGAAGTGTGTTGACTCTGTAGTACTGACAAAGATCAGTGAACTTCACTGTTGTAGCAAAGAGGAGAAGCCCACTGCTCACAACCTCTTAGGTCTGGGAAAGTTATATCCATCTGGGAGAAGAGCCGGGGTACTTTCTATTTGTCTTGGTTTGGTTTTGTCTGTTTATGTCATGCCTCAAGTCAGAAGTGTTCTTAACTTTGTTCTCACACACAGTGTACTTAGTAGTGTATGGAGTGCATTATTCCAGTCATTGTTTCAACCCTTCCAAAGTTTTTATTTGGAACCAAATCATTAGATTCAAAACAAAACAAAACGAATCTATATACAGAGGATTCCCTTGCTCTCATTAGTTTGTGGATTATATTTGACCACAAGATTTGTTTCTTTTAAAGAGTAGGAGCCAATGTGTGTTGTGTTGTTACTTTTTATTTGTATTTTCCTTAAGCTTCTCTAGTACAATAATCTTTACAGAATAAGAAAGTATCTGTAAGAGATTATACCATAGGTTCATGAGGCAAACCTGAAGTCTCAAGAGTCTTAACCAAGGAATTTACTCCTTTGGCCAAGCCAAAAGAGATCACAGGTTTCTTTAAAGTGATAATCTATCTTGCCTTAATTTTTTTTCTCCATGCAGGTTGCATCTCACCATTCCAGTGGGGAGGGAGAATAGTTTTGCCTGTCCTGGCCTTTGTTTCCCAACTCTGATCTCATTTCTCCATTAGTATCCAACACAATTATTTTTCTAAGTATAAAAAAATCGAAACTGCTCAAAATAATGTTTTTACAAGAATTCATTCTTACATTTGAATAAATGTGGTTGCTCAAGTAGATTAAAATGATGCACATTCTGGAGATGTGTCAAGCACTGTTGGAAGGGTTTTTTGTTTTTTTTTTAATGTGTTTGGTGACCCTCTTTTGTCATTATTTGGAAGGCTTTGGATAAAAGTGTTGCCAAGTATATAGCTCATAAGAAATGTACGTACTCCTTACAGAAAATATTTGAAGGTGGACAGTGAAATAGATTGCTGGTGCATTAATCACCTCCACAGAGGATTTTGTAGAGGTCATAAAAGGCAGGACAGGTTTTTTTAAAAACATGTTTCTATTGAGTACTGTAAAATAAATGCTTTTGGATTGTAAAATTAAAGCTGCTGCAGGAAAATGGAGGTCTGAGTTGTTTGGCTTTCACCTGTTATATTCATGGCAAAACAGAAATTTGCATTTTTTTCTTTAAGAAGAAACATTAAGTATGAAAGTTTATTTGACTAGGAAGAACCTCATCTAGTATGGTGTAAAGAGATAAAGGCATTTGTTTCAATGAAAGTTGGGCTGCTTCAACTGCTTGAGGAAGTGAGTCACAGAGGGTGGAGCTTGTTGTGAGGTAATCACCTGTCAAGGGGGGGTGGGTGTGCTTCCGGAGGGAGTGAAAACTGACTATTAAACTTGGCCCCTGCTGGAGTTTTGGTTTTTTGTTTGTTTTTTGAAACAACTTTCCTTTGGGGCCCTGACAGCCAGCCCAGGTATCTGTCACTTCAGAGCATTATTTTTGATCATTTGTAAACACCTCAGAAAGGCGAAAGGTGCCTGCCCAAGTCTCCCGCTTTGATCTTCAGGTAAACGGTTTCCATCCTAACGGTTCAGATCGTTCATTGAGTCACACTGAGAAACCAGGCCTATCTGAAGTTAGTCTTTAAATGCCAAAGGCTTCATACACCGTGAGTACTGCGTATTTCCATTGGGTGAGAATCCCAAATGCCTCCTTTACTTGAACTGTCTGGGTAGTTTTGTTATTACTCTACCTTCTGGATGATGGAAAGTGAGAGAACAAACACTATATGGAGCAGGAGATTGGAGAAGTCGATGTGAAATGCCCATGCTGTATCTATCATAAAATATCCTGCTCTATAAATGTGAAGGGAAAACCAAGATTGAATTTGGAGATGACCAATGCTAAAATGATCATGTTTGCCAATGCCTGCTTAAAGGCAGAAAGCTTGCTAATACAGATTTTCTGTAGGAAATGTTACAGGTCTAAAAATCAAGAATATGCTCTTCTTGATTGTGGTATTTTATTCAGACTACAAGAATGATTGAATGCCTTTACTTGGCATGGCACTGGTAAGTGGAGCATTTGATCTCTTCACAGTAGCATTTTGGTGATTTGAGACAATAGGGGTCACCTATTCCGGAGGTTCTCAAACTAAACTGCATGTGAAAATCACCTGCAGGTTAAAACAGTATGTTCATGGCTGCTTCCTATTTTCTTCGGGGATCTGGAGTAGATTCTCATATTTCAGGTGACAGTGATGTTGCTGGTCCAGGGACTGTAGTTTGAGAATCAAAGATTAAGTCCCAGCACTAAATGCACATCACACTAGAATCTACGTAGATATTCAGACACTGCCACTTAAGATGTGCGTTTCCATTTCAGAATGCTTTCGTTTCTGCTGTGGTGATGAAATAGACTCCATAGAAATTTACCGAAGAGGACATACACTAATGAAAAGGACTGTTAGGCTGTTGTGTGTGGGTAGAGCTTTGTCTCGCTTCACATAATTACCTGAACAATGCTGGCTGTGGTCTTCAATGCTAAATCAGAAGCAGACTCTGAGAAAATGATTACATTATTATTGTTATTACAAAATTATTATCCCTACTCCGTGAAAAGAAAAACAAATAATACCTTTGACTAAGGGAGCACTTGAAAATACTTAACCTCCTGTTTACTTTGAAATTAAAAGGCAGGGGCTTTAGTTTTTCATGTTTCCAAGCAAGGCCTCTGAAAATAAGCTGAGAGAATTTCAATGTTCAGGTCATAGTACACACAGGTGTGTGTCTTCTTCTTAGCCTCCGCCGTGTTAATTCAGTCTGAAGTTATAGTCTCCATTCTGAGAAAATACACATTACAAAACAGTCATGTGTTGTGCTGTGTTTTATTATGCAGTTTTGTTTTGTTTTGTTTGAGACAGGGTTTCTCTGTGTAACAGCCCTGGCTTTGTAGACCAGGCTGGCCTTGAACTCACAGAGATCCAACTGCCTCTGCCTCCCGAGTGCTTGGGTTAAGGCATGTGCTACCACGGTCTGGCTTGTTGTGCACTTTAGTGCCCAAGGATGTTCCCAAAACCCTGTTTTAAACATCTGCCTTCACTAACTTCAAAAAGAAAACAAGCAGAGTTGAAATCCAATAGCAACCAGAGAAACTGCTTTTCACAATTGTCTTTTCGGTGGTGGAGAGAGTAACGTGAGATAGTAGAAGAGTGAGGGTGGGTGAAGAGACCTGAGCAGATCTGCTTGGTTCACGTGGAATGTGTTCTGGACTTGGGTTGCTGGCTTGCTTTTGCCTCAGTAATAATTAGTAATAATAATACATATTTTGGTGAAAATATGTTTGCCCCACCCCCTTGTTGCTGTTATTGCCATTTTTATGCACATCATTCATGCTGGAAAGTTAGAAACTTTATGAACAGAAGCTGAGAAATGACTGGAAAGAAGTAGGCTTTTGTCCCGTCTACTCATGATAGATCCATGGGGAGAATCTAGAAATGTATTTTCTATTCCAATTACACAAAATGAAAGGTTATTTTAAAGTGTAATTCATCTACATGATAAAAGAACATTTCTTGTATTTTGTTCTGAGTTTAAATGTCACTTCGAATAGTTGCAAGCGTTTGTTTGTGAGAGTTTGATATCTGTAACAGTTGTAGAGGGCTGCATAAAATCCTGCTTGTGGCAAGAGAACAGAAAGCTAAAGAGATGGAATATTTTTTTTTTTTTTTTTTTTGGTTTTTCGAGACAGGGTCTCTCTGTGTAGCTTTGCGCCTCTCCTGGAACTCACTTGGTAGCCCAGGCTGGCCTCGAACTCAGAGATCCGCCTGGCTCTGCCTCCCGAGTGCTGGGATTAAAGGCGTGCGCCACCACCGCCCGGCGAGATGGAATATTTTATATTGGCCTTCATTTTGTGTTGCTTTGCATCACTATTAACTTGAATCACTAATACTTTGTTGAACTGTTCAAAATTGGAGGTTATATTTATTTTAGAATAATATATATTTTTAAAGTATACTGTATTACAAAGATATTTACCTTGTCTAAGAAAATTCAAAGTGTAGTTCATTCTAACAGGTTAATATTCATTAGAGGGGAAGTTTGTTACTTTAAGGAAAGGAATGAATAGTAGGGTGATAAATGCTGAAGCCTTAATTAGTGAAATAATTTGTCCTGAAGAGCAGAGATGGCTGACTACTAGAGACAGAGGAAAATACAAATGATCTCACTGCATTTGGAATTGTATTGATCTGTTCCGTAAATCAGAGGGAACAGCTCTTTGTATTTTTCTCATTCAGTGGACTAAACTTAATCCTCAAAGATGAATTATCTTATAAGATTATGTAAGGCTAAATTTTTTGGAGTTTAATACATGTATGGTTCTTTCATTTGTGAGAACAGAAAAATTTCAAAGGCAGAGTTGTTTTTTTTTTAATAGAAAAGAGAAAGATTATCGATGGCTTTGGAAATCCAGGTACGTAACAAAAGGTGTGAGATTGTTATTTGATTGTCAAGAATAAATTTGCAATGGAGTTGGTAAGTAGGGGTAAAATAAATTCATCTATCATTCAACGAACATTTACTGCGCATGTAGTATTCACTAAAGTGTCAAGACCAATGCTTGTTGAGTGTGTTTAAAACTTAAAAACAATTTTTGCTTCCCTTGTACTGTCAGCTGCAAAGTAACATCTGTCAACTAAGAAGGGTCTATGAAAAAGCACATCTGCATACACTACCAGTTAAAATGCTGTGTGTCCATGTGGTGGGCACATGGGTGATAAATTCAGAGAAAAGTGTACCTTTTTCTCAGAAGGACAAATGGATAATATGAATAAAAATGGGTCCCGTGAACCTTAAGCAATTGATAACTTTTGTTTTATGTGATATTGTGTAATAAGACTATCCTCGTTTTGTTTATTTATGTGGGTATTTTTTTTTAGATGATTAGCTAAAACTGAGTACTTGGAAATATAGTATTTTGCTTTTATATGTTCATGTCAAAGGGAAAAGAGAAAATGCAAAATGAGATGAAACAAGAAAGGACAGTTTTGTATTCTCAAAGAAAGGCAGAGTCTTCTGGAATTCCTTGTGTGAAGAAGACATAGGCCAGGGTGCTTCTGAGAGAGAGAGAGTCCCATGAAAATGCATGTGCACAGTTAGCTAACATTTTAAGTCTGCTAAGCTAATAGTTATTGTATGCAGAAACTCTTGTTCTCGGGATGTGAGTGCTGTCTGAAAGAAGACAACCTGCTCAGAGAAAGGGCTCTTGGGAAACCACCTATAAGAGGTTAAAAAAAGAAAGAAAGAAAGAAAGAAAGAAAGAAAGAAAGAAAGAAAGAAAGAAAGAAAGAAAAAATAGCACTTATCATGTGACCATATGAATGGAAGGGTGGAGTTGTGATTATTAGCCTGTTGTGGTTTCCAAAATGATTTCTGCTGACCACTTGTGTAAACTGTCTGGAGAACTGAACAGCATACTTTTTAAATGTGAAGTTACAGAAGTAGCTAGATAGATCTAGAAGGAATATAAATATTTATTTTTTTAAAAGAATTGCTATAGGACCATTCATAAAATTCAGATTTATTATAGTTATATTAAAGATTCAATAAGGGCTTCAATATTTTTTATGCTTTCTTACCATTGCTAAAGTTTTGAAAATTTAAGTTATAAACCTAGAATCTATCATTATTATACAGTTAATATCATATAGATCAGTGATTCTCAACCTGTGGGTATGACCCTTTAAGGGGGTCAAGCGAATTTTCCACAGGAGTCATTATCAGATATTTACACTGCTGTTCGTAACAGTAGCAAAATTACAGTTATGAAGTAGCAATGAAAATAATTTTATAGTTGGGGGGGTTACTGCAATTTGAGGAACTATATTAAAGGGTTGCAGCATTAAGAGGGTTGAGAAACAGATACAGATATTGACATCTACATTGTATGGTGACATGCACAATGTAGATATATAATTAATATACATATTAATACTAATATTTGAATATTCTCATTAGACGCTAACATTTATTGAATTATATGTCATTCACAAAAAGAACTTATACAGAAATCTGTACTGACTAAATTGTGTAAGGTTACATGCAAATATCTTTTGTTGACTTTAATATACATTAATACTAAAATATGTCCTAGTTTTAAATTTTACACTTTTAGGCAGAATTACAAGATATTTAGGTTTTATTTAAGTATTATTCTTTTACACCTTAGGAAAATCTTGAGGTTGGAATTCTTCATTCTGTATTTAGTTAGTTTGTTTAGGCATACTTCCTGTTGTTTTTTCTTTTGTGTGGTGATCAGTCATCCATATTTAGTTCATGCAAATGGTTTTTCTGTCATTTTAATGTAGTCTACATTAACTGATAAAAAGATTTAAGAACTATTAGCAGTATAAATGCAGCCATCATGAATCATTGTAAAGAGAAGCTGATTTTGCACTGTATTAGAAGAGCCACACCTAAACCTCCAGCCGAAAGTAAACAGATGTCAACACGCAGACCTCACCGTTGGTTTGGGTGTAATTTCTGTGCTTTATTTCTTAGAGTGATTTTGTTTTTTAATGAATTAGCTTGGAAACCAATTCAGTTAGATATATTTACAACTACTGAAAAATATTTCCAGCCCAGCTTTTTATCCCTGCTGATCTTGTACTGTAGTTAAATGAGAAAAAGAAATCATCTTACCCTCTGTAAGAGAATATTGTATCGTGAACAGCCAAGTGAGTAATAACCAAAAATAATCTAAAATCAACATGTCTGCATTTGTTATGTCTTCTTTCTTTTGTTACTAAGAGGACATAAATAGGGGTAAGGACACATGGTAGTAGCACTCATCAGGTCGTGTTGGCATTGTAGTTGCTAAGGTGTAAGAATGTGATGGAGCTAGAAGGAGAATAAACTACAGTATGAGATGGAAATATGCAGCCACCAGGCTCTTGCTGTGTTCTAATATAGAGGCTTTCCTTGCATTCAGTTATGGCTCATGGGTTGACTGAGACCTCAGACTACTACGAGACCAAGTAAAGAGGGCTTTGTGATGGAATAAAGGTGCTATGGTGGTGAATGGGGCCCAGGATTTCTCAGTTTCTGCATGTGAACTTGCAGGGCAGGATAATGTTTTAGGGGTGTGTGTGCATGTATGCACACATGTGCATTGGGACAGCCCATGCTTTTTAGAATGCTGGGAACAGCCTGTTCTTTCATCGCTAAGTGCAGTTATTTTCCTCCCTAATTTGTGACAATCAAAAGAATTACCATGTATTGCTCCAAGGTGCACATGAGCCCCTGGTTGTGAACTGCTGCTATCAACTAGACTTGATGGAGCAGCCATAGAACAGAGGAGTAAGATTGAACTAGTGAAGTGGGAGCAGTTAAAACTCCACGACATACAGTGTGTGCTTTTCTTTTAAAATACCAGTATTCTTTCTTATGCTTCAGATAAGATCACTTGGAACAATCCATTAAATCTATACCTAAAGATAGTAAAAGTATGATGTTTATTAGGGATTTCTTTAACCTGGGACAAGGGGTGTTGTAGGAGGTGGGCATTGCTATTCAATACAGGTGCTCTGGTTGAAGGTGATGGACCTGGGTGGCCAGAGTACCTCTACTCAGCCTGAGGACCAAACAGCTAGACTTAGAAGGTGTAGGAATCCTCAAAGGAAAAATCAAAGGCAACTCTTTATTTCAGCCCCCTCAAGTTTCTACTGGGCACTGCATGGAAGTTTCTATTCTTGGTGCATCATCCTGCAATTCACCTCAGTCTCCAGCTGGATCTGCAGCCCTACACAGCACCTGGCCTTTGGAACAGAAAGCTGCTTCTTCATGTATCTACTTCTAGTTAACTTGCAATTTTACAATTAACTCCATTATATTTCTTCTCTCCCCCAACCCCTGCACCTCCCCCCTTTTTAACATTTAGGTAACGGGTGAATGCAGGACAGATTCCTGTTACTGAGTTGTGCACGCCCACCTGTACCCAAAGTACATAGCTAAGTAAGTATAAAAAAGGGGACAGTGAGAGGACAGTGACTACTCTGAAATGAAGTCCTCAGCAACCTGGCAGCCTCTCCATAGCTCATAGGCTGTGCCTGCCAAGCCCTGGAACTCAACGTTGAGAATCCGGTCAGCAGTTCATTAATGTGGAATTAACTCAATAACCATGGATCTTTAATTTACTCTGAACCAGACATGATTGTTCTGTTCTTACAGTTTAATGAAATTGAGTCAATATACACATAAAACTTTAAGCAACCAGACTACTGGGCACCCTATGTGTTGGAGAAATCATGAGTCTACATTTCAAAGGGTTCACATTTGGGAGTCAGGTACACCTAGTATACAGGGAATGCTAACATTTTGCAAATGAGCAGGAATAATTCTAAGATCACCATGGAGCTTTTCCCAGTTAGAAAGGTCTCTGAAAGCCATGTATGCAGTTAGCAAGATAATCCTTTACAATTAGCAGAAAGCACTGTTTGGTAGAGATGAGAGTAATTTGTGTAGCTTAATTTTACTCCCAAATTTGACAATGATCTTCCATTAAAATGGATGGTATTGGTGAAGTTATTTTGTTCTCTAGTGTCTTTGTATTAAATTGCACAGCTTTTGTACTAAATTGCACATAGAAACATCAGATTTAGTAATGTGATCACAATTAAGCTTAAGAAAACAAGTTTTTTTTCTAAATTTATTAATTTTTTCTTACACTGTCTCTCTGTTTTACATTTTTTGTCCCTAATCTCTTGGTTTTATTGACTTCTGGAAATATTGCATTTTGTCTGTAATTAAAAAGTCTAAAACAAAGGGAAATATTCTAGATGCCAAGAAAATATGTATATTCATAAATTTAAACAAATAAGTTAATGGGACAGGATTTTGCAGTGTCATGACTGACATTTATGTTTTAGAGCATGAAAATATTTTTCAGTGGAAATGAAATTTGTCTTTTTAGGAGTGATCATTTGATTATTGATTGTAAAAATCATTATATTTATTCTTTTTTTGTTGATGTTGTTCTTTGAGACACGATCTCTCTATGTAGCCCTGGCTGTCCTGGAGCTCTCTATGTAGACTAGGCTGAGCTTGGACCCACAGATGTCCACCTGTCTTCTCTTCCCAAGTGCTGAGATCAAAAGTGTATGCCCAAAAGACTATTATTACTTTTAAAGAATTTATGGTTATAAATTTATGATTATAAATCTCTCATTTACATTTGGTAGCAAGATTACAATTTTGCCATTTTAGTTTACTAAAGAAGAGTAGCACTTTACGGATGAGAAAGAAGGCATGTATGTTAATTACCCAAAAGACAGATCTGCTATTCAGATATATCGCAGCAGTGGAGAATTTGCCAAGATGTGTACTCTCTTAATTACAAGGAATAGAATTGGTTTTTACTAGACAAAGTGCACACAGAGTGGAACTAAAGTGACATTTTGGTGTCAGCAGTTTTGAATAATGAATACAGTAGATAATGTGACAGAAATAAATGACCCTGCTAGAACGGATTTCTTCCTAGTCATTAACATTACATTTTTGAAATTGTGGAATAAAAATGATCCTTTTTGTTCCTAGTGCTATTCAATGAGAACTTGGGGTTTTCATATATTAGGAGTAATTTCTGAATTACTGTGTTATCTTATTTCTCAACTGTGGCCCACTTTGGCTGTTGAAAACGTGTGTGTGTGTGTGTGTGTGTGTGTGTGTGTGTGTGTGTGTGTGTGTATGTGTTTGTGCCAGAGGGAATGAGCAGATTTTGTTGTCTGCACCCAAATTCCAAATTCAGTTTTAAAAAATTAGGAATCAAAATTTTTAAAAAATTATAAAAATCTTGACTTGGAGTATTGGAATGCAAGCAGTGTATACAACCTGGTTTCATTAATACGTAGAAAATTTTATCAAAAATAATTGCATGGATACAGTTGAAAAAGTGAACTTTATGTTTACTATTGACATCAATATCACTGAAATTTCAATTCCATACGTATGTGCAACATATTTTCTTGGTTTCTCTTTATGTACTTCTTAAAGAAGAAATACATAAATTTATCCTAAAATTGACCCTTCAGCATATATTTCTTGGTATAAATTTTTAAAGTTTATTTGAAAATTTAGGCTTTTGTGCAAACTAGTAAATTATTTTCCATAGCATCCATGGTTTCCTTTTTTTAAGTAGCCCCCATTCACTCTATGATGAATCTTTGCAGTATAGCTGTTCTTCCTTTTGTTTTTACTTAGATGAAGTGTAGTTTCTAAGGATGAAAGTAGAGAACAGTGGAGAGCAGTTAGATCTTCATAGAATTGACAGGTTGGGGATTGATAAGTAAGAGAAGCATTTCCTTAGGAGTTCAACCACGTTTTACAATGTCTGAAACAAGTAACTGTGCTAAGATACACATTTAAATTGTTGATGGGCATTGTGCATGGATGGAGGTTTGTTTTGTGGCTGGGGATTGAACATGGGGCCTCATGTGTTGAGCAGGAACTTTACCATTGAGCCTCCTTCTCTTCCTTCCCTCTGCCCCACCCCCCTTTATCTTTCTTGACAGTCTCACTAAGTTTCCCAGGCAGGCCTTGAACCTGCACTCCTCCTGCCTTGCCCTCTGTGAGTAGCTGGGTTATAGCTTAGTGCCAGCCGACTTAGAGGTTTCTTAACCTGTACAGCAGTCCAGATGCCCTGCAGCTTTTTACTGATTCCCAGACCTCGTTCCCACGAAAAGGCTAGCTTGCAGTGCTACGGCATGTAGCTCACTCCTCTGTGTACCTCAGTGCCTACAATGATGCCTTATACACATTAACACTTGACAGAAGTTGATTGAGTAAACGAATGAATGACTACAATATTTTAAAAAGCCAAAGAAATCTGTAGAATGAAAGCCACAAGCAGCTTTTCTTAATCTGCAATTGTAAAAACATGGGGCTTAGAATGTCAATGTGAATATAGTGTCAGTGGAACTTACATTTTCTTTAAAGGTGTCAAAAGAAAGATTAAAATAGTTTAAGAATGTTGGAAAGGGTGAATATTCTGTCCTACAGACCCATTCTCTAATGTGCAATGTAGGCATGTCTTGGTTTAGATAGTATCATTCCAAAAGGACATTATGTAAAATTAAATCATATTCAATATGTGGTTTAAAATGTACTATTTAATAGGTCCATCTTTGAATCATTTGAAAACAGATATGCTGTTTTGTAATGTCTGCCAACTAATATTTGAAAGTAGTGATGTAACTCACTAGAATTTTCTGCGTAAGGAATGCAGTATGTATGGTGACACTGGATTTAAAGTGAGGTCCCTGGGCCAGGGACTCTGCAGATTCTCCAGGCACTGCCTCGGGCATCCTTAGTGAGGGACACTGAGGTTGGTGCTCAGTAATTAGTGTCCTCTGGTGCTCTTAGTTCTGGTGAAGTTTGAGAGCCATTGCTATGTGGGATGTAAGAGGGAAAAGTTACCAATGGTGACATCTCTGTAGGAAAAAATAAAGGCTCAATGACCCAATAAAAGGATGAAAGCAGCGAAGGAATGATGTGCACCACGAAACAGGTATGCACAGAGTATGAAAGAAATCCGGGAGCAAGGAGATTCCTATGGAGCTGATTCTCTGATGTCCTTTTCTGTACAGTGAGACATTCTATTCCTAGAACACATAAGATACAGTCCTTGAACTAAGCTGACAAACAGGTCAGTTTCCGGGCTAATCATAGAAGATCACAGAGTCCACTGGTCTGCATCCTTGAGGGTGTGTCAGAATCACTCCACCGTATTATTATAATACATATTGTTGGACTGGCAGTGTGAATCAGCAGGTAGAGGCGCTTGCAGCCCAAGCATGGTGATTTGAGTTCAGTCCTCAGAGCTCACGTAAAGGTGAAAGGAGAGAACTGACTCCAGGGTTGTCCTCTGGTCTTCATACATGTGCCCAGTCACACATGCTCCTACACACATGGGAACACACATATCCTACCAAGGAGTTTCTGACTCAGTGTTTGCAAGCTCTGGGAAACAGTGTTTCTGACAGATGCTCAGGTGATACTGCCACTCGCCCAAGGCTTGGGATTCAGTATGTTTAAGTTAAGGATGGTAGGGCTTATGCCCGAAATGTGACTTCCCCACTAAAGTCAAGTGATACTGAGCTGGAAACACAACTGGATTCCCAACTGGACAGAACCTATGCAGGCTGCCCTTGAGACACCCTGAGAAAAGGATGTCTGCTTGATGGTAAAGTGATTCTAAATACCCACACAAGTAAGGAACTGATAACTTGAAAGTATCTCATTTGGCTTCATTTATTTGTATTTTAGTTGGTTAAGAATTATTTGCGGGGGGGGGGGGGGGGGTTGCTAGAGAGATTGCTCAACAGTTAAGAGCACCAGCTGTTCATTCAGAGGATCCAGGTTCAATTCCCAGCACCCACATGGCAACTCAAAACTGTATGTAACTCCAGTTCCAGGGGATCCAACACCCTCACACAGACGGATGTGCAGGTAAACCATCAAGGCACATAAAATAAAAATAAGTAGCCCGTCATGGTGGCGCACACCTTTAATCTCAATACTAGGGAAGCATATGCAGGCAGATCTCAGAGTTCAAGACCAGCCTGGTCTACAAAGAGAGTTCCTGGACTACACAGAGAAGCCCAGTCTCAAATGAATGAATGAATGAATGAATGAACAAATGAATAAATAAATAAGTAGAAATTATTTTTTCTTATATTTATTCATGGTGTGTGCATGGGAGGGGTAAATTACACTGCACATGTAAAATTCAGTGGACAATTGTAGGAGCCGGTTCTCTCCTTCCACTAAGTAGCCATCTCACTGGTGCTGTATTTTACTTTCTTATTCTAAAATCAATACTCCTGACATCTATAATCCAATAGTGGACCTTTGAGCATTCTATTTTGTGTATGAAGATTGATCTGTGTATAAAAGTAACACGTGTAATGTAGCATTGCTATTGAAGGGCCATTTTAAATCTTCCTAATATTATCATGGGGATATGTGTGTGTGTGTGTGTGTGTGTGTGTGTGTGTGTGTGTGTGTGTGTATACATATATATATGTATATATATGTATATGTATATATATATATATATGGCATGTTATAATGAGTTCTGAGGGTAAACATCCTCAGTTATACTCTTCTTCTCTGTAGACTTAGAAGATTGATTGTAGCACTAACAAAAAATGTACCGTAATTTTTTTAAACAAGAAATTAAAATATATGCAGGAAGACAATTAATAGAGATAATGCACTGAGTTATTTGCTAATAATTCATTTCTGTTTCAGAAATCTTTATCTATAAATCTGTGATTAATTTCTCTAATTCTCTGAATCAGAGAAAATATATTAAGCTCTCTTTCAATGGTTATAAAGATAGATTTCTCCCAAATTTAATTAATCCATTTGCATTCTTGAATGAGTGCTCGAAAACTCAGACCCTTCAGCACAAATCATGTAATTGCAATTTAAATGATAATGTGGAAAAATTGGACATGGGTAAGAATAATATATTCTGAATTGTATCATGACTCCCTTTGTAATTTCAAAAATGCATTTTTAATTGCTTTCATTTTGAATTAAGTCTTGTCAGGAAATCCTTTTGAACTGCTGAAGGTTAGCGCTGAGGAAGGAGCAGAGTGTAGAGGAGGCACAGCAGCCAGCTCTCAGCTTCATTGCATGCCTCCCGACGAATGGACTCTTGTGGGAGAGTGGCATCGTTTTAGTCATTTCTATTACATACACAAATATGCTGTTCCCTGCCATCCAACCAATGCCATCCAATAAAACATGGGAGAAACAGCTCTTCGCTCTTATAGTGAGTTGCTCCTTTCTCTCATTTTTTTTTGTCAGCTAAGGGATAAAAAGTACCCAGACTCCATGCATGAAGACTTCGTCACTCTCACTTGTCACATCATCTACTCTCCCAAATTAAAGAGCAGCTGTTCAGATTCTCTTGGGTAGGATGCACAAGCCCTATTTCCCACTTCCTGTGGAGCTGTTTGAACTATTTCTGATCCTCTACATCTTCAAGCAATTATCCACTCTTTAAACGAAGACAAAAAAACTCAGAATGGCTTTTGGGAGTGATTTGGATGACCAGTTATTGCTCCCAGGCTGGGAATGACTGGTTTATTTTGTTGCCAAATACAGCATCTTAGAATTGCATGAAAAATTTTATTTCGTGTACCTATATTGTGTTGCGAGAAATAGCACAAACTTTCTGGTTCCAGAGAAAAGAAGCCAAATAATTGCAAGTCTGTTCTGAAAGAGGTTTTGTGCCTGCAATGATCCCGCTTTAGTAGAAAGTGACTTTCTAGTGCATTTTAGCTCTGCTTCCTAAGATTGGCTCCAAAGAAGAGAAAAATGATGGTTGAGTGAAAGGAAAAAGATCATTTAAGATGGATCTCTAATAGAGTGTTTCCTGTTAAATTCTGTGGGTGGGGGTTAGGGAGAGCAGGGAGTTTTAAAGTGCCTCTTGGCTCAGATTTCACAGCTTTGGAGTATTTAGAGTAAACTTTGTCATTCAATCAGCTTAATTTTGTTATTAAGACTTATTAAGGCCAGAAGGTGGTAGCCCCACACCTTTAATCCCAGCACTCAGGAGACAGAGGCAGGTGGATCTCCGTGAGTTCCAGGAACGCCAAAGCTATTAAACAGAGAAACCGTCTCAAAACACCAAAACAAAACAAAACAAAACTTATTAAGAATCTGATACATCTGATACCAGCCTTGTCACATTGTTTTACCGTTGAATGTGTATAAATCAAGCAGGCACCTCACAACACAGATTCTAACTGAGCAGGTTTGAGAGCTCCATGGTGATGCTGAGGGACCTCATGTTGAATGCCTATGAATGTTTACAATGAAGTAAATATCTTACTCCTTTCCTTTTTGTTTGACTCACATGCAGACAACTTTTCCGAATTAAATGGCTGTTATAGAATTAAAGGCTTTCATTATAGGGGGAAAGTTGATTATAGGAAAAAACTCAAATTGCTTTTCATGGTAGAGAATTTGGGCTTTAGGATTTTTTAAAATTTGTTTATTTATTATGTATTTCTGTATGCATGCTATAGATGTTGGTTGAGTTCAGGCTTGGAGACGAAGACCTTTACTTGCTGAGTCATTTCTCTGGCATGAGGTGTTCTTCTCTTTACTTTTCAGAAATTAAAAGAAGGTACTGAAGTTACACAGTTGGTATCACCTTTAAAATCAGAAGTTTGAAAATGTGTTTAATTCCTAATGATTCATTTTGACTACCCTGATTTGCTTAGTTTTCATTTCAAAATGAATGTCAAGTTTAGAAATTTGGTGTCACTCAAAAATTAAGTACCAATTTTATGAATACCAGTAAGTGACTCTTGGGGCCAAATTTAATTTTAGAATGTTATGTTTCAAGAGTCTGCATAGCAACTAAATATGCCATGGTTCAGCACTCTCTGAATTGTTCAATATGATTTTTCTCTTAATAAAAATTGAATTTGGTTAAATGGGACCAAGGGAGAACCACTGAAAAGATGGAATATTCCATATGTAAAGTATAATTAAATGGTATAACAAAAGCCTCACCATTAGCATTAAGTCATTTAACTTAGATTGTACATGGCTACTTTTATCATGACAGTGTCAATGGACAGTTTAAGGCCACAGAGCTCAAGTAGTTTCCACTGATAACTCAAACTTGAAGTTAAGAGAATAAAATTTTAACATTGCATAATTAGGGAAGTTACTGTTTCTCTTCATTTTTCATTTTTAAGTTTTATTTTTATATTTTTAGTTGACATAATAATTGCTTTGATATAATGCTACATAACTAAATCCAATCAGTATAATGCAGGTATTAGAGTTAACATGAAGGTAATTTTATAAAAATTTTGAGCATTCTTTTATTTATACTTCAGTTACTTGAATATTTATGATTGCATGAAATTCCTTACATATGTGTTTTTTAAATGACTGATACTGATTTTGTGTTCTGTTATATACACTTCTTAGGATAGTTTTCATTGTGGGAAAAGTTGCTTTGTAAGTCATTTAAATTCTGAGTGCCCTGTGAAGCCCTTTGTCACTTTTCTGGGTTGATTTACAGATCCTTTATCTATAAGCCATGAAGCTCAGTTGTAATAGTTTACTGTGTGTAAGCTATCGAACACACACACACACACACACACACACACACACACACACACACACACAGGCATGCATGAAATTTGCATATCCCTACATGTAGTTAACGATCATTCTTTTTTTTAAGTCAGAGAATCTGAGTAATGTATGAAGCCACCAGATTAAAAAGAAAAACACCAAGCTGGTTTTTAATGTCTGCTGTCTTCAACAATTGTATTTTTACTCCCATGGTCCCCTAAATTGCTGCTTCTGAAATGCCAATTAATTTAAATATTTGTCTGTAGCAAATATGACAGTGATTCATGTTGTTACACTTGCAAAAATGAATCGGTTCTGTTCTGTTCTAATGCTGGACATTTGGTGTGTTATGATTATTGCATTTTTATTATTCCCATTCTGTTGTCTTATTCTGGTAATTAAAGGCAACTAAACTCCCTTTTAAAAATCATTAAATGACCATCAGAATAATTGTTTTAAGATGCTAATCCAAGTTTGTAGCTCATTAAAGGCAAGCAAGACAGCTGTCTCGGCATCTCTAGGCTGGATATGCTTACTAGCATTTCTTCATGATTTTATTGCCTGTTTATTATTATGAGAATAAATGTTGAGTACCCTAATAATTCAAGCATTAATTTAATGTTTGAGGTATAACTTCTCAAATAAAATTATGTTAACCTTTTCATAATTGTTTGGTCTACTATTCCCTCTACAGGCCTTCCTAGAGGGATTATACTTTACCAAGTTCTTTTTTATATTGGGCATGAGACGGTTACAGGTGAGAAAATGTAATACAGACCATAATCGGCAAAACTACTGTACTTTTCTGTTGGTTTATCTTCAATGCCATTTAAAAACTAACTCTAACTTGACAAGTACTATGTCAATAAACAAGACTTCTTTGTGAAATCCTGCCATTATTTTTCTTCCAATAGCTGGAAAAGTAACGAGTTTGTTGATTTACTTATAAATTACTTTATACATAAACTATCTGATGCAATCCTACCATGGGTATTCAAAGCAACTAACTTGCTTGCTCAGGTAATAATTTTTCAAGGATTTTTCCAGGTAAGTTTTTCCATATGCTTACATAATTCTCTTTCGTATAATCACAGTTCAAGATGTCCCTGCCTCATTTCCTCAGATATTGTATCTGTTTTTGTAAATGCAAAACAATTGCTTATCTTCCTGGTTCGGTGTAGGAAGTAAAGTGGAACCCACTGCCGTCAATGTTGCTCGGCAAACCTCACTGGTTTTCCTCACCACCCATCACTCCGATTTGGTATGACTTCATTTTTTACTCTGCCACTTCCTTGTTTGGCATCACAGTCCTCACTGAAGAAAATAGTATCTGCCACATGTTCACATAGGCAAGATGCCCTTTCCTTTCCAGGCTCAAAGTTGCCTTACTCATCAATGAATTTATTAGCAGGGATTTTTCTTTTCTTTATTTTTCCCTCTACAGTTAATGAAGTGGAGCACAGTGGGTTTGTCCATATGTAAATGTTGCAAACAAACTTTTTCTAAGAGTCAATTGTAGACATCCAACTATCAATAGTAAGTGTGCTTCCATAAGTAAACTCAGAAAGCCAAATTCTTATTTCTAAGTAAGTACTTTGGATAATTGTTTATGAATATGACTGAACCTTTTATTTTATCAAACAGGAGTTTTCATTTATTCTCCTGTTGAGTCAAACTGTAATGTGTTCTAATTAGAACATGACATCAGTCAGTTATAGTTGAGGCTCAAGAAAAACAAAGCAGCCTATCAAATATTAAGTTTAGGAACACGGTCCAGCCAAGTGTTTCAGATTTTTAAATAATTGGTGTCAATGTCATATCATTGTTAAAGAATGCCTTGAAAATGGGAGGCATAGCCTGAAATGAGATTGAGGACTGAAGGTTGCAGGCTCATGTTGTGGGAAGTACATCTTAATGAATTTTCTTGGGTCTTTTCCAGAAAAAAAAAAAGGTTTTAGTAGCTCTAAAATTTATCTAAAAATATATGTCTAGAAGGAATAATGGTCCAATTCTTAAGGCCGAATATATACTTCAAAATTTTATCTGAGAGACATCTGGAATGTGATTCTACACTGTAAGCTAGTCATATATACAATATCAATGTGTTAGAAGTATCATTTATCAATAGTACAGTATGGATACTTTCAAGATGGTTATTTCATTCCTTACAGAGCAGTGTGCACAGGGCTAGCCATTTAATTAAGCTGCTCTGGCTTCCATGCATTTATTTTTGGGTGGACTTTCTTGAAAGGAAGAAGAGGAATTAGATTGGGGTAAAGGTCTTCAGGACTGTACTTGAGAGATTGTCTTCAGCATAAGCATGGGAGCATGTCTTCAGCATGAGCATGGGAGCATGTCTTCAGCATGAGCATGGGAGCTTGTCTTCAGCATGAGCATGGGAGCAGGTCTTCAGCATGAGCATGGGGACATGTCTTCAGCATGAGCATGGGAGCATGTCCAAAGCATGACTATTATGACCTCGGAGAATGTCTGCAAGGGAAAAGCTCACAGCTGCCCTTGCAGTACTTAGTGCCACAGTACAAAGTGCTGATTAACTTGAAATGTCAAGTGCAATGTGGGCTATATGCTATAAGAAGAAAATAAATGCTTGTCTTATCCTTTTCATTACTTTTAGTTATCAAAAGTAGACTTGAACCATCTCCCACTTGACTTTAGATGAATAAAGAATGTAACTTAAATAAAAATAAAAACTAGGTGGGTACAGGGGCACATGTATTTCATGCCAGTGCTTGGGAATTGGAAACAGGAGGATAGGCACTCAGGCCAGCCTTTCTGGGTGACACAGAAAGTTTGAGGCCAGGGCAACATGATACCCTGTCCCCAAAATTAATTAATTAATATCAAAATGGTAAAGGCTACAATGTGTGTAAATATATGTGTGTATTATATATATACATTCATACATATATATGTGTATATATGTGTGTGTATGATGTATGATGCATGTGTGTGTGTGTGTGCTGTGTGTTTTTGTAAGTTAATATGTGTGAGTGCGGGTGCATGATTGTCATACTGTGTGTGTGGAGGCTGGAGGGCAGTCCCAGGTTCATTCCCTTTCTTCTATCTTGCTTGCAGCGGTGTCTGTCTCTCTTTTGTTGTTGTTTAGCTCTGAGTATCTGAGGCTAGCTAGCTTGTAGGCATCCCACGATTCTCTGGTCTGCTTCATGTCTTGCCAGAGAGTTGCTGGGATCACAGATATGTACTACTACTATGCCCAGCTTTTATGTGAGTTCCAGGGGTTTAAATTAAGAGGCCTTCACACTTCTGTGGTAAGTTCTTTACCTACTGAGCAAGTCTAAAAAGTACACATGTATTTCTGAAATAAAAAGTCAGAAAATTCCAGAAGGTTGAAGGTGGCTTTTATGATTTATTAATTTGCTAATTCATTTAGTCAGACAGAGTGTTGCTACATAATCCATGCTGGTCTTGAACTTGCTGACCTGAGTACTGGGAATATAGGCATACGCTATGGTTCCAGCTTGATGGCGTTTTGTAAAAGTGCTTTAAGCAAGTTGATAATGCATAAAAGAAATTTTATTCTTAGTTTTTATTTCCTACTTTATATATCTATTTTAAAATCTGGAGAGGATTATATTACAGGTATAGAAAAAATAACCCAGTGAAAAGACAAAGAAATGGGCCTTTTAGTTGTGATTATGAGAGTGTACGCCACATACAAGTGCTTTTGCAATGTATGGTATGTGATTTAGAGTCCAGAAAATGCAGTGTTATAGGAGGGACTTGTGATTGCAGTGTTGGCCTCTCTTCTTCCTAGTCTTTCTCAAATGCTCAGATAGAACCGATAAGCACCTGAGGATAGAAAAGGTGCCAGAAGGTAGATCTGACAAGCATCTGAGGCTAGAAAGTCAGATCCAGTAAGCACTCAAGGATAAGAAAGGGTGCTGGCAGATAGGTATCAAATCTGGAAAGCACACACCAACCCTAACAAATGATAGGCGGCTTTTTAGAAAAGCAGCATACATTATTTAATTACCAAAGATGATTTATTCATAAGCATTAAGAATATGAAATAAATTCAATTTATGAAGATTGGCTTCTTACCCTTTGCTTGTGTGGTGCAATAAGATATAAGGTTAAGTGGCTTATCCCTGGTGACTTGACCTTTCTCTTTATTTTCATTAACTAAAGGGTTTGATTTCATTAAAGAAGCATTAAACAAGACATTTTATAGCGCATAACTCAGGGCTGGCACTTCAGGATTTGTCTCTTTGGGTTTCCCTGCAAACAGATTAAACAATACATCAATAACTCCTATAGTATAAGTTTCTTCTTTCAAAAATTCCTGAAGCTTTGCTTCATACCAGAGTTCCTCATGCCCTAAAAATTTTGAGGTAAGAGTTTCAGTAAGAAAAATGTATTATATGTATCTTATATTAATAGAAACAAACCCCCAAACCCAAGACCACGTACAGTCCTTTGCTGAGGGAAGAATAAAGCACCCAAAGAGCAGAGTGTAGCACATTTCAAAACAATTTTATACCTCAAAACGTACTTGAGCCGCACTCCTAAGCAAATTCATTTAATCCTGAATAAACCCACTCAGTTCATTTCTTTCCTCCAAATATTCCTGTTGTCTTCTGATTTTAATATTAACGGCACAGCTCCGGTCAGAAGCAAGGACTTGGATCTGTAGCCCTTAGTGCCTCTTGACAGCTGGTGATCCATTCTTTTCAGGTCCGGACTGACAGAGACCTAGAGTCTAATATCAGGCATGTACAAGCTAGCAGCCGATTATAACAGCAAAAAACACAATTACTTGTAAAGTGATAATGCTATTGTTAAAAAAAAATCCTGAAACAAAGACACTGAAGTCATTCTGAACAAGACTAAAGTTTAGGACTGAATTAGTGTCCTTAGCACAGCCATGTTCATCGATTGAGTTTTCAAGTTTTATTAACTTTAAATCATTACTTTTTAAAATTAGCTTTAAATGTTACTTTATTTATCAAAGATGGTTTTGAACAATTAGTTGTATCTTCACTAACAGAATGCTAATCAACTCCATTTAAAATAAAAAGGCACTTTTTCTATGAAATAAAGACGTAATTACAGGAACTTCATGTGTCTATGATACTTTAAACACTTGTTTTTGAGACAGGTCTCTTTCTAAGTTGCTCAAGCTGACTCTCCTCATCCCTCACCTTAGCCTCCCAAAGAACTGTTGTTCTCTACGCCTACGCCCGCATATGTGGCTGATAGCACTTTTCATTATGAAAGTTATGCTGTGGCTTGGGGGTTTGTTATACTTGATTTTAGGGAGACTTTTCATATGGATTCATAGCTATATCAGGTATGGTATGTTCTAAAAACTCTTAATTTATCCATTCAGAGATCAACAATTTCCACAGCTTTAAATAAAATTATTTAGGAATAGTGATGCATCTTTTAAAACACGCTATATAGCCAATCTCCAATCCCTGTTGTAAAAGCTGGAACTCTGACTAGGAAGTACCTAACTCTGTTTAGATACAGAATCTTTATAAAAATGATTAAGTTAGAGTGATGACATTAAGGTGGGCTGTAGTCTAATTTGATATCCTCATACAAGGAAACTTGGGAAACAACACACAGAGCAAAGACCACCAAGTTACAGGGAACTGACAGCTGTCTTCAGGCTGAGAGACAGCCCAGAGGGACTGACCTCCCTAGTGCCGTGATTTTAGATGCCTCGCCTGGAGAATTCTCAGGAAAATGTATTTCTAGTCTTTAAACTACCTACTCCAAGATACTTTGCTATGGCAGCCCTCACAGACTAATATATATATATAGCACTGATTAGTGCGGGGGGGGGGGGCATTCATAATTAGAATGGGAATTTCAATATTTCTTTGTTGCTTTCACTACCTGGTGATCCTGTGTGACTGACAATACAAGAAGCCTTCCAGTGTCAGGTTTATATAACAGGCAGAGAAAAGGAACATGAACTCGCTGGAAACTCATTATGTAACTCAACCAAAGCATAGGCACCATTCGGAAGCTGAGGTAAATGTAATGGTAAAATGATCATTCACATTCACAGAGTGTCGATAGGTTCCAGCCACCGATGTGTTCCCAATAATTTACATATAACATGTCACTCACCCTTTTGACAAGTCCATGTGGTCTAGGAACATATTATTCATTTTATCAGCGAGGAAATGAAAGCCAAAGAGAACCTTAAAAAAAAAGGAAGTCAGAAATAAAACCACATGTCAAAGCCTGGGCGGCAGAGCTGGAGACAGGGTTTGTGAGGGGAGTAACAAGTTACTGGAGGCTTATGAGACTAGATTGTATCAACTCTCCATAAACACCAAGACCTTTGACTACATGAGAAAACACTGATGTGAAGCTTTGTATTTTTCGTTTTCACTTTGTTTTCACCTATTAAGATGAATGTGTTCTCTACTCACATCATGCCACATTCTTATGTTGCATAGATTCATTTTATTGTACTACAGTTGCAAGAATAGCTCTTAGGAAGAGTATTTTTTCCATGTTTTTCATTTTTTTGTATTTTTTTTTGTAGGTGATAGTTATGTTTAATAGTTGATTGTAGTGTTACTATCAGGAACAGATACATATGGACAAACTCATCAATATATATATCAAACGTACAGATTTTGAATATAAATGATGTGTTAATTCATACAATATGGACACACATATGAACAATACAATAGACTGTTTAAATGGAGCTGGAGAATTGGCTCAGTAGTTAAGAGTACTTGCTACTCTTTACTTTTCCTATTATTGAAAATAGATTTTTTTCACATGTAACATATCCTGATTATGGTTTCCCCTCCCTCTACTCCTCCCACCTCCTCCCCACTTCACCTCCCATCCAGATTCACCACGTTTCTGTCTCTCACTAAAAACCAAACAGACTTTTAAGAGAGTATAATACACTATAACATAACATAACATAACATAACATAACATAACATAACATAACATAACATATATTAAAAGATAAAACAAAAACTAACACATTGGAATAAGACAAAAGAAACAAAAAGGGAAAGAGCTCAACAGAAGGCACAAGAAATAGATTCAGACACCCACCCTTAGAGTCCCACAAAACCACTAAACTGTAAACCATAATACACATGGAAAGGACCTGCAGAGTAAAAAGAGGAAAGGTATAAATAAAATAAAATAAAAATAAAAAGTAAGATAAAATTAAAATAAAAGAATAGCCCTAACATGACATTATGGGACAAGGAGCCTCCAAAGACACCACTGAGTTGGTTTTCTGTTGGCCATCTATTGCTGGGCCTGTAGTCTACTCTTAGGAGTAGTTTGTTTTTCTCATGAGACTCCCTTGAAGGAAACTAAATTTTCATTTGCAAGTGGTTATCAATTGGAGATTACTTCTGGTTTAGAGATGGGGGCATGTGTCCACTTCTGCTTTCAGGTTAGGACCCCATCTGGTGCAGACCTGTGCAGGCCATGTGCATGCTGCTTTGGTGTCTGTGAGTTCATATTGTATCCATGCTGTTGATTTAGAGGGCCTGTTTCCTTCATGTGCTCCATGCCCTCTGGCTCTTCTGTAGCATTGCCTGAGGTCTGAGGGGAGGGATTTGATAGACATCCCATTTAGAGCTGTGTGTTCCAAAATCTCTCATTCTCTGCATAATGTCTTTATGTGGGTCTCTGTATTTGTTACAGTCTTCTACAGGAGAGAGCTTCTCTGACAATGGCTGAGCAAGGCACTGATTTACTCCCCCGGGCCCGTCTCTGTGTTTTCCTTTAGTGTTGACAAATTGAAGTCCTTTGGCAAGAAAGATAGGACAACATAGTAGTTAGAGAATGTTCATATAGAGGACAATGTGCAATACTTATGAGATTATGAATTGTTAAAATTTTTATATAGCCTGGAAATAACTGACATTATGTTTTCTATAGATAAATATATAAGAAAATAAACTTGCATGAATTTATATTCTTAAAAAGTGAGAATCAAAGTAATCCATCTTTTAACTCCTGAAGTTTGCATATTACTCATTGTATATAATAGTAGTCTACAGCTGAACTACATAGAAATAACGCTGGTGCTAATCTTGCAACAAAGCCACGTGAGGGCTGGGGATGCAGCTCGGTGGTAGACACTCGCAAAGCTCTAGTTTCAACATTCTTCAATCCTCGTAGTTCTGTATTTTTTCAGTGTGGGGTGGTGAACAGGTGCATGGTTGGGGGGGCTCCCTGGGTGTCAAAGACATGCTCTGCCATTCAGCTGTACCCTAGCTCTAAACTTAGAATTTTTAAAATTTTCATAAACATTAACCATATAGTATTAACTACTATTATAATACACAACTATATATTTTTAACTATATATAACTGCTAACAATATATTAACTATTATTTAAAACTTTTTAACTATAGCTTGAACACAGACAAACTTCTAACTACATCTGAACATCTCATTTTAGTTCTTCTAAATCATTAGGTACTAACATACAGTCACTTATTAATGTTCCAGTATTAAGTATCGTATTTACAGATGATCACTAGAATTTTATGGTTTCAGTCTGGGCACACTGTTGCAAATTGTGTTTTCTCCAATTAATTAACTCATTAATTAATTTTCGAGATGGACTTTCAGTATGTTGTTGCCCAGACCAGCCTCGAACCCCTGGGCTCAAAATAATTCTCCTGCTTTAGCTTTTTGAGCAAGTGGGGCTATGGAGATATCCTACTGGCCATTAAGTTTATTCTTAAAGGAAGAGCTAAAGTTATGAGTGGTTCTGCACATCAGTTATGCTTCTAAGCAGTTGATTTGAATACTGGTACCAATTTACAAATAAGGAAACTGAGTCAAGGGGAATTTAATACCTTGCCTGTGAACACCCAGCCAGTCCATGAAGGCATTCTGATTGTTGACTTCTGAGGTCTTCTCACCCCAGAGTGGAGCCTCTCTCTGATTGAGCTTTTGTTCACCTAAAAGGAGGCTGCAGAATAAAGGGCTAAATTTAGAGACAGTTGAGTTTTCTTCTAGAAACCAATTACTGGGCTCAAGAATCAGATTTTCAGTTTTACTTATTTCCCCTAAGACATGACGTTCAAAAACTCCTCAGGTATTTCTTTTAAGAAGCCGACCGAACTGGATGTTATTTCTGTTGACTCCTCAGGCCCTAGCACATCTTCTCTGTGTTAAGGAACCATGCGGGTGTTAACACATTGAAGACTGAAATGTTCTATGTCACTTAGACAAAGTTCTGATGGCTGTGGGGGTCACTCTAGCAGTGCTGACTTTCAGAATTAAGAGAAGGTTCAGGCAACTCTCGAAAGTTTAGAATATTTTTTTATTTTATTTTTTTTAAAGGTTAAGAATCAAAGGAACTAACTTTTTTTTTTAAATCTGTTAGTATTTACCAATCTAGAAAGCAGGGGGAATTTTTGAATATTTAATTCTTTTTAAAAAAAAAATCTAGCTGGGCAGTGGTGGCGCACGCCCTTAATCCCAGCACTTGGGAGGCACAGGCAGGTGGATCTCTGTGAGTTAAAGGCCAGCCTGGTATACTTAGGGAGTTTCAGGACAGGCTCCAAAGCTACACAGAGAAACCCTGTCTAAAAAAAAAAACAAAAAAAAACAAAAAAAACAAAAAAAAAAAACAAAAAAACAAAACAAAACAAAAAAACTCCAAAAAAAACCCCACTAATAAAAATTTTAAATTCACAACACCAAAACAAACAACCAAATAATCAAATCTAGCTGGGTGTGGTGGCATAGCCCTCTAATCTCAGCACTCAGGAGGCAGAGGCAGCCAGGTCTACATAGCAAGTTCTAGGCCAGCCAGGGATACTAGTGAGACCTTCTCAAAAGCAAAAACAAACTCCACAACAAAAAATCTTGTTGGCCTATTAGCATGCAACCATAATCCCAGTATTAAAGACTGAGGCAGGAGGATCACAAATTCATGGCGGCCAGGAATACACAGTAAGCACAAGACAAGCCTAGGTAATGTAGTGAGACTCTACCTCAAAATAAAAATCATATAATAAACAAAAGGTGGTGGGTGGTGGAGACAGTTTAAAGGTAGAACCCTTGCCTAACATTTACCAGGCCCTGGCTTCAATTCCCTGGTAAGAAATGGAGAATAATGTATTTTCTAAAACTATATCAGTTTGAGTGAGATTTTTTGCTGTTTTTGTTGATTAAATTTGTCCTTTGTCAATTTGATCCGTGTATAAAGCACAATTTGTTTACTCTCACCCCTCACCCTCTTTGATGTCCATCCCACCTCTCTGGTCCCCTCTCCCCACGTGTCCCTTTCCCACATTTACCTTTTTATTTGATTTTGTGACCTGATACACACACACACACACACACACACACACACACACACACACACACACACACGTGTCTTGAGAAATTAAGATATTTAGACTTTCCTATTTCAGTTAGTTGTGAAGTTTCTATAAAAAGAAAATCTGTCTTCAACCAGATATGGAATTAGCTTTTTAAAAAGATAATTAAGGCTCTTCTTCTTTGTTATTACACTTAAATCTGTAAAGTTGTTGCAGAAAATTTTGGAGAGTCGCCACAAGTTACTGGGAAAAATGGGGTCCCCTCTTGGGGTTCTTAGTCTCGTTAATGAAATAATCTAAGAATGGATTCAAAAGGAAGCTCCAAGACGAAGTTATTTGAGTTTAAAAGAAATAGGCCCAAGGCAGGAAAGCTTCCTGGAGGAGGAAGATGAAGAAGAGAAATGGAATAGGCTATGTTGTTTGAGCTAAACTAGCGGGCTATCAGCCACATGGGGAGCAAGCAGCCATCTGGATGAGGGGAACTTTAGAGAAATAGTCGAAACCCACAGTTCCAGAAAAAACAGACAGGCTCTGGCCAGCATCCAAAAGTAAGAGACAGAAAAAAAGAACCAGGAAACTGTGTCTTTCTGTGTCCTGACTCAGGCATAACCTCTTGACTAATGGTAGTGACTGTCCTGAGGGGTGGGAATTCTGGGAAGGAAAAGTACATTATCTCATTCAAGAGATAACTATTCCTGCTCTCTTTGGACTGGCTTAAGGTGATCTGCCTTCCTGAGGGATGGTCCCTTGGCCAGGTGATTGGTGGGCCCAACTGGATTAATTCCCAAGGAAGGGACAATGGCACGTCTCCACCCCGAGGCAGGTTCCACTCCGTTGACCACAGCTTTCCCTTGATGAACTTTTAATTCTACCTTAACAAAGTGGGCATTTCTTATGCTGGTTGAAATGTGGGTCTGAGGTCAGATCAGTGAATGCCCAGCTCTGCAGTGTTAAATCTCCTGACTGTCTAGGAATTTAAAGAAATCATTGCTCGTGCATGATCCTTTAACACTGCAGACTGGCCATGTTGAAAATTTGCCTGATTAACACTTCATATTTTTAATATTAAAAAGTCATATTTGCTACTAGCCATACCAATTTCTTTAGAAACATCATTAAGCATTGGGAACCTTACAAGTTTAAGGTAGAACTTACAAGTTTTCTAAAATTCTAATTTTGGCTCAAAAGGTGAGCTTTGTCTCCAGTGCCTAGATGGCTAGCTATTTCTCCTGATGTGACAAAGAACGGCCACCTTGTCCATCTCTGCCTCCACTGTATTGAAGAACTATGAGAGCTACTGCTCAGGCAGCTTACCATGTAAACAGTAGACACCACAGACGCTCAAAACTATTTGGTGTAAATTCACCTCACAACAGTCCTTGCTTCTCTGCCTTTCACTCTTTGTTCAGGAGACGGTTATTTCTATCCAAAAGCTGGGTGTGCTGCAGTGACTGATATCCCAGCTACTCAGGAGGTTAAGGCAGATGAATTGCAAATTCAAGGGGAGCCTGGACTTAATGAGAGCTTGTTTTTTTTTTAAAGGACTGCATATATAGCTAGAGCATTTGTCTAGCATGAGTGAAGCCCTGAATTCAATTTCCACACATGACAAAAAGAAGTCATCTGTGGAAAAAGTTACTTCCAATAAACAAGTGTCCTCTGTTGACATGACATGAAGATGGGCTGGTATATTGACTACAGATCTGGAGCAACTTTTTCATCATTCCTTGGCTTGGTTTCCAGAAATATAGAGGAGGCATTTTGTTTATTTAGCTGTGGTTGCAGCTAGGGAGCAGGAGACATTAGTATTCAGAACATCAGAATATTGGATGTTCAATATTTTCCTGACCAGTGAGTCTTACTTCAATAAAATAATAATGCCTTTGAGAAACACTGTATTTTATCTGGCTTTCTGTAGTCAGGTGACCAATGTGTCTCTCTAGAAACACAATGTATCAAAGAATAATAAAGGCTGTGTCCAAAGTGAAGGATTGCTGAGGACATTCTGCTGGAAACCTGTGTGTGGAAGTCAAGGGCACTGAGCTCTCTGGCCTTATAAGGATGAAAGGAAGAAAGACAGAGAGAATATTTCGGAGAAAAAGTCTTTCTTATCTGTCTTGTACCTCCAACTCTGGTTAGGGCGTTAACAGACTAATGTTAGATTTAAATTTTCTATTTATAATGTGGTGCTATACATATACACGTACATGTACACATGCATGCATATCTCAAGAGGTGTCCCACCTATACACCTCTTTTCAAAGAATGCAGAATGAAAAGTTCTGAAACACATAGCACACGTATTTTAACTTGCAGAGAAAATGAAGAAAGCCTGACTCACTGTTTTAGAATGCTGAGCTCAGCGGTTCACATTGTTTTCAAATGGGAAACTTACACTCCAAAGAGGGAACAGTCATTTGCCAAAATCGCAAAGCAGCCAAATGAAACGGACTCTAGTGAAGGGAGATCACGAATTAGAAGGCCATGGCTGGATTAAGTATCTGGAACTGATTTACATTTTAAAATCTGAATCACATAATACTTCTTAATTTTTGGCAAACTTTTATCAGAAACACTCAAAGTTGTTTTTGTTTGTTTTGGTTTGGGTTGGGTTTGTGTGCATGTGCGTGTGTGTGTGTGTGTGTGTGTGTGTGTGTGTGTGTGTGTGTGTATGTGCGTGTGTGCGTGTGTGTGTGTGTGTGTGTGTTAAATAGATCAGTTTCTGTGTCAGTAACTTTTGGAAGCAACTATTAGTCAAAGCACAAAGTCTTCAGGGTTTTATGCAATTTCCTCCTATGGAACACTCAAGTTCTTGTGACTTACTTTTCCGTTGGTGAGTTATTTGGAAGCTTTGACCCTTTTATCCTTTCTCTTACAATATTTCAGCTGCTTCCAGGCTCCTGAGACATCACCTACAAATGGACAGGTAAAAGCTCAGCTGCTTATCCTTGTTTTAGTGAAGCGACCGCAGGAGAGAGTTTCTGAGGAGAAGTTCTGCACAGGCGAACCACAGTGCACTCACCTGGTCTGCTACTTCATGTCACATCCCTGCTACTTTATCAGCTGCGGCCAAGTTACAGATTGATTTACCTCGATAATCAGAGGAAATTTCTTCAAATCCCAAGTCTGGGTCCATCAGGGAGGTGGCTTCGGCAAGTTTCCATAGCTCTCCCATGTTAAAGGTGCGGCTCTGAGTTTCAGAATGTCCCCTGGAATTCCCAGGTTCTTGTGTCCCAAGACAAAGGATTGTACCAGGGACACATGGTCAGACATAGAAAGAGGCACAGCTTACTAAAGATGGCGTGAGACTGGGCCAGCGAGCAGGAAAAAGCCATAAACACAAGCAGTTGGCCATGGGGCTTGTGACCCTTACCCTTCCTAGGTCATTTACACAGCACCCGCCTCTCCCTCACTTTCGTATTCTGAGCTTTTATCCAGCACCCTGGCTTGGTTGCGCCTAGTTCAGTCAGGGAAAGATTTTCTGATTTTTGGTTTTGTTTTTTCCCCTCTTCCCAACTAGTTTTTTTGTGGGAGCCCAAGGACGTTTCCAAGTGAGAGCTGAGCTTGCTTTACCAGCAGGGCTGCATAAGAGGATGATGGGACCACAGGCCTCAGTACCAGGTGTTTGGAAGGGTCTGCACTTGGCTGTATTTAGCAAGGGGGAAGTCTTTCGCCTCGTCCCTTGGCATTGATATAAAAAGCCTTTTGAATAAAGTTCTGGGCCATTAGGTTTTGACCCAGGTCCTCCCGAAGCTATCCTGTGCTTCTGTCTTTCCTCTTGTTGGCTAGGCCTATCATTCTATCTACAAGTTTCTCATCCCTCTCTCCTCAAGAGTACCCTGGGAAAGGTGAGGGAAAGGACCCCCACAGTTTTTTGTTTTTTCAAATGTTAATTTTGATGTCTCTCTCTCTATATATATTTCTAGTCTCCTGCCACACTGGATCTATTTCTTCATCAGAAAAAATAAAGAATGGCATATATTATGCAGTTATTTGAGGATTAATTTACATTCTGCTAGTAAATTATAATGCTTAATGCCTAGCAGAGAGCTAATCATAAATTTAAATGACTCCCTTTACATCGTGTAACCTTTCCTGAAGCGATATAAGGGAACCTCTGTTCACCCCAGATAAAGAGGGCACCAGCAGGGATTCTATCCAAGTCCAGGGTGAACCAATGAGTTTATTGGGGTTCCTAATGGAGCACGGGTGATGCACAGGCAGCTGCTTGTCCACTTCCACTGGAGTCTGGGTGACTCAGGAAGTGTTGCACCACTGAAGAGCCCTCTGCATTTACTATGACAAGACTCGGCACCCAAAATCCCACAACCACTTCACCTTCCACCTATTATAAACACTAGCTCCTTCCAGATCATCTGTAGCTAGGGCAGGACAGTGTGGTGGCTGGAATCTCAAGTGCAGGATTGTGATTCCCTCAGGCCAACCTCCGGGAAAGAATGCAAATGGCCTCAGTATCATTGCCTTAGACTGTTCTTACTTCTCAGTGACTGTGGGTCAAGGTCTGTCATAGGTCAGGAGGTTTTGCTTCATAATGGCTGTGGTCGTGCAAGCCTGGAGGAAATAGCAATACTATACTTTAATTCTCTCTTTACAAGGATAAAATGAGTCTAATAATTATGGTGATTGTGTTAATCAGCTTTGCATTGCTATAACACACTTCTGAGATAAGGCAACAAAAGAAAAGGCTTATTTGAGCTTATGGTTTTGGAAGTTGTACTCTGATGGCATGAGTGATCTCATTCATTTTCAAGCTTGTCAGGAAGCAACAGGTCCCAGAGGGAGTGCTTGGTAGAGTGAAGTCACTCCCCTCCAGAGTGAAGCCATTCTACTCTCCTTGATTACAGAAAACAAGAGAAAAAAGGGACTAGATCCCTTTGAGGACATACCTCCTCTGACCACAGACTTCTCACTGGGCTCCAGTTCGTAAAGTTGCATCAGGTCTAACAGCAACATGATCTGGGACCAAATCTTTGATTCATAGGCCTTCTGGAGGGACAGTTATCCAAATAATAGCAGATCTGTATGACTTTATATTGCTCTGCTTTAACCTAGATTTAGTTCAAGGTTCAGTTTTGTTTAAGGTCTTATTTTTAGAAGCTACTCTTTAAATTCAGCGTATATCTTTTTAAACAAAATTGGAATCTCACCTGACATTTAGTGTCCTTCTAACTGGCTGCTTTTAGGACAAATATTTGAAAGCTGGCTTCATTAATTTGTTCTTTGAAAATCAGTTTCACTGTTAGTGCGATAAAACAAAGTTCAACCAAATAATTCAGAATGAAATTTTGGGTAGTTTTAAAGTATGTATAATTCCTGAGAGTTCATTTTAGAAAAGGTTGTAAAAATTTTTACATTTAAAATTTTGAGTTTTATTCATATGTGGTAATGTTTCTCAATATCCTATTTATAATTTCCTCAAGAAATACTAACAGCATTTTAGCACATTATCATTTTTATGAATTATAAGTTGAGCCAACTTGTCTTGAACCTTGAATTTCATTTTCAACTACTGCAGTCCTGAGTTTCTCCATGAAGAGGAAGTGGGGAGGGACAAGCCTTCACTTGTCTGGTTCCAAGCTTTCAGCATAAATTGCTTTCTGCACAGGCAGGGTCAGCCTTCAGTGCACCTGCCTGCAAATGTGAAGGCTAGCAGGGCCACGATCATTTAGTCTGGTAATACTGACTTCAGGCCTCTCCCTTCAAAGGTGACTAAGATTTTGCCAGCTATCCCAGTGATGTGTGAAAATTTTGCTCCAAGGAACTCTGACCATTAAGATGCTGAATGAGAACATTGCTTTAAAAGCGTATTATATGAAACTTCCCAAGGCAAAGAAAGCATGGGTTGTGAATCTAGCCATAAACCCACATTTGTGACCATACTTTTAAATATGATGTTGTTTTAACATTACAGACTTATGCGACAGAAAAGCCTTCTTGGCTGGTTTTTAAAAATGTTGAAATATTCACCTCTAAAAATCTAAATTTGCTTTTCACATGGTAATGTCTATTTGGCTGATTTAGCTAAACGCTTGCACACCTCTAGAACACCTTCAGCTGTTTTCAGTATTAAGCATATGTGTATGGCATATATGTATACACGTGTGTGTGTTCAGAGGCAGATGCTGAATTGGTCGTTATTTGTGAGTATAAATTGGCATGAGGGTTCTTTATGAGTTTTAATGTGATTGACATCTCAGCCAATGTAAGGAAATAACAGGTGTATAGCTTGTGTGCTAGGCATAGCATACATTTTCATTACTTCGTGATGTCAATACCAATTATCTTCATAATTTAATACAGTTTCACTCATCCAAACCAGGCAATGAGCTACTTTCTGCTTTCCTTCTCTTCCCTTAAAAAGACTGTTTCCCGACCCTAGGGTTTATTTGACCATTTTAAAGGCCCAGATTTTCTTGCCATCCCTGGGTACACGAGGCTGTGCACAAAGTGAACAATGCCACAAGTTAATGTTGATCACTACAAAGGTTATTGAATTTTCAGAACCTATTCTAGAAATGATTTATATTTAGTTTCTCTTTCACAGAAAGATTCAAACACAGAATCTGGCCTTGCTTTTCATCTCATCTACCCAGAGAGTTGCTTTGATTCCATCTGTGTGTGCAAACAAGATTCCCAGAGGAACCCAGGGCTGGTTTTGTTCTGTCTTGTGCCTGTCAGTGATCGATTCAGGGATCTTCCTGGAAGAATGAATGTTTCTGTTGGATATGTTACACATGGATTGTCAAAATTTGAACATGATAGAATGAATGACAGTGCATCCATGATGAATGCAATTTAGTCTTTAGGATATGGACTATGAAGCAGGGTAGACATACACTTTGCACATCAATGATAATGGTTTGTAGCTACAAAACATACAGGAGATGGACTGTAACAGCCTTCATCCAACGCTCTGAAGCTGTCTGATGAAAGGAATCCTCTCAATGGCTTGCTAGCATTTCCATCTTTCATAAAGGAGAAAATAGAGGTGAGGGTGCAAGGAATGGGACATAAGGAGGAGAAACGGAGTGGGTAGTGAGATGGAGTTCTTTATTTCATCGTATTTTGCTGACCTGTATTAGGACATGTATTCATAATATTGCCTGACATGTAATCAGAAGCAAAGACAAAGAGGAAGACATTGAGACACTTTATTTATATAATAGCATCAGTGTGGGGGAAATGTCCCACTGTTCACTTCTTCAGGAGCTCAAACTTTTATCACCCAGGTCATGACTCAAAGGTCTTAAATCATTCAGCCCCCTGGGGAATCCTCTGTGCGTCCACCAGAGTGTGGAAAGATAGACACATTGGAGAGTTCCCTGCCATCCTGAGTCACTCCTGGCTTTGCCTCAGGCTCCTGAGTCACCTCCTAAGAACGCAGCAGGCAGTGAGCCAGGGTGGCAATTTTCCTCCAAACAGCCCAGCAGGGAGGAAGGTGCCAACTTCCCAGCGTCTGCTTCTGCTTTCCTCTGGGCTAATTCCTCCCTATTCTCCTTCAAACTGTAGCTGGTATTTATCCGTTTTGTCCAGTGGTACTACTTTTCTGAGCAGGTAAATCGGGTAATTCTACCCCCTTCTACTGAGTGAGGGAGGGGTCCCCTCTCTGACCAACTGAAGTTCAATTACTATGCGGCTTCTTCCGCTGAGACCATTTGTTGGAATGATGTTTCCATCCTTTACAATATTTCCACTGCAATGAGCTGCAATCTCCTTTAGAATTGGAAGAGTCTTTCCCTAACGTCCTGTAATTTCATCAAGCAGGCCGCCTCCTGCTAAAAGACAAGACTAAGCAGGCGTAGCAGCACCCACCGGTGATCCTTCCTTGCTGTTTTGGCCCAGCTTCCTTCTGTCTTTTACCCTGGCCCCCTCTTTCATGTGCCCTTATTCCACTGAAAGAAAACAGCGGGACTTGGGTGCTCTAGTCCTGTCACAGTCCTGTTCCCTTGTCTTGCCTTGCAGCCTCTTTTGATTTCAGTTTTTTTTCTGTCACCAACACGGCAGCTGAGAAACCTGGGGAATCTGAAATAAACTAAGGAGTCAAATGAAGGCATGCTAACTGTGGGAAGTATGGTGTGAAGCTTGTCTCCACACATCCCCATGGGATCTCACAATGGCTATCACTGCAAATGCTGGAGTTTCCCTCCCCATGCTGCGGGTTTATGACGGCAGAGACACACAAGTTTTATATTTGCTTACAGCATGTGCTGAACTCTGAAGAGCTCTGGTGCTGGTTTTAATACTTGTAAAGTAATTGGGGGATTGTCTAGTCTTAGATATCCAATTGGCTCCTGGCTGCCGAAGAGATATTGCTACCAGCTGATTTTACAATGAAAGGCTGTCATAGGCTTTGATGATTTAGGCTGGCCTGCTGTTCTTGGACCCAGAGACCTTGAAGCCCAGTCTGCCTCTGCAATAAACCACTCTTTCATCTGTATTTTTGGCTTCCCTAGATGGCCTTTCAAAAAACCAGTCAACTTTTAAAAGAAATGTTACTTAGATTGGAAATTAGCTGTATACTAATAAGTTAGGGAGGGCATGTGCAGTCTCTTAAAGTTGTTTTTATTTATTAATTTTGTGATTTGACAATTTTATGTATGTGAAATTTGGCAGTTCCATGTATATGATATATTCTGCCTACTTTCTCCTCCCTCCTGCCCTTATCTCCTTCCCATCCCCCTCTATTCTGTCTCATCCCTTCTTTCACAGAATCTGGACTCTGGGTTTTGTTTTGTGACCCAGTTAGTTTAACCTGGGCCATCTGTGTCGTTGTATTGGAGCTATCCACAGCAGCATGAGCAGTAGCCCCGCCTCCCTCCATACCTGCTGTCAAAGACACATTCTTGTGCAGATTCAGCAAGGGTATTCTCAGCTGCTGTGAATTCTTGATTGTAAAGGCTGTGTCTTGCCCAGAAGATGACTCTCCCAGCCCTGATCCCTCCATATACATTTTAATCTGAGCTGCCATGAGTAAAAAATCTTTGAATCTCTTTAATTCACCTAATACAATTTTAGCATCTGCAATAAGACATACTCTAAAAGTTGTACATTTTGTTGTTTTCATAATGAATATTTAACATCTACTTTATTTTTAATTGTGTGTGAGTGTGTGTTGGAGGGTATTTGCATTTGAGTGTGGGTACTCATTGAGGCCCAAAACTTCAAATCTGCTGGAGTTGGAGTTATAGGTGGTTGTGAGGCACATGCCTGGCATGCTGGGAACCCAGTCAAGGTCCTCTGTGAGAGCAGTGTACTCTCAGCCGCTGAGTCATCCCTTCAGGCCTCCACACTGTATATTTAAAATAACAATTTGCATTTATATTCTAGACTATTTTCAAGCTGAGTCATCTTGAATCTCCTAGAACTCTCCAAGGCATGGCTTGTCAATATCTCCATCTGCACTGTGAAGCAGATGGCCATGATAACTTAAAACATTATTTTTTAAATTGATTTGTCTTATAGACTAATTTTATGTGATGATTTAAATATTTATTTACAATTCAGTACATTTTGGTGGTATGGAAATCATGTTTCACATACTCAATAACCCTGCTTATGTCAAAAATAGGCACAATGTATCTCTATTCTGAAACCAGAAGTTGTACTTCAGAAGGACACAAACAACTTTTTTTTTTTGGTTTTTCGAGACAGGGTTTCTCTGTGTAGCTTTGCGCCACCTTTCCTGGGACTCACTTGGTAGCCCAGGCTGGCCTCGAACTCACAGAGATCCGCCTGGCTCTGCCTCCCGAGTGCTGGGATTAAAGGCGTGCGCCACCACCGCCCGGCTCACAAACAACTTTTATGATGTCCGTTTCAGAAATTGGTCAGCTTGTATCAGGGCAAGGAGGCCATGTTGAATTCTTGTTTGCCTGGGTTTTTTTTGTTGTTGTTGCTTTGTTTTGTTTTTGTTGTTGTTGTTGTTTGGTTGGCTAGTTGATTGGTTTTTGTTTGTTTGTTTGTTTGGTCAGAAGTAAGAAAGTATACAAATAGTGACTAGGGCGTATCAAAAGAAGAAAGAAGCCAGCTTATGTGCGTTCTCATTAATCAAACCTGGGGGCAATGTTGTCAGGAGACTGAGAGAGACGAAAGGATTAAAAAACTCACAAGAATTCATATAGCTAAGCTGATTTTTAACTAAATAAGAAAGGAGGCAATTTTCTTCTTTACAGGGAAATGCTGGCTGGTGGAGAGATACAGCTGATAGAAAAAACAGAGTTACAAACTTACCGTTTTGCAATCATCACAGTAAAATTGAACATGGCGAGAAAGATCGACAAGTAATCCAGCAGAGGGAATTTAAATGAGAAATAAGATATGTGCAGAGCCTCAAATTATCTCTCTACAAATCACTCAGTAACATGAACAATGAAGAGGCACACATACAGTACCGACACAGGACAGCATCCTGTACATCTTTACCACCAGCAAAGGGTGATCAAGCGCCTCTCAGCAAGAGACCACAGGAAAGCCACAGCACACACACTGTGATCCAACTCAAAATGAATCATCTTTGTTTACCTACAAGGAAACAACAGAGAAACCCAGTGTCAACTTGATACATGCTATGGATAGCTGGCTTTCTTCCATCAGAAATGCCAATGGCATGAAACCAAAGGAAGGCTGCACAACTGCTACAAACTAAATGAGACCCAGAAAACAAAATAACTGCATGGAATCGGTGTTACTAGGCACTGTCTTGAACTGGGGGAGAATTCTATCAAAGATATCTTGGTAATAATTGGGAAAACTATCATAGACTTTAAAGTGCTGTGCCAATGTAAAAATGTCCTGAATTTGAAAATTACCCTGTGGTTCTCTATAAGAAATCAATCTTGTCATAGAAAACATAAATTTGAGTACTAGGGGATAAGGCAGCATGATGTGTAGAAGCTACTCTCTATAGTTAGAAAAGTGTATATTTTAATTTTATTATATATGTGTATGTATGAGAGAGAGAGTGTGTATGCTCTAAAATAGTAAATCTGGATAAACAGTAATTAGGTACTCTGCAGCTCTGAAATTATAATACTTCAAGCATAATTTTATTTTTAAAAAACAGGACATAGTAAGCCAAGTTATTTTACTGAATACTTATTATAGTCCTTACTGTTGTACTGTGGTTTGTGTATCCATAAAGTCCAATTTAAAGGGGTTTTGGTCCCAGAGTGGTGGTGTTGAGAAGTGATGGAACCTCTAGAAGACAGGCCTTGTAGAAGTTCCCTGGGGTTACTGGGGGACACTGTTCTCAAAAACGATTTAAAAGGGGTTCTTGACAAGGGGTTGCCTTTAAAGGGGACAAGCTGGCCTAACTCTGCTTCCTGTCTCTCTGTGTGAGCCTTCTTATACACAGCCTCCTGTGAACTACCCTGGGACTGTGTATAGGAGTTTTCAGGCCCCCAAACAAAAGCTGTGTAACCTCTTTTCTTTATGTACCTGGCTACCTCAAGTATTTCACTGTAGTGATGAAAAGCTAATACTGCTTCACTACTCTGAAAAACAAAATAGAAATCAAGGAACAGGAAAACACGTGTAGGAATTTTAAAGTCTAGCTGAGAGTACATTAGCAGATACAACAATCACATGAATGAATCTTCTGTAACGAAATACTGACCACTTCATGTAAATGACAAAATAAGAATTTACAAGTTTGGATTGCCCTGAGTGTTTTTCCTACAATCCTTTCCCTGATCAGATGCCTGCTCAATGCCTATCTGTTGGTCATTTTTATAGCATTTATCAATGTATCAGACAGACATAGATACTTTGTTCCTAGACCATCTCTCTTAAAAACCAACTTTTTTTTTAAATTCACCTTTTTCTTGTTTAGCTCTTAATTTCACGTGGCCTCAGTTTCTACCCCTGTGAGGTGAGGCGAACTTAACAGTCTTTGAAAGCTCTTGGGATTTAAAGGCCATCTATCTACATGGTGATGCTCTTGCTGGTCTGTGGAGGGAAGGAGATAGACAAAGCTAGGGATATGGATCTATCCTGCAGTGAGGACTCCTACTCCAAATGCTAGACTTCTATTGAAGCTTGGGTTTTGTTAATAAAAACAGTGTGTTATGATATTTCCTTATATGTCTTTACTGCCTGACATTTTTTTGTCAAATGGACATAAGGTGCACAGACATGTACCTTCAACTCTTTTTTCTCAAGACATTAAACCAGAGCACTAGGATGCTAGCTTTATATCCTTAATTAATAGTATTGCTCTCTTGACCTATCAACTTTAAAAATAAGGATCTATAATTACTTAAAAGGAGAAATTTGTGCTGATAAGCTTTCTTCAATCTCTTCTTTCTGCATTTCCCATATAGTTAATTTCTTGTCATTTATTTTTTAACCACTTGAACCATATTCTCAATGATTGATTAGCCTGTATTTTGCTAACAGGTTGATTAAATTATTTTTAAGTTAAAAAAACTCCCTTCACATTATTATAATAATGTGAATATTATTAATTAAGGAAAGATATATTATGATTAGATCTATAAAAAGGAGCCATAAGCCTAGGTTAATAGAGCTGGACTACTTGCAGAAGAATATTTCAAGTGTCATGGTCAAGTTGGTTATTTTTTTAATGTATTAAATATCACACAGTACCATAGCTTGCTGTGTATTTATTTATTTATTTATTTATTTATTTATTTATTATTTATTTATTTAATATCCCTTCTGGTTTAAGAAAAAAGTCTTTGAAGATTCTAATTAACTACATTTTTATAGTGGGCAGAATTATACTATGCTCTCATCATGTGATGGTTTCTTCATCTGTGCGTTTCGGGCACAGGTGTTGCACTTGAGGGCTGACTTTTGTATCCCTATCCCTAACTGCACTGGTAACTTTCTAAGCCTGCTAGCCAGCTCTCACCCAATAATTATTTTTTACAGATTTCTAGGTCAAGTTCATTTTCTTTGGCTGTCATGATCTTCTTTATCTTGGATTGCCTTTCCATTTTTACTATAATATAGCCCAAGTAGTCTTTTTAAAATTTGTCTTCAGAAAGTATACAGGGAAAGTAAAAAGCTCTAACTACTTGCATGTCTGAAAATATCTTTTGAACTGGAAACATAATTTAGATTGGTATGTAATTCCACCTTTAAAAGGATTTGTTCTCAGAATTTTCAAGCAGTTTCCATTATCTTCTATCCATCAATTTTCCTGGGAGGAGAGTGGCACAGTCCAGTTCTCATTTCGGTACAGGTAATTTGTTTCTTCTTTAAGAAAGTCCTTAGGCTTTTACCTCTGATTCAGCGAAGTTCCATAAAAGGTTCTCAGGTATGGAATCCTTCTCATTGTCATTTGATGACAGAGATGTCCCAGTTACCCACAGAGGCCTTAGCCCTTCATGGGAAAGAAAACACATTTGCTAAAATGGAGAGTACTTTTTTGGTTTGATTTGAGCAGAAGGTACACATCCTTCTGCATGTGGACACTGGAGCAGAGTGTGGTGAAGGTAGGCTTGGATGAATTCCTCTGTAGTCCTTCAATCAATACCTTGGATTCTGCTTTAGTGTGCCCTGGAATTTTTGCAATTCTAAACCTTGAACTTACGTTTGTGCACACTTGACTGTGGAATAAGGTATTTAGAAAAAAGTTTATATCTATATTGAAAATGTAGATGTTTTTGTTAACATTGTGCCCCAGATGATATAGTATGATAACTCTTTCTGTAGAATCTACATAGATTGTAAGTAATCTGGAGATGGTTTAAAGCATGATATAGAGCCAATGTATAGAGGATATACATTGGCTATGAGCAATTTGAGTTCACTTGGAGCTTCTGCCGACTTTGATGTGTGGGGAGTCCTGGATGTTGAAAGATGACTATACTTTCTTGAGTGCTGATATTTTTATTTTTTGGCTCCAATTTACAAAGGCAAAATCCAACTTTTATTGAGCAGTCTTCCAGGAAGGGCCCTAAGAGCTTCCTATGTTCTAACCTGACTAATCTCCACTAAAACCCTATGGGGAAAATACTGTAATTGCCTGCATTTTATAATGAGGCACCAGAGATGTTGCACAGCTCATGATTGGCCCTGCTGTTATGTGAATCCTGGCACTCCATGGCCCCACCCTCCACTTATCTTGGAGAAGTATGTAGAAAGCTTTAATTCTCTGATCCAGGGATTTATTAGGAGCTCATTCTCCTTCCTATTTTGAGAGGCATTTATTTCTGTGGAATGTGAGGTGCAGAGGCCAAGAGGGTGAGGCTTGTGTTCTGTCTCCTCTTCAGAGCTTCACTGAGACAAGGCTGGGGTTTCTGAATGCAGAAGTCACAAAGTCAGCCGGCTGGGTCCAGACATAAGCAGTTGTTTATGCTGGGGTTTATGTGGCTCCACAGTGGCAGACGAGAAGCAGCCAGAGATTTGCTTTTAGAAGCAGAAGACGGTTTGGGTTCATTTCACCCACTGCCTTAACTACTTCATACTGCTAAAGTCAGACAAGCTCTTGAGGATAGAATTCAAAATGGCACCCAGCTTGCCATGCCCTCCCATGCTCATTTCTCTGTTTGGGGTGTTTAAGGCCGCTCTGGGAAAGCAGCAACAGGGCCAAGGGGAGAGGGGAGAGAGGATTAGAATTTATATGCGTAGTTAGGCTTGTTATACCTGCTCCTTCCTGAATGTCTGTAAGGAGTCACTTGCCCCTCCAGGTGTCTGTGCATGTCACCATTAAGTTCCTGTAATGGTCTTGTAGTCCACACATTATGCCATGTTACAGATGAGGAGTGGAAGACATAGAGCACTAAAGATTTGCCCAAGGCTGCACAAGAAGTGTGTTCACCTGACGTTAAAACCCATGTCTACTCCACTCTGCCATGGTGCTTTTTGACTCTTTAAGGATGTGGTCAGGAAGGAGCTGGTGTTGGTGCATGCTCATTCTCTCTTGCGCAATGCTCTCTTTCTCCATTTAATTCAACATTTACTGAACAGTTCCACAGCAAGTTATCTGTTAGAGTAATAGACATACTCCCCCCCACAAGCCAAATTATACCTTGATTGCCTGGGTGTGACCTTTTGCCACGTGAAAAAGCAAAGCATCACTTTAGGAGTTACTATCACCTGGAATATAGACTGACCTCAAGGGTTTCTTCAACACTACAAAAGTGGCTGCAAAGGGCTTCTGTCTTTGTGAGCATGTCTCTTTGGAGTTTTCATTTTTTTCCCTATACTCCCCTCCAAAGGTTCGGTTTATTTGTCTTTTCATCTTAGACTGGAGAAGTAGCCAATGGGTCATCAAAAAAAAGCAGAAAGAGGTTTGAAGAGTGCTTGCCACAGAGTTTACCATCTCTTGATGCTGGGCATCTTTCTCTGTGAACTAACTACCTCAGAGTGAGAGGCTGTTGATAAGGGCCAGGATTGTGGGGAGGCATCTGAGATGAAGCCCCTCTTCTGAATGCTAAGGGAACTAGACATGCATGTGGTACACATACATGCGTGCAGGCAATGCGTGCAGGCAATACGCGCGCACACACACACACACACACACACACACACACACACACATATTAAAATATCAAATTTTAAAAAGAAATGGAGGAGAGCAAAACAACTGAGTAAAAGTCCCTTAGTCTTCTTTCTGTTACTGTGACAAAGACACCGTGAGGAGAAGCAACTTGAAGGAAAAAAAAAACGTTTATCACACCTTACAGCTTTCAGTCCTTCCTTTCATGAAAGGAAGTTAGGGTAGGAATTGTAGGCAGGAACCCAGGAAGAGACTGCAGAGGAATGCTGCTCACTGGCTTGCTTGCTCAACTCACATTCTACTAGCTTTACTATACCTCCTGGGAACACTTGTGCAGGAAGGCACTGTCTACGGTGCCTGGGTCCTCCCACATCAATCAGTAATCAAGGAAGCACCTCCACAGACTTGCATTTTCTCAGTTGAGGTTTCTTTTCCCAGACAACTCTAGCTTGTGTCAAGTTGACAACATACTAGCTAGGACAGGATGTAGTGATGTGATCTGGTGGCAGAACCTGGCTGTAAATTTGAACAACCCAGAGAAGTTCTGATACTCTTGTTTACTTTTTATTTACTGGCATGACAGAGATTTTCTCAGGAGATTGGTTTTGATCCAAAACTTAGAGTCTATACACATTCATGGTGTAGATGAAAACTCAGTCATTGCTTCCAACTTGGATGTTCTTGCCAAGCTCCCATCTCCTGTTTTCACATTGTGTTAGAGAACATCGGGCCTGGGGAACATCAGGCCCCATTTCACCATCAAACAAATAGGAGAAGCTGACGCACTTCTCCTTAGCCTTCCACACAATGCTTTCTGGCTCCTGAAAGGTAAGTGATGGAAGGTTCATCTTGCAGTCTACATTTGAATTGAGGTTGTTGTCTTTAGAGACTTTAAGTTTTCTGAGAGCAGGGTCCTTGTTTTATTCATTTGTCATTAGTTTATCCATGCAGGCAGTATTTATTGTATGCAGATGGTTCATCCCTGCTCTCTCTCTCTCTCTCTCTCTCTCTCTCTCTCTCTCTCTCTCTCTCTCTCTCCTCCCTCTCCCTCTCCCTCTCCCTCTCCCTCTCCCTCTCCCTCTCCCTCTCCCTCTCCCTCTCCCTCTCCCTCTCCCTCTTCCTCTTCCTCTTCCTCTCCCTCTCCCTCTCTCTCTCCCTCCCCTCCTCCTCTCCCTCTTCTTCCTCTCTTTATTGAAAATAGATTCTTCTCACATACAATACATCCTGTTCCCCTCCCTGCACACCTCAGTCATTCCAGCTCCTTCTCAGCTTAGCACCTTTGAACAAGTAATTCCTGATGCTATTCTCCTCCTCTGTATTAGCAGACCCTTCTTGTCATTCAGAGCGCAGCTAAGATAATTGAATCCCCCACACTTGATGAAGTAACCACCAGTCACTGGATACCATGTGATCAGGCATAGTGCCAACCATGATGTCTATGTGTCTTTCCTCTAACTATCCCTCCCTTCCTCCCTCCCTCCCTCCCTCCCTCCCTCCCTCCCCCCTCCCTCCCTCCCCCCTTCCCCTCCCTACCTTCCAGCTCCATTGTAACAGTGATCTTATTCTTCCTCACTCCTAAGCCTGTTCAAAAGCATGCCACCATATAGTCCACAGAACATGAAAAGATAAATAGAAAAATGTTGGAGGATTAGCAGGCACACATTTGTTAGATTAGAAGAAAAAATGGTTTTTTAGACACAGAAAACAGTTTGTAACCAAAGACATGAGAAAACAAGTATATTAAGAGTATGTTGTAGCTGAAACTCAGAGCACAAATTAAGATTGAGGAAGAATAGGGACACAGAAGGTAAGAACTGAAATTTCTTTCTTCACAACAACACACACACACACACACACACACACACACACACACACACACACACACCCCACTGCTGCCTTGAGGAAGAAGGAGAAATGGACTTGACAGAAGATACTGATAGAGTTGATCTGGTATAACTAAGTTTTAACTTTGATGTTAGCAATCTTGTTTTTTTTTTTTTCTTTTGGTTTTTTGAGACAGGGTTTCTCCATGTAGTTTTGGTACCTGTCCTGGATCTTGAACTCACAGATATCCACCTGGCTCTGCCTCCCAAGTGCTGGGATTAAAGGCGTGCGCCACCACCGCCCAGCAGCAATCTTGTTTTACAAGTGAATTCAAAATATTTCACGTGACCTGGACAAGTGTGGAAAACACATCGACAATCATTTGTGAAATTATTCATTTGACATTACAAATCACCACTAGCAGTGGCTACACTTACGATACATGTATGTGTGTGTAATATATATTGTTTGGGTTTTATTTATTATTTCTACATTTTATAAACAATTCTGGGGGACGTTGAAGAGGGGTTCACTTTGATAGCCTCCTTTTCTCTAAAATGGAGACAATGGTGTGCATGCCAGTGAGTTTTCGTAAGATTCAAAGGACTTTGAAACGTGTCAAATGCAGAGAGCAGTCTTTGCACTAAGGAACAGCTGTTAGAATTTATCCTAACAGTCAATGTCATTGTCATTATTGCCACCACCCCATCATCATCTACTACTCACAGGAAGAGAAAAATGATGTAACTTTAATGAGGAAACTTTATAGCACATTGAAAATCCTTTGTAAAGCCAAATGCCTTTTCCTGTTTCTTAATGTGGATGCCCTTCCTTCCTTCCTTCCTTCCTTCCTTCCTTCCTTCCTTCCTTCCTTCCTTCCTTCCTTCCTTCCTTCCTTCCTTCCTGGTCTTGCTATGCTGCCTAGGCTCTAATAGTACATCTGCACTCAACTCCCCCCCTCCCCCTATCCATTGTTTTCATTTTTTCAAATCAGAACCAAGTCCAAACTATGCCACTGTGTGTTGGAAGAGATCTCAATAGAAAATATGTTCTCCACAGTAAAGGGAACATCTCAGGACCCACGCAAGAGTCTCTGGTTCCAGCTCCTTTCACCAAGACTCAAGGCTAGTTGTGGCCTGTGGTTGGACAACTCAGCCCTTTGTGAGAGAGGAAGGAAGGGCGGTCCTGCTTGAGATTTCCTGTCACTGTGAGTCACTGATACAGAGCTGGTTTCTGGCACTTCATAGCCTGCTATCAGGAGAGCAGGAATGTGGCTGCACAAATGAAATGTGTGCGTGGTGATAACTGCTTTCCCAGCTGCAAGCAAGGGGGATCCCAGCTCTTCAATGTGGCTCCTCATCCCTGCTAGCAACAGATCCAAAGCAGGGCTCTGCTTTCCTACTCTAAGAATCAAATAGCAAAACAGGATAGAAAGAACAACCTTGCATGTCACTTTGTTGTAATGGAAAGACAGACACTCTTGCAGACAGGAGGCCAAATCCACATGCTGACTCTGCTGGGAAAGATCTTAAGCCTTCCCATCCTGACTTCTTTTATCTTCTGTCCACTCTATCTTAAGCAAGCTGGAATGGAATAGGGGGAGGATGTGTGTGAAATTCCTATAACTGTTTTGTAAATAAAATTGTAATTTTCCCTCCTGGAGTATAATGTGAAAGGGATTAATCTTCATAGAGAAATTCTGTCAAAAGGGAATGATGACAGTTGTGCTATATAACTTCTAAACATGCTGGGAGGATCAATAATAATAACAATAGTTACTGAGCCCATGCTTTACGGTAGACATTATACTTTATGTACAGTATTACTAATCTTCATAGCAACCCAGACAAGTCCATTGTTCTGTTCTCTGACTTAAAATGGAGTAATGCAGATGACAATGCTTTGAAATCTTAGTTGTTGAAGTTAAGAATTATAATCAGTTTATTAATAAATATGCCAGGGTTAATGTCTTATGAAGCTTGTAAAAATAATACACTATGGATTTGTACAGAAACAGGTTCAAATATATATAGGTCTATAGCCAAGTTACATCTTTGGGTTTTGCTTTAGTCCCATGTAAAATGGGTACGATACCAACTACTTGTAATCACAACATAGAGAAGGACAAGTGTGTGTTTGACACATAGAAGATTCATCACAAATATGCACGTATGCTCCCCATCTTCCTTTTTATTTCTAAAAATAGTAGAAAGGGATCATAGGCTTTCAGTATCACTAAACAGGTATTGATTGCTTTTCAAGGTGTCTTTAGAAATACTTCTAGGCGTGGAAAAGGCGGGCAGAACAGTGAGGAGTAACAGCATTACAATGAAGCAAATCCTCAGTCTATGAAGAGAATCTGCTGATTCATCTTGTAGTGAAATTTTTTGTTTGCATGTTTGCTTTTAATTTTTCTTATAAGCTCTTGCTGTGTAGCACAGGCTGACCTTGGACTTATGATTCTCCTGCCTTATCCTCCTGAATGCTCGGGTTATACACTTGTGCCATTATGTCTGGCTTTTAGAATGCCCTTGAAAGGGGTTGTTTTTAATTAGGGACAAGAAAATGATAATATAACGTTGCAATGGGAGAAAGATTATTAAAATGCACTTTCTTTTCTTCAGCATGGATTACAATGATATCAATGAGACGGTATGGTCTTTGTAGGGAAGGTACAATGAATTCAGCTGTGGTTGTGATACGAATTTAAACTGATTGTCATTAAGTAGCTACCTTCTAAAGCCAGGACTGTTGGAGTGTATGCTCATTTAGAGGGAGAGAGAGAGGAGAGGGGAGGCATCTGCAGTGTGTTGAAAACAATTAGATATTCTCTCAGTACTTTTGTTTTGTTCACACAATTAGGCTTTCCTTTTATCCCTGAGGCTGGGACAGTTCTCCAAACGGTAATTATTTTATCAAGGTAACAGCTTCTTTTTTCATTTGTTCCCTATGTTTATATTATAGGATACAAAGTAATAGAAAATATTTTTTTCATGTCAGCATAGGTCCCTTCAATACATGTTGAGACATTTAGGGATGTGGAGTTATTAGTCCACTTAAAACTGTATGTCTTAAGAACTGTCCCAGCAAACACATGCTCCTGACTCTGATCCATGCCCAAAGCTTTACAGTTCTTGTCGGGTGAACTTTGTAAGGATCTGAGCATTATTATTGTGTAAGGCCAGAGACTTAATGAACAAGGAGTAGTTAGTTATCTTCTATTTGGGAGCAGAAGTAAAATCTATTTGGTAAAGAAAAGACACAAAGACCAGAATGAACATTATTTAATAATAAGAAACTGTTTACCATGAGGCCTTCATTTTCTGTCACACTAACTCCAAAGCAAATCTTGACTCTGACTGTACTTTCACACCTGTTACACTGGCCCTGCTCATGGGAGGACATGGGGATAGACGGAAAGTAAAATGATAAAACAAATGGAAGACAAGAGAAAAGAATCTTACAGTCTCAGTGCCTGACCTCTATCAGTCTTGAATAGTACAGTTTTGAGGGTTCAGATAGCTCTATTTCTCTGTGGCGGTTGATATTTATTGCTTAAGTATTTCATAGGGAGCTTAAAAGGCAATATGGAGACATAGGAGAAAGGAAAAGAGAGGGATAAAAGGAAATGAGTGAAATTTAGTATATTGCCTCCTTTAGGAATAGTTTCTAAATCTTTGCATGAACCAAGTTTAACTAATGCTAACAGTGTTTGTTGTAGCTTGTATTAACCATGGATGCCCTGGGGATATCATTCAAAAGTATTTTAATGCGATTAATGCTGCTAAGCTTAATGCAATCTTTCTGATGATGAAAAAGAGAGCTTTCTCCTTGTTTTGCTCTTTGAGATAGACATTCTTGGATTAAAGTGTAAGCCGTGGTTATTTGAGATCTAGATCCACACAGCACAGGACCCACATCTAAGGAAGAGATGCTTGCTGGTGAGTCATATGGAAAATAATCTAGCATTTTTCAGAGAAAAGGAATTGCACAGTGATGTAAAACCAGCAGATGCATCTTTACTCATCCTAAGGATTTGTTTTTCCCTTCCCTTTCAATCTTAGGCATGTCACATAAACTAAATGTACAGGTATTTGTCCTTCTCAAAATAATTGTGTTTGAACTAAAAAGCAATAGAGGCATTTTGAAAACTAAAACCTGTTTTTTCTACTGGTTTACTATAAAATCAGTTCTTTTGTGCCCGTGTGTGTGTAGTTGAAAGTTTAATTGGAGGAATTAGGAATGCACTAAGAACCCACAACAGACCCAGCAGTATTTAGAGCAGTGTTTCTCAACCTTTCTAGTGTTGTGCCCCTTTAATATAGTTCCTCAAGCTGTGGTGACCCCCAACCATGAAATTATTTTGTTGCTATTTCATAATTAATTTGGTATTCTCATGAATCATAATGTAAATGTTTGATATGCAGGATATTTAATATGCTACCCCTGTGAAAGGGTCATTTGTCCATCAAAGGGGTCTTGACCCACATGTTGAGAACTGCTGATTTAGAGACTTATCATTCCCATTTAGATGCTGAACTTCAACTTTTTACTACTTTAACACTGTCCTTTTCTCCCCAGGCAGAGTGATCTCCAAGGCTGCTTCTACATGCTACAGTCCAGCACTTGGATTTCTCACTGCACAAGTCTGGTCCTGGTCTAGACTGGCCTCTTCTACCTCCATGACCGTGCGCCATCTGGGGCCAGTGGTTCTCAGACTGTACTGTGCATTAGAAATGCTTGGAAACCTATTAAAACCCAGCTTTCTGGTGCCTCTGTGGACTCAAGGCAGCACTGGGAAGCCTGAAAAGCAGAATTTCGAATGAGTTCTCATTTATGGTTCATCCTACCAATCTGGGAGCCTCATCTGAAACCCACTGGCATGGTGTAAACAGCCCAGGAGTAGAAATGAAGATATTGCATGCATTTTCTTTTTTTTTTTTTTCCATTTTTTTGGGTTTTTCGAGGACAGGGTCTCTTTATGTAGTTTTGCGCCTTTCCTGGAACTCACTCGGTACTCCTATATGACCAAATGCTGAACAGAGAGCAAATTAAAGGAAGGGTTTTATTGTCTTACAGTTCATAGGAATATAGTCCTTCGCTGCACAGAAGACATGGTTTACAGTGATACCAGGGACGTGAGAAAACAAGAATTCAAGTGCTCAGCTAGATTTTCCCTTTCTCCCCACCGCCTCTACCACTTTGGCTCAATCTTGGAACTCAGCCTGTAGGATGATGCCATCTACATTTCACATGGGTCTTTAATATCACTGAGAACACCGTCACAGGCACACCCAGAAGTGTGACCCATTAATGCCCTCAATGTTTCTTAGTCCAGTTAAGTTGATAATTGAGATTAATGATCATAAATCCATCTCTTGTCAACTTGACACCCAAGTAATCATCTGAAACTATAATATTCCACCCCTGGCTCCCTTGGACTCATGGCTGTGTCATAAAGCAGAATGCATTTAGTTCAACCTCAGAAGTCACAACACTGTTCAAAAGTCCAAAGTCTCTTCTGACAGTCAAGGCAAACTCTTCAACTGCTAGCCTATATAAAATCCAAAAGCAATTTACAGATTTCCAATATGCAATGATTCAGGATACAGATTCTCATCCAAAGGAGAGAATTGGGGGGGTCTACCAAGGAAGTATCAGATCAGAACAAACTGACAATCCAATAGAAAAAACACCAAACTCTGATGCTCCATGTGGGAACTTAGGGTTCTTAGAAGTCAGCTAGGCTCCAGGGACTGCTGCTCTGTTGCCTGAGGTGCACATAGCCTCTGTCCTGGGTGGAATCCACTCAGTGTTTGTAGCTTTTCTTACAGAATGTCCCATGGTTCTGGGATCTTCTGGGGTTTCTACTGCAACTTATGCTTCACCTTCACAGCTTCACAAAATGCTTACTCAAGGCTTCCATGCAGGGAATCCAGCCTTGCTACATAGCCTAGCCTCAGTAGCATTGTGGAAACTTGGTCCAACGAACTGTTATTTTGAACAAGATAAAGGCAAGAAAGGATATGTGAATGCTTTTACCACAAAGAAATGGAAAGTGTTTAGGGAGAGAGTTGTGTTTACCCCCAGTTTTAAGATTTTATGCACTGAAATATGTCACTGTACTGTTACAGGACATTTAGAGTTATTAAGTTCACAGCACAGTTCCCCTGCATTTAAACTATATGTAATCAAACTATGAAACAGAAAACAAGCAAAGCATATGGGTGTATTTATAGTTTTGCTCTGGGGGGAAGTTTTAATTCCCTCCTTACTGTCTCTGTGGCCATATAACCACCTATCTTTACTTTAGAAGTCCTCTACAGGATCCTGACTTCTTCATTTCTGTTAGACACATTAATTTTGAAAGTGAAAAGGACGGCAGTGTGATAGCCAAAGGGAGAGGCACAAGTACATTTTAGTAGAAACGGCTTCTTAGTCCTGCTTCAGGATCCCATTAGCATATTCAACTTTTCTGTGTCCATTGACACAAACAAATAAATACAAAGGATGAAAGAGAAAATGAAACCCTAAATAAAATAAGTAATTGCTGAATTGTACCTTTCTAGCGCTAATAAAGGAAACAATAGAAAACGCCTCTACTATCACAGATCGTTAATCAGAAGGGTTATTAGATGAACTAATGTCCCAGCCCAGGGAAGGGCAAATGATGCAAAGGAGTTTAGGAGTGTTAATTCTCTCTAACCCTAGACCTAGTTCTGCTTCAGAAAGGGGAAGTTTGAAAATGTCACAACATTCACTCTCTTGTGACTGTCACATGTTCCAGCAACATAGCACAAAACAGTTCTGAAAAGATTTCTAATAAACAGTGCTGTGTTTATTTCATACCATTTCTTAAACCCCTCCTGCCCTGTGAACTCGTGTGTAAGTAAGGAAAGTTACGGCTTCAAGTCCATGACTAATTTATTAATGCTAGCCAGTGTTTCAGACCGGCTCTTCCTGTGTGTTCCCTTCCTTCTGTGAACCCCGAGAGTATCATGTGCAAGAAGATAGCAGGAGGGGCTGGGGAGATGGTTCAGCAGTTAAGAGCACTGGCTGCTCTTCCAGAAGTCCTGAGTTCAATTCCCAGCACCCATATGGTAGCTCACAACTGTCTGTGATGGGATCTGGATTCCTTCTTCTGGTGTCCTTGAAGATAGGTCACTCATGTACATTAAATAAATAAATATTTAAAAAAGAAGACGACGACGACGGCGGGAGCAGGAGGAAAGAGTCTTGTGTCTGCTTTCCTAGTGTCGATGGGTATCTAGTTAGACATGAGCAGGCTTGGAGGACAGGGGTGCCTCATAGTGTGCAGCCTGTGACACCCAGGACCGGGGTTATAGAACCCTAATTGCTGCTCAGAAGAAAGGGAGCTGAGTCCTGTCTCCAGCCCTAGGACAAAACATGACACCTTGGACCGTCCGAAAAGTCACTAGTGGACAACTATCTGGTTCTAGGAACTCTAAACCTTGTAAGATTAGTGCTCAGCAGGAGGTTTTCTGATGAAAAACAAAACAAAACAAACAAACAAACAAAAAAACCAAAATGAAGACCATACTGTTGCTCTCTCCAGAAAGAGAGAGCAAACAGGCCTCTCAATTACCTGCACATGAAAAAGGCCACAGAGACTGAGGGTATGGAATAAAGCCAGCCTAAAGTGTAGATGGCACCATAGTCCTTTTGTCCATTTGCCTCTTTGCTTTCAATAAACTCTTTTCTTTTACATTATTGGGACTTGAACTTAGGGCCTTGTACATGCTAGGTAAACACTCTAAAGTGAACCAAATCCTTGGTAAAACCAACTCTATTTTCTGCATCACATTCTTTGTGTTGTCATTTAAATCTTCCCTAGTGGGGTCTTAGTGACTGCTGGCCGCACCACATGGTTGCAGAGACTCCTGAGCACATGCTCCTGATCTATACCTGCCCATTCCAACTTTTTAAATCACTCTTTAAAGCTCTTGTTTTTATATTCCCATTAAACAGGTCGTATTACATTCTTAAAAAAAGTGTGTATTAGTATTTTTGCCTCCATGTATGTGTGTCCATTCATGCATGCTTGGTGCCCACAGAGGCCAGAGAAGGCATTGGATCCCAGACTCAGAGATCTGCTTGCCTCTTTCTCATGCTTGCTGGCTGGGATTAAAAGTGGGTCCCACCACACCTGGCTCCACCTTAGTTTTAAGGAATACAATATCATCATGAATTTCCACCTCTTGAGCTAGATAGCCTCATGAAGATGGTAGTATTTAGAATGTACATAAGTGTTTATAAAGACACATAGAAAATAAAATTTTACCTGTGTCTTTGGAAAGCTCCTTCTATGTAAGTTATAAAAATTAGGATTAGGCAACAGCATTGGTAGTTTTTGTTTTCTATGACAAAATATTCCCTTTTATAATTCCATTGGCTCTTGCTCAACAAAATAAAAAAGTGACACTCATCTTTGCTGCTTTGTTATGTGTAAATATATCTTACACATTTACTTACTAGGTCACCATGGTCACTGGCAAAGGTACAGCACTTCATCAAACAGTGATTTTGCTGAAAGCTTGGCACCGCTCAGCAAAATAGCAGGGAGCAGGCAGATTTTGCTGTGCTTACAGATTTGATTAATTGCCATTTTTGTATGCAGCAGGATTGAAAAGAATGTTTCCCAAAACTTGGGCTAAAAATCATCTGGGAAGCTTTTAAACTGTGTGGATTGCTGGGCAAATAAAGCCAGTCCAAATTGGAATCTTTGGGAGCAATCTCTGGAAATACACATTATCATAACTCTTAAGACATCTTTGTGTTTAGTCAATCTTAAAACCACTAACCTTAGACTCACATCTATAGATTAAAAAATATATAATTCATCTGTGGTAAAACATATGCTTTAATGTGTCTGTCACTTGGCACAACTCTGTGTTATTTCCTATTTTCTTTTCTTGCAATTTCTATAATCTTAGTGCTACACATCATTAGAAGTCCCTGGTAATAAGCAATAGAACTAATTCTGTACTAAAATGAAGCAAACTGTTATACTATGCAGAGTAAAAAAAAATTTAAAAAAATCCAAAGCTCCAGGATTAGGAAAAGACAAATAGAATAACCTCAAATATTGTAAAGGAATTCTGACCGTATTTATTTCTGTGCAACTTTATTCAAATTTCGAATTACATTGAAAAAGCATGAGCTAAATGTATCTGTTCATGTCCTCATATCCTGACCAATGTAGAGAGTAAAATGGAGGGATACTCAGGGCAATTACATGCCATATGGTATCCACGCAAGTCTCTGTCTTAGTTTCTTTTCTACTGCTGGGACAAATACTCTGGCAAAAAACACTATCAGGGAGGGATTATTTGTCTCACCATAGTTCAGGACCCCCCCACCTCCCCTTATGGACTGGTGTTGCCCACAGTGGGCTAGGTCTTCCTTCACCAGATTGTTCACTAGTTAACAATCAAGACAACCCTCCACAAACATGCCCGCCATCCACACTGATCAAGACAATTTCTCAATGGAGGCTCCCTTCTCTGGTGATTCTAGGTTGTGGCAAAGTTACCTCTGTGACAAATGAAGTAAGCAGACTGTATTTATATGTATTCTTCTTCGCAGCAGACATCAACTGCCAAGAGCTGCTCAGCTTTGTGTGGGACTACATGGGCCCCTCCCCCAGTCACACTGGAACTTTGGCTGCCTTGATCTTATACAAGCCTTGTGCATACAGCCACAGCCTTGTGAGCTCTTGTGTGAAATGGCCCTAGCACATTCCCTCAGTCCCCCCCCCCCCCCCCCCCCCCCCAAAACCTCTGGCTTTTACAACTCCCTTTTGTGATGATTCCTGAGTCTTGAGAAGAAGGGATGTGATCCAGATATCCCATTGAGACCTGAGCATTTCAATTTCTTCCTCCCTCCCTCCCTCCCTCCTCCTTCTTTCCTTCCTTCCTTCCTTCCTTCCTTGCTTTCTTTTTTCTACTTCCTTGAGAGTGGAAGGTGGTAAGTGTTGTGGTTCCCACAAACCACATTTCAGTCTCTTAATCTCTGCACTCTGACTAGTGGGGATCTCAGTTTGGCTCACCATCTACTGCAAAAAAGAAGCTCTCTGACGAGGGTTCTGCTTCTTTCCACACACAAATGCAAAGCTATTGTGGAAAACAGCATGACTTTTGTGAGAAGCACAGCTCCTAAATTAGAGCCGCCTACACCTAACCTCAACCCTTGTAATTCAGCTTCCAAAGAGACAGGAATAGGCTTTACAAAGACCAAACTATTTCCCTTACCTCTTTCAGAAAAAAAAAAAATCCTCATATTCAGAATAAACCTCCAGCCATTTGTTTAAAATGAAAGCCTCACTCCTCACTACTTCCTATTAGAACCTGGCTTTTCTGTCTGCTGGATGCTGTTAGGGCTGTCTGCCCCCACCCCAACCCAAACCTAGGGCTTCACCACTGTGGGAAGACTGACATCTTTCAGCTTCAGTTCTTTCCTCCCAAGTCATCCTCAGCTGATGAATAACAAGTTGTTGCATGCAATTTCTGCGTGTCGTATTCCATAGACTTGATATCGAAAGCTTTTAAACATATTCCCTCATATTGTTAGTCTACTATTTTTAGTAATTTTTAAATCATACTTTTGAAATAATCAGTTAAGATAAACATTGAAAAGTTGATGAATAAATGCCCTCTACAATTCCTTTTAAATAGACAAAATGGAGATCTGTATTGTGCATTACCTCCCAGGATTCCCCAGTGTGGTGAATTGGGTTTGCTTACAGTGATAAAAGGCAGCGTGTTAAAGTGGCTTTTGTTTTCTGCTCATCTTTCCTGATCTACCTTCACTACCCCACTCCCCAGGTCACCTCATCAATAACTGCTTGTACTTGGATCTTTGCCAATGCCTCTGATTTGAAGAAGCCAGACAGACAGATATGACGCCAGATATTTGATCTGGGAGGAGTTTAAGGAGGAGAAAGAATATGATGAAGATACATTGTAAAAATAATTTTTTTTAAAAGAAAAAGAAGTGTTTCCTAGGATGACTTGTACTTTGTGGAGAGTAACATATTTTTTTGGAGGGTGGGGGAAGATTTTAAAGTAGTTCAGAAGCCCAAGAGACTCAGAGAGGCCCATTGAATTTACCAAGTTAGTACAAAACCATCAATTCAAAGGGCAAACTAGATTTGGGAACTACAATTGCTCATTACAGGGGGATTAATACCATGTGGGTGAAGCTTCTTATTTCACTCTGCTTTGCCACTCTATGTAGCTAAAGTAATACCTTTTGATTATGGACTTAAATTTCCTGACACTAGTTTTAGAGTTACATTTGGCAAATACATTCAAACTACAGATCCATCAAATAGTAGTGATACTCATTTATTTATTTTTCTTAAAAAGAAACACATATCAAGTCTTTTCTGTGTATATTACATGGGGTTAGCTTCTCAAGACATACATTTAATTAAGTCAAGAATCTGACCATATTGATATATAGCACTGTATCTGAATAGATACTGCCTTTTTAGCTCCAGGACCAAAGACCAAAAGGAACCATCTAGTTCTTCTCTACGGTGTCTGGAATGAAAAAAAGAAACTGGCAGGGCCCTTCATAATTTTGTGTCTTCTTAGAGTCTTTCTGTTGCCAAGCTCCAGATGCTTATAGATGTTTACTTTTTTATCTTGAAATGACAACGCCTCTCGTATTATAACCAAACCACAAATACTTTAATTTTATGTATGAATGCTTTGTTAAGTTTTTGTTCTCACTATTTTTGTTGACCTCCATAGTTTCTTTTCTTGTACAAGTAAGTTACTTGAAGAAGAGCACCATGTCTCATTTATTTTTGCATCGCTAGGAGGCTGGAGCCTCATTAGCACTGGAAAAATGTTTCTGCAATGGATGAAGGAGAATCGTCTGTGACATTCAATACAATTTTGCAAGGCTGAAGAACTACCAATATTTTCCCAGAGTAGTCCATATGAATGGTACCAACACATACATTTTAATTTAAGTCCTATGAATTCATCTGCACTCTCTTGAATACTCACCCCAATATATTTTTCTAGACGTAAGTTAAAGCCAGTAACAAATTATGATTCATAAAACTAATGTCTAGTGTCAAATTCTGCCTGCTAGTTTTCCATCAATCATCTGAAGTGTCAGTGTGTAGTATCAGAAAGCCTTTACTGGCATGCTTCCAAGCTGACTCGTTTAAAAGCCTTGATGATCTTAAGTCATATCTACTTAGGCTCAACCAAGTAAGTGAAAATCCTAACGTATCTTAAGCCACTTAAGCAGTGCTCTCTAGGGGAGTAGAACCCATTGTGTGTATGCGTATGTATGTGTGTATGTGTGTGCCTGTGTATGTGGTGTAATACATGCACACACACATATGTTTATATGCATTTGGGATTTATTATATTAGTTTGTGACAGGGGCTGCATAGTTCAACAATGGTCATCTGCAGAGAACAATAGAACCCAGTAATGGCCTAGCCCACAAAGCTGGATTCCTCAGAGTCTCAATTTGGCTCTTAAGGTATGGTGATCCGAGAGGAGTCACTGATTCAATTCCACCTTGGAAGAAGTTTGGGTCTGCTATCAGTGCGGATGGCAACAGCAGAGGTAGACAATACATGCTCAGAAACAAGTAACACAGTCAGACACATGCACACTGCTTTTCCCCAGACCTGTTTATGTCTGGGCCAAGCACTGGAAAGTGCAGTTCACTTTGAGGGTAAGACTTTCCACTCAGTGACTCCTCTTTGTACATCATCATAGATATGTCTTGACATATGTTTCCTAAGTGACTCTAAACCCTGTCACAGGGAGACTGATTTTAAGTTTGTTTCTACAGCACTGCAGGCATTTCCCTAAAATCCCAAGTTAGCCTGCTGAATTACTCTCAAATCTCATTTTAAAAATAGCTAGATTGAGGGCTGGAGAGATGGCACAGCAGTTAAGAGTGCTGGCTGCTCTTCCAGAGGACCCAGGTTCAATTCCCAGCACCCACATGGCAGCTCACAACTGTCTGTAACTCCAGTTCCAGGGGATCCAACACCTTCACACAGACATACATGCAGGTAAACCACCAATGCACATAAAATAAAATAAAAAAATCACATTTTTTTTTTTTTAAATAATGGCTGGGATAGAGGTTGAGCTGAGGAGACAGTTCAGTGGGTGTGGGTAAAGCCCTTGCCACATAAGAATGAGGACTGGCTCTGGGATCCCAAATACCCATATAAATGCCAAAGGAGTCCCTCCTATGATCCCAGAACTCAGAAAGGAAAGACAGGGCACCTCCAGGAAATGAAGACAGTAACTGGTGAGTTCTAGGTGCAAATGAACATTGTTTTCTACTTGTCACTAGAGTTTTCCTGCTCCTGCCTGGCCCACAGTCAGGACAAATCTCTCTCACCCGCCAGTCCCACAGCTGCTCAGACCCAACCAAGTAAACACACAGAGACTTATATTACTTTTTTTTTTGTTTTGTTTTTTTTTTTTTTTTGTTTTTTTGAGACAGGGTTTCTCTGTGTAGCTTTGCGCCTTTTCCTGGAACTCACTTGGTAGCCCAGGCTGGCCTCGAACTCACAGAGATCCGCCTGGCTCTGCCTCCCGAGTGCTGGGATTAAAGGCGTGCGCCACCACCGCCCGGCTGAGACTTATATTACTTATAAACTGTATGGCTGTGGCAGGCTTCTTGCTAACTGTTCTTATATCTTAAATCAACCCATTTCTATTAATGTATAAGTTGCCACGTGGCTCGTGGCTTACCGGTATCTTAACATCTCATGGCAGCGTCTCTCTCTCTCTCTCTCTCTCTCTCTCTCTCTCTCTCTCTCTCTCTCCTTCTCTCAGCCTTCCACTTCCCAGAATTCTCTTCTCTCCTTGTCCAGCCTATACTTCCTGCCTGGCTACTGGCCAATCAGTGTTTTATTTGTTAACCAATCAGAGCAACACATTTAACATACAGAACATCCCACAGCACTTCCCCTTTTCTTTTTTTCAAAAAGGAAGGTTTTAACTTTCACATAGTAAAATTACAGATAACAAAACAATTATCAAGCAAGAATTACAGTTACAATATCTAGTCTATTTATAGTCTAATTGTATTTGGCAAAATTAAAGAAGATATCCTATCTATCTTATATTTGTGAGTCTAAGGTTTCATATCTAACTTATCTTTTATCATAACTAAGGAAAATTATAACTATCTAGTCTTCAACTATATCAAAGACCTTAGAAGGATATAATATTACCTGAGAAATGGGAGGATGCAAGCAACTTTCAAGAGTCTTGTGAGAGTAGACAGAGACAAGTGGCAGCCTGGACAGTCATCCAAAGTTCTTTTGTAAAGTTGGGACATCTGTCTTCAGCCCACAGGCCTAGAGTCTCTCAGTCACTTTTCTCTGTGTCCTGTAGAATATCTGGCAGTTTCCTCTGTGAAGCAGGAACCTGAAGGACCATTTTGCCAAGCAAAGTTCAGTGGTCATCCTCCTATGGGTCCTGCATATCCAGTCGATCAAGCAGTCCAGGCAAGAACAGTTTCTTGCCCAAATGGCTATTTTTGCCAAGGTGAAGATAAATTCCATGTAGAGTGTCTTCAATGCCCATCCTCCTCTCTGAAGTAAATCTGGTACTGCCAGGAGCAGACATGTCTCACTGTCCAGAAAGTCTAAATTTTTAAAACATTTTAAATGCTATATTCTGTAGGTTTTTGAAGTGTTTGAAGATTACCTATCTATCTGAAATATATCTATGTATACCTAGAAAACAACTAACATGCTACAAGTTTGATTATCATAGAAGACTAATTATTAATCTGTATTTCTTAATTATCCATTACAATCTAAATGAGTTACATAAACATAATACCTCAAATGAGGGTAGAAATATATATATATTATAACAAAATTAAGTTTAAACTTGTATCAGTAAACTAAAATCCATAGCAATGCAAAACATTTCTAAACAAGTTGTTACTCTTTAAAAGTAGGTTCATTAATCTACCCTTTCATCCTATCATATCTAAACTATCCCCTCTTCTTCTTTAGAAAGAGATTGCATTTATACTCAACCTGTTTTAAATAAAAATATTGATTTTTCTCTGTCCCACACCAGAGGTCTCTTTTCTTTTAGCAATATGCCTGGGTTTAGAGAAGGAGTGAGCCAATTCCATCTCCAAAGCCAGTTTGGTATATTTGGGAATTTGGGCGTAGTTTCTCTTACTACTTCCTGCTGGAGGGGGGCGCTGTATCTTATGGGAACACAAAGAAATTTTTAGGCTTATGGAGTAGTCTGTGAGGCTGTATTGTCTGAGCCAGTTGCCTTGAAACCAATTTGGATGTTGGCTCATCTGGGCCTTGGTGTCATTGGAGACCTTTCAGCGGGTCTTGGGTGGCCAAACCTGATGTATCTTAATCTGGAACAAATCCATAGCCTCTGGCTTTCTGTGGAAACAAAAGCAGAGCCTCCTTTCCAAAGCAACATATCCTTAAATCCAAATTTTGAAGTCAAGGTATCTTTAAAATATACATATTGGCTTAACTCACCAGCTTTTACAATCAATTTTTTTTTGTAGTTAAAATTCCCAAAGACAACACAATACAGATTGTCTGTGTAATATCCATTTTTATGTGGCTTATTTTTTATATTAATTTTACTGTCTCTTTAAAGACTTTATTTTTAAAAACTATCTATTTCTTTATATAACTGTATATATTCCTTTTTCTCTCTCTTCCAAGCCTATGTGCATTTTTATACACATTGTAAAGCATTTAAAGTCTTGTTCCATCTGAATCTGTCTTATTGTGAATCTATTGGTTTATACTGCAGCATTTGTAAGACTGAAATGGCCTCTGTGGCTGGTGGCTCGTGGCTCCACCCTCCTCAGCTTTCCAACATGACAGTGGTACATTTACTGCTAACTCTGGAGCCATGTGTACCATCAACTATCAGAAGCAGTTCTATCAAAGCAGCATGTAGCCCGGAAACCTCTTTTTTTTTTTTTTTTTTTTTTTTTTTTTTTATACTAGCAAAGGCTAAATCCATCACGCAGCGTAATGTGTCGCTTGTAGACATCTCATTTCTGCCATACTGCGGGTGAAGCCTACACACCAGGAACCCACCATAGTAGCTCAAACCTGCAGGCTGCCACTGCTAACTTGAGAGAGACAACTAGGAAGCTGTTTTAAGCTCCATTTTAGAACCTTTTATCTCAGGTTTTAGGTGGAAACTCTTGCCAACCCGTTGGGTGCCATTGGTAGCTAGAGTTTTTCTGGTTCTGCCTGGCCCACAGTCAGGACAAATCTCTGTCACCTGCCAGTTCCACAACCACTTAGACCCAACTGAGTAAACACACAGAGACTTATATTACTTACAAATTGTATGGCCACAGCAGTTCTTATATCTTAAATTAACCCATATCTATTAGTCTATATGTTGCCATGTAGTTTGTGGCTTATTGGTACCTTACGTCTCGCTTTCCATGGCAGCGGCTAGCAGCGTCTCTCTGACTCAGCCTTCCACTTCCCTGAATTCTCCTCTCTCCTTGTCCTGCCTGGCTACTGGCCAATCAGCATTTTATTTATACAGAGTGATATCCACAGCATCTCCTAATATGTAAGATGGAAAGTGATTGACCAAGACACCTGAAGTCAAACACTGGCCTCCTCACATATGTACAGATATGTGCAGACTCACCCTCAACATATATGCATACACACATGTGAATATGCATACACAGATACATGCACATCATACACATGCATGATTAAAAAGAATAATAGCTGAATTATAACACTTATCTTCCAAATTCTAGATCCTGTATGTTTGGGGAGGAGATCAAGGTTTTCCAGGCAGCCAAATATCCCTGAGCCCAAACAAGTGTATACCAAGGTTTCTAGTCTTTGCCCTGTCTGTACTACACAGTGTACAAACTTTCACATTACTTCTAGTTCAAATATGCCTTCCCTGACCTAATGGTATTAATAAGGGGGAGGGTAGGTTTTTCTATTTCAGACTCATAGCTTTCTTTAGATACCATCTACAAACATTTCTATAAAGGGCCAAGTAGTAAAATCTTAGGTTTTTTAAAACATAAAATATCACAAGTACCTCAACTCTTGTACTGTGGCACAAAGGCGGATGAAATGTCACATTGACCACTGTGCCTGACTGTTTATGGTCAAATTAATTAGTTGTCACTGAAATTTTAATCTTAAATATATTTTAATTATCTTGGTCTTGTTCTTAGGATTTCTTTCCCAAGTACTTAAAAATCATAGAAGCGTTTATTGGACATGTTGTACAATAACTACATATGGGTCATGTGTGAATCTTGCCTTAATTCAACTTAACGTTTAAATTAAAAATGTTTGGCATCTCTTTCTGTCTTCCCTCCATCTCATTTATGGATGAATTTTGCTGCAAATCTCTTCCTCCTCATCACTTGCAGGACTACCCTGTGATAAAGTAACCTCTGCTTTCCTGTCTCCCAAATCACACCAAAATTTCCTGTTTTCAGGGTCTAGTTTTCCAGTCTGTTCTTTAGAAAAGCAAATGAGAAGTGTCATGGCTAACGTGGTCATATTTTGGTGGATATTAACAATACAAAGCACAGAGTAAAGAGTTTCATTATGAGGCGTCTATTCGTGCATACAGTGCGCTTTGGTACCCACCACTCTGTCTTACCTCCTTCTGCTTCCATATTCTTGTACTTCACCTTTCAGTTTCATGGCCCCGCCCCCAGACCCAGCTTCCACATAGAAGAGAAAGCGTCTAGTCATTTTTTTTTTTAAGGGATTGACTTACTTTAACTAACATAGAGATCCTCTGTTTGATCCATGTTTGTTGTTGTTGCAAGCCACATAATTTCATTCTTTTTGCTAGCAAAGTGAAACTCTGGTGTCTGTGTCACCCACCTACCCACACATAGAGAAACAGAGACAGACAGAGAGATGCCACATTTTCTTTGCCCACTCACCTGTGGGTGGGCTTTTGAAATTACAGATCTGCACAATTACCCCTGTTCTAACATTTTCATGCCTTTCCTGTGAAGAAAACATACAGTTTAATTTTTTGGATAGACTTTACTCAGCCCTTTGTAATCTAACCCATACCTTATTCCTTTTCAGTTTTGTGATTTGCCACACCCATAATCTAAATGCTGTGGCCAGATCAATATTTATTCCTTACCAAACAGGAACCTTGTCTACCCTCCTGTGTTTGTACAGGCTACTTTATCCATGGAATGTTCTAATCCCTGTTCTCTGAGGGTTCTTCAGGTAACCCTCCATAGCTTTCCTCTGATGACATTTAAAATTATGTTTACAGAGAAACCTCTGCCAGTATTCCTGAGAGGTCAGATTTTAAAAAGATTGCAAAACATACTTTCATTGTGCCATGCAGCACACTGTATAACAACTATCTGTTCAGATTTTTTATTTTCACCCTTATTCTGGCTTTAGTTAAACAAGGATTCTCCTTCTTTCAACTTCATAAATTTCTGCCTCTTTTGCTTATGGATCATAGCAGAGTCAGCACCATAGTTATGTTCCCATGAAAGGGATTTTCATTTCAAATCATCTATTGTTAGTTCAAATGGCTCAGCCCCCACCCCCCCAGGTACTGCTGTGGCTAGATGTTAGGTGCCTATCAGCTGTTTCTGCATAGGCCAGACTTCAGCACGGCCTGCTACCTGGGAATATCACTAAATACTAACAGAGGAAGAACAAAGGCTTTAAAATGTTGCGGTTGTTGCAAAATGTCGGTGAGTATTAGTTAACTAGGCAAAAATTAACTTATTGATTACCAACATGGGTAAATATTTACTGAGGTAAGAGGTGGATTTGACAGTGGAAGGAAAGTTCCAAGAAAATTAGTATTTCTTGAAGGTCTTTTTTCCTTCCTTCCTCCCTCCCTCCCTCCCTCCCTCCCTCCCTCTCTCTCTTCCTCCCTTCCTTCCTTCGTTCCTCCCTCCCTCCCTCCCTCCCTCCCTCCCTCCCTCCCTCTCTCTCTCCCTCCCTTCCTTCCTTCGTCCCTCCCTCCCTCCCTCCCTCCCTCCCTCCCTCCCTTCCTTCCTTCTTTCTTTTGTTTTTGACACTAAGCAGTCATAGTTTGCCTAGAACTTTGTAGGTGTGTATAAACCAGGCTGTCTTAAAATGCAGAGAGATCCATCTGTCTCTGCCTTGTGAGTACTGGGACTAACACCATGTTCCAGCAGGCCTGGCCTTGAGGTTTCTTTCCCTATCAGCACAGATTTGATTATTAGCAGGTTCCCTTGATATCTTAAGAGTGTGTAGACACAGTGAGTGGGGGGCAAACAGTGACTCATGTGAATATCAGCAGGAAAGAAAGAATGCTAGAACTAATTCCTTCCTCAACAAAATGTCTTACCTGAGAGTAAAACATTCTGAAACTGGGACTTTAGAGTCTTTGTTACATGGACATGAAAAACTTTTTAAAATGCTTTTAGCAGTAAGCTAGCATATTTTTTAAAAACAATTCTTGTTATATGAGGTACATTAAAAATTTTGTGGAATATCTTTAGATTAAGAACATCAGTAGATGGCTGATGGGGGAGAGGGCACCTGTTTTATGCAGAGGTGTGGCCCCTGGTAGGCTGTCCATGACACTCTAGTAGATGGGCCTGCACTCATGAACACACAGAGAACAGTAACTGAACTCAGTGGGTTATAAGGAGAGAGAGAGAGAGAGAGAGAGAGAGAGAGAGAGAGAGAGAGAGAGAGAGAGAGAAGTGGAGGAGTAGAGATAAGGAGATGAGTGGGGATTGTTCAAGCAGAGCAGGGCAGGACGGGTGGGGGATGGTGCTTATATAATCAAAATTCATTGTACACCTGTATGAAGTTTCCAAAGAATAAACAGCTAAAAATAGAATTCCATTCTGTTAGATTCTGCATTGAGTCTCCTTCAAACTGATTTCTCTAAAGGAAACTTACTATAGATCACGTTGGCAAAGCATCTGTGCTAACGTGCTATTTTAGAGGAACAAAGAGCTTGAGTGAACTAGAACTGTGATGGGTTCTCAGGAGGTGGCATAATCTGGAACACGTGAATAGTTTTTCCTTTGGAAAACTTACTAGGTAACTTAAATAATTTCCCCCAGAAGACGTGGAAGGATCCTTTTGGCTACTGCAACAAAATTCAGCTAAATATTCAGTGTTGCCAGAGTGGGAGAGAATCTTTGACAGCTACAGATTTGATAGATGATTAATGTACAGATCATATGAAGGATTTAAAAAGCTAAAAATGGCACAATTAACAATTGGTTATGTTTTTGAATAGAGAATTCCTAAAAGAAGAAATAAAATAGTTCAGAAAAAGCTCTAACGTGAGTGTTTGTTGTCCTTAGCAATTAGGAAAGTGCAAATTCAATTAAGCTTGAGATTTCATCTTACCCCAGTCAGAATGGCTAAGTTCAAGAAAACAGTTGACAACAAATGCTTGTGAGGATGTTACCAGGATTGCAAACTGGTCAAGCCTCTCTGGAAATCAGCATAGAGAACTCTCAAAAAGCTCAAAACAAATCTCTCATATGACCCAGTTATATCACTCCTTGACATATGCCCAAGGGACTCAACATCCTACTCAACCATGTTCCTTGCTCAACCAAGTTCATTGCTGCTCTAGTCACTATAGCAAGGAAATGAAAACAAATGAAATGTCCTTCAACTGATGAATGGGTTAATGAAAATGTGATGCATACCTACAGCTGGATTCTATTCAGTTGTAATGAAAAATGAAATCATAAAGTTTCCAGGCAGATTAATGGAGCTGGAAAATATACTGAAGGAGGTAACTCAGAAAGATCCACACCACCTATTCTCTCTCATGTGTAGTTCTAGCTCCAAATCTTTAGAATTGAGTTTGTGACCTAGAGTAACTACAGAAATGAGAAAAACAGGAAGGGGGCATCAGAAGAGGGTAGTCTAGAGACGGGGCCTGCAGGTCGTAGGTTCTGTAAAGGAGGAATGGGAAAACAGGGCAGGAGATTTAACTGGGAATGGGGGAGAGTAGGTGGCAGTACAGAGGGACAGAGAGGGAGGAGGGATAAACAATATTAATGATATTTGAAAAAGCCATAGGGGATCATTATTTTATGCTTATCTCAAATTATTTAATGTGTCTGTCTATTTGTATATGTATGTTTACATATGTGCTTGTTTGTGTGTTTATGTGTGTGTGTGTGTGTGTGTGTGTGTGTGTGTGTGTGTGTGTGTGTGTGTGTGTGCATAGTTTAAGTGAAGTTATGACATGGGGTAATAGTGTTCCCCCAAAGAACTCTAGACTGTCTAACAAATCACCAGCACTAGGCATGAGAAACAACCTTTCCTGTTGTTCAAGGAAGTCCAAGGAACTCCTGAAACAACACAGACTATTGTCATTGCCCTTGGTTGCCTCCCAGAACTTGAAGGTAAGTCCCTGTTGTTGAAGACATCACATATTTCAGACACAGGACTTGGAGGAATGGAACTAGACCTGATCTGGATAATATCTAAAGGTGATATACAGCCTGCCAAGGGAGAAAAGAAATCAGTAGTCATACCCAGCTGAGATACCTACAAACCACAATGGTAACCAGCATGGCAAGATACCCCTAAAGGTGTAAGAGTGGTGCTCATATCTTGGGGGTAGCAAACAGGTATGTAATTGGACTTGCGGCCTGCTAAATAAGGGGAGTCAATTCTTGCCTGATACAGCATAGCTAGCAAGTTAGCTGTGACTAGTGAGGCCCTAGAACCTAGAGAAGAACCTACTGCCACATGTTACTAAACTTTTATGATTTCAAACTAACCTCAGAATACTTAACCTTATACTCACAGATAAATGTAGCTCTCATCTCTTGTCAAGGAAGCTTCTTTTTGCAGGAGATGGAAACCACTGCAGACATCCCAAACTGGTCAAAATACAGAGAACAGCTGACCATGAGTGCCCAGTCCCACCCGACACATCTACCCCACAATCCTTACACCTAAAGTTCAGGGAACATCTCAGAAGACAGAGCAGGTGGATTTCAAGAGCCAAAGAACCATGACATCTGCTACAGGATTATATCTTCTTCTATACATGACAGAGAAGCCATACTTTAGCTAAGAGTTTTCCTGCCTGGCCCACAGTCAGGACAAATCTCTGTCACCCGCCAGTCCCGCAGCCGCTCAGACCCAACCAAGTAAACACAGAGACTTATATTGTTTACAAACTGTATGGCCATGGCAGGCTTCTTGCTAACTGTTCTTATATCTTAAACTAATCCATTTCTATAAATCTACACCTTGCCACATGGCTCGTGGCTTACCGGCACCTTCACATGCTGCTTGTCATGGTGGCATCTGGTAGTGTCTCCCTCTCTCAGACTTCCACTTCCCAGAATTCTCCTCTCTCCTTGTCCCATCTATACTTCCTGCCTGGCCACTGGCCAATCAGTGTTTTATTTATACAGAACGATATTCACAGCACCATACCCACGAAATCTCAGCAATATGATCACCTAAACCAGATGTGAACAAGGACATCAGTTGACATGCCAATGTGTATGGGGGAAATCTCAGAAGCAACCCTCCATGAAGAATTATAGGTAAATACTGACTTCTGACACTGGAAGAATCAGTCTCCCCAAGGGATGAACCCCCTAAGTGTCCAATACGAAGTGGTCATCCCTAGAAACACAAACACACAGCAACACTAAATGGAGGTTCATAGCTATTATTTGTGTGCATATGTATTTAATTAATTAATAATTAGAGAAAAGGAGACCATTAATGTGAGAGAAAGCAGGGGTAGGGGGAAAAAGGAGGGGCTGGGAGGAGGATAGGGAGGAAGGAAATGATGTAGATATAGAACTCTTATAATGTTCTCAAAAAATACATTCTGATATTTTAAAACAAACAAACAGCGTTAGAGAGGCCTCATTCCAGCAAGAGCCACTATGGCCTACTTTCTGCACTCCTGGCCAACTGAATGAAGACTGTATGATGAATATCTTCTGCACAGTCACAAATTCAAAGGTTTTCTTCAATGAAGTTGGAAAACAGGCACAGGAGTTTAATCTTCAATCAGATGCACAGCCAGTATCTTCAGGGCTGGTGGAGTCAATGACAATTAGAAGAAAGGCAAGTATTTAGATAAAAAGAGCTTATCAGAACAGGAATCTTGCCATTGGATATTCAATACAGCTTTTGAAGTCCAAAACAAACCAGTTAAATCAGCCAATGTCATCACGTGGTCTGCTGAGAGTGAAGGTGTCAATGGTGTATCACCACACTGTAAGTCACAGACATGAGGAAGGCTTTGCATTTCATTCGTTATCTGCATTTCATTTGTTTTGAACAGTATTTTTCTGTTTTTAACATCTTTAATTAAATTCCTATTATTGGCCCTTATTTATTTTATATTGTGCTTGTGATATAACTCTACCTCTGGATTATGTCAGAGGGACAGGCTCATTTACAGTCATAATTTTAAAGTGACTACATAAGAAATATTATAAACTACACAGATTTCCTATGCCTGAAATGCAGATGGGTTAACATGTAATGTATTTTCTGACTCATCTCTAGCAATGCACCTGTATCGTATCTACATGGTGCCTAATTGACAGCTCTATTCACATGGCATCACTCCACCCACCTAGGATGCTTTATGTTTTCAATTTTACAAGTTATGCTACAATTTAGACAGGTAATAATCTGTTAGAATGTTTCTTATTCCAGGCCCAGCTTTCACAAAAGCAGATCAGTGGATAGAAGTAACAGTAAAGGAAATTCTCTATATTTTGGATTAAAGACTGTAGAATGCAGTGCTGCCTGGGAGAACTAACTTCCCCATTAGAAAGAAAGAACCCAGAAGGATGAATGCAATGCCTCTAATTAATTTTCTTAGCTTCTGTATGAATTCCCTCACATAGCAAGCTTTAAAAACAGGCAATGAAAATACAAGGAGGCATCATTCACCATGGATCTTTAAATTGTTAGCAGTTGTGTTTAAGTCATCAGAGACAGAATTTTGTAGAACTTCACCTCATCTTTTACTAGAAATTCTATTGGGTTGAACACGCTGCCCTTCATGGAAACTATATTCTTAAATGACTAACTGCTTATTTTGAAACAGTATTTCTTTTCTCTGAATCTAAGTCACTGGCTAATACCTTCTAACAAACATCACAAGATCATCCATATATATTAAATTAAAAGGACTGTCCCAGGGGAAAACTAGTTATTTGCATTCACTATATCTAAGATCCCGTCCTCTGTCCCCAGAGAGACATCCCATGGCAACTAATAGAATAAGATTTCTGAAATCATCCTGTTTTTTATTTCATCTGACTATTGAGCAGTAAGAATCCCTCCTGGGATTTGGGTGTATAAACTTCTTGTTCCTGTACATATATAACAACAGAAGATTAGCAAGGTGGTTCTGTAGGAAGGTGCTATTCTGGGTCCTTCTCCTCTATTAATAACCACTATTCACAATGACTCTCTGAAGAAAGCCACCATTAGTAGATCCATTTTACAGTGAGAACAAGAGGTAGACATGTTAAGCAACTCACTCAAGGTTGTAGTTACTGAGAGTAGCGTGGGAATTAACATGGAGGCAGATTTACCTTAAAGCCCATGTTTTCACTACTGAGTTTTCACTCCTGCACCCTGCATCTTCTAGACAGCTGTGCTTTCTCTAAGAATGAAGCAAGGAAGAGAAGAGCAACAAAAGATTAACACCATCTTGAAATGGAAATGTAGACAAAATGGAGGGTGCTCTTAGCTGATTATTTATTAAAAAGGTAAATGCGGTTTCTTTTGTCTTGCAGTTCCAGCTTACGCGGGCCCTGCATAGACTCTCATAGCCTCTATGTCATCCCGTAATGCATTTGTGTTCATCATAGACACTGTTTGAACATGCATTCAGAAATTTGCATACTTCTTTGTGAACCATGTTTTTTCTACAATTTTTAAACCATTTCAGGCTTTTGAGAAGGGAAACCATTTGTCATAAGGTCACTTCAAAAACTTTGGATCTAAGGAAACCTGGACCTAAGGAAACATGGGTCATTTATCTACAGCAGGGGTAGGCAAAAGAAGACACAAGAATTTGGAGTTACAGGATACAATGGAACTGATAGAATTTGGAGGAAGTTTTGTGTAACCAATAGATTCTGAGAATGCAGTTGGTGGCTTCTGGCAGGGTGGGGGTGGGGAAAGACTCAAGTTTTCTTTAAGGAGCTGGCCACTGGGAGTTTGACCATGCTCCAGTGAGTATATGGGCAACACGAAATGGACTTGGAATTTTTTGTTGTTGATGTCTTCCTTCTCTTTTGGGGGAGGTAGTCATAAGGGTTGTAGTGGACCTGGGAAGATGGGGAAGTGTGATCGGGATACATTATGTGAAATTCCAAGGTAATCAAAAAACATTATGTTGTATTAAAAAATAAATTAAATAGAAACAGCTACAAAATAAAAAATAAATAAAATTATGAACTCTGAGATAGGGTTTCATATTCAAATTCTGGTGCTATAAATGATAATTAAGTGTATAAACTTGTATTAATATTTAACCAGAGATTTTTCTGTTTTTCTTTTTAATCCCAGGTTAAAAATATTTAATACTTAACCCCAGGTTTTCTGCTTTTCTTTTACTTTTTCCAGGGATCTTGGGATTAAATATGAAAATGAATGTAAATATGACATTTGATATGTATATTCAAGTATATCTGAACATATAAAAAGCAATATAGACAGTAGGTGCTAATCGGACAGAGAAGTTCATCTTAGTTTCTTAGTGATGTTCAGGTGCTGTAATAAGTAAAAAGATCAGAGAAAGAGTTGGGATTTCAAACCTCAGGTACATCTGTGAGAAGCTTCAGAACTATAGCCACTATGAGGGGGTTTGAGCACAGTGTTAGTTATTTCTCCATTTAGCAGTGCTACAGATTGGACATGTGTGTATTGGGACGGTGCGCCACCACTGAGCTACATCCCTGCTCCTAAGCCTGAGTTTAAACGTCATGAAGCTAGGTAAAATTTGCATGCTCAAAAGGTGGGAAACAAGGCCAGTGTCCAGCCACTACTGTGTCGTGATACCAGGGAAAGTGCAGGGGTTCCATGTTCTGTGTCATTTGGGCTAAGATTCATCATTCCTTCTGCCTAGTAGGTAGGGTTGCATCTAGATGGGGTTTTGACCACAAGGTGAACAATATCTTGCCCAGTTTGGCAGTCTGGATCCAATCTCTTATACTACTGGACCACATATAGCTCTTGGGTTACAGCACTGGAGACAGCTCCAAGTGAATGGAAGATGAGGATTCAAAGGCGACTTTGTGCTTTTTTCCAGAGTATCTGAGGCCAAAAATCATGTCATTTAAAAAGGCTCAGTGCTGGGGTCAAGGGTGAAAAGGAAGAGAGAGGGGAGCAGAGTAGTATTCTGAAAGGTAGGATGGAAAATGAACTGTAATGGGCGCTATTGGAGTTTAGATAGAAAGCCCAAAAGAAAATCAGGACTATAGTCAGAGTTCTAGAAACTCTATGAAATAGCCTTTCCCCCTTCCCCCAAGCACTTAGTGCCTTGGAGATGCCTTAACATAAACACCATTAACGCTATGGCTTAAGTAACAACAACAAGATGATCGTCTTCTGATTCTGGGTGTTTTAAAACCAAAGTGTGGGCAGGGTTACTGATCCATGCCTCTCTTAGCTTCTGAGATCCTTAGGTTGAAAGATGACATTCTTATTGTGTGTTCAAATAATCTTTCCTCTGAACACCTTTTTCCTGCGTCTAAATGACCACCTTTATAAGGACATGAACATGTTAGCTTTTGTCTCACCCCAATAACTTCATTTTAACTTGATTATCAGTAAATACCTGTTTCAAATAAGGTAATAATCCAAGAATTTGTGAACTAAGTCTTATTATCTTCCATGAAGCAGTTTAGCATGCTTAAAGACTTTAGAACAATCAAACAGAGAAGCTGGAATAAGTTATGAGCATCGTTCAGAAGAGGTACGTGTTCTGTGGAATTAGCAGGGAGCCAGGAAGAGAAGAGCAATCAAGGAAGGAGAAGTTCACATAAAGGGTGCCATAATTTCAAACAGCAGAGAAGAAGCCAGTGAGTCGATTGGAGACTGGAGAAAGACAATTGGATTTAGTACTGATGCCTACTGTAAGATGCAGTGTACCCAGAGGCAAACTCTAGGGCTACCCACAGGTTACCAGGACATCTCTCAAACCCTCTCTTTCTCAGCTTCCTCATTTACAAGGTGGAAATGAGGATGATACTTGCAAGCTGTGTTTAAATAGTGTCATTTAACTTTAGCGTAGCAAAGGACAAGATCAACAGAGTGAAAAGGCAACATAGAACAAGAAGAAATATTTGCAAATCACAAGCCTGGTAATTGGAATACAGGCAGACCTCCTGTGACTTGGCTACAACAATCCAATTAAAAAGGGCTGGGGAGACAGCTCACTGCATAAAGAACTCAATGGACAAGCACAAGAACTGAGATCATAATCCCAGAACCCATGAAATGCCAGCCAGTATGGTTGCCTGCCTGTACTCTCAGTGCTTGGGAGGCAAAACAGGATCCACAAAGCCAACTGTCTAACTAGATTAGCCTAATCAGCAATCTCTGGCTTCTGCAAAAGAACCGGCCTCAGCACATAAAGTGGAAAATGGTCAAAGTAGACATCCACTGTCAATCTCTGGCTTCTTTACCTACTCTCACAAACATGCATATGCACCTGCCCACACAATGCACCCACAAACACATAAGCATGCACATATACATACATATTAAAATTTTGTTTTAGATTAAAAATAATCTGAAAATTAGCAAATGATTTGCATAGTTATTTCTTTCAAAGGCTATGTGTGTGTTCTTGTGCATGTGCATGCATGTGGTCAATAAATATAAAAAGATGCTTAATACCTCTAATTCAAACTTATGGAGAGATGCTACTTTATACCTATTAATAGGATTATTACTTAAAAAGATAAGCCTCATAAGACAATGGCTGGTGGGGAGCTGAGACTTTGAGACATTAAGACATAGCTGATGGGAAATGGAGAGTAGTGTGGCTCCAAGTGAAACGGATACAGCAATTCCTTAAAAATTAAAAACGGAGAAATGCATTATAAACATGTAATGGAAGTTTGTTTAGCCTTAAAAGAGGAATAAAATTATGGCACACATTAAAGCCTGAAAACACCCGAACGCATTATACTGAGAGCAAGAAGGCATGCAAATAGGAGCAAACGCATATATGCGGTACCTAACATTGTCAAATGCGTGAAGTACAGGAGTGGTTGATGGATCTGGACAGAGGAAGGAAGAGGGATTGTTTTATCACAGGTACACAGTTTCAAGTGGACAAAAGAAAATAGCCTGGTGATGGAAGGTGCTGATTCTTTCCAACTCTGTAAAAAGTAATTAACACCACCACGATTGTCTTTTAAAAACACTCAAACTATAAGTTATATAATTTATCACAATAAAAATACTCTGAACCATAGTGCCGGTGTCTTACTATCTCCTAGAAAGGCAGGTAGAGAGGGTCTGAGTGGTAAATAGGAGACCAGGATATGGAGGCAATGAGTGAAATCTACAGATATACTGGGAAGGAACACAGGTCAGTAACACACAAAAACAAGGAAGGATCAGGGATTTCTTTCCTTTTAGGAACAAAGAGGATGAATGAGAAGGGCCAGTTGACAAGGAACACTTATTTACTCATACGAAAGAGAGGGATGAATCAACAGGATTCAGAGACTGTAATGGCAGTAGGAGTCTTGAGAGGAAGGACAAGGAGGAAGAACAGGTAGGAGAGAGTCTGCCAGCATTTCATAGTTCTAAAGGATTCTTGAAATTGTTGATTCATATTAGTTTATTCTATGGGGAGAAAATACTAACTAAACATTTAAAAAACACAAACTTTAACCAGTTTGTGTCCTGCTTAATGGGAGGACACATGAGTTTCTTCTGCTAAAGTTTTAATACCATGTCAGTCACAGACTAAAGCACATTAAAGTTAGATGGTGACTTGTTCAGTGGGTAACTTCTTAACATTGACTTTGGAAACAATTGAGCAGATTTCCCTGTTTGCCTTCATCTGAAGGAATACCCTAGCAGCCCCTTAAATTATAAAGTTAAATGTATTCCAAATAATATGGAAGTCCATGTTTAGACCTAGAAGCGTTGTTGGCTTTAAACGCAGAAATACAAAATGACTTGTGCTGGCTGTTTTCATGTCAACTTGACACAAGCTAGAGTTACCTGAAAGAAGGGAACCTCAATTGGGAAAATGTTTCCCTAAGATATGGCTGTAAGGTCTTTTCTTTATTAGTGATTGATGAGGGAGGGCTCAGTGAATTGTGGATGGTTCCATCCCTGGACTGGAGGTCCTGGGTTCTATAAGAAAGCAAGCTGTACAAGCCATGTGAAGCAAGCCAGTAAGCAAAACCTGTCCATGGCCTCTGCATCAGCTCCTGCTTCCAGGTTTCTGCCCTGTCTGAGTTTCTGTTATGTCTTCCTTCAACAATGAAGAGTGATATGGAAGTGTAAGCCTTATAAACCCTTTCCTCCCCAAGTTTCCTTTCAGTCATGGTGTTTAGTCTCAGCAATAGAACACTGATTAGGATGCTTGTTGTATCTAGTTAGCCCCAAACCCAAGCCTTTGATGGGTTACTTTTTAGAACTGAATCTAAAGAATTGAACTAATCAAATGTGGGAAGGCAAGAAAGTGGGTTTTTAATTATGTACTCTTATAATTTTGCTAAAATATCTCCTAATTGGAGAGTTAATTAAGATATTTTCAGTCTTTTAGTCAACTCATGTAAAATAAGTATAATTTGGCCTTTTTAGTAATTTCACAGGCCTGTGTTTACTGAGCTGTGCTATCAAGGTTAAATCCTCAAATTAGTCTTGAAAACGTGTTATAATTGTTAAAGCATGGTAAAAACAATGGTAAGTTTTATATGTTTCAATTTAAGACTCTCATGCTTTTAAATCTTGACAAAGATAAAACCAATTTATTGGTTATTTCACAATTTTATAAAATGTGAACTCATGCTTCCTGAATGTTATTACTTTGTGCTTCTTCCATTTAATGAAAATAATTAACAAATTCTTCCATCTCACTCTGTCTTTCTGGAGTTAAGATCATGGAAAATCCTACTATATGTTAGGTACTAGCTAGATAGGAGTGGACATAACGATTTCCAGTTAAGATAAATGGATTTACATTTTCTTTATAGAATACTGTCGTCAATGATTTAAGGTCCTAACTTTTGAAATCGTCTCTGTATCTTATTTGGAAAACAGTATTTGCACATGTTTAAATGCTAAACATTTGGAGATGAGAAGAGGTTTTGTCAGAGTTCACTAGAGAGACAGTATTGATAGGATGTATGCAGAGATACAGTGTAAGTGTGGCTTTATACAGGAAATTGATTTATGGATGATGAAGGCCTCACAGTCTTAGAGCAGTCTATTTGCAAGATGGAGGCTCAGAGAAGCCAACAGTGTAGCTTAGTCCAAGTTCAAAGGAATTGGCCTGAAGGAAGACAGTGCTCAGAGAAGCACTGGTGCACGTCAAGGATTTGTAAGGTGTGAGAGCCTGGGATTCCACTGTTCAAGTCAGAAGGGTCTCTTACAAAAGGGGAGACCATATGTTCACCCTTCTACCTTCTTTTTGTTACTATAGTGTCTCTAGCTGACTGAATGATGCCCCACCCTCATCAAGGGTTGGTATCGTCTTCTTCCATAGACAGAGTCTCACTATGTTGTACCAGCTAGACTAGAACTCACTATGTAGACCAGGCTGGCCTCGAACTCAGAGATCTTACTACCTTTGCTTTCTGAATGCTGGGATTAAATGTATGTACCACCATGCCTGGCTAAGTTTTTCCTTTTAATCCACTGAGTTATAGGCTAGTGTTTTCTACAAACACGTATATGCTCACTTGGTCAGCCAAATCATTGTTGTCAAAGACCAAACTGCCTTAGTTTCTACAGAATTTGGATAATGCAATGGTTAAGAATTGGCCATGATAGTCAGCCAGACTGTCAATTGACACTAAATCATCTGAGGGAACGAATCCTGGATCGTCTCTGTAGACTTTCAATAATAATGGATATGATTTTATAATAGGGAGGCCAAGGAAACTTAAGAAACATATGGAGGAGAAAGACCTACAAAAGCAGGGGCAAGGGCTGGACTGAAGACCGACAAATGCCAACAGCCGCTAGAGGCTACAAGGGTCAAGAGAGAAAATTTCCCTGGGTCTCTGATGAGAATGCAGTTGGCTCATAGTCTTGAATGCAAGTCAGTGATGAGTGGTCCAATAATACATTTAGGTTATTTTAAGTTATCATTTGATGTAGCAGCCACAGGAATTAAAAAATACAAAATTTTCAGAAGTTTTCACACAGTCATTTTAATGTCCCAAGTATTTCCTATGCTTTCAGAAGAGCCCTGGAGAGGAGGATGCCATGAGTTGAGCTCTGAGGACTCCACATTTAGGGGACTTAAAGAATAAAAAATTATTGCTTCTGACATGATGGTTCAAAATAAGCAGACTTCAATACATAGGATATTTCATAGTAATAGCCTATGAAGTGTTTTTGTAAGATTAAGAAATTTTCAAGAATATCAGAGAAATAGACATTATTTTTTAATCTCTCATCCTATTCATTTCTGTAAATAATTATTTCTCAAGGTGTAAAACTGTTATCACACTGAATAGCCTTTGCAAATAGAAACAAACTCATGTGATATTTTCAATACAACTATCATTACTTTGTTATGTCACTTATATTTGCTTTCTTTTTAAATGATAGTCATTACTTTATGCCTAAATTTTTATATATTTATGTTTTCTCTGAACAAAAAGAAAGAAACTTTCCCCTTGGTTAGTCTTTATAACTGTCTTTTGAAAGGTTAGTTTAAATTGTTATCAAATATCCAGAATTTAATTCAAGTATTTTCATCAAGAATATTCAGACTGTTTTTGAAAGGAATCATAAATGTCATTTTTATTATTCCTTATTAAAATCATAGAAACTGAGAAAGCTGCATGCTATTGATGTGTTGAACTGAATGATTCTTTGTTGCGTAGAACCATCTTGAATGTTGTGGGGTGTTTAGCAGCATCCCTGTTTCTGTCCACTTGATGCCAGTATATCTCTCCTTGCATACAGTTGTAACAGCAATGACAAAGTCTACAGACACCATCAAATGTCACTTGGAAATCAAGGCACTAAAGCACAAATACAAGTTCATTTATCAGAAGATCCCAACTAAAACTTTAGTTTCCTGAATCCAAATCTAGTGCTTTTTAAGCTACTTTCAGTAAAATTGCTATACTATTTTCATGGAAAGTTTTGGAACCTTGGAAATAATGTGGTTTCTCTGCATCTGGTTAGCAGATAGCCATTCCTGACAAGATGTCATAGGAATGAAGAACACTCTTTAAAGGGGGTGTCTTCTTACTGGGAAGGGGTGCCATCTTAGGGATTCTGTTAGTCACTTTTCATTTCTGTAACAAAATATATGGGAAAATAGCTCAAGGGATGAAGAATTTGTTTTGACTCATCAATCTCTGGTCACTTAACTCCACTGTTTCTGGGCTTTGTAGAGTGGGGTAGGAAATCACAGCAGGGTGCGGTGTGTAGTAGAGCAAAATGGCTGACTTAAGGCATAGGAGGGAAGTGGGAGGGAAAGAAGAAAGATGGGAGGGAGCAAAGGGGGTGGGGAGGAAGAAAAGGCAAAAGGGCGAAAGGGCTGGGGGAATAAACTTTCTCTCCCCCCCCCACAGACACACCACACACACACACACACACACACACACACACACACTGAACAAGATATATCCTCCAAATAGCTAATAGCCTTTCAACAGACTAATGGATTGGATCGATGAAGTTTATACTCTTACGATAAAAATCACGTTTCCATACCAGCACCAGCTGAGAATCAAGCCTTCAGTATAAGAGTCTTTTTAGGGAGAACTTAACACTCGACCAATAACACTCTACTTACACATTACTGGCAGAATTTTGTCACAGAACCTTATAACCTCTTCTTCATCACAAAAGAGGCTACATGTTTGTTTAAACAAACAAACAAGCATGAAAAAACCAACATACTTTCACAGCATCTAAAATAAAGACAGACAAGCCAAAAAAGTGTTTATAAGTGATTTTTGAACAAGTCATCAACGTTTGCATTTTTCAAACCAGTTCAATCACTTCCTTGTGGTCGATGGAAGAAACAGGAATTGGGAAGTTGCTGAATGTTTGGTCAGATATATGCTAAGTCTTTACATGATTTATGGTTTTACAAATGCTCCATGAAATAATTTTCAGGTGATCGATTTTGTGGAATCATTGATTTGTTTTCTCAGAAATCAGGAAAATGTATTTAAGTACAAGTAGTATCAGTGAAGAGACCCAATTAATCTCTGTTTAGATGGCCACTACTTCAAATCACCTGCTTTTTATCAGTTGTGTTGAATATGCCTATCAATGCGTATCATCCACAGGTAGATATTTAGGAGATCCCAATTGGTTTCATGTCAATTTTATCCAGCAATATATACCAGTGACCCAAAGTGCTAAGTGCTGGTTATGTGTGAAAAGGTAAAGATTGTGGACATTAAAATGAAGACCTGATCCGAGCAGCAGTCAGTTCATCCTGTGCTTCCTCAAAAGATTCCCAGGCATGGCAACTGTGCACAGGATCAAATTGGAGAGACAAATGTCCTTGCAGAAATAAGAGCGTTAAACATTTTGTGGTTATACGTGGCCCCAATCTCTTATGACTGGAGTCCTTGTAGAACTAGAAAAGACAGCAAGTAACCTAAGGAGAATACTATATGCCACAGAGGCAGATACTGAACCAATAAGCCAATAACAGCCAGAATAGCAGGCAACACCAGGAGCCATGGAGCAAATACTCACAGTACCTTGAGAGAGTATGGCCACATGGACAGCGTGGTGTGTAGACTTCTAGTGTCCATACTGCAGAACAGTAAGTTTCTGATGGTTCGTTATCCACCCCAGCCTACCCCTCTAAGTCTATAATATATCGCACATGGGAAAGTTGGAGGCATTTGCTGCTGGAAACATCTGTGGAGATTTCTTCTAAGCTCCCCAGTTCTGGTGTTACTTCACCCTCTTCCACTCTGCTTGTGCATTTCTAATCTTTTCGAATGAGCGGTAAACCTCTGGGAGCTAATTTCTTTTCCTCTTCACTTACCTAATAAAGATTCTTTTCATATTGAACTATGTTTCGGAGAAAGGGTAACTTGGGGTCTCCTATTTAATACTTAGAACATGTTGGCCGGTGCAATGAAAGGAGACTCTCCCTTTGAATCACAGCCGAGGCCTGGGCTGTTTCCAAGAAAGACACTTCTCACAAAATACAACAACGTGAAACTCAGAACAGGTTTTTATCATGACTGACTGGCTTTGTTAGTTGGAGTTCCCTAAGGAAAAAAGTGCCAAGCCATGATGAGCTGTGCTGGAAAGCAGTCAAGGAAAAATGCCCACAGAGGATAAAAGACAAGGTGCTGAGAAGGCAGGGGTGGGTTTTCAGGTCACAGTGCTGCCATGTCTATGAAAACGACTTAGAAAGGGAGGGAAGATTGGGCAGGAAGAGTTTGACTGCAACCAATTTCAAAGAGATGCTTAGCCAGGTAAATGGGAAACTGTGTGCCAGTATTCCCTACGCATCAGGAAAGTTGCATGTCATGGAAATGGGTTTGCTTACGTATACTTAGCAGGCTTATCTGTTAACTATGAACATTTATAGGATATGTACCTGAGTTTGAATGTGATGGTAAGCCCAGAGGAATAGCATCTTGGCCATCGTTTAACTGTGCTTCTATCAGCAGGACATCTGAGAAGTATATTTTCACAGCCATCATTGTGTCCAAAGCGAGAATAAATTTGCATTGTTAGCAGGGATCAGCAGAGGACCGGCATACTAGATAACAAGGCAATTTCAGCCTAGTTCATTGGCCCTCAAAATATTCTTTTTTGTCAATGGGTGGTCAGAGTTAGATTTCTCATCAGCTTGTTTGGTAGCATTAGGTTCTTGTCAGTGTCTCCTAGCTGTGCTTCTGGAAGATATTGTCCAAGGCATTTCCCATTGAGGAGTCCAGGTCCCTGGCAATTTAATGCCTCACAATGGCACCTAGGTCTGCTGTGGTTCCAGGTGTTTCCCTCAGTGCAGGTGTGGTGAGCTTCAACAGCTGCTCCCTTTTGCTCACTGTTTCTTGCTCAAGTATCTCTTCCTTCTGTGTCCCCAAATGCTACTCACACTTCAAAGCTCAGCTCAACCTCATTGACTATTATCAGAATTGAAGGATACGTGCTGTATAATTCATCATTTGATCAAATGTATCCTTGTACATAAACTCCATGTGTTCCTTACCTGATTTCTCTGATAATGGATGCTATAAGTTCTGCAATGTATGGACTAGGATATATCCTTCTCTAACTGGCTCTACTAACTAGGAAAATCCTGACACTGCTGATATTGCTCAGCCACTTTCATTCCAATAAGTATTTGCTGTGACAAAGGCTCCAGTCACCCAGTAACTATTCCTGGCTTCCTGGCTGCTGATCACATTGTTCAGGATTCCAGACATTGATGATTCATTGTGAGTTCATGTTTCAGTATTCTGGATGCTAAAAAGCATTCCTCAGTATTTCCTACTCAAAATAACTTCACGAACATTGAACTCAACAATAACAAATTATAAAAAGCTTTATCTGTGATTTATTTCAGTGATTTTCTTTAGTATATCCTTTATTATCATCAGTATTAAAAAGCAATAAAATATAAAATTTCTTCAACCATAGAAGTTTTTTCCTTCATCAAGCATCATAAGGGATTTGAAATGTAAATTTTGGGGAGCTGGACTAAAAATCCATCATTCACATGGTTGGTTTTCAGTTTTATGAGAAATTCTAGGAGGCCATGTGCACAGAAGGGGTGAGTTGATAATGTTAGAATTCCAGGTATAGGAAAAGTCAGGAGGCTGTGAAGAGCTGTGTGGGTCTGGATCTGATGCTGGTTGAGAGTGACTCCTCTGGTAACCATAAGGAAGTTCATATGGCCAACTTCAGTTACGTGGTGTGCTGTTCTGATGGGACACACACTGCAGTACTGCATTGCTCAGAGACTTCACACTATCATCTGTGCCTTATCTTGCTGCCTCTGAGCTGAGCCTCTCCCCAAACATCTCTGCATGTCTAGAAAAGGAGTCAGGACTGCTACTCCTCCATTATCAGCAATGGGACCTCAGATTTTATTTAGTCTGCAGCTTGAGTCCTGTCTCAAGAAATATAGCATTTCCCATCTGGTTGGGAATGCTTCCACATTAACAAACCAGCAGGAGCCACTGAACAAGCAGAATATTCAAAGACCTATGCTTTATGTTTGCCTAATGTTCCCATTCCTGAAGCAATACAGACTAATGCAACAAGTTCACACTTGGCAGTTTGGCTGGTTAATATTTAACTGAATATCTTGTTCTTATGTTTGTTGTAATAGAAGGTGAAATTTGATCTTAGGTGGTTCTTTTCTTTCTAAGCTGTGCATGTAATTGTGTAATGCTTCCTCTCTACAGCTTTATGTTTCTGATAATTGTTTACAGTTCATTATTAAAACCTTCATTCAAAAACATAGGAGTTTCTTATGGAACAAACACACTTATCTGTTAGACTTTGCTCATCAGTTGATTATGAATTCCCCACCACCAGTAAATGCAAGTGAATGTACTCATATGTTCACTTCAAATAACTTCAAATATTTCATTTCAAATAATTTCAATAATTAAATAAGTTTCATATATGCTTTTATAGTAGAAAAGCAATTTCCCATTTGAACATATCCTTGGAAATAACAATATTATTATAATTAGTATAATTTCTTTTCTAAAATATCAATAATGCTTTATAAACACAACTTCTCTTACATTGCTTTGTTATTTATATTTCCAAATACTAGGCTGATGAAGGTATTAATATTTAATGATAAAGAGAAACATGTTATTCAAGTATGCTTTGTGTAGACTCGTAATGAACAACCTTACAAAATGGCCTTGGCAAAGGACTTCCCTCCTGTAGGGACTTATGTTAATTATGAGTTGAGACAGGCTTGTTTCTTTTGTTTGAGGTTTATTTTGGGCATGCTGGCCAAGGGAGTCCCGAGGCTAGGAAGTTTTGGTGGTTTTGTGAGGCAAGTAGTCAATGACAAGGACAGTTTGTACCTTCACCCAAGGCAGCCTGTGAACAGTCGAGTCCTGTGAGGTAGAGAGCTAAAGAAGTGGTTTTCCCTAAAGACTGGTGAAGACCCAAGAGGCTCATAGCCTAATGAGCATGGGTAAACATAGCCGCTGTATCCAGGCATCCTATATACCCCAGGCACAAGTCCCTACTTATCCTGCTAACTAAAGGATGTTTTTGCACACAAACTGTTTGAATCCAGATAATGTTTTCTGCTAACACCCAGTGAGGTGAGAGAGCTTTGCTCTGCCATATAGAAGGAGGCAGTATAGACTGGAGAGCAGGCTGGGGAACTGGGCACTTCTGGGGTTTGTGGTTTTAATAATGTTGGACTCATCCACTCGCTGGTCGTTTTCATTGGGTGTGGTGGTTTGAATGAAAATAGCCTCCATAGGCCTGTAATAAGTGGCTGTATTAGGAAGTGTGACTTTGTTGGAGGAAGCACGTCACTGGAGGTGGGCTTTGAGGTTTCAGATGCTGGAGACAGGTCCAGTGTCTCACTGTCTTCCTACTGTCTGCCTGCTGATCTGAATGTAGAACCCTCAACTCCCTCTCCAGCACCATGTCTGCCTGAGTGCCTCCATGCTTTCTGCCATGACCATAATGGACTAAACCTCAGAACTGTAAGCCAGTCCTAATTATACGTTTCCTTATAAGAGTTTCTTTGGTTATAGTGTCTCTTCACAGCAATAGAAATCCTAACTAAGAGACAACTTGGTACCAGGGACTGGGGTACTGCTATGATAGGCCTGACCAGGTTTTTTTTTTTTTTTTTTTCTGAGGAATATGGCACTTCTTGGGACTTTGGACTAGAAAAGCAACTGGGCACAAGAAGTTTCAGAGGAGAATAATATTAGTAAGTGCCCTTGAAAGGACCAAGCAGATGCCATAACAGGCTGTCAGTCTTCTCTTAGAGATCAGGCCTCAGTTTCAGTTTCCTGAGACTTGAGCAGACAGTTTCTGGGAGGGACATAAACAAAAGACATAGTCCATACAGTAGCTCCCTTTCTGTACGTACTTGTACTCTGACTGCTCAAGGTTCAGTCAATTGTTTACTATCTGGGACCCCTCATCAACTTCGAGCAATGTGTATGGGTCAATGTGAACGTGCAAGGTCGGTCAGCCTCTGTGGCAGCTCAAGGACAAAGACTGGGACTTGTCCAGCCCTGCCCAAAAATGATAACTGCAACTCCCAACCAGTAAATTCAAAGGTTACATACCCTTAGTCAATCATGTGACGCAAAGGCTTGTACCATCCTGCTTGCGTTTTTTCCCTTTAAAAACTCACTCTGAGAGCTCAGGGCTGTCCTCCTCCACCTGATGTGTCAGTGTTGGATGCAGACCAAGCCTGGGCTTGCTTGTTATCAATAAACCCCTTTGTGTTTTGCAACCAATATCGGTTCTGTGGTGGTCTTGCTCAGGGGTCTCAAGACACAGGCACCTCACCCTAGAAATTGATCTTGTGAAATTTTGGTGACGAATGTGGCTTCTTTCTGCCCTTTTCCAGAAAAATCTACCGAAGGCTAAATTGGAGACTGTGAATTAACAGCTTTGGCAAAGGGGATTTTCAGCTACTATTGACTGTGTTGTTTATTAGTGGCCACATTATGCAGATTTATAATGGAAAGGAGCAAGCTGGGGAAGCAAAAAATTCAAATGTAGAGCTTGAGGAGAAAGGGGGCACCAGGAAGTGCAAAGGAGCTAAATCCTGTGTTTAAAGAGATAAAAAGTTTAAGGAAAAGCCAGATGCTAAGTGTGATCAAGGGAGTGGTGACCTCAGGGAAAGACCCCACCCAGGAAAGCTTCCAACTTGCGAAAAGGAATTTTTAAAAAAGCCTAGGGCCAGGTGTGGTAGCAAAAACCTTTAATCCCAGCACTGGGGAGGCAGAGGCAGACAGTTTTTAGAGTTCAAGGCCAGTCTAGTCTACAGAGTGAGTTCCAGGACAGCCAAACTCAGGCAGTGAAGGAAACCAGCAAAAACAGAAAAGCTGAGCGAGGCATGGTGGTACACTCAGGAGACAGAGGCAAGTAGAACTCTGTGAGTTCGAGGCCAGCCTGGTCTATGAAAATGTATTTGAATTAGGGGACCATGTTCCAGCTCCAGCAAGCAGCAGAACTTGGCAGCTTTGATTATGTGGTTCTGAGTTTAGACCTAAGGACACAAAAAGGGGTTGTGGAATTTCCTTCTGCAATTAAGGGAAGTCCCCGAGGCCAGGCATATGTCAAGGGTGACCCTGTATGGAGGCCTAGAGAGGCTATTGCATGAAGCTGTAAAAGTAAATACTGGATTGCCTTGAAGATCCCAAGATGCTGGAGATGCCAGAGCCATGGGATAGATGCCGAGGAAAGCTGCTAACAGGGAGTGGAACCAGCCCAAGAGAAAGAAGTGTGTTGTAGTCAACAAAGCTGAAAGAAGTTGGAGATCTGAAGAGTGTCTTGATATCAGACATGGAGACGCAGAGTTTGGAGTTTATCCAGCTGGTTTTCGGTCTTGCTTTTTCCCCGGTATTTCCTCACTATGCCCCCTTTCCCTTATTTTGGAATGTTAATGTACATACATCCTGCACCAGTATATGTTGGAAGTATGTGATCTGGTTTTTCATTTTGATTTTATAGGGGATTACAGTGAACAGATTGCTTGAGTCTCAGAAGAGACTTTGAACTTTGGCCTTTTAAACAGTGTTGATATTGTGATAGACTATGAGGACTTTTGAAGTTAGACTAAATATATTTTGCATTTTGATTTGGTTACAAGCCTTGGGGACCAGAGAGTGGAATGTGATGGTATGAATGAAAATGGTCTCCACTGGACCATAGGAAGTGACACTATTAGTTGGTGTGGCTTTGTTGGGGAAAGAGTGTTACTGGGGTTGGGATTAGAGGTCTCAGATGCTCAAACCAGGCCCAGTGTAGCTTTCTCCTTCTGCTCTCTGCTGATCCAGATGTAGAGTTCCCAGCTACCTCTCCAGCACCACTTCTGCCTGTGTGCCATTATGCTTCCAGCCATGATGACAATGGACTAAACCTCTGAACTGTAAGCCACCCCCATTAGATGCTTTCCTTTATAAGAGTTTCCTTGGTTATGGTGTCTCTTCACAGCAGTAGAAACCCTAGCTGAGACACTGATGAAAACACCTGGAAGCTAAGCTTCCTCTAAATAGCTCTATGAGTGGAAGGCATTACAGACAGGGAGCAGTGGAAGAAAATGATTTGTTTAAAGCCAGGTGTGGAAGCCTTTTGGAGACTGGCCAAAATTCTGGGGAAAAAAAATTCTATTAGTAGGGCCATCTTTCTTTCATAACCTCACAGGACCATCCAGGCTCGTGAGACCCAGGGAAAGCAGCACATGGGCTCTGACAGTAATCACATGTGGAAAGTCGGGGGAGAGTCAGGGTCTAACAATTTATTTGTTTAGTGGCTTCAATAACATTTGGAATAAATGCGATTCAATCACAGTAACTCCTAAAAAGTTTCCTCAAGTTAAGTGGATCTAAATTATGTAGAAACCTTCATCAAACAGTAGAGGCTAGCAATTCCTCAGGCTGTCTCCTAGTCATTGAAATCCTGTCACTGCTGTCATAGGCAGTCACTCAAAAATCCCCCAAATGATGTCAAGATAAGCACGGTGAGTAAGTCTGCTTTCAGGTGTGGAGCCAGCTTGCACATAGCTGGAGCACGGTGCAGCCCGAATCCCTCACACTATCCCCTTAGTAGAGACATGTCTGTCTGACTTACTTTTATTATGCTAGATAACCTGAGTCATCTCCAGCACAAAAATAAAGGGAGAGGACTGCATGAGAAGGTGTGCAAATGTCTTCTAGGGATGGTTTCATTTTTGTTGCTGTTGTTATTGTGGGATTGCAGAAGACTACTGTAAATTTATTTGTGCTTCATTCTCATAAGCTTCTCGAAAAAGGTGCTATGTTAATTTAGGTATTCTATTTGCTATAGCACAATAACTTATAAACATAGGTATTCATGTGTGCCTTTTATATTAATGCACTGTAATTTTATATTGTCTTCTGTTTCTCAAAGCATTAAATACATTTCTGAATAATTCTATCTTTGAATGATCCCCTTTTTATTTCTTATGTCTTGGTATATTTAATTTTTTTCCATGTTTGTATATTTTATGTTGCTTTTTTCATTGTACAATGTTCTAAGTAGAAGGAATCATTTTTACTACTGAAATTTCCACTGTAATTTGAGCTTTATTTTAATAATTATGAGAGTGAACAAGTGAAAAATAGTTGTTTAGGACATAACTGAAGTGTAACTAGGGATGGAAAGTATCTTAATATTGCATCTCTGAAAAATAACACTAATTATAAAAGAGATGCACACTTTGGGCTTCTGTTTTCCCTCTCCTTCTCGCTGTGACTTGCTCACTACACACCTTCATCCCCCTGTAGTGGGTAGCTGTTCCAGCTTTGACCTTGAAGCATTGCCCCTAGTGAGGCAGCAGGTAACTCTACACCTGCCTATGACCTGCTTCTGGGGTGTGGCCTCTTTGAACCCTTAAGACCTGAGATGTGTACATGCTGGTCCTCTCTTGGCTCCTTGTGATCCTGGATGTTGGATTGCAGACCAAGTCAGAGTTCTCTAGAGAACCGTGTTGGACTGCACCTCACCTCTCCTGGATCCTGTCACCAACCCCTTTACTGGTTGTAAGTTGCCCCAAAATAAACCTCTACCAAATAAACTATGTGGAACTGCCTCGTTAATTGTCGCTTTATCCCCCCACTCCCTTTACCTTTCTATGGAAACCAACTCCTTTCCTATAGTACTCATCTCTTCCTTGACTGTCTCTTTCCTTACTCTGTAGAAATACCAATCTTCCCTTATTCATAAAAACACACAAAAACAAAAGCACCATCACGCTTTCAATAATCCTGTCATTTCTTTACTTTCTCCTCGCTACAAACATCATGGAATTACCCCTGCCTACTGGGCCTATTTCTCTCTTACTAAATAAGTCTGTTGTTGGCCCTTTTTGTGGCTATATCACAGTAACACAGACTGGATGATTTATAAAAAGATCTGTTTTTCACAGTTCTGGAAGCTGTCAGGTCCACAGGGCGTGGCATGGGGATGCTCTCTGCTCTTTGCTCCTAAGGAAAAGCTTTCATGCTTAGTCTTCACATGGCAGAAGGCATCGGGGAGAGAGGGGCTCCCTTCAATTCCCAGCCCTAAGATCCTACTCAAAACTTATGGCTTGGTCACCTTCCCACAGTCACACTTCTTCATCCCACCATAAGGAGATTATGTTTCAACTTGAGTCCTGGGGGATATACCTTCACACCATAGCCAATTTGATCTGAACACATGATGATATTAACTGCACCCTACTTTCCATGGAACTTCACTCAAGACAGGACCATATTCATGACTGTTGGACCAGTTTGTGTCATTGACATTTCTTCAATGTAGTAACATAGATTTGCTCATTGGTTAGAAAAATTGATATTTTACTATATTAAGCTATTAACCCTAATGTATAAACAAGACAAAAGGCATTTTATTCTTTGAACATTCTTACCATCAGAGTCTCTGAAAATTTAAGTAGAAGTCAGTAAAGCTTCTGATTTTGACAAAAATCACTCTGTGGCCCTCCGGTCCTTAGAGTAACACAGAGTAGAGCTTCCAGTGACGGTAACTGAGTTTGCATGAACTGAAAGGAGATGCCACAATTTTTATCACCTTGTGAACATTCACATGTGTTATTAAAGGAGAGGCACTTGGATTTAAATGCTAGCTGAGTGGGCGGTTACCCTCTTAGAATCATCTTCCAAGTGATTTAAAGGTTGAGAGCTACCTTGCCCAAACGCCTTTGGTGTTCTCCACATTGCCCCATACCAGCTCCTTCACTCACACAGTCTGAGGTGGCACACAGCCATGGCTGCCCTATCCTGTCTCTTTTTCCTCTCTTTCTTGATAGTTATTCACATTCATAATTGTTTAATCAACATTTACTGATACCTACTGTGTATAAAATACAACTCATATTCTGGTTTCTGGTCCATCAGAGGAAACATATATAGTTAGACATTTATAAAATATATAAACTGACACTTTTGTTTAAATGGTAAAGGTGCCTCAGAAAAGCAAGATCTTTTATTCCATGGAACTCAGTGATCAGTCTAGACATAAACAAAGCACAGGAGGCAAGCATTCCCATCAGGCTTTTCATAATGTTTAATACACAAATACCAGAGGTTTTAAAAATCTCATTTCCTGTTGGATATATGAGACAATTATACCACATAGAAAGAACTGTTCTAAGGACAGTGGGGACTGGAAGTAACCGAAGGAGTGAGAAAGGTCACAGGACATCACTTGATCACTTAACTCCACTCATTTTTATACACATCTGTGAATGTCAAGAGTTTGTACTAACACACACTTATCAGCATAACATAAATGACCCTTCTTCACCTTATTTGAGATCTTCTGAAAAATACCCCTTTTCTCCTGAAATAGCTAACTCTTTCCTGATTGGTTATCTATGAGCATCATCAATCTTTCATAATTCTAAGCGTTTTCATTAACATGTACCTATACTAAGCCCATCACATATGGGCAACCTGGGATTATGGATTCAGAGAACAAACCTAGATAGACAAGGCTAGGCTGAATGGAGTCAGCAAAGTTTTCCTGAAGTACATCAAGTGCATTTTTTTTAGTAGAATCTCTCAAAATATGAGATATAGAAGTACAAACATTACCCAAATTGTTAAATATTCAATTACTTCATTAATTCATTTCACTCATCAACTGATCAGCAGTTTGAAAACTTTACTTCACCAGAGAGGGTACATCTTGAAGTTTAATGCATTCCAAACATAATTACTTCCTAAGGATGTGAGTCTGGAGATTCCAGGTCCAGACAACTCTGTAGCCCAACATGCAGCAGGATTTAAAGTTTTGTCTGAATTCCATATTCCTTGAACTTTACCTTCTGAGGACTATATACATTTGGCCAGCTTTCTTGCAAGAGAATGAGTAACTCTAGTTCCAGGAATCCTATAGTCTCTTCTAGTCTAGTCACACCTACATACATGTGATGAACATACAGACAAGAAGGCATACACATATAACAATTAAGACAATAGACTCCAGCACTAGCTCCACCTACAGCTTCCAGGAATTTTCCTTAAGGAACCCTGCCCACATAGCCTGCTTCCCAATCCTTAGGTCCACCTACACTGCCCAGGAACCTCCAGTGGAAAATGGGCATCTCAAACTTACTAAGACTAAGACTTAGTCATCTCCTGAACATTGTAAATACCTCACTTGGTAAAAGATGATTTGAACACACACACACACACACACACACACACACACACACACACAGAGAGAGAGAGAGAGAGAGAGAGAGAGAGAGAGAGAGAGAGAGAGAGAGAGAGAGAGAGAGAGAGAGACTGACTCAAAATTTAGGAATGGAACTAAACATGGAGTCCTCAAAAAAAAAGAAAATACAAAAGTCTGAGAAATTTTTTTAAAAAGGTGTTCAAAATCATTAGCCATTAAGGAAATGCAAATTAAAACTTTTGGGGGATTTTATCCTACCCAACTCATATTGATTAAGATCAAAAGAGACCAAAGACAACAACTGCTGGTGTAAATATATGGAAAGTGGAACACCTATTCACTTCTGATGGGAGTGCAAATTGGTACAGGCACTGTGGAACTCAGTGTGAGGTTCCTCAAAAAGTTAGAAGCAGATTCACTGTACAGTTCAGTTATACCACTCCTGAGTATATTCCCAAAGGAGTCTACATCTTACCATAGAGACAATTCTTCATCCGCTTTCCTTGCTGCTCCTTATTCATAATACCAACAAGTGGAAACAGCCTAGATGTCCTTCCACTGATGAATGGATAAGAAAAATGTGACACAGGTACATAATGGAATATACTTCAGCTGTAAAGTAAAATTAAATTCACAGAAAAAAATTAATGGAGCTAGAAATAATCATTCTGAGTGAGGTAATCAGAAAGACAAACACTACTTTCTCTCTCTCATATATGGATGCTAGCTTTGAGTATTTAAATATGTGTGTTTAAATAGGAGTACATATAGAGGTTAGGTAACTAGTAAGGAAACATGGAGGTGGATTTCAAAGGATAGGGACTAGAACACAGTTGGTTAAAAAGGAGGGAAATGGAATAATGGAACAGAAAGGGTTAAAGTGGTGGGGAATAAGAGGGAAGAGTAGAGGCAAGAGAATGAGAGGCATAACTAACATTAAAGACCCCTGAAAAAAGATTAAAACCTAATACTGTAGAAGCTTCCTAAATATACACATATACAGATATAGGAGGATTTTAAAGAGAATAATCCCATAACAGAGGAGCAAAGAGCAGCGAAGGGGGACAAGTCCTCTCCACAGGTTTTCAATTAAAAAGCCCAGTGCCAGGTATGGCTTACTTCTTTTGGAGCTTTTGGTCCATGGGTTCCCACAGGACACCCCTGCCACAAACAAGCATTACAGTCTATTGTCTTTGCTCTTGATCACTTCCAAGCATTAGATAGTATGACCTTATTGATAAAGACACCACATAGTCAAGTCAGAGGACATAGAAAAACCATTCTAGTACTGACTTAGAAGCTTCATTCTTACTAACTTTCAAAGTGCTGGAAGGTTCCATGCATGCTTCTTGAGCAGGGGTTGGAGTGAGGAGAAAGTCATCAACAGCCTTATCAAGTTGTGAACACAGCAAGTACAATAATGACTGCCCCAGCAAGATATGCCCACAGGCATATCTATGCTATGAGAGAAAACAGCCACTTTCTAAATGGATTTAAGGTCTGCTCCTCACGATCAAATTCATGCCTAGGACTATTAACTGGACCAAATCCCGTGGCCTACTAGGTCAGAGGCCTTAGAAGAGAAATAATAATAATAAAAATGTTATTTGTGATAAACAGAGATACTATTAAACTGTTCCTAAGTCCTTATCTTTATATCCATAGATGAGTCCATCTCTCTACTCTCATTAGAGAAGCTTCCTCTCACCCCATTAGACGGTGGTTAATCCAGAGACCCATAACTGGTCAACATGCAGAGGATAAGAGACTTGGGAGTGTTCTGCTTTAAAATGAATAACCTCTAATCCCAAGGTTGAAGATGGGGCAGAAAGATTCTAAGAGCCATAAGTAGTGGATGCCTGCAGGGAAACAGTATTTGATGGCGTTGATGGGACTGTTGCACCCATGAAATCATCACACTTGTGGCTGCATGCACAAGATCTGTGTAAGATCAAGTCCTCCAATTTTCTAGAATGAGTGGGGAAGGGCTCATTAAGTCCCACAACTAGCTGAGGAGCAATGCCGGTTAATGGCTGCTAGGGGAGGCAAAGTTAGTTCTCTTCAGGGATGTGGACCATGAGAAGCTGCCCAGGCTCCAGTGGATGGTCCAAATCCCATGTACATACGGGACTCAGCAGGTTTAAAAAAGAGCAAATGAAATTGGGAGGCAGAAGTAGTAGGGGAGTACGAAAGAGGTTGTGTTGTGAAATATTTGTTTAACTATTTAAACATATGTTACTGTTTTATCCTGCCTGTCAAAGGCATCTGATTGGTCTAATAAGAAGCTGAGCAGTCAATAGCGAGGGAGGAGGCATAGGCTCCTAGGACTTCTGGGCAGGCAGAGTAAGTAGGAGGAGGAATTTCATCTTGGAGAAGAAAGAAGCAGAGATCCTAGGGGTCAGCCAGCCAGGCATCGAGTTAGCAGGAGAGTAGAACATACAGAATCAAAGAAAGGTAAAAAACCCCAAGGCAAAACATAGATGAATCGAAACAGGTTAAATTAAGTTAAAAGAGCTAGTGGGACAAGCCTAAGTTAAGGCTGAGCATTCATAAAAATAAGTCTCCATGTCTTTATTTGGGAGTTGGTTGGCAGCCAAAAGAAAATTCCAACTACAGAGTTGGAGGAAAGGAGATGGAGGATAAGTTTGATTAAAACATATTATGTGCATATATGAAATTCTTGAATAATAAAAGGTAAAAAGTCATGTTTTTTATAATAATTGTGTCACCATTTTTTAAAATTATATCTTACAGTTATTCTCAGTAACTAGAATTAGCTAGCAAATTTAATTTCCACTTAGAATGTTGGATACTGATTTGACATGTTTTCCTAAAAAAGATGATATTTGAAATTAGTAATTCATTTTATTATTTGCAATTTTTCCATTAAATAGATTGAACAAGACTCCAAGATTCTGTTAATTTGTTTAGTATACTCATATCACCTATTAATGGGAAAAATGGCTCCCCCTACTTACTAAATCAGATGTGGAGAGAATTAATTAATTAAATACACAAGATTTTTCTGGAACTCACTTTGTAGACCAAGTTGGCCTTGAACTCACAGTCCTGTAAGCTGGTTATTATTTTATTTACCTTCATTTTAAAGATCTGTACCTTAGGGAGATAGAATGAGCTGCTCAATGGTTTGAGTCCGTTTCTAAAACAGGAATTCAGTCTTTAACTCCTGGTCCTTCTTACCTGACGATACTGGTTTTGTGAGAAGCTTTCCATGATTGCTTCCGTGAAAAGACATCCATGATGCAGGTGAAGCTAAAGGCGAAAATGAGCGTGTGCCCGCCTTCACACTCTGAGGAGGAGGCCACTGTGGCTCGCACACATATGCCTGTGCACCGGTTGGCAGCTTCTTCAGGAACAGAGGATGGAGTCCGAACAATATCTCCTCTCTGGAGGAAAATGCTCTCTTGCCTGAGATTCCTTTTCCATCATAAAATCATCTTCCTCCAGCTTTGCTATGTTTTATTACTATGGGTAAATAAAAGATGATTTGATTTGTGATTCAAATCCAGAATCAATCAGTAAAACACTCAGACACTAGACAGGTTCTCAAAGACTTTACTGCTCTGAATCAAACAAATACATGGAATATAGTTTATGAAGAAAACTTCCTTTTGAATATTGAAGAAGAAAAACTAGACCCTTGGAATAAACTTGAAACTAATATGCTGAATTACTACTGTAATTCAGTGATCACTGTGCACTGCCTGTCTGTCTCTTTCATGGAGAAGAGTGTTGCTATTCCCTGCTTTCCCTGGGTGATGACAGTGAGAGTCTGGTCAGAAGCCACACTTGGTCCCTGTGTCAAGATGATCTAGGAGTCACACTCCTTGTAGCTCCATGACAAGCTCAGCTGGGAAACGGCTTCCACAGAGCTTCTGTACTCTCCTCTGTGGGTAGGTGTTTACTCTCTGTTCAGAAGCAAATACGGGGTAAACCTTGAACTTCTGGAAGCTAGCTCTCTTGCTTCACAGAAGAGAACACAGCCCACATGCAGAGGGACATGGAGAGCTCACCCTAGGAAGCTGAACATGAGGAGACACATGCTGATGTCTCTCTTTCTTGTTTGTGTCCACATTTTGGAAAGCAGCCAGAAATCACTCCAGCTCACCGAACCATGCCCCCTTTGGCTTGAATTAAATCTCTTATCACTTGAAAAACAAACAAACTTTATCTTTGGTATTGTTCACAATGAGTCTTTTCTAACACAGTGTAGACGAAGATTACAGCTTGCTCATTCACTGGCTAGCTGTGCATCCTGGGGCCTGTCATGTAAGCTTTCTAAACTGCAGTTTGCCACCTCTCATAATAACTTACCTATAGAGTAGTTATGCAGATTAAAGGAGTTGCTGTATGTAGAAGGCTCATCAGCTTCTGACTTGTACCTGTTTTTATTTTCTGTGACTTGGTGACTGATGGAGTCAGACAATGTGGCAGGATGAATTATTGAGCGTAGTTTTTCTATCCATTCTGCCTCCACTTTATTTGAACGTAGCATCAGTTTTTCCCACAAAGGTGGATGCAGTTTCATATCCCACTGACTTTCAATTTCGCCGTGACTGACATTCTTATTTTTATTTTGAGTTTTAGTTATGTGTCTCCATGAGTACATGTCACATGTGTGCAAGTACCCACAGAGGGAAAAAAAGGGGCTTCCAGTCCCCCAAAGTTGGAGTTGCAGACAGTTGTAAGCTGCCGAATGTGGGTGCTTAGAACTGAACTCGTATATTCTAGAAGAGCAGCAGTACTGATGGTTACACATCTCTCCAGACACTGTATGACTATTTTATCCCACAGGCTTTTATCCAACTTAATACATTAGAGCGTAGGCTTGGCCAGTGGCTGCTGCCTTTCACATCCCACCTGGTCAGTGGAGGAGTTGAAGCTTGTGGAGCAGAATTGCCTCAGGCGACTCACAGGCTGCTGTAAAATAAATGCTTCCTTTTCTCAAATTTTGAGATTTTTGTGGTTATGATATAGCGAGCCAGAGTGATAACAATTGGTAGCCACATTTTAGTGGCCTTTTAAAATAAGCCATTACTTTTTTTTTTTTTTTTTTTTTTTTTTGGGTTTTTCGAGACAGGGTTTCTCTGTGTAGCTTTGCGCCTTTCCTGGAACTCGCTTTGGAGACCAGGCTGGCCTCGAACTCACATTTTTTTAAAAACTGCTTTATGTGTATAGGTGTTTTGTTGTGTGTGTGTTTGTGCACCATTTGCATACCTGGTGATCACAGAGGCCAGAAAGGGTGTCAGAATTTCTGGACAGTTATGCATGATTGTGAGCCATCATGTGGGTGCTGAGAATTTAACCCAGGTCCTCTAGAAGAATAGTCAGTGCTCTTACCCACCAAACTATTTCACCAGCCTCCTTGTTGTGTGACAAAACTTTTCCTGGGGAGATGCAGTACACACACCTACTCTCCAGATAGGAATCCCAGGATAGACCAAAGTACAGATACCAAGGAAGTCCAGTTTGGTGAACCGATGAGTTTTATTGGGGTCATTAGTAAGAGTATAGGTGGAGCAGAAATGATTCAAAGATACCTGCATCACGAAAACCCATCCAGCATAAATGACAGCTCACAAAAGCTAGGAACCTGGAGCACACTGCACAGCCTGCAGGCAGCTCAACAGGTTGGAGAGCGTCCTTTCCAAGTGACTCACTTAGTCTAAACCTCTTCCAGGCAGCTCAGCTGATTCCTGCTTCTTCCAGGCAGCTGGTCTGATCTCAGTCTTTGTAGCTTGTCTTGTCTGAATCTTCTTTGCTGCTTTGCTCAGTTAATCTGAGAGGGACTTACAACTTTTTGTGCTTACTCTGGTTGAGTGGGGCCTAGTGGATCTGGTCAGTTTCAGGGATTTCCTGAAGTCTTTTTGAGTTGTTTCCCTTCCTGCAGGTTTGAATATTTCGATCTCAGAGAAAACTCTTACACAACACCCTTTTAGTAGACTTTTTAATTTAGTAGATTTTTAATTCAAACTGATCTTTATTAGAAAAAGTCAATAAACCCATATATTTTACCAATAAAGAAACCATATCATTAAGAATACCAGAAGATAGAACCTTTATATATGCAGATATCATTGTAAAAGCAGCCAAGGAAATTAGTTTCTAACTGCCTAACATCACAGGTATTTGAGAATGGGATCAGAGCCCTGAGCTTCATGAGAACACTACAAACAGTTTATGCACAATCATGAGTAAGAGGCCATCACACTTTCTGAGTCTGCAGTCCTAATTCAGGATCCCTGGTCTGGCAAGCCACAGTGCAGAACACCGAGAGAGCCTGTGGCTTGGAAAAGTCCTCATTCTCAGAATGACACAGGACTAAAGGCAATGACTTCACTACATTTTTTGGTATGTTCGCAGCTGATGTCCTTAGACTGCTCAATCTAAAGAATATGTGCATGGCATGCGTATGGCATCCTCCATGCCACCTTCCTCTTTATATATGTACGTACTACACCGCACATCCAAGTGTTCAGCAGGAGGAAGAATGGCAAGAACCATGTGTGAAATGGTGGGAATGAAAAGAAGAAAAGTGAATCCTGCTGAATGTAGGTTGGCCTCATCTGGTCTGTGCATGTCCTGAAGGGGCTTTCATAGGCTGACCCAAATGAAGGGAATTTTTGCTCTTTGCCAGTCCTTGAGGTAAGACATGATCATCTCCTGACTGCAAACTGGTACTCAAACTGGAACCAACACTATAACTTTCTGGTTCTTAGATACTTGAACTTGCAATAGAACTATAAATTGAGTCTCTAGGGTGCTGCAGATGGCAATCTCTCTCTCATTTTCTCTCTCCTCTCCTCTCCAGTGCACGTGTATATTCATGTATATTCACTATATATACACACAAATACATTTGTATGAGTGTATTCTCTGGATTAAAATGTGTGTGAACCGAGGGGTATTGTCATCAGAATGTGAATCTATTGCACAAAGTAAAGTGAACGACACTCATTTTGGCTAGAATAAATTTATTCCTATAAAAATTCTGGGAAAAAGCTGTGTAGAGGTTGGCCAGACTGTCTGCGGCGAGAGACAAACCAGCAGTGTGGATCTGCAGAATTTGGTCTCGTTTGTTCTCTATTACCCAAGAATGAGCATAACCCAGAGGCAGTGGAGCTTGATTGGACTCCTTAGGTTTTTGTTAAATTGCTTTTCACATTCTCCTCTTTTCCAATAGCACCTTTCTCTTATGGCACTGGCATTAAATGTAAATACAGTAAAAGACAAAAATCTAACTTGGCCATTTATCAAGTTTCCTTGAAGGTGTTTTATGCAAAGGCAGATGAGAGATAACCTCTAAGCACTGTTATTGCGTCTTTTCCAACTTTGGCTAGTGTTATTTTTGGGTACAGAATCTTGGAGTATTTTATCTGCATTGTTTTGTCTAGGGGCCTCTGGTTATGTTGCTTGTAAAGACTTCTAAAAATTTGAAACCCAGGATGTTGGAAACGCGAAGACCCCACTGTGCTGTTCAGTTTTCTGACTGGTGTAGTGCTGTAGAAGGAGATGTGTAGGAAAGAGGAGTAGTGTAAACATTGTAGCCCCAGTTAGGTAATAAGATGTTCTGATGGACTAGAGCTGTTGACATCACAGGATTGGCAGTTGCACTGCACACCATCTCTCACTGTGAGCAGAATAGTGTGCTGAGTCATCAGAAGACATGAGGTTAGCAGCAGTTCCTGCCTGGTGTGGCTCTTCCACACGCAACAGCATCTGTATTAAAACCACACCTACAGATGTAGCTTCTTATTCACTTGTCTGTGAAATACTTATAAAATTGACAAAGATGGGATCCCTCTCATGGCCTGGGTCTCAAGTTGGTTGAGACCCATTCCACAGGAGAGGGATCCCACCCTTGACACTGCCTGGAGGGCCAGGGACCAGGGGCTGCATAGCCCAGAGACCTAGGATAGAACTAAACATGACTGGTTAAAAAAATATCAATGAAAGGAATTCTAATTATATCCAGCTATACTCATAGACAGGAGCCTAGCATAATGGTCATCAGAGAGGCTTCATCCAGCAACTGATGGAAAAGTTGTAGAGATCAACAACCAAACATTAGGTGTAGCTTGGGGAATCCTGCAGAAGAAGGGGAGGAAAGAGCCAGTGGGGGGTTAGAGACACCAAAAACAAACAAACAAACAAACAACACAGAGTCAACTAAACCTGGGCTCATAGGGGCTCACAGAGACTGAACCAACAACCAGCGAGTCTGCATGGGACTGACCTAGGCAGCCCTCTGCATATATATTATGGTTGTGTAGCTTGGTGTTCTTGTGGGACTCCTAAGAGTGGGAGCGGGGGCTGTCTCTAACTCTTGTCTGCATTGGGACCCTTTTCCTCCTACCCTTCTCTCTCCATCCTTAATATGAGGGAGGGGCCAGTCTTATTGCAGCTTGATATGCCATGTTTAGTTGATATCCCTGGGAGGCCTGCCCTTTTCTGAAGGTAAACAGAGGAGGAGGGCATCTGGGAGGGGAGGTAGGGGGGAGGGACAGGGAAAGGAGGAGGGAGGGGAGACGGCGTTTGGGATGTCATATACGAGAGAAGAATCAATAAAAAATTTTTAAAAATTGGCAAAGATGGGGAAAGAAATACGCAAGCAATTCCGAATTCCCCAAAGAAAGTGACAATAAGAAGGAAACAGATAGTAGACTTTGTGATACAAGATTTGACAAGATGACTGTGTGGATAAATTCCCTACCCAGGAACCATATTCCAGGTATTAAGGAGAGAGTGGGCAAGGGTTACTAAGAAGAGGAGCGGCAATGGTTACATGGTTAAGGGAAAGTGAAGCCCCGTTTTTCCCTCCCACTTAGAAATTGCAGCTTGAGAATCTATGGCTTCAGGACTAAGAAACATGTCACGTAACCACGAGTCAATCTAAAAGTGACCTGCACCAGGGGTGGACAGTGGTTTCATTTAGTTTGAACTGAGCTGGTGGTAAGAGTTGAGGGTCTTTTTTTCTGTAAAGGGTTGACTGATGAGGTCAGGGAAAAGGAAGAAGGCCATTAACATACAGCAGAGAGAAAAGCATTGCTCAACCACATAACACAGAGTAGGTCAAATATTTAGTTAGACAGGAGTAACAACATGTTTCTGGCACCGATTAGAAATGAAACTAGTTGAGAAAAGAAGCAACGAAGTTACTTTTCCTCTATTGATAACCTAAAAATTGAAAAAATATCATGTCCTAATTTTATCCTGGTAAAAAATACCAGGAGCTGACCAGGCCTTTCTATAGCAAGTATTTGAATAATGGTGCTAGCTTTACTACGCCTAAAAGTATCTAAAGAATTACTGGGAATACAGACAATATAATGTGTGTTTAAAGAGTGCAAATTTTTTGCTGTTCTAAATTAAAAACTTACATCACTCTTACAGTGATCTAATGTAATAGTATTTTGAATTAACAAATAATTTACCAGCTCTGCGTGGTAGAGAATGTCAGTCTCAGTGCTAGTGGTGCTGAGACAAGAGGACTGCCTTAAGTTTAAGGCCAAATTGGACTCTATGGTAGATCCTGTCTGAAAACAAAATCAAGACCACAGAAGTGATTTTTAAAAACACAAAATAGATAGGGAGCTAAATAAACAATACACAACCCAGTTATTTTTAGTATGTAAAAATTTTACAGGGCTTATGGAGCTATAAATAGGCATTTGACTTCTTAGCATATTCTTTTAATTCAGAGACAGGCTGATTTTTGACAAGGCCAGAGGCAAAGGTCAGGTCTTCATTTCCTTTCCCTTGTCTGCCACCCATCCTGCTGCAGGCCTTGGGAGGAAGGCATTTTCTTTGTGGATGGTATCCCTTGCTGGTGTGCTGTCCGTGGAAAGGCGAACAGGAGCCTGTGGTGGAGGGATGGTCAACGTGGAGGTTTTCATAGACATAGTGGGGCTGGGCTTGTTTTCTTTCCATCCACGGCATCTCGTGAATAAATTATTTCATTGTCAGTGTGCTTGCTGCCAAGAAGAAAATTGAAGCGGTGGTGTTGATGTTTTCATGTGAGACTCTACTGTGACTCTCCAGGAGGAGGCTGATCTTGATTTCTTCTACCACACAGTAGAAGACGACGTTAATCTGAGTCATGTTTAATTGCACTAAACTTCCCTGCCTGGCCGGCAGAACGTCAAAGAGGAATGCTGCTTTGAAAAACTAAGGAGATTCATTTCCTAACTCCATCCTCTATTTTAGCAGACACATGCACATTTTAAAGATTTTTTGAGGCATTATTATGTACCTAAACAATCAGTAAAGTATCTATAATAAACTCAAGTGAAATGACAGAGAAAAAATAGCCCGTGCGATTCTGAAGTGGCTAAGGATCGATGATTTTTCAATGATTGAGAACGTTCGATTTCTACAGAGGCAAAGCAGACATTCATCACTTCACATGCTTTAAACGTGGATTCTTTGGATATCAATTTATTTGGACAACACAGGGAAAAAGCCCTCTTCTTCCCTAATTACCCAGAGCTAAGAGATTGGGTTTCTTGTTGGTCCTACTATTCTTAGTCAGTAGAGGGAGCCAGAGTTACCTTGCCAATGATCCTGACCCATGATCCTTCAATAGGGCAAGAAAAAGGGAGGCAGGCATCAAGCCCCCTTCTGTTTCCGACAGGCAGGGCAGGTGCCACAGCGGTAGCAGCTTTCTGAATCAGATATGGCAGGTTTTTATTAAGTGCTGAAATGTTTCATAAAGACTTAGAATTTACAAACGAGGCCTTTGTGATTTCCTGTTCTGAAGAGCACATCCTGTAATTCATGCAAATCGTGCATTGTGCAATCTGCTTTTGAACAGCTCTTCTTGGAAATCTATTGTGTTCTTAGAACTGGCGAGTGTTACCTTAGGCGCTGGTGTGCTGTTCCTGGGTGCACACAGCAGTAACTGCTAGGTTTTTGTCTTGACTGTCCTTACGGTTGCTGTCCCAGCCTCTCTTTTGACTCTTCTGGAGATCTGCAGTGGTCTCCCGATAGCGATCTGTTTCCACTTTCTCTCTTTCACATTCGGTTTTCAGCCTGGGAGCCAGAGGTGGAGACATGGTGTATATGATCATGATATATTTATGTCCAAACCTTTGGTGACTTCATCCAGGCTCGCTCTCCCCAGCTCCCTACACTGCAGCCACTGGCCCCCACTCCTCAAACACTTATTTTTACCTTACAGGCTTTGCAAAGGCTACTTCCCTCAGGCAAACAGCAACCTCAAATACCACCTTTTTTTTTTATCATTAGGCAAATTTATTCTTTGACAATTTCACACATATGCATAAATCATACTGAAAATAAACCGAAGCTCTTCCTGCTTCTCCATACCCAGGACTATTTTTTTTTCATATCAATTTATAATCTACAATATAATTTACTTACCACATTCATTACTTTTCAGGCATTAGAAAATAAACTCCCAAAGGTAAGGAATTAAGAAAAAAGGCCGGGCGGTGGTGGCGCACGCCTTTAATCCCAGCACTCGGGAGGCAGAGCCAGGCGGATCTCTGTGAGTTCGAGGCCAGCCTGGGCTATCAAGTGAGTCCCAGGAAAGGCGCAAAGCTACACAGAGAAACCCTGTCTCGAAAAACCAAAAAAAAAAAAAGAAAAAGAAAAAACCTTCCATTTTCAGGTGGTCGTTTTTCCACGCAAAGTTAATTTGTATGCAGTTTTAACATGAATCCTTCAACCAGCAACTTGGTGTTCTCCAGCGTAACATCTGGCAAAAACTATACTATGACATCACAACAAAACTAAAATGGATAGACTCTGTCTCCCTTATCCATATCACACTAGTTTTCATGGACCTATTGTTAATATTTCATTTGACTCCATTTTAATCACTTGTGTAGATTTATGTGAGCAACACTGCAATCAAAATACAGAAAAATTCCAAAGATCAAGAATAAGGATGCTTGGTTTATTCATTTATGTGCTTGAAAGCCCCGGATCTGACTAATAAATGGAGTTGTTTTGTGCACATTACCTGTATATCACATTATAAGCATGTGCTCTAAAATTTGAAAGCATAGTCTTTCTTTTTCTTGGTTGTTAATTTGAAATCTATTTATATATTTGTATACAATTATAAATGTTGTGCTTTAGACATATGTGTATTGGCCAAGCTTTTCTAAAATGTTGGTTATTATCCTCTGACTAATAAAAGTGTTAATAAGTATCATCCTGACAATGTGATTATTCAAGAGCATAGACAAGTTATTAAATATTACTGTTTCTTCCCTTGTCTCTCTTTTCATTCTTTGTTCTTTAGTGCAGGAGATGGAACCCAATGCCTCAGGCATGCTAACCATAGCCTCTGTCGTTGACCTATACTCTGAACCTACTACTCCCCATTTACATGTAGTGATTTTAAAATAAAAAAAAGTATTTTGTGGCCTTCCAGAAAACCAGGTAGGCTGTCCACAGTCCTTCTCTTCTCTCTCTGTGCCCCTAGACCCAATCTCTTAGTCTAGTTCCTAGTGCTGCAACAGATCACCAGCTACATGCCCCCTTGTCCCCTGTCCATGTGTGCTGTAGATCCCACAGACCATCCCCTCCTCACCAGCCTCTCTCCACTTACTGCTGCATCCCAGCATCTAATATCAGCAGACACTCCCTGTGAACACACCAACTGAGGAGGCCAGAAAAACAAGCAACACACAGTAATCACACTCTCCAAAGACCCAGACAGGAAACAGAAACCAAGGAACAAAATACACACCCAACAAAGATAAATCCAGAAATCAGCACCTCAACCTGTAATTATCCCAAACCCCAGATGCCTAGACACCAGCATAAGAACACAATCAATAATAGTCAAGGCAATCCAAGAAAATACAAACAAACAATTGGAGAAAATGAATAAATCCCTTGAAGAAATCTAAGGAAAAAAAAAAAACAGTTGAAGGAGATGAATAAAACAGTTCAAGACCTGAAAATGGAAAAAGAAGCACTAAAGAAAACACAAATTTAGAAAATTCTGAAATTGAAAAACTGAGAAATTTGAGCAGGAACTATAAAGGCAAGCCTTACCAATAGAAATCAAGAGACAGACGAGAGAATCTCAGGCATTGAAGATACAATACAAGAAATGAATACTTCAGCCAAAGGAAATGTTAAATCTAAAAAAATTCTCGACACAAAACATCCAGGAAATCTGGGACACTATGAAAAGACCAAACCTAAGAATAATAGAAATAGAGGAAGGAGAAGGATCCTAGATCAAAGGCCCTGAAAATATTTTCAACACAATCATAGAAAAAATTTTTCCTAACCTAAAGAAGGAGATGCCTGTAAAGGTACAAGAAACATACAAAAATACCAAGTAGACTGGATCAGAAAAGAAAGTCCCCTTACCACAAAATAATCCAAACACTAAACACACAGAACAAAGAAAGAATATTAAAAAAGACAAACCTACTAGGATAATACCTGACTCACTGATGAAGACTCTGAAAGCCAGAAGGTCATAGAGAGGTGTGCAGCAGACTCTGGGAGACCACAGATACCAGCCCAAACTACTCTACCCAGCAAAACTTTCAAGCACCATAGATGGAGAAAGTAAGATATTCCATGATAAAGTCAAATTCAAACAATATCTATCTATAAATCCAGTCCTACAGAAGGTGCTATAAGGAAAACTCCAACCTAAGAAGATTTACTACACCCATGAAAACACAGGAAATAATCTCATACCAGCAAAAACAAAAGAAAGGAAATACATACACACACACACACACACACACACACACACACACACACACACACACAAACACAAGCACACATGCACACATAGATACACACACACAATCACCACCACCAACATAATAACACAAATCAACAACATGGAGTTGTTTTGTGCACATTACCTGTATATCACATTATAAGCATGTGCTCTAAAATTTGAAAGCATAGTCTTTCTTTTTCTTGGTTGTTAATTTGAAATCTATTTATATATTTGTATACAATTATAAATGTTGTGCTTTAGACATATGTGTATTGGCCAAGCTTTTCTAAAATGTTGGTTATTATCCTCTGACTAATAAAAGTGTTAATAAGTATCATCCTGACAATGTGATTATTCAAGAGCATAGACAAGTTATTAAATATTACTGTTTCTTCCCTTGTCTCTCTTTTCATTCTTTGTTCTTTAGTGCAGGAGATGGAACCCAATGCCTCAGGCATGCTAACCATAGCCTCTGTCGTTGACCTATACTCTGAACCTACTACTCCCCATTTACATGTAGTGATTTTAAAATAAAAAAAAGTATTTTGTGGCCTTCCAGAAAACCAGGTAGGCTGTCCACAGTCCTTCTCTTCTCTCTCTGTGCCCCTAGACCCAATCTCTTAGTCTAGTTCCTAGTGCTGCAACAGATCACCAGCTACATGCCCCCTTGTCCCCTGTCCATGTGTGCTGTAGATCCCACAGACCATCCCCTCCTCACCAGCCTCTCTCCACTTACTGCTGCATCCCAGCATCTAATATCAGCAGACACTCCCTGTGAACACACCAACTGAGGAGGCCAGAAAAACAAGCAACACACAGTAATCACACTCTCCAAAGACCCAGACAGGAAACAGAAACCAAGGAACAAAATACACACCCAACAAAGATAAATCCAGAAATCAGCACCTCAACCTGTAATTATCCCAAACCCCAGATGCCTAGACACCAGCATAAGAACACAATCAATAATAGTCAAGGCAATCCAAGAAAATACAAACAAACAATTGGAGAAAATGAATAAATCCCTTGAAGAAATCTAAGGAAAAAAAAAAAACAGTTGAAGGAGATGAATAAAACAGTTCAAGACCTGAAAATGGAAAAAGAAGCACTAAAGAAAACACAAATTTAGAAAATTCTGAAATTGAAAAACTGAGAAATTTGAGCAGGAACTATAAAGGCAAGCCTTACCAATAGAAATCAAGAGACAGACGAGAGAATCTCAGGCATTGAAGATACAATACAAGAAATGAATACTTCAGCCAAAGGAAATGTTAAATCTAAAAAAATTCTCGACACAAAACATCCAGGAAATCTGGGACACTATGAAAAGACCAAACCTAAGAATAATAGAAATAGAGGAAGGAGAAGGATCCTAGATCAAAGGCCCTGAAAATATTTTCAACACAATCATAGAAAAAATTTTTCCTAACCTAAAGAAGGAGATGCCTGTAAAGGTACAAGAAACATACAAAAATACCAAGTAGACTGGATCAGAAAAGAAAGTCCCCTTACCACAAAATAATCCAAACACTAAACACACAGAACAAAGAAAGAATATTAAAAAAGACAAACCTACTAGGATAATACCTGACTCACTGATGAAGACTCTGAAAGCCAGAAGGTCATAGAGAGGTGTGCAGCAGACTCTGGGAGACCACAGATACCAGCCCAAACTACTCTACCCAGCAAAACTTTCAAGCACCATAGATGGAGAAAGTAAGATATTCCATGATAAAGTCAAATTCAAACAATATCTATCTATAAATCCAGTCCTACAGAAGGTGCTATAAGGAAAACTCCAACCTAAGAAGATTTACTACACCCATGAAAACACAGGAAATAATCTCATACCAGCAAAAACAAAAGAAAGGAAATACATACACACACACACACACACACACACACACACACACACACACACACACACAAACACAAGCACACATGCACACATAGATACACACACACAATCACCACCACCAACATAATAACACAAATCAACAACCGTTGGTCATTGATATCTCTCAATATCAATGGTGTCAATTCCCTAATAAAAAAATACAGTCTAAGAGAATGGATGCAAAAACAGGATCCATCCTTCTCTGTATCCAGGAAACACAACTCAACATCAAAGATAGACAGTACCTCAGGGTAAAGGTTTGGAAAAAGATACAACAGACAAATGGACCTAACAAGCAACCTGGTGTAGCCATTTTAATATCCAATAAAATAGACTTCAAATGAAAACTAACCAAAAGAGATAGGGACATCTATGCACCAACATAGGACACCCAAGTTTCTAAAAGCAACACTACTACAGCTTAAATCACAGGTTGACACCAAGCATGCACATAGTACACATACACACATGCAGGAAAAACACTCAGACACATAAAATAAACTAATCTACAAAAATTCTATAATGTTTTATTATTGATTTTGATTTTTTTTTTTGAGACAGGATCTCACTATGTAATCCTTGTTGGCCTACAACTCGCTACTTAGATCATGATGGTCTTAAGCTCACAGTAATCTGCTTGCCTTTGTCTCACAAGTGCTAAGATTAAAGGTTTATAGTATCAGGCCTGGCCAGTTTAACAACATTAATCTAAAAAGATAGGAGAAAATGTTCATGATTTGATTGGGGAGCAATTTCAAAAGCCGAAAAGCATTTATTTATGAACAACAACAAAAATACCAATGAATGTTAAGACTAACTATCTGTTAGTATCAGGTTACAGCCTACTTTAAATTACTCCGTATTGTAGAAAACCGTATTTTTCAGGCTATGCCCCAGGAGGCTCCATGTTACAATCAGCTTTTGAATCCATTTTGAGGAAGAAGGATGACTGCAGCCCCTGGGTGGACCCAGAAACTGCATCATCTGTCAGGTTCAACACATCTACCAGTACAGACTGATAAATGCCTTATGCCTTGGCATGTTTTATGGTATGGTATATTTTTAGTGGCATTATGGAGAAAAATCAGAAAATATTTAGAAAGAAACATACCAACCAATTCAAAACTATTGCCTCTGGGTGACATTTTCAGAGTGAGTATACTTTAAAATATATAACCTAGATAATTGCATAAACTATGGCTGGATAATTTCCTGAAGTTATACAACTTGAATTGGAGAGACAATAATGTGTGGAATGCAGTAAAGACTGTATGTCAAACTCTGTAACCATATGGAAGACCAATGACTATCAGTACATTCTGAAATAAATTTAACATAAATACTACTTATACCCTTCTTGGCTACTTCACTAAAGAAGATGTATACACCTTTTTCATCTTAATAATTGACATTTGATAGTATATGTACATGGTATTATCTTTAAATGTTATTTACATGTGAGGGAATCAGCACACCTTTTTGCATCTTTCATTCTTTTTCTTTCTACTTTCAACTATTTTTTTAAAAATAGATTCCCTTCATAGATTCCCTTCATTAACTATCACCATCACTTTTTGTTTTGCTAAGTTCTTATTAATAAAGATAACCATTATTTATTGTTTGTCGGTGTGCTCTGCTGTTGGCAGACATCTCTCAGTTGAAGTTTGTCTTTCAATACTTTATGAAGAAGTGAGGGAAACAGATCGTCTGAGTACTTGCACAGTCAACTATTTCCTTTACACTGGCAGGCCCTCAGGCTAAGCATGGCATGTTTGGGTCACATTGCCCTGTAGCCTGTGAAGATACTTCTCCAACAGTGGTCAGAGTTGAGGGCATCTTTGTAGATACTCAGTAAGGCAGAAGGTCCATGACGTCACTCCCTTATTGATGGTGTACTTCTGCAAACATATTGCGAGGACTCTGATTCAGCCTCATCTCCCACCCAGTCTACTGAGATGATAGAGAAGACTCCACCACTCATCTGCCCACCTCATCTGCCCCTCAGTCCAAAAGGATGTTGACAAAGCCCCCACCACTCCCATTCTGCCCACCTCATCTTGCCCCTTGATCTACACAAATGGTAAAGTCCCCACCACTAGGTCTTTGGACCTCTTTTGTCACGTCACGGCAGAGTAGTTGTCTGTTTTGAAATCATTTAGAACACCACCACCCAAAGAGGAATGTGTTCCCCCATCATTTTCTGAGAATGTGTGCTACAGGAACTTAGGGAATGGAATGCCTGTCTGACCTTCATGGTTCTGGTGCTTTTCCACTTACATCTACTGGGAATTTTACTTATTTTCTAGGTTTATCAAACATGGAATTTGAATTTCATTTCTTGTTCTCTTTGTGGGTATGGGGTGATTTCTGAGAGGGAAGTGAGAAAAATCTAACTTTATTAAAACTAGAAGTCTTTTAAGCTTAGGTGTTTATATACAGAAAATAATTGCAATAATTTATAACAACACATCCTTACAAGTTTTTTTTTTAACCTCTGACTGACATTTTATCAGTTCCAAAAAAGTTGGCTATAGTTAACATTTGTCTTTCACTTCTTACTAGCCATTTTTTATTTATTCTTAGGAGTGATTTCTAAGTTCTTTATCCATTCATTTTGTGTATTCTCGCTTTTTTTCCATTCTATGATACCTTTAGATAAAACAGCAGTTTCATAATATTGAGTTCTTAGGGGATAACTGGGAATGAGGTAAACTGGGGGAAACTATAGAATACAAGAAGGAAGAAAGCAAGTGGCTTTGGGTCTTGTCAATGCCAAACAAAAATAGTAGAGTAGTACCGGAGTGGGGATGGAGCTGCATTGTCAGTAGGAGCCTTGAAGACCTGTACTAAGGTAAATGGTATATGACTACTTAAGCTCTAAGTATAAGGACAGAAGCAGGAAGACACAGTATCAAGAATTCATTCCCAACAAAATGTCAGAATATTCACAGAAAGACCAGATTGAAGTATTTCACAGACACTTGCTATTTAGGTATGTTTATTTAGATGGATGTTATGTATTATAATCTTAGCCCAAACAATTTATCTCAATGAAAGCCCAGAAATAAATAATATAATCTTTGAATATGTATGTATGTATACCAATATATCTTGAATGTACAATAGTAAGTGTATTAATTTTTTATTCTAAAATGATGTTTTGAATGGCTTTGTTTGTTTTGAGGTTAACTTGTGGGCTACTTTGGTAGGGAGGTGACTTTAGGGGAGGTGGTTCTTTGTAGGTACTGCAGGCTAAAGAAGTTCAAGGCTGGAGTCTATTGCTTACTTTACAGTGCTGGGACTCAAGTCCTTCATGGAGGAGGAGCCTGGGCAGGGCCGAATACTATCTGTTGACCATAGCAAAAAGTCTGAGTTTGAATTTTTATTCCAGTAAGGACACAGGTAACTGGCATATGATTAACTATTAGCTAGACTTTGCTTATCTATTTATTTATTTACTTACTTACTTATCTATATGAGCAGCATTTGATGTAGCCCAGGCTATTTATTTATATGAGACAGCATTTCATGTAGCCCAGACTGGCTTCTATTTGACCTTGAATAACTCAGCCTCCTGCCTCAATCTCCTAAGTGCTAGAATTGTAAATGACTATGAACATGCAAGTGTAGCATGAATCTTAAAAGGTTTTATTATTAAAGACAAACCTGAAGCCAGGTATTGGGGTAAATGCTGAAGATCAGAGAAGCAGAACAAGCCACAGCTTCCTCACCTCACCAATTCCTCAGCTGATCCTGTTTCCTCAGACTGGAAGCCTCTGAGTCCTCATCCAAATGGATCTCAGTTGAACTGCTACTCAAAAGCCTAAAAGCTTAATCAGCCTAGTTCTTGGTCTTCACGCCTTATATACCTTTCTGCTTCTAGCCATCACTTCCTGGGATTAAAGGCATGTGTCACCACACCTGTCTGTTTCCAGTGTGGCTTTGAATTTACAGAGATCCAGAGGGATCTCTGCCTCTGGAATGCTAGGATTAAAGGTGTGTGTGCCATCATTTTCTGGCCTCTATAGCTAGTGGCTGTTCTGTTGCCTGACCCCAGATAAGTTTATCAGGGTGCACAATATTTTGGGGAACACAATATCACCACATTTCCCTCTTTTTTGTCAAAAATTAAAAAAGGTTATAAGTAATACAAGAAAAACTATATCTAATAAGTATATGCAATATATACAGTCAAGAATTACATTTACAATGTCCAGTCCATTAACATTTGACAAATTCAGATAAAAAAATTTCATTATTTATCCTATTTAAAACAAGTAGTTCCTTTTTAAAAGTAGATTCAATAATCTCCCTTTTTATGTTATTATATCAATATTCTCTTTTTTTATTGGATCCAAAAATCTACCTTTTATCTTATCATTTTTATCTTCCCTTTTTTCAGAGTAGATTCAATGATCTACCCTTTTCTATATGCAAGGTTTTGGGAAAAAATGTATTTTGCAGATATTGCAGACATTCTTGCTATAACTGATAGCTCATGATATTTTTTACAGAGACAGCTCTCATCTCATGTTGTTCTTGTATATTTAATTCTTTTCCTAGGTTAGAGGTGGAACCTTCCTGTTCACTAAAACCCTAACATGAACAAGAGGGAATAAATAGGATAATTATCTATAACATGAATAAATTATAGTGTCTGGTTAGGAAAAAAAATCCTTATCTTTTTATAGCCTTGATCAAATGAAAGTAGAGTCATATTTAAGAATAAAATCCAGGAACCAGCTATGACAATGAATAAATTGCTTAGCTTTTGGTGACTTAGTTTCTTTTCTTCTTTCTAAAAATATGTTGTGCTGTTGAGATGGTTTATTGGGAGAAAGGTACTTGCCACCAAGCCTGGTAACCTGAGTTCAGTCCCCAGAGCAATCTTGGTTGAAGGAGAGAATTAGCTCCCAAGCTGTCCTCTGACCTCCACAGTCATTCCACAAATGCTCACTGCCATGCTTGTACCCCACCAGCATATATAATAAATAAATGTAAAAACACTTTTTTTAGAGATGTTCACAGTATTTACTTATAACTTTGATATGGATCAAATAAATTATGCTATAATTAGAGTAGCATTTATTTTTAGTACTTATTTGGTATTATCACTATTAAATGTGTTATTTTGACAGAATGAAACTGGAAGTTTTATAAATTTTATCATGTAAATAAAATAAAATCTATCTGATACTGTTTTTTTTTAAATTTTTTATTTTTATAAAACCAGGGACAAACACTCACAGTACAGTCATTCAATAACATCTAAGAAGAAATTGGTTCCTAGCTAACTGAAAAATTTTTATAAATAGATGAGCCTATCTTTAGGTAAAAGTGCTCTTGATGATAGCTTTTTGATAACTCTTTCCTAGGCATTTGCTAAGGTGTGGAAGTCAGAGAAAAACATACGGAAGTTGATTCTCTCCACTTAACATGTGGGCTCCTGGAGATGGAGTTCAAATTGTCTGGTGTAGGGAAAAAGGCCCTCACCTGATAAGTCATCTCTCCAGTCCAGGTTGAACATTTTAACTGGGAAGTAGTATTTCAAGGTTTGTTTGTAACCACTTAACTTCTGAGTATGTAAATTTGTGGATTTTCATCATTTGTCAGAAAAGGGTGTCTCCTGTTGGGATTCAATGGCAGTTATACATAATACAGTCTTAACTGGTTGACTAATGAATGGCTTATTTTGTTCTCTGATCTTCAGGCAAAATTTTATTAGGGTACACAAAATATCACCACATTTCCCATTTGTTGTCTAAAATAATAAAAGAAGTTTATAACTAATATAAGAAAAACTATATACAGTAAGTACAATAAGTTCATACAATATATACAGTCAAGAATTACATTAACAGTGTCCAGTCCTTAAACATTTGACCAATTCAGAAAAAGTAATCCATTATTTACCCTATTTTGGTGAGTCCAAAGTATACCCTTGCCTTGACTGTTGACAGTATGCTGTCTAAATGGACAAGCAGGACATAAAAGAAAGGACTGCTGAACCTTGCCAAGACAAAGTAGGACAGCCTTTCAGAAAATCTTGCTTCACAGAAAAGTCTGTCAGATATGGTAAGCCTGTAGGCCAAAGATGGATGCCCCAATGTTGCAGAGGAATCTTAGGTGACTCCTCAGGCAGCCAGCTGTTTCTCTCATTTCTCACATTTTTTGGAAGTTGCTTGTTTGCACTTCCTGCTTACTCAGTTAATGTCATTTTCTTCTCAGGTATCTGAGGGAGTTGAAGATTAGATAGTTATAGTTTTCCTTATTAACAAATTCAGATGAGAAACTCATTAATGAGGTGTAAAGTGTATAAGTTTGAAAGACCTCAAAAGATAGTTTTTGGTTGGTAATACAAATTAGAATAAAAAGTGAATTAGGTGCACTTTGGACTTACCAAAATAGGATAAATAATGGAGTACTTTCTCTGAATTTCTCAAATGTCTATGGAATGAACATTGTTAATGCAATTCTTGACTATATGTATTGTATATACTTACTGTATATAGTTTTTCTTATATTAGTTATAACCTTCTTTTATTATTTTAGACAAAAAAGGGGAAATGTGGTGATATATTGTGTACCCTAATAAAATTTGCCTGAAGATCAGAAGACAGAACAAGCCACTAGATTAAGCATAGATGCCAGGCAGTGGTGGCACACACCTTAAATTCTAGCACTCGGGAGGCAAAGATCTGTCTGGATCTCTGTGAGTTCAGAGCCGTCCTGGACTACATGAGATTGATTCAGTCTAGGAAAGAAATAGAGCCTGGTGGTGGTGGTGCATACCTTTCATCCCAGAATTTGAGATCTCATGCCTTTGCTGCCAGTACTTGGGAATCACACACCTTTAATCCCAGCACTAGGAAGGAAGTAATATGGCTGGGCGGAGAAAGGTATATAAGGCACGAGGAGACAATAACTAAAGCCCTTTTCTGCTGAAGCCCTTTTTTGGCTGGAACACTTTAGAGATGGACCCATTTTGGGTGAGGACTCAGAAACATTTAGTAGATTCATGGAGTTGGCGAGGTGAGACATGGCAGTGGCTTGTTCCTTTGTCTCTTTGATCTTTCAGCAGTTATCCCAATATCTGGCTCTGGGTTTTTTTTTATTATAAGACCTATTAGATTTCATACAACAATAAAATATTATAAACTCACAACAAAATGTTATAATAAAACATATGTGACTATTTCCAAATAGCTTTATTATATATTATTCACCTTTCACTTAAAAGACTTAGATCCTCATAGCTATGACTTTGGCATACTACATTGTCACCACATTGACCTTGTTCTTTGCTATAACTGGACAGGGATCATTACCAGCAAGACTTTGAGGAACAACATTGTGACACTGTGGCTGTTGATCTAAGATCATGACTGGAAGACTGGGAGATGGCTTGCCCTTGCTGCATGAGGGAATGATGTGTCCTAGGTCAGATCAAGCTGGATAGACAAGATTTCCTCATACCTCTCCCAAGAGTAACAGTTTACAACTTGCAAATTGTTGGTTTCTTAAAAAAAAGCCATGGGAAGAGAAACAGCAAAGGGGATAGTGACTCCCAGAACCCTTGTCCAAAAATATTCAAGATAATGCCTTAGATTTCAGATAATTTAGGAAGTAGGTATTTAATTTGCCTTGGAGTTTGGTAATTTATTTTAGCATATTCATTTTTTTTTTGTCAGAATACCTAACCTTTTGTTAGTTTTTCTTAGGCTTATTGACTGAAGAATTTTATAATTATTATCATCATCAAAGTTCGTTTTAGTATTCCAACATTAGATCACTTTAGGAAATCATGATTTATGTTTTAATGCAGAGTGTTCTGGTGCAAAGAAAATAGTGTAGTCACTGGGATGTTCTTAGTCCATAATGTATCAGAGTGAGAAATTTGACTAAGGGAGAAGAAAATGCTAGAGTTACTCCCAAATGTAGTATGTCTGCTTGCTAATAGTATCCAAAGTAGTCGACTAAGTTATCTCACAAAGAAAACTATTGTTTCTTCATTCATTGCTACTATTATTATTACAATTGAAATTCTTAGTAAAGCATAGATTGAGGTTAACATTATTATGTATATGCTAGTGAGCAGGTCACCTCAGTTCTTTTAATTATGTTGGAAATACCATTAGAATGCTTTGAAAGAAAACCACATTCTGCCTGAATTTTTGAGCAGTATTTCCTAGAGAGAGGGGGCATATGCTGATCATCATGGTCTGTCTGTGACTTTCTCTAGGACTTATAGATGACACAATTATTGAATTTTAGACTTCAGATGCTTGCTTACACGTGGGTAATTTAAAGGTATGGACTTGTTTAAGAAATGGAAATAAATTTGTTTATTTATATGTGAAATTATTGTGTGACTTGCTTTTAGGTAAAATTTATGATTTCACAGTATTGTAAGACATGGATTATGACGTAGAGTTTTCCAAATGTGGCCAGAATTTCTCTTCTCTTAGCCATGCCAAACAAATATTATTGTGGGAAACAGAATGACTTTATTTTTTTCACTAATAAAGGTTATGTAAATAAAGAAGACACCAGTGGACAGAAAACATTAATGGGCTGGCTTCTTAAAGTGGAGTGCATCATTGAGCAATCAGCGTTTTTTGTGTATTTATTCAGTCTATAGGTGCTCATTGAATGTTTTCTATGCAGCAGATATGTAAGGCACGTTAGTGCAGATAATTTCTGTTTGAGTGAGAAAAACAAAGAAAGAAAGGGTAGTATTTATAGTAATGAGTGTTATGTGAAAAGTTAGGCATAGGAAGCGGCTTGGGTTGGGGGGTAGGGTGGTTGTGGTGGTGGTGGTGGTGGTGGTGGTGGTAGTGCAGGCATGCTATAGAAATCAGTCTGCTACTCCTAGGAGTGGGATTTGTGTCCTGAATGGATAGGTGATCACAATTTGCTCCAAGGTTAGTAAGCAGCACCATAGAGCCCTGGCACCCCAGATTCTGAGCAGGGAGAGGAAAACTGTGGAATCCTTTGTGGCCAAGTGCACTGAGCTATGCACTCAGTGAAGCTGGAGACGGTGGGGTGCCAGGGTCTGGTCACAAAGCCCATGGTTGAGAATTTGCAGTATTTTCTAGGCTTGAAAGAAACTACTGGTCCATCTCAAGCGAATAAAATGACAAGTTCTGACTTAGACTTTGAAGGCTCCCTTGGAGTATGTGGCAAAGGACTCCATGTAGGAAAGGATGTGTAAATATGCCGGACTGGGAGAAGAGATGCTGGCATAGACCCAAAGGTGAGAAATGACCCCATTCAGCATCTTTGAGGCACAGCTGAAAGGTCTTCCTGAGGGATTTGATACAGAATCAGAGACATAAAGAACAAATAAACCTTACCTCTAGATTTGAGTAACCAGGTCAGTGATACAAAGATGGCAAAATGCAGGCTTATTCCTAATGTGACAGGAAAGATGATTCCATTAACAGAATTAGAGCCCCTAAAGATTCCTTAAGGTTGTTTTTATAAAGTTAATTTACTTTGATAACAGAAAACACTAGCCTTTCAACATTTAATTACATAAATTCTTTCACTGGAGTAATGGGTGGCAAACAAGTATATTTGGATTAGAAGTTTCTTTTTGCAAGGATATTGAGAACATAAGTGAGAAAGACAAAAATAGTTCATAATGAGATATAGATTCATATCTCTTAACATCAGAAAAATGTAAAGCCGTTTGAATATGTTCTCAACAAGCTGTTCTAGGCTAAATTAGATAGTGTTTTCAGTAAATACAAAGGAATATATTTTATATTTTATACTTTAGGGGAGAAGAAAACAACTATTTTCCTCCAATAACAAAACTAAACTAGCAAGGAGAGAGCCTTGCTTGCCCTTCAAAATAAAGCTAGCTATTGTCATGCTGAGTTATATGAGGGAAAAGAGCCTGCTAATCTCTCCCTTCACAGAAAACTTAACAAGGGCAAATTATGAAGTAGTGACTAGAGTTAGGCACAGACAAATGGGTTTTTGGCAGTAAATCAGTTTTATGAATACATCGATGCTAACAAGAGACTGGACTTTTAAAATAATTCTGTATAGCATGCTGATAAAGAAACAGTAAACAGTTTTATTGCCACAGAAATCTATTCCTGTAATGACTGTTACATAATAGGAAGATGGGGAATAATTATGAGTATCTAAAAATACAAGTAAATTTCCTTAGTGTGAAGCAGCTTCATGACATGAGGACTGCAATGGTTGTTGAAATAATCTCAAATGTCATACAGGGACAGCTGACAATTTTGTAAATTTCTACACCACTTCTTTGTGCTGTGCTTTGAACTGTTACGTCGGTAGATTGAAGTATGGATTTGAACAGATAGATGAACTACACAACTTTTTGTAATTTTTTTCCAGGTCAGTGTTTACTTTTTTTCTGTTTTCTCAGTTTTAGATATACGACCACTTTTTGCTCCAGGACACAGTAAAATAACATGGGAACGGGTTGTAGTTCAATGGTACAGCTTTTGCCTGGTATGCATGAAAACCTGGGTTTTAACCTTTAGGGAAAAATAAAACCATTTAACTGTGCACAGGCATATGGATATATTTTGCTTTTGCTTTTGTTGAAGATAAGGTTTGGCTATCTAGCCAAAGATCCTCAGCTTCTTGTGTGCTGGCATTACCAAACCTTCTTATCTCATGAGCTTATGACCAAACTTTCTTATCTCATGAGCTTGTGACTTTAAACATAAGCTAATAAACCCTGCGTGATCCTATCTTCTCATGGAATCCACAGTAGTTGAGTTGTTTTTAAGTTGTTATGATTGCATCTGAAGTACCATGTGCTCAACTTGGTACTTCTGAGATGGCTCAGAGGGTAAAAGCATTTGTTGATAAACCTGAGGACCTGAGTTCAATATCCAGGACCTACAAAGCAGAAGGAAAGAACCAGCTCCTGTAAATTGTCCTCTGATCTATAAACTTATGCCATGTCAGGCATGCATCCTTACCCACCTCAAACAAACAATCAAACAGACAAATAAATGACAAGGAGCAGAACTGCAAGATTTGCCACAGTGGACTGTTAGCTACTGAAGAGCCAAGGCTTGGTCATCTTCTCTAGGCTAAACGTAGGCACTAGAACTTGTTTTGGTCACCATTACATAACTGTGGTCAGAATGTGTACACAGATTTAGAAGGCAGAGAGTGACTTTATATTACAGAGAGTGACTATATATTACGAGAGTAACTAGTTTATTTTTCTATAAACTGTTCTCACCAGGAATTATTACTATGAATTATGATTTCAATTTTGCTGTATACCCATTGACTACATTCATACAGAAAGTGGAATTTATATAGGACTTTTTGGTCAGGCAGAGGCCATTTTGGGTCTATTACACTAAAGTCATTCAGGCTGAATTCATACTCAAAAACCTTTCTTATTCATCAAATTGTAGATGTGATTTATTCCTATCAATATCATGTTTGTTTTCCTACCTTTTTATTCACTGTAAATGTATAATAAAAATGAATGACTTAATTCAGGAGAAAATACTTCATATAAGTTTAATTCAATTTTCTTCTGTAAAGACTTTTGTAAGTTCAAGCTTCTTTGCATTCAGCCAGATTTACAATAGTGCTAACTGTTTATTGCCCCCACATTTTATGCAAGTAAAAAAATTCTCAGGCCCTTCTTCACCTTATGATATTATTATGTATATTCTATAGCCAGAACTCAGTAAACAAACTCTACTGACAAAGATTTGTCCCCTTTTTCAAAGTAATCACACATTTTCTCAAATGTGAAAAATCAAACAGCTCCATCTGGACAGCCTCTTGAGTTGGGTTAGATGAGGGACTTCACTTGGATCTTGCACCAGCACTGTCTGCTCTCCATTAGTACCACCTGAGAGAGGTAGGTGTCTCCTCTGAACACAGAAACACCGCCTGGCTGGTCTCTGTGTGCTTTGGAGGGATCTGATGCAGTGGATTCTTTTGCTTAAAAACATGAACATTTTGATTCTCATTTGAGGACCCCAAGTAGAAGGCCTGCCAGCCTCAATCATCATTGCCAAGTGAGGGATGCTGCCAAGCTTCAGAAGATACCAAACGGCCAGGGCAGCTAGGAGACACCATACCAAAGTCAATCTTCAAGGCAGTGCTGACTTGAGAATGGAGAGGAGCATGAAAATGGATCGTCATAGCAATGTGACCCTGTTTTCTGGTATTGGAAAAAGGGGACCTTGGGGGAAGAGAGCCTGAGGATACACATAGGAAATGTGGGGCTATATAAGTGCATTTAGGAAAACCAAATCGTGATTATAGTTCTAAGGAATATCTGACTCCTCATAAAAGGCTTAACTAACTAATTGAAGGATGTGATGGTATTAGATTGGGAAGCTGTGAGCCAGTCTATCTTTGAGAGTTGCTAAGGCAACTCAGAAGGATTGAATCGGGCACTGTGGGGTAGATTTTAGAACAGACCTGGAGGAGGTAGAAAAAGGGGAGGAACAGAAAGAACAAGCAGCTGGTGTTAAACAGTAGCTGAAGGCAAAAAGGCCTGGGCTCAGCTAGTGAACAAAGCTGACTGGGTCCACTGCTCCTGCAGAGCCTTTGGCATTTATACATGAGGGAATTTTAGCAAATTACTGGTTGGGCTTGCATATATTCTAGATGAAATATTGTGTGAAAGCAACGCTGTATGTTGAATGTGGAAAGACAGTTGAACTCTGTATTATCGTTGTTATTTTCAATTGTACATGCCTCCACAATTTCAACCATTTTTTCCTGGGTGGTCATAAGAACACTGGACTGCAAGCAGACAAAAAGAATTTCCTTTTAGAAACTAGCTTGTATTGAAACCACACAGTCAACAAAAAGATAATTTAATAAGTGTGTTGTGTTCTATCTAGGTCCCGCAAAAGTTGAAATCATCCGTTTCAATTGGCTAGTATAAATCTCTAGCTTCTAACAGTTTATTTTTTTAATTTCCATTGTCAAATTTTAAGAAATGTTTTATTCAGTTTCCCTTCTTTTCCCTCAGTTTCTCCAGGCTCTGGGTGCCTTTTGTATGGCACTGTGTATACAGAATATTTTTTTCTAAGGCCTTAGCCTAAACCAACTGACAATAAAGTTTGTTTATTTAAGAAATACTAAGTTGTGATTATTTTAAAAATCAAGCATATTTTCCTAAGGTTCATTTACAAAATGTTTCTGATGGTGTGTGCGAATTTTAATTCACTAGCATTGCAAATGGCTTATATATGAAGTGTACCTTACCAAGGACTCAGTAGTGACGGCTTGACTCCCAGTGAGTAGATCTAATTAAGAAGCTACTGGGTCATGAGGATTCTGACTTAATCAGTTGATTAGCATGCTCATGGAGTAACACTTTGATAGCGTTATCGAAAGGTGATGGGGATTTCAGAGGTAGGGTCTAGTTTGAAGCAGCTGGTTCCTAGAGCATGCCCTTTGGACTAAATTTTGTGCAGGGTTTATCTCTGTCTCTCTCTTTTTCTGCTTCCTAGCCACCAGGAATGGAGCAGTTTTGTTCTGCCATGCAATCTGCCATGATAGTCTGCCTCAGCACAGGCTCATGGCCGGGAAGAAGCCAGTTATAGACTGAAGTTTATGACACCATGAGCTGAGCCTCACTGAAGCCATCGTCTGAAGTTGTGTTCGTAGCTGTTTGGTCTCAGGAGCAGAAGTCTGACTAAAATTCTGTCTCCATGAGGTGCAACTATATGCGACACTGCTGAGGTCACCAAGAACCAGAGACTAGACAGCCCAGAGACAGGGTAAAACCAAATACTACTGGTCTCTTTTAAAAAATTATTTATTTACTTATCTCTCATATATTACATCCTTATGGTAGTTTCCCCTCCCTCCTTCCCTCCCAGTCCCTTCCCCCTACTTTTTCTCTATCCCAGATCCACTCCTCCTCCATTTCCCTTCAGAAAAGAGCAGGTTGGTCTCCCAGGGATATCACCCAGACATGGCATATCAGGCTACAGTAAGACTAGGCATGAACCCTCATATCAAGGTTCGATGAGGCAATCCAGTAGGAGGGAAAGAGTTCCCAAAGCAGTCAAAAGAGTCAGAGACAGCCCCTGCCCCACTGCTAGAAGTCCAATAATATCCCCAGCTATATAACCATAACATATATGCAGAGGACCTAGGTCAGACCCATGCAGACTCCCTGATTGTCAGTCTAGTCTCTGTGAGCCCCTATGAGCCCTGGTTAACCGATTCTGGGGCTGTGTTCTTGTGGTGTCCAGGACCTTCTGGCTCCTACAATCCTTCCTCTCCCTTCTTCCACAGGATTCCCTGAGCTTTGCTTAATGTTTGGCTGTAGGTCTCTGCATCTGCTCCTATGAGTTGCTACATAAAGCCTCTCTGATGACAATGATACTAGACTCCTGTCTACAAGTGTAGCAGAATATCATCAGGAATAATCTCATTGACTTTATTTTGTACCCATAGCATACACACAATTGTACCAGTGGTTATGTCTTGCCTGGCATAACATGCAGTGTACATAATTGAGCAGGACCCTCAGTGACTATTCTCCACTTACAGCCTTCTTAATTCCTCCAATCACTGCAAAGCCATCCAGCAAGGAGTGAATGCCCATCCCACTTTCAGTCTGATTTCAAAGCTTGTGGTGTGCTCAAAAGTAGGGACTTCCCATCTGCTTCTTCCATGTATTCAGAAGCAGTTCCAATAACCTCTATGCTTGTGAGACCTCAAGGGCATCTGTAACACATATTTCACAGGAAAGTAGACTACTTCTGAGACTGGGATTTTCACCCCACAACCTGATTGCTCTTTAGAGTCTTGAGTCTATTCATATTGGGTGGCTTTAGTTAACCTCTCTAATAGTTATCTCTAGTGGTCTTGGAGATGCTTTTACGAATCTGCAAGACTATCAAGTGTTAACATTTTATATACAAAAAGGGTTTTACAGCAAGCAGGTTTACTGTTATGGGTATAAACATTGTAGAAATGAATTTAAGGCCCCAGGAGGGAACCTAGGATCAGGACTAGATGACAAAGACCCATGATAGGGATGTCACAGTCCCTAGTGAGAGGTCAATTCTATGGTTCTGTTAAAGGGATATGGTCTCTGAAGGCTCACCACTGTCCACTCCAAGCAAATATCAATTGGTGTTGTACAGGTAAAAGGGTACTAAAAAAGAAATGTTAGCGAGATCTAATAGAGCATGAAAACATCTCACCATTTGTATTATTTTGGAAGAGAGCAAGGATGGGTGCAATGGTATAGATAGGAAGCATTGTCCTAATTTTACAGCTATAATCCACTATTGATTTATATTAACCCTCAGGACTCCTCATGATGGGAGACTGCTGCTGCCATGAGACTTCTGCACATCTCTCTACCCATGATGGTCTTGGTTGAGATGGCTTGGTTCTCATCCAGGGAGAAGCAGGGCTATCCTCTAGCTTGCCATGCATGACTCTGGAGTCACTTCTCCCATTCTGATAGACTCTGGACAAGCACCATGGCCCTTGTTTTTCCATCAGATACACACAGCTGCTGAAAGGGCTTCAGTCTCCACCTCCCAACCCCCAGTACACGTTCTTGCAAGGGAGAGCTGTACATAGCATGGGTGGCGGGGGGCATAACTGTCCATCCTTAGGACAAGCTTATCTTTTCCATCTGCATTATTTGATCATTTATGTTTCCATGAAGAGTTTCTCATTTGTGAAAGCCTTTTAGAAGTCAAGTAACATATTACTCGCTTTTTGCTGTTTCCTCTATGAATAAATTGACATAAATCTTGCCAATCTCGAGTGACCCAAAATTCCCTTTCTTTACTTTGTCCTTTCTTTATTATTCCCCATTGATAACTTTAGTACTTTGTCACTCAATTTGTCATCTGTTTTAAATCATCCATATTTGTTAGAGTCTTTCCAGTCACATAAAGACCATGTCCCAACACATGACACTGAAATGCCACTGAAGTCCCATACTGATCCTGTGGTCCCCACTGAATGCTTTCAGTCTTTCAGTCCTTGGCATTCATGGAGACCTAAGCTGGAGAAAACCAAATATCCCTAGTCTCTCATATGGGCCAGTCCATTAGAGATTGATTTTCCGTGTATGTCCTCAGGTTGCACAGCCTTTGTGTCAGGGATGGGTTTACTTAGTTTGTCTGTCTCAGTGGCACTTAGACTGATACCCGCTTCTCCAGTGCTCTACAGTCCCATTAACCAGGCTGTGGCTCCTTGTTTAAGTCTTTCCCAATTCAAACAGTTCAGATTCAGAGCATTCCTGATTAGTACAGTTTACTGGGTCATATTAACGTCTCCATGCACACTGAATCATTGATTTTCTTCTCCAATTAAAGGTGAGATCTGAGATCTCCTTCTCTTGCTTGTTTTGTCCAGTTATTTCCATGAGTTCCAAAGCTTTGGATCTAAGGAAGTGCTCTTTGGTGTAGATCCGAATTTTATTCTCTTTCTCTTGTACTCTGCCAAAGGTAAGAAATGCTAACCCAAAGCCTCTGTCTCATCCTCCTGTTTTTTCTACTTTCTCTGACAAATCTGAGGTTAATGTGGAGGATAACATCCATGTGTCTTTTTCCTGTTGGATTTCTTCTCTTACACAGTCACTCCTATATGGTGTCAGGCTCAGTTGCACTTTTTATCTCCCAGCAAACACTGCATACATGAGCTACCCACAGCCTGCTTATGCATCCATTCCATATGTGCTGTTTTCAGGGGTTGCAATACATTCTTTAATGAGTCAGTAATTTGGGATCATCCCCATACTATCCCAGTGATCAAAGAGGAATGATACCTTATAGTATGGTCAGAAGGATTATCACTCCAAGATTTCTTCTGAAGATACTCCACTTCAGGCAGTTCAGCCTCAGTTTCATGTCTTACCAATCACGGAAGGGAGTGTGCAACTGCTGTTTCAGCAAAGAGACATATTACCCCATACTACACGAGGAAAGGTGGTTATATTGGGGTTGACCTTGAAGATGCTTTATTCTTAGACATCTCAGCTGCAGTTGTGAATCTTGTTATTCATGGCAGGGGTCATGCAATGATTTCTCTCTGATTTATCTTTGGTTCTGCCAGTCCTCGTTTGGGTGACAACCATGTTGTGTGATTTTTTCAAGGGAAAACATCAATAAACATTTATTTGTCCATTATAGAGAACCTATTACAGAAAAAAGAAATGAATCTGCTCAGGTCTATTTCGGGAACTAATTATTTAGATTACATATAGGAGCATGATAAGGAGTTACTTGTAGGAGCATGGGTAACACAAATGTAGCTGCATTACCAAAAAGCTTACCCAGGGCAAGAACTCCTAAAAGTTTCAACCCTCACATCCTCAGAAGTGGAAAGTTAATCCCTATTGCTAAAGACATCATAAACTTCAGAAAAAGATCTAGAGGCCTCGGAGTTGGAACTGATCTGAATGGCTTCTCCCTGAGGACTAACTTTCATGATACCAGAAGACACCATACTAGCTTCCCAAGGAGTGAGGCAGCCAACAGTCCAACCCAGATATAACATCCCTGAAACACATCAACAACCAGCATGGCCATTATATCCTACTGGTACACTAGTGGCACACCTACCTTAGCAGAAACCAACCGCTCTCTAATTGAACTTAAGATCCACTCAACAAGAGGGAGACCATTCCTGGTACTGGAAACCAGCTAACTACTCAGTGCTAGGGAAATCATGGTTACTGGAGGAGAATCGCAGCCACTAATTTGCTAAACCAGCATAATCCCTAACAACGATCTATAAACATTTGTCCTTACACCCACAGATAAGTGTAGACTTCACCCCTCATCAAGGAAACTTCTCCCTGTAACAGCTGGAGACCACTACAGAAAACCACAACCAAACAAAACACATAGTCGTGGAGCCCAGTGCCAACAGACACATGTATAAAACACTCCCATATCTAAGGCTCAGTGAACATTGCAGAAGAAAGGGGTAGGAAGATTGAGGACTTGACTGTGAGATTGTGTCACCTAGTAATACAGACTCAACAAATTATACATTGGGAATATGTATATTCATATTCATTAATATAAAATATAATATATATTTATATGTAGATAAATTATATATAAATAAATACATATGTTGAGGGTATAAAAGTTAAATCATGCAACATATGTTTATAGACAGAAAAAGGTCGAACTAATACCGTCTGGCCCACTGCTTGTATTGTGTTCTTCAAGTCTAACCACTCAATAACTGATGTGTATACTTCAAATCTTCTGCATTAAGACCATATTATCATATACTTTAATATTTTAGTAAGGCAATATTGTACTGTTTTATTTTATATGGAAAACTTACAAAACTGTACTGCAGGTTTTTGTATTTAATATATTCCACTTGCTCACTACTCACTAACATGACTCTACTCTGTATTCTGAGAGAATAGTTAAGCATTTTATAGCAAGAGATTATCACTTCCATAACAGAAGTTTTGGTGTCACTCAAGGTTATCAGTTTTTGCCTTTTGGCTTTTGTGACTGATGTGGCAGTAAGTGTTGTTGCACACATATCTTTCTGCAGTGTGTGAATTTTTATAGGGGATAGAATCCTAGAAAAAAAAATTACAGTTCAATCATTGTCATTTTAAAATTTATTTTTCAATCACTGAAAGCATCCTGGCTTAATTTTTGGTTCTGTATAGTAGTAACTGTGAACCCATTATCATCAATGTTAATAAATAAACTTGCAAGGTTTCCTGTCTTCTAATGTCATGCTTTGCTTTCAAATATTCTGAAGCTCTAATGTTCTGGTTCTAGAATTCATGTTGGCTACCAATATTTTCATTATGAAATCATCTGACAATTATTTTTTTTTTTTTTTTGGTTTTTCGAGACAGCGTTTCTCCGTTTAGCTTTGTGCCTTTCCTGGAACTCACTTGGTAGCCCAGGCTGGCCTCGAACTCACAGAGATCCGCCTGGCTCTGCCTCCCGAGTGCTGGGATTAAAGGCATGCGCCACCACCGCCCGGCGACACTTATTTTTTTAATATGACAATTTTATTATTTGATAATTCGACAGAATGTATTTTGATGATTTTTTTAACCTCTAATTCTTCTTATATTCATCCCCACCTCCTCATCCTCACTGCCTCCTCCAATTTTGTGTTCTCTTTCTCTCTGTCTGTCTAATGACACACTGAGTCCAATGGGGTCAACTTATCAGGGGCCACATTCTTAAAGACAACTAACTCTCCCTCTCCCAGAAGCCATCAACTACCAATAGCTCCTCAGAGCTGAAGGCTTGTAAGCACTTCCCCCTCCATGTTAGAATGTTAACCAGCTCTGTTTCTTTCCAGTCTCTGGCTCTTACAGTCTTTCTGACCCCTCTACTATTACTAACGTCTCTGAGTCTTGTCAGGGAGGTGAAACAGCTATCCCATTTTTGACTATGCATTCCATGGACACTTAGTCTCTGAACTTTGACTTATGAGTTTCTGTATTAACCACTGTCCACTACACACACACACACACACACACACACACACACACACACACACACACACACCACACACACAACTTTTATGAAGCTCGAGAGCTCAATTAACCTAGGGTATAGATAGAGATATAAACTAAGAAGGTAGTTTGATATTAGCAGAGCAACAGTAGGATGTTCACAGCTGGGGAATGTGAGCACCCCAACCATTTTATCTTGGCCAGATTTACAATATAAGGCATACATTTTCTTCCATGCAATGGGTCTTAATTCTAATCAGAAAGCAGTTGGTTACCCCATAACATTCATGACAACATTGCACTCATGGGCATGTCTTGTACGTCATTATTGTAGTTCACAGGGTTCCAGCTTGGTAAGACTGTTGATGATTTTTTTCTTCCTACCTAATGACCTACATAGCACCTTCCTGTACTATGAAAGCTAGCCAGCGGGGAGGAAGCTTCCTGAGCAGTACCAACTTGATTTCTCCATGTCCTGTGTCCAAAGTGAATGATCTCGTTAGCAACAGAGTCTATCAAGTTTTGGTGGGCAACTAACAACAATGGCATAACCTATATTGTTTTGAGGGTCTTCAGGACAACCCTGACTAACAACTTGAAGGGAAATCTGCCACACCTGGCACTGGGTTTCTATTTCAAAATCTATGATGCTGGAAGGAGCATTGTCCCCTGTATAAGATAACTCCAAATAAACTATTATATGAATATACACACATATATATCTAGAAAGCCTATAAAATGATAGAGTTATATATATTTTTAAACATCCTTAGTGTTAGTTGTCCCTCTTCAAGCCTCTTCTCTGCCCTACCCTCCATCGCTCTCTTTACTTAAGCCTCCCACCCATTATCCCCCTCTTTCTCTACATATCACCTGTGTTCTATTCCCTTCCCTTGAGATTGCTTCCCAACAAATGATCCCTTTCTACTTTCCTGGATTCAATTGGTACTTTAATTAAACAAACAAGTCTAAAAATTCAATATTAAGAACCACACAGGAGGAGCTGGAGAGATGGCTCAGTGGTTAAGAGCACTGGCTGCTGTTCCAGAGGTCCTGAATTCAATTCCCAGCAACCACATGGTGGCTCATAACCATCTGTAATGAGATCTGGTGCCCTCTTCTCACCTGCAGCCAGACATCCAGGCAGAATACTGTATACATAATAAATAAATAACTCTTTAAGAAAAAAACCACACACACACACACACATACACACACACACACACACACACACACACACACACACACGAGTGGGAACAAGCAACATTTGTCTTTCTGGGTCTGGGTAACCTCAATTGTAATTTCATTTTTCTTTATAGCTAAATAAAATTCAATTGTATATGGGTACTACATTTTGGTTATCCACTCATCAGTCAATAGACATCTGTTTCTATGTTCCAGCTATTGTGAATAGTGCAGATAAAAATATGGATGAGCCTTAGTCATTGTAGTGGGAAATAGTGTTCTTTAAGTATAGTATAGTTGGGTTGTATGGAAGATTAGAGGTTTTTTGGAAACTAAACACGCATTGATTTCCACAGTGGTTCTGCCAATTTGCAATTCCACAAACATTGCTTGGAGGTTCCTGACTCCTGGCATCCTGGTCAACATTTCTAATCTTTTGTTTCCTTAATCTTAGCCAGTCTGATGGGGAGGATGAATAAGGATGGTGACAACTTTTTAAAACACTTCTTTTTCTGAGAACCCTGTTCAGTTCCATCACCAACTTTTTAATTGAGATATTTGTTTTCTTAGTGTTTAGTTTTTTGAGTTCTTTATACCTTCTGGACACTAAGCACTAATCCTCTGTCAAATGTGTAACTGGCAAAGACAATTTTCCAATTATGTAGGCTTCCTTTTTGTTAGGAGCCATAACTTTTCTTGAGAAAATCCAGCAGATAGGGAACCCATGATAGACCATACCACCAATGTCCAATGTAGTAAACCAATGAGTATTATTGGGATTCCTTATAGGAATATGGGTGAGGTGTTACTTATAGGAGCAGAAATGATGCAAAGACACCTGTGCCACTAAAACATGGGTGATGGCTCCCACAGTTGCAAACCTGGAGTTCACTGTGCAGCCTGCAGGCAGCTCAGCAGTTTGGAGAATGTCCTTTCCAGGTATCTCAGTTGGTCAGATCCTCTTCTAGGCAGCTAGACTGGTTTCTGCTGCTCTCAGTCAGCTTGTCTATTCTCAGCCTTCTTTGTAGTTCAGTTTTCTTCTCTCTGAGGAGGACACAATTTATTTGCTTATTCTGGCCAGCGAGGCCCTAGTGAATCGGGTCAGTTTCGAGAACTTCTAGAAGTTCTTTTGAGTTGTTTACCTTTCTGCTTAAGGTCTTTCCTGAAGGATGGAATGTTCCAATCTCACAGGGAGCTTTGACCCAGGACTCGTCGGTCAGTTTCCTCTGCAGCACAGAAGTTTCCTAATTTCATGAAGTCCTATCTGTGTGTCATTGGTCCTGTTTTCTGGGCAGCTAGAGTCCCAATCAGCAAGTCTTTCCCATGAATTTATATCCTGTAGTGTGTTCCTTACGTTTTCTTCTGGTAGTTTCAGAGCTTTGGGTCTACACTGAGATTTTCCTTCTACTTGGAACTGATTTGTGTGCAAGGTAAGAGAGGATGATCAAGTTTCATTGTTTTCCGTGTATGTATCCAGCTTCCCCAACACCATTTGTTAAACACACTATCTGGCCATTATTTTTAAGAAGCAAGCTTATATAGATCATGATTACTAACAAATCAGTGTAAATTTTAGTATTTTTGGATCAGTGAGCTCTTTAATTTGATGATATAGTAGCTCATTTATTTGAGGCATATTTTTTATTAAAGTGAAGACAAACCTTAAAAATTTCTCATGGAGCAGAAATGCTTCATGGACTGGAATGTGTGACAGTGATATTTCCAAACTATGAATAGATAGAGGTATATTATTCTAGTAGAAATTTTCAGAGATGGAGTTAAATCAGAGAGTATTAAATAATTTAAAAATCAAAATTAGTGATAGACACTGAAAAAGGTGAATTCTGAAGTCTTGGTGAATTTTATAAGGCCTTAAAAACAGAAATTTGTCAGTTTGAGCATAGGAAACATTTTAATTACAAATATATTCCATGTTTCTTTATATTAGATACATCTGCTTTTTTACTTTGAATTTAACTGATTTACAACATAAACTCATTCCACGTAAACTCACTGAGGTTACTCAATTACAAATGAGATTGTAATTTGTAATGAAGTTTTTGAGATTTCCCTTGCTGCTTTTTTGAAATGCTGATCAATGAAATCTTACTAAGTACAATATAAAACCTCTTTGGGGTGAGCAAAGAGTGATGTGTGTGTGTGTGTGTGTGTGTGTGTGTGTGTGTGTGTGTGTGTACACAAAGGTACTGTGTATTTATTCAAAATAGTGAGTTCAGATTAAAAAATCCAAATTTCTGGGGGTATGTATAGTATAGTAGTAGGCTGCCTGCCTAAAAATACAAGATTATGCATTTTATCCTTAGATCTGCAAAAGTAAGTAAATAATGAATAAATAAAATATTATGATCTTTAGAAAGAAAATATGCCTCATCATGAATGCTGTCTTGAAAAACTGATTCAAGTAACAACATTTAGCACCATTTTAAACAACAATGTCATGATCATGAATGAAATACTGATAATCTTTGTGTAAACAGGAAGAATTACCCTTATCTTCCTAGGTCACAATCCAAGAAAAGCCCATTGCTTTTGTCTACAGACTTGCCAACATCCCTCTTTGTACGAGCAAGGCAGTGTGGGTGTTACAGAGATGTTTGAGTGAGTCTAGCTGTGGAAAGAGAAGACACCTAGGAATGCAGTTCTGCGACTTTTGTTCTAAATTCAAAAACTGAGAGAAAAAATACTACAGTGAGTAGGTCATTATAGACCCTTTATGATTTTATGACCCTGCTGTCCTCTATTGAAAAACTTGTGAAGTTGCTGACAAGGATTTAATTTAGGAGGCTTTGATTTCAAAAGTAAATAAACAGATGTACAATGATTAAGAAACTGGAAAATTTCTTTCTAGAATTCTGTCATCCTATCTTTGCTGCAGATGTGGGACTTATAACAAACCAGAAATGGTCATGCCTCATAAAAGCTGCATCCCTGGAGCTCCCCATCCAACTTGAAGGCAGCTCCACCAGAGAGTCTTCTCTTCTCCAACATCACTACTGCTTATATAACATCGAGGAGTGGTCTTGTGAATCCGGGAACTCTTTGATCCTTTTGAGTTTCCTTAGCTTCCCAAGTTGTATGAACCTTTAGGGAGGACTCTATTAATCTATTTATTTTTACTTTTTATATTTATTTATTTTATGTATATGAGAGTTTTGTCTGCAGGTATGGATGTGCATCACATGCATGGGTGGTGGATGTGGAGGTCAGAACGGGGTGTCAAATCCCTTGGAACTGGAGTCATAGATGGTGGTGATCTGGCCATCGTGTGGATGCTGGGAACCAAACCAAGATCTTCTGCAAGAATAAAGGATGCTCTTACCCACTGCACCATCTATCAGGCTCCTAGGAAGGGATGTTTTATTTGGGAAGAAATAGCTATACAACACCATGTCATGAGTAGACCTAAGAAGATGCTTGTGCAACAAAGAGCTCATGTCTTTGGCCAAAGGTCACATGATGGGCTTAAAAATAGGCTTCCCTAAGTGAGTCTTAGGGTATGTGAAGATCTGTATATCACTTTGATTGCACTGTCATTACAGATCGTGATATAAAAGTACCCAGAGAAGTAGTATCTGGGTTCCTGGTCCACAAGAAAAAAAAATGAGATGAAAAATATTCATGAATCAAGTCACCACATTCTTGAGTAATTTATTAATGAAACCAGTAACTAATATAAAAGAATTATCTGCTGGATTGTGTGGTGATATTTTGTGTGTGTTCTAACCAATAAAGCTTGCCTGGAGATCGGAATACGGAGCTAGCCACTAGTTAACTGTAGAAGCCAGGCAGTGGTGGCACACACCTTTAATTCCAGCACTTGGGAGGGACAAATGCTTTTAATCCCAGCATTAGGGAGGTGGAGACAAGTAGTGATATGGCTGGGTGGAGAGAGGAATATAAGGTGGGAGGAGACAGGAACTCACCCTTTTCAGGCTGAGGAGCTGGTGAGGTAAGAAGTGTTTGTGACTTGCTCCTTTGTCTCTCTGATCTTTCAGTATTTATCCCCATATCTGACTCTGGGTTTTTATTATTAAGGCCAATTAGAATTTGCGCTACAGAACTGTTTACAAAGTCTTCATCTACTTGCAGAACTTCTGGAAGACATCACAGTTACATGGACACCAAGTGTGGAAGCATTGTGTCAGATGAGGAAGCAACAGCCTAGTGTGGCTATTGAGTGCTTGAAGTGATGCCAATCCTGATTGGAAGGAGCTGCAATTGCAAACCACTTGTTCGTTATCATACAGCATTAAAAAGAATGCAAAACGTCCCCTTAGATACTTTTGTAATGTTTACATATGAAAAAATGGTTTTTTCAATGCATCGTGTTAAATAAAACTAACTTCATTAAATTTTTTAAAGTGTGGCAACTAGAAATTCTGTACTGAAATATATGACTCACTTTATTACTTCAGGAAACACTCCTCTGACTCTAAAGTTGCTTAAGGAAAATAGCTGCACGTTTCTCTCTTTTCCTTCACCTCCACCTGTAGCCACCCTGTGCATTTTCACCTCTGTCGAGTGTTTGGGCTGGAAGTAACTGTAACTTTATCTCTAGGTAAAGTGAGGCTTTCGTTTGTTTTTTTCGTTTGTTTTCTTGTTTGAGCACCGTGTCTTGACTTTATGTTCAGTGCCCCACTCAAAGGCATGACTTCCGGTCAGGCTCTCTCTTACATCTTTACAGTTTGTAGGGAGCCGGTTCCCACTCGACACGGGGAGGAACCATGATGATCTTTCAGCACAAGCTTCATTTTTCTTCTGCTTTATTTTCTGTGTTTTTCACGCACAGCCACACCCCTTGGTAGTTTTCTGAAAGTCATCTAAGAACTGCAGGTGTGCTTGGTGTTTTTGTGGTTTCATCTTTCCTGGGAAGTCGCACCATAGCCACGGGCTTTGTTCTCAGTCACACTGAGTGCCCTTTTGGTTCATCATAGTCTGGGAATCCTGTTTGGGGGCCTCTTGGGTTTCCCCTTCCCGTGCTCTGTTGAATCATCTCTTCTCAGCACCAGCTCTAGCCAGGACTTCCTCTTTCCAAGCTTGCGTCTTCGTTTTGGTGCACCACATTTTCCAAAGACTTCGAGGAGAAGGGGCAAGAGAGGGAAAGTGGTTTTCGTGTGTGTTTGTTTGTAAAGATTTAATTTTTTTTATGTGTGTATGTCTTTTGGTATGCATCTGTGTGCATACTCACGAATATCAGAACAGAATTTTGGATCTCTTGAAGCTCAGGTTACAGGCAGTTGTAAGTCATCACTGTGGGTACAAGGAACTAAACTCAAGATTCCCCTAGAAGAACTGCAAAAGCGCTTAACCTCTGAGCCATCTCTAACACCCTGAAGGGTGAAGTTTTGAGACTTGTTTCATCTGAAAATATCTTGGCATGCTTGTTGGAGCTTGCCTGGATGAAACTGTAGTGGATTTTCCTTTTTAATTTGAAGCATTTGTGTAAGATTATTCTTTTATAGTAAGGATAATATTGAACATTCCAATCATTATGATTCCTTAGACTTTTTCTGATATTTCCCTTTTCTCTCACAGTTTCTGTTCTTCATTTTATTGCCAGTGTTAGAAATCCCAGTATGATATACACTGGATTGGGTCCACTTTCAAATGAAGGCTATTCCTTCTGCCAGGTTATGGTCACCCACCATTCCACGCTGCTAATGTCCTTACTTCCTATGACACTACCATGACTCTTCTCTCAACACTGCCCAGACTCCCAGACATTCCCAGTTTTCCTTTCTAGGTCCAGTTTACATAGAGAGTATCCGATTATGTCCTCAAGTCCAGTTTATCGTTCATTCATCCTTCCTTCAGTTTGTCTTAATCTACTGCTTGTCCCAATTAATTTATTTCAATTATTATTTATTTCTAAAGACCCTGCTTGTGGGGGCCTATCCATTTCTCTGTGGGAGGCCCCCTTTCACTTTTTCCTGAGAGTACTTTTGAGGAGGGAGAAGTGAGAAATATTTAGACAGAAGGATAGAGGGGGAGAGAAACAGAAAGAAACACAGGATAGCCTCAGGAGGGCCTGAATCCTTATCCACTGGCTCCTTCTGTCTCTTCTAAAGGGCCTTTTATAGGAAAGCCAAGGGGTGGAGCAAGAGACCTCCCCCTAGCACAGCGAAGTGCAAACCCTTCCAGTCACCTGGTAACCACACACATGGTCAAGCCATCCTCTAATGCAGCCCTGCTGGGTGAAGCAAGCTCAGATCTCAGTAGGAGACCTTTGTGGGCCTCCACACCTGCTTTAAAAATAGTCTGCTTAAAATATTTTGATAGTCTTTTCCCTCACTCATCATTTAAAATTTTCCCTTTTATACTCCCAACATAGGTTTATATGCCAAATACATTCTATATTCAGTATCTAATGACTTCAGTGTCTGAACTCATTGATGTGACTACTGACTCCTATGTCCTTATCTGTATGTGATAGAAATCACTAAAGCTTAGATTTGTAAATTCTCTGTGGGAACTCTGAGGACTAGGCTGGGAGAGCATTTGTAGGGACATTAACTTATCAGTATAATGAGATACTGTTGGGGAGACATGTTGGGGTGACACAAACATGATTCCAGGCTTGTAACACCTGGTTTGTTCTTGTTAGGCCTCTTTTCTCTACGTTAGCTGAAACATAAATTAGACACTTACAGCTTTTACTTCACAACCATTAAGAGGAAATTTTGTGGTCTGCTCTGTTTTTATATGCACAGTGCTGGAGAAGTCATAGTGTTGCGTAGGGCAAGATCAGGCCCTCCATTTCACCTGCATAGGTGCATGGGTTCCATGTTGCATAGGTTTCATGAATGCCTTTAGGAAGTGTGCTGAACTCAGTTTTCTGGGCATTTCTATTTTGCTTTTGTCCTGGCTGAAGGACATGTCCCAAACTCTAGGATTCAAGTTCTTAAAAGTTGAAAACAGATTCTTCTCTCATACAGGGCATCCCAACCATCAGTGCTGCCTGAGCCTTTGCTGGGGGAAGATGGATACAGGTCACCTACCCACAACCGAGCACTCTCATTAATGCTGCTTCAGCTTCTGCAGTTCTGCTGTGAGCAGGGTTTTCCCAGAGATCCACGGGAGCCTTTCGTGGAAAGGTTTTAACACGGCTGTGATTCACCAGGACATTGTTAGAGGTATCTAACCTATCCTGAATCTGTCTCATGATCTTGCATATGTTAGGGGGACCAGCACACTCCATGATCACCAGTAGTTCATTTCATAGTTCTTTAGAACAGGAATGTTTTTTGTCCTGCATGGCTTTTATGTTTGTGTCTTACCTGGTTCGTGAAAGCTCGGGAAGACCTAGCATAGATATGTGGGGATTTCATGGTCAGTTTTGAATTTGCCTCTTCTCCTGGTGTCTTCATTATTGCGTTCTGACCTTTTTGCAAAGTTGATTTTCAGTTTCTGCTTTGTTCTTTCTGTGCCAGAGAAAGCTTGTGACTGTCACCCAGATGGCAGAAACTTACAAGTATAGTGAAACTGGGGATTCCCAGATTTAAAAAGAAGAATCCTCAAAAAATGAAAAGAAGTCTTATCGAAAGAAATATGCTCAAGGCTACTCTCTTTTGCTGCCAAGGTGACTAACAGAAAATCACGAGGAAGTAAAAACAAATAAATATATGCATAAACAATTACCTAAATGCCTACTTTCTTCTTATTTGTTGAGCCCTCCCCCTAAAGGATATATCAAAGCTTTAAGATGAAATATACACTTTACTAAGTCATTGTATACATTATACCCTTTAATTTTTTAAAAAATATACTTCCATGCCAGTGTTCTGATAGCCACAGTACTTGAAGATACATTTCATGGCAAAACTAGTTCAGGAATTTTGCAGATCAAAGGACAAAGGTATGCTGCAGCTGGAAGCAAATGCTTCTAAGCATGCTGTGAGAGGAAGTTCAGAGTCCTATACTCTTTGAATAATTTCTTGGTATGGACAAGAAGATTCAGATAGATTGTGCAAACAGTGTAGCCTTGAGATTTGTGCATCTCTTGAGAAGCAATTTGAGTAACATGTATCTAAGATAATCCATTCATATTTGAATACACTTATGCACTGTGTATTTCCTGGATGTCAGGTTGAACAAGGAGGTTAAAAGAATGGCAAAGCTTACTCTCATTTTATATAAAAATCATGGGTAATCATGTATTTATACATTAATTTATATCACAGAAGTATGAAAAGTGAGAAAAGAGAATGTCCTCACTTTGCAGGTGATGGCACAAATGGTTGTGAACTTCCATGAAGAGTAATGTAGACATATATCCAAAAAGGTTAGACATGTCATAATTGTACCCTTATTAATTTTTCAGTGAGATGGGAAGTCTGATTTATTTAGATGTTATTGTGCTTACAATAATGAAAATTTAAAAAACCTACAGAGGCAAGTATAGAAGAGGTCATATGGCTTTGTCTCACAGTAGAATATTATACAACAGCCTCCTATATATGATGACTTATAACCTCTGAGTTGTAAGCAATATAATGTTTTTCATTTGCTTGTGTGAATGCATAAAATATTTTCAGTCATTTTAAAGACAGTTGAAATGTTCTCAGTTTTGTATTTTCTGTTCTTTGTTACCATTTTATTTTTGGACTATACCATCCACTATCTTGTAGATTCAAACTAAAAAAAACCCAACATATAGCAAGTGTTTCATTTCTTCATGCTTAATAAAAATATAGTAGCTAAAAATTAATTCTTTCCTATTGGGAGGGTTCTTTGAAATTCTGTTTTAAAATTCTGAAATTTATAAAATTTTATTTTTACTATTTTATGAAATTCACATAAAATATAGTAGGTAAAAGTGATAATTCACCATGCATTAGGATTCTGTAATTCTGTTGTTGATAGCATCAGAGAAGTTCTGGAAGGACTGGAAAATCTGCAATGTCATGTAATTTGGGCAGAGTTGCTGCTCGCCTCCAACTGAGTGCTGTGCTGCTGACTTTACTGCTGGCATGGAACCCTGTGAAGGGTTGGGCCGCCTTAGTACAGGATTTGGTCCCAAGAAATAGGTCAAGTAACGTTTCAAGTCTAGAAGCAAAGCTCCCAATACTGCTAAGATCTTGATCAGAAGTTCCCCAAGTCACATCTGCTGTATTTTTTTTTCCATTCAAAACCTGTTCTACAAACAGTCTTAATTCAAAGGCAGAGGAATAGAGTGATTTACATAGATGAAGAGAGGAATTATTGGGGCCTAACTTTGGAAAATGACAATGAGAAACATCTCAGTATTAAAGATCCAACAATGTGCATAAAATGGATGAATTTAAAACTAGAAACACATCTCAGTGGCTCCGTTTAATTATCACACACCCTACTGTCAAGGAGATTCCTGTCATTTTTTACTCGATTCTGTTTGTGTCTAGGAGAGTGATCTCCTTGGATTGGATTAGGAGTTATGGCTTCATATCTGTAGCATGTGTACCAGAGAACTGTCTTTTAAAATGTTTATTTTTATTATTTTCAATTATGTGTATATGTGTGTGTTATTGGTTGTTTCTGTTCTTTTGGAGGGCCTGACCCCCACCCCCAAGCTCTCAAATAAATCACACATGGAGGCTTATTCTTAATTATAAATGTCCAGCCTTATTTCTTGCCAGTTTTTCTTAACTTTTTTTTAACCCATCTGTCTTTTGCCTTTGGGCTTTTACCTTTTCTTACTTTTGTATCCTTACTTTCACTCTTACTTTATGGCTTGCTGGGTCGCTGGCCCCTGGAGTCCTCCTCTTCCTCTGGTTACTTCCTTCTCACTCTTCTCCCAGATTTCTTCTTCTATATATTCTCTCTGCCTGCCAGCCCCGCTTATCCTTTCTCCTGCCTGTTCAGTTCTTTGTTAAACCATCAGGTGTTTTAGACAGGCACAGTAACACAGCTTCACAGAGTTAAACAAATGCAGCATAAACAAAAGTAACACACCTTAAAATATTATTCCTCAACATGTGTGGGAGTGGGTATGTGCACTTGCATGCAGGTCCCCGAGGAGGCCAGAGATGTCAGATTCTTCTGGACCTGAAATTGCCCATGGTTGTGAGCTGCCCGACATGGGTGCATTGTCCAGAAAATTTTTTCCACATGCTCCCATTACACCAGTCCTCACTTCTGTGCATCATGCAGTTGCTTAAACTATATAATATGTTAAAACAGGAGCAAATGTACATCTATTCTGACTTCATTATCCCCCCAAATGACAGACAGGGATGTATAATCAACTGTGGGACATATTTAGTTCTTCCTAGGGTCCTAACATATTTCTTGCAGCAATTCGAATACAGTTTTTAGTGATCAAGATATGGCTTTATGGAAAAGTTTAGCAGCAAAATCATCTCTAGGAGAAGATGCTAGGTTTTTTCCACCTGCAAGATTCAGGAAAACCAAGTATGTACTCAGAGATGAAAGAAAGAAAGTGCTGATTTTTGTGCTAACACAGATACTTAATTGTTCTAGGGTTGCATCTATCATCTCAATAAATATTAAAGTTAATTTTTGGAAGGTAGATGAAGCATCATAATGGTTTTAGAAATATAAACCACAAATATTACAATGCCTTTTTTTTCCAGTTGAAACCTTATATGTATGAAAAGTAAATTCTGTGGTATCAATGAAGATTCCATGAAATATTTATGAGTGGATAAGTTTTTGTGGAGACTATCAAAACGTATGAGTTATGTAAATTAGGCAGCACAATGGTTAAAAATATGTGTGTACATTTAAACTTCCTGGAAAATTTTGGCTACAAATAAATATGAGCTTTTCCAAAATTCAACCAAGAGTCAGCTCCAATATTTATAGTCTGTCACTGTATTCAAAGTACAGTACTTATGCTTAGAAAACTGAAATATGTTTAGCTTCAGTTAGAACTATAGTACACTTTACAACTTAACAAATTCAAGGGATTCCTTGATTTATAAGCCAAGTACTCTAATCCTTTTCATTAAGAATAAAATGGTAGCTAGGGAGATGGCTTAAAACATATAGACAGTTGCTCTGTCTGAATGAGGACCTGAGTTTGAATTCCTAGCATTCAAGTAAAAAGCTGGGCATGGTTGTGTCTGCCTAACAAGCCCAGATTTGAGAGACAGGAGTCAGGTGGATCCTGAGAGGTGGCTGCCAGCCAGTCTAGGACATACAGTGAGTTTCCTCTTCAGCTGGAGACCTGTCTCAAAGCAGTAAGGAGATGAGCTGTGAATGAAGGTGTGCAGCATCCTGTCTGGCATCCCTTGGGATGTACCATGTGCATGTACCCTCCACCTCTTCACACAAAGACTAAAACAGTGCCATGACACTTCTGATTGAAGAACTGTTACCATTGGGGTTGAGCCATGTAACATTGGTAGTAGTCCTAATATAGTACTACTGTATTTGCCTTTTAACTTTAGCTGCTCTTAGGTTGCTCTGTTAAAACACCATGACCAAGGCAGCTAATAATAGCAATGATCTAATTTGGGGCTTATGGCTTCAGAAGGTTAAAGTCTACGCCCATCACGGTGGTGAGAACGGCAGCAGCAAGCAGGCAGGCATGGCACGGGAACTTACACCGTATCCACAAGCCAGAGGTGGATGGGGAACTAATTAGGAATGGTGTCAGAGTAGGAAACCTCAAAACCCACCCCAGTGACACACCTCCACCAACAAGGTCATGCCTCCTAATCCTTCCCAAACAGCTCCAGCAACTGGGGACCAAGTGTTCAAACCTTCGAGGGCCGTTCTATTCAAACCAGGACAGTATTTGACACCTAGTATATACTAAGTAAAAACTATGCTAATATATGCTAGCATAGTTTAATTTTAGCACAGCTTTAATTATTCTAATAAATAAAAATAATTCCTTTCAGTGAACTTCAAGTTTCTAAGGTAGCAGTAAATCAAAATTTGAGATAACTAACTATTCAAGACCATAGCAAATTCAGTAGTGGGTACTGCATTACGAATGCAGATTCAAAAAAATGTAGAATAACCTAACACATGAAAAAGCATACATAAATGAGATATGAAACTATCAGACACAACCGGATTATAAAGATGTTAAACGATTGGGATATTCATGCTGACATTATTTTGGAAAGATATGTAATAGTGAAGCAGTAATCATTTATAGTTCATGGAATTTCACTTTAGATATAGACAAAATATTACATAAAACATCCTCCTTTCCAGATGGAAAATAGCCTATCTTTTCTCAGAATACTCGTTATGAACACTTTCTTTCTTTTCTTTCAGCACAATTACTAGTTTTATAATCAACTCCACTCTGCCTGCTACAATGTCACTCATAGTGCTTCCTAAATTGAGAACTCAAGAAAAATTTTAAAATAAAAAATTTAAAGTGATATATCTGTTAAATATTAAAACCCTTGGTGAACTATTATTCAATAAAAATCTGACTGAAAAATTTTAATTTTCTCCATTTTTTACATTTAACAGCATAATTACAGAGAAAAATATGCAAGGGTTTTGACTTTAATGAATTGATATTTATAAGATTTTGTTCACTTTCTGCATTTCTCCAAAAACCTCAATAGAGGAAGCTATGTCTAATAAGCCATCTTATTTTGCTGAGGGAGGGCTTGACATACCTGGCTGTGGTCACTGAGATGTTGTCTGTGGACACGATGTGGGAACAAGCTTGCTCAGTTAGCCTTGATTTGTCCACTTCTCTCATTATGTGAGAAAAAATAACCTGGGAAGCGACAGTCTCTCACAATAATGAAACCGACCCGTGGGGATCATGTGTTATGTAGTTTCTCACGCCCATTATTGTTTGCTGAGATTGAGATTACTGTGAACCAGTGAGTCAATCTAAGGAGAATCAACATCTTTGTAAAACAGTCTCTTCTAGCCCACAGCATGGTTTTACTTTCATTCTCCCAGGATTTGCTTAATTATTTTCAATAATACTTTGTGGTTCTGTGATTCCTTGAACACCATTGATTACATTTATTCTTTAGGTATTTTTGAGATATGAAAAAATGACACAGTTTTTACAATTAAAATGTATAATTTTTGTCTAGAATGTTAAAAACATTTCAGATGTCTTAATCATTTCATTGATAATCTGGATAATTTATTTGTGGATTATTTCAATTCTTCTTTGTGGAGCCGAATTACCTACAAATAATGACAGTTTTACTTCTTCCTTCATGAAGCTGTGTCTTTCCTTGTTCTTTCTGGCGTTTGCCCTCTTTAGGACTTTCAGGAGAGTGTGTACCAGTGGAGATACTGGAGACGCTGTCTTGAGTCCACATCTGTGACAGACTGTGTACTAAGGAGGATTTTATGGTGGTGATTAGCACATTGGAAGCTGTTAACGTGTTTTTGGGCTCTAAAGTAAGGATGAGTGGACTGGGAGAGACTCTAGCTGCAGTCTCAAGGAGCGGTCCTGCCTGACAAGAAGCTCCATCAAGGGAAGAGGAGAAGGTCTTTGTATGTCTGCATTCACCAGGGACCGGCTTCAAATGAAGCCACAGCTGAGCCTGACTGAATACAAAGCCCCTTGGTACTTATCTTTTCTTTCTGTGTTTTTTAAAAATAAACATTTTTATACCACATATTCTGATCACAGTTTCCCCTCCCACATCTCCTTCCTGGTCCTCTTGACCTCCCCACATGTCCAACTTCACACCTTCTTTCTCTCTTTGTATGAAAAACAAACAGATAAACAATAAAAAGAAAACAAACTAGAATAATAAAAAACAAAAAGAAAAACCTAAACCAAAAGAACAAAGAGAAAGTACAAGACACACACACACACACACACACACACACACACACACAAACAATTAGAAACAAGAAAACCACTAAAAAGACAAAAAATGTGCCCCCAAATCAATATGAAACAAAAAGTCTACAAAATACCCTTGAGTTTGTTTTGTGTTGGTCATCTACTGCTAGGCATGGGGCCTACCATTAAATGTGGTTAATATCCTTAGTGAGAATCTATTGGTGAAAACTAATTTTTCCTTTGCAAGTGGGTGCCAATAGGTGACAGTTTCTTGGTTAGGGATGGGAGCCTGTGTCCACTCCCCCTACCCTCAGCACTGGGATCCCATCTTGTTGTTTGAATGTTAAATGTTCTTATAATAAAAAACCTGGAGGCAGATGTTAGGGTAAAAGCTGAAAGATCAGAAAAACAGAGCAAGCCACAGCCATCACCTCTTACCTCACCAATCCACGAATCCTCTGACTGAGATCCTCTAAGTTTTCACCCAAAAGGGTCTCAGTTGAACTGCCTTAGTTCCTGTTTCCTCACACTTTATATACCTTTCTCCGCCCTGAGGTCACTTCCTGGGATTAAAGGTATGTGTGCTTCCCAGTACTGGAATTAAAGGTGCGTGCCACCACTGTCTAGCTGTTTCCAGTGTGGCCTTGAACTCACAGAGATCCAGACATCTCTGCCTCCCGAGTGACAGGATTAATGGTGTGTGCCACCACTGGCTGGCCTCTATGTCTAGTCTAGTGGCTGGCTCTGTCCTCTGATCCTCTGGTTTTATTTATTAGGGTACACAATGTATCACCACATCATCTGACTGGAATCTAGGCAGGCCATAGTTTCTATGAGTTCTTATATTCATCAGTCCTGTTGTGTCTGAGCGGCACTGTTTCCTTAGTATAATCTATCCTTTCTGGTTCTGACAATCTTTCTGCCACATCTTCTGCAAAGTTCCCTCAGCTTGGACAGGAAGGGTATGATGAAGATATTCCATTTATGATTGACTATTATAAACTCTGACTCTGTACATTGTCTAGTTGTGGTTCTGTGTTAGTTCTCGTCTGCAGAAAGAAACTTCTCTGATAATGGCTGAGCTAGACACCAGCCCGTGGGAATAGACAAATGTTGTTACGAGTTATTTTATTGCTATGTTCCTTTAGCAAAACAATAGCATTTGGTTTTGTCCTAGGTCCATGGCCTACCTATCCAGTCTCAGGTTCTTGGGCACTCAGTAATGCCAGGTATGGGTTCCATCTTATGGAGTGGGTCTTAAATCCATTCAGAGAGTAGTCAATTACCCCTACAATGTTTATGCCACTGTTGCATCAGCATATCATGTAGGCCGGGCACTGTTGTAGGCACGAGGGTTCATAGCTGTGTCAGTATATAAACAGTAGTACCAGTGCCATACACACTAGTCAGTGGGGGGGAAGGTTCTAGTTAATGAGAGGCATGCTCATGCAGGAGTTGTTAAAATATAGATAAAGGTGGTGGAACTAACATACTTTCTCTCTTATGCAGAATGTATATCAGACATGAAATTAGAAGTGGTACTATTTCAGGACCGGTGGGAGGCTCACAGTTGTGGATAAGTATGAGCAAAGTCTAAATGATGCATATGCATAAAATAATGATAACAAAACACATAATTTTGTATGCTGAGACAATAAAGAAGAAAATCTTTATGTTAATCTTTGTGTTAAATACTTTAATGTTGTAAGATCATTACTATATAGGGGAAGATAAGATTTAAAAATATTTAAATTTCTCTCTATGACTATGTTTCTTTGTCTCTGTCTCTCTTTTACTCTCTCTCTCTCTCTGTGAGTGTGTGTGTGTGTGTGTGTGTGTGTATGGACATGCACATGCCATGATTCTTGCAAGGCCAGAGGACAAATTGTAGAAATAGTTTCTCTCCTTCCACACTGTAGGTTCCAGTGATCAAATTCAGTTCCTCAGTTTTGATGACAAGTGCCTTTACCCACTGAGCCATCTCATCAGAATATAAAAAATTTGAAAGACTTGCCCGTGTCATATTCTACCCTCTATTAACAGTGAGTAGCTTTATAAACAGATTTTGTTGTTAATTTTGCTCTTGTTTGATTTTTAGAGAGGATGGGGTTTTATTCCTTGTCTGGATAGGTCTTGAGTGACAAAATGCATAATCCTGTTTTTCTGAACTTTAGAGCATTTGAGAGAGTATAGTACCACTGTGACTGGCGCCTTTGCCCGGAAATTTGTCAAGTCTATGGGAAGATAGTGTGCACACCATAGCAGGAGCAGCAAGGAAAGTGTTCTGTCTGCAGCCTGAGTGTCAATATCCAAATGATTGATGACTTCAGGAAACAGTAGACACTTGAGACATATTGAGAGGCTTCTATCTCAGCTGAGTCTGTGGAGCCACAGCTGGAATTAGATGCAGAGATGAATGGGTTACTGAGAAATCATCGGTTCCTTAACTATATTAGACTACAGATAAGACTAGAGTCAGGACGTCACTCAAAACTTTTCTAAAAAAAAGGTTGTATTTGTATTTGCTATAATAAAGGTTATCAAATGTATCAAAGACCATAATGTAAGACCTGGAATTTTGAAACAGAAAAAAATACTTTTTTTTTTTTTTTTTTGGTTTTTCGAGACAGGGTTTCTCTGTGTAGCTTTGCGCCTTTCCTGGTACTCGCTTTGGAGACCAGGCTGGCCTCGAACTCACAGAGATCCGCCTGCCTCTGCCTCCCGAGTGCTGGGATTAAAGGCGTGCGCCACCACCCGCCCGGCCCAGAAAAAATACTTTAAGTTAAAGACATAGGCATGGATTTTTTGAATAGGATTCTAGATCTTCAGAAAATAAAGCTAACAAAACTGACAAATAAAACTTCATGAAAAAAGAAAAAACAACCCCGAAACTTCTCCACAGTAAAGGAAACAGTTCATCTTGTGATGGTCTACAAAATAGGAGGTAATCTTTGCCAGCTGCAATCTGACAGAGAGTTGATACCTATAATATATGAAGAACTCACAAAACTAAACAAGAAGTCAAATGATCTATACATAAATGATGTGAACAAGAATTCCTGAAAAGAAGCTATGTCTTCAGACTTCACTAATTAAAACTTTAATGACTGTGGAGTGTTGGAATGTTGCAGGTCCAGAAGTCCAAGTACAATTTCTCTTGGGGTGTCTTTCACCCCCTAAAGAGCCATTCCTTGTCCAGTGCTGTGTCAAATCTAACATTCTTATATGCAGACAAAAAGATTTGGAATTTTTAACAAAACCATATTCTCTGTCAATCAAAGGGCTAAAAATGCAATAAGATAGCATCTAAGGTCCATAGCTGGAGTTTCCAATCTTGTTAATATTGCCTACATAATGTTCCCACCAGTATATTTTAAAAATGCCTAGATTCATAATTTTCTTTATTCTGTTATTATAAAACTCCACAAAATTACTTCCTTATAGGAAAACACAGAAATGGAAATAGCCTAAATCTGCTTTCCTGGGCTATGTCATTCAAATTTTGGTTCTAAAATTTCAGTATTGTAAGCTGACATATTTTTCTTTCCCAATACTTAATATAACAGATTCTTCATTGTAAGACTAGAGAAATAATTTGAAAAGTAGTAATATTTCCTTTATGATTTCTCTTTGTCCTTAGATTCATGTGTATAGAGTGCTATAGCTGGACTTATGAGGTATATTTACCTCTGAGAGTAGGGGTTTGTTAGACTCTGAATTAAAATCTTTCCTTCTTTCTCTCTCTTCCTTCTCTCCTTCCCTCCCTTCCTCCCTTTCTTCCCTGTTCTCTTCCTTCTTTTTGCAAAAATTCACCAGTGGTTCCACCAAAACTTCCAGTATAAGTTAAAAATTTCCCTGAAGTCCTGCATTGTGGTTTAATATTTGTATAGCTTCATTTTGCTGTGGAGGTTCACAACAAGCTGTGATCTGCATGAGATCCAATTAGGAAGCTAGTTCATTTTTAAACAATTAAAAACCAGTTGAGAGTTAGCTGATGAATACAAAAGATTTGCTTAACCAAGTAAAGCATTCCCAGGGCAACAATTACTTGTACGATTTTTGTCATTTCTGGTTAATATTCATGAGTGGTGATCCATGCAAATGTTCTCTTTGAAGGCTCAAGAAATACTAATTAAATGAAAGTTGAGGTATTGTATCTGCAGAAGCTGTTTTTTGACAGATTTCATTGTAAAGAAGTTTACCCAGAACGAATGTTCCAACGCCCACTCAATGTACTAGCCAGCAACGCTTTCCCAGAAACTCAATCTCTGACTACATTTTCCATGCTGTACAGCACCTTGAACAAATTCACCAAAGCCCATCTGGTATCAGAAAATATTTGCTTGTTTTGAGCAGAGATTTAATATCTATGAGGGGTGAGAATTTACAGTCTTGCTGCTGACTATTCTCAGGTCCATCCAAACTATGTATGGGAGAATAAGCATATATATGTTTGGTCTCTATCAAGTTTCTAACACAGAGGTCCTAAAGTTTTTGAGGTTTCTGGGATGAACAAGGTTCTAGGATCATTCTGTTGTTATAATGTTTTGTCTTGATCCTTGGTTCTTTACACAGAAGCTTCTAAAATTCTTTCTGTCCAGAGTGACATCAGTCTAGAAGATGGGTGACTGCTGTCTGAGAGCCCCTAACATATCCTCAGTTTGTGGGATGGTCACTGAAAAGACCAAGGATGAATTAGAAGGTTACAACTTCCAGTCCTATACAAAGACCTGTAGGGAGTGGAGAGGGCTGAAGATGAGCCACTTATAGTCAATCATTTAACCAGCCATGTCTCTGTAAATAATGAGGAAAGTCCTCGGAGTCTATCTGATAATCAAAGGAATTTATTTGGGATTAACTCACAACAAGCATGAAGGAGTTGGTCATGGAATCCAGGAGAGGTGGGGGTGCGATCCAATGTGGTTCTCTGGAGAACTCTGCCTTGATCAGCAGCACCAGCATCCAAGACCACAAGGTAGCCAAGTCAGACAGATGTATAAATAACCCTGGGACTTGCTACTTGCACCTGGGTCTGGAGTGGACACCAGATGTGTGTGACTAAGCCTGTGATATTTGAAGTCTACAAAAACTTTAGAAGGCTGGTATCAGAATTGAAATAAGTAATAGGACACTTAGTTGGTGGCCAAAATGTTGCAGAACTGGTTGTTGGATGAAAGACCCAAATGTTCAGTGTCATAAGTGTTGTGAATAAACAGTTTCTTTCCTTAATTGGTTATGCAGAAACAGATGGAGATAAAAAGGAAGAAAGAAGGAAAAATAAATAAATAAAGAAAGAAAGTAAGAAAAGAAAGAAAAAAGGTTAAATAAGAGCAAAGAAAAACCACAGAGACTGCGAAGATCCAGGATGTTTAATGTAGGTTGCCTAGTTTCAAAAATAATTCCTCTTCCAAGGCAAAAATGATTTTTAATTAGTGACTAAAGACCAATATGAGTTTAGATGTTATAACAGACAATGTGGAGTTTCTTAGATGGAGTGGGTAGTAAGTTGCAGAATGCTGATCAGAGATCTGGGAGAGTGAGACATTTATTTTAGGAAAATAAAATTACTGGCCCAGGCAAGATTTGAGGCAGCAATTCAGCAAGTTCAAGAGTGTGTTGTAAAAAGAAATAGGCTCTTCAGATTTAAATTTTAGGGTACTGGATGTCATTTCATCACCAGCCTAGGTTGATAAGTGGGCTCAGTAGGAATGTCTTAAGAACATAGAGAAGAAAATGGAGATGCCAAAGGAGCAGGAAGAAAATACCAGAGGGAGACCCAAGAAGGCAGAGTGTGAGAAAGGTGACGGGAACTTGGTTTAAATCTCAGGAAGGATCTTAGGAGGGTTTCTGTTCACAGGCTTTGGAGACACTCTCACACAGAAAGAATCAGCCTCAAGTGCAGAGGGTGAGGGTAAAAGTTAGAATCTTCATAATGCTACAGATTTAAAGATGTGCTGATATTTATCTGTAACTACTTATTTGATCGCATTCACCACTGATGGGCATAGCAGGTAAACTCCATATAAAAGGTGATATGAATGATGTCCACACTGTCATATAGTATGGATCTTCCTATTGTCTTTTATGACCTGTATTCTCTAGTGTGTTGACAGCAGTCCCTTTCCGCTCTGCCAGGGCATGTGGCACCTCATAAATGCTATGTATGGTTTTAGACCTCGGAATCTTTTTGTTTCACATGCACTCAAGCCTATACAGACCCTTATTTTTAGTCATCTAAAAACTGGGACTATTTCTCCACAAATAGCTGACTGTGGTTAACTCTCGTTGGTAGTTGTAGCTGATTTCAATCATCTCAGATAATTTATTTTTGCAGTTTTCATCTGATAGGAGAGGCTTTAGCATGAAAGCCTACTTCCTAGGGACCAGAAGTCTGGAAGAATGTTCCAAAAAATGGCCTGAGGAAATCAACAAATTTATAGGCAAGAAGAGAAAAGGAGAATATGGGTCAAATGGTGTGTGTGTGTGGGGGGGACTGTCCTCTGGAGATCAGGCCCCACAAATGTAATCAAATGCAGTCTAGTCACAGAAGGCCGGCCTTTGAATGCATTTCTAGTGAGTTTTCACCCGGCCCTCTCCCTTTTACCCTTACCTTTCAATATGTGTTTTGTTGTTGTTGTTGTTTTGTTTTGTTTTAACAACTATCATGATGTGTCCTTTGGTATGAGGGCAAATAGGATTCTGGTGTAGTTCAAAACTGGGCTGCCCAATATCATAGCCACTAGTTACATGTAACTGCTAAGCACTTGAAATGTGGGCTAGTATAAGCTGAGATGTGGAATTATATGAAGCACACATTTGATTTCCAGACCTCATACAAAAAGGAAATTTAACAATCACGTATGTGATATTTTAAATTAAATATGTTAAGGCAATACACTGGTAGGTTGTATTAAATAAAATCTACTATTTAAACAAATGCTGCTTACTCTTTCTTACTTTAATAATGCACTTGTTAGAAATTTTGAAATTGCCCCTTTGGCTGGCTTGATCATCTTTCTTTTGGACAATACTGACCTAAATTTTGAAAACTAGCGGTATCACTATCAGTTTTCCTAAATAGCGTATTTTGCAGTGATTTAACAAGAATACACCCTGGGTTTCAGAACGCATGCCTCTCCCTTTCCTACATCTGATCACTAGCCAGTCCTTCCTTCTCCTCCTAACATGTCATATTCTGTTGACTCTACTGGGCTAATGCTTGGATGTCTTTTTGTTTCAAAAGTTTTTCCTAGGTCTTGCAGTCTCTGCTGACACCTCACTGGTATTCCCTAATTCCCGAAAGTAGCTGTGCTTAGATAACTCACAGGAATGGAGCATTTGTGTTTAATCTTCAATGATTATAGAATGAGAAGATGAAAGGGGAGGGGAGAAGATCTTCCACTGAGTTTTCCTAGCTCCTGGTGTCAGAGTCTGCTCTCTCTCTTTTTGTCTTGTCCATAAAACAGTCTAGGGCTTGCTCCACCAGGGATATGCCCAGTAAATATGTGTGGCTGATGAACCAGATGGACCCTTGGAGTCTAGACTGAGGGCAGAACAGTTTCCAGGTATGTGGACGAAGCCACAGGACTTAAAAACAAGGTTTCCTTTAGGACACTTGTGCGCCCACCCTACGGTGATGCAGTAAATCACCATGCTAAGTTGTTTCTGTAACTTGAGGATAACAGATTGTCCATGCTGACATCTTGAGCTTCTGTGATGGATACACCAGGGGGGCAAAATATTAGACATTTTATTATAGTTCATAGAATGTCTTAAGCAATTTTGCCTTGTGTGTCCTTGGTTTTATCTTACATGTGATATGATTTTTCTTAAAGGACAGAAGAGAGAGAAAAAGGCCTCAGAACAAATCCCATTCTCTGCTCCTGTGCCTATATCCCTCAAGGCAGACAGGAAACAAATCCCTTTCTAGACATTCTGTCCCCACTTCCCAGTCTTGTACTTCTCCATTTCTTCTTTCTTATTTCCTGTCTCTAACCCCCATTAAGCAACATTAAGACAGAAAGAAAAGTGATGCTGTCCAGATATAAAAGCAGAATTTATAAAGTGAAAAATAAATAAGTAAGTAAATAAATAAATAAACAGCAAACTGTTCTGCTCTCTCCGTGCAACTTGCTGTCCTTCAGGCTACTCCAGTACATGAATTCATTTCACTCCTTCTCTAATCACACATTTTTAGCAACTTAACATTTAAGATTTCCCAGAAAGGGCCGCTCAGCCACCAGAGGCTCAGATGCTTGCACAGTTGCTCCAAGCACTTCAACAAGTTCTTGCATGAAAACACCATTTGATCTTTGAAGGCTTCTCATGGGGACAAGCAGTGCCTTCTGAAGGATCAGAAGTTTCTGCTTCTAGAACACTTAATCCTCCTTCACAGGAAGAGGAGTATCTGCTTATAAATACTTGTGGAGACTTAAACAGTGATGTGCTAAATCCGGCTAAGATGCACGAATCCCAAGATAGAGAGGGACCTGAGAATGGCATATTATCAAACCATAGGTGAACCATTTCGAATAAGGAAAAGTAAGTTTAAAAATGAAGTCTCTTACAAATCAACCAATGAAATAATACAAGGCAAACCTGAGGTTGGACTGGGGCCTTTCATCACGATCCCTGCAGGTAACTGCAGATGAGTGTCTTCAGCATACCCACTGTGTATAATCTGATGGCTTCACCGAATGAGAAATATTACATTACATTTGTGACATATCCAATAGTATTTATGTGTACATATGTTTGTGTTTTGTGGGAAATGTCAGTGTAATTGATATAAAGTAATGCAAGTTAGATTTAAAACACAGAAATCAATTTTAAATGGGCAACAAAATACGTTTTTCCTCACAAAACCTGCATATTTCCATCAGTGTATTTTCCTCAATTATCTTAGTTTACAATTTCCCGTGCATCTGTGCTGTTGGCAAAGGTGTGTTCCTTATGTCCCTTTTCAAGATCAAATGGCACTGTCAAGGGTCTTTTCTCTAATGGTGACTGAATTTTATGAGTCCGATTGACTGTGAATTATATTTTAGAATGTAAAGGTTTGTAGTCATAAGATATACTTGCACCTCCCGAGAAACCAATGGGGCATTAGTAAAGAGAATTATGTTTAATTTATTCTAAGTTGGAAATAAGATCAACTCCTTCATACATAGTAACTTTTGAGGACACAACCTAGCCACAGAGCCCTGGATTTAGACTGTGTGGGGGAATTGCCGTGTTAGAGACATGGTGCCCTAACCACCTGTCTGTTCTCATGTCCTAGGAGTCACTGAATAGCCACATTCTGAATGTCTGAATTGGGCTCTTGGGTAGAGTTAATTGACCCAAGGGACACTTGGTTAGCTTTCTGTTAGGTCTAAGTTATAGGAAGCTGTCTCCTGGTCTGCTGCACTTTGGTAGTGATTTTCTTCCTCATTCCCTTCAATTTTATGGCATTTTCTGCTGGATTTTTTTTCCCACAGGTCAAATTCCTGTTCCTGTGGTCCAGGTGCATCTGGTCAATACCTCCTTGTATAGGTGCTGGTCAGTACTTGCTTTGTATAGGAACTGGTCAGGACCTGCCTTTTATAGGCTCTGGTCAGGACCTGCCTTTTATAGGCTCTGGTCAGTACCTGCCTTGTATAGGTGCTGGTCAGTACCTGCCTTGTATAAGCTCTGGTCAGGACTTGCCTTGTATAGGCTCTGGTCAGGACCTGCCTTTTATAGGCTCTGGTCAGTACCTGCCTTGTATAGGTGCTGGTCAATACCTGCCTTGTATAGGCTCTGATCAGGACCTGCCTTGTATAGGCTCTGGTCAGGACCTGCCTTGTATAGGCACTGGTCAGGACCTGCCTTGTTGATCTGGTAATTCCACTTCGGTCTGTCTCTCCAGTGCCTAGGAGTCCTAGCTACTTCCTGTTTTGAAAGCTCTGGGTGGCCTCCCCATCTCCTCTTTTTTGCTCCTCCATCAGTTAGTGCAGGAAAATAAATGCTAGCTCCTGTCTAGACACGCTGACAGGGTAAATTTATTTATTTCTCACTTGCTTAGGCCTTACAAATGGCCACCACCTCCAAGATTTGCCTCACAGAATTTTATTGCCAATGATACTGTGCAGCTATCAAAAGCTGGCTGTCTTGTACCAGGGATGGGGCAGTTTTCTGATGCATATTCTTTCCCTAATACCTTTCCCTTTGGATTAAGCAAAATATTGGGCTTTGCTTGAGCCACATTCTTCTTGCTTTTTCATTTTGTCTGCCCTGCTTTGCTTCTCTCTAGGAAGCTCTGCCCAAGAGGAAACACTCAGATGTCCACAAATCCTCGCCTCAAGCTGTCATTTCTAAGTGGGCTGTGTAACCAAATCCATGTTTTTCACAAAGCAGTCATTTTCTTGGCAGCATCCCGAACGATAGAGACTCTCAGCATCTTGCTTCCTAGAAAAAACAAGTGAACAAACAACCACCACCACCACCACAAGGCAAGCACAGTTTCTGGTCTATCTGGGGAGGCATCTTGCTACAGATATTATTTTATTTTACTTAACCATTTGATCATCTTAGACACTCTCTGAGCTTCCCCCATTTTATCCATCCGACTCCAGTACTTACTTTTTAAAAAAACCATCTAGCATTGTATATTCCTTTCTAACTCTGATTAGTTTCCAAATATCTTCCTGGATTTAGGGGAAAAAGTATTAGATGCCTTAGTCTCACAATTAATTTAGTATGTAAAACTAGGGCAATAAAGATTTTGAGGCTCAGAAGAATGAGTCTTCTGTTATCCTACATCCTTTTTATTATTAAACAGCCAGGCTGCACCATGGAGCAAAAAGTTCTCTCAAGTTGAAATCAATATGTACTTCTTTCTGATGCATATTGAGAGACCTGTAGACCAGACCTGTTCTCTGGCAGGAACTGTAGAGATCAACAAGAAACTGGGCATTTTCAAGGTAAACTGCATCCTCAACATTACATTCTTTCTATACCCCACCCCCCCAGTGCAGTTCTGAGGCAGTTCTGAGCTCTTGGGTTGTGGCCACTCTTCTGAGAGTAGCTAGTCAGTTCTTCCTCTGTATTCCAAACTTCATTTCCATTCTGTCTACTTTCCAGTGCAAAAGGGTAGCCTCGGATATCCTCCTCTTAGTCTACTAGTTACTGTAACTCTCTTAGTTTTCACACTGCAGGCTCCTTCTTTGAAATATGAAGTTTTAATAACTTTCCCTCAAACCACAGTGTCATGTCATCCCAGAGTTCACTCCATCAGCTCACTGTAATCGTCAGCCTCATAAGAAGTTACACCCAGTGACTGCTTCATTTCTTCCAGTTCATCAGCTATTTGTCATTTTACTGTCTTCCTTACCTTGCTTGGGCTTTATGCATGAGGTGTTTAAGTACAGCAGGCATCATAACATAGGAACTGGAATGGTTCTTTTACTGATAATCTCATATACCATTTTCTGTTTTTTTACTCCCACCAAGCAATCCTAATCTTCACATCTACAAGTCCTCTTCTCAGGTCCTTTTCCTGGGAGACTGATTATTGTTGGAGAAAGTCAACATTTACCAGCTCCCTGTGAATACCTAGGCTGTCCCACTTCTCTTTGATACACGAAACCACTAAATATACACTCTCACCTACTGCTCTATTGATAGTGTAATGATCAATTATTCCTCTGAGTTTACAGAAAAAGCAACACACCTTAAAAACAAATGCTCCCAAGATCCTCTGAGAACCTGAATCATGATTAGTACTTGTGACATGGTAGACAGTTAAAGTATTTATTTCATGTCTGACTCTGTTCTTAATTTATTCTGTATATTTATTATATATATACTTAAATATCTACTTATGCTACTAAATTGTGAGTTCCTTTAGGACAGAAATGTTTTCTTAGCTGTTTTGTGTCGCTTGCACTGGCAATGTTTGAAATGTATTTCATGTCCCATCAGCCAGCTCCAAAATAACAACACAGACACTTATTAATTATGAGAGCTCAGCCTTAGCTTAGGCTTGTTCCATTAGCTCTTATATCTTAAATTAACCTGCTTATATTAATCTATGTTTTACCATGTGGCTTTTTAACCTTTCTTTTATGTCTTTACCTTTATTTCTTTTACCTTTCTGTATGTCTGACTCCCTGCATCTTTGCAAGTCTTCTGCGCACCTCAATTTATTTCTCTTCTTCTCTCTCTACCCTAAAGTCCTGCCTATATATCCAGCCTAGCTGTTTGCCATTCAGCTCTTTATTAAACCAATCACAGCAAATATATCTTCACACAGTGTACAAATAGCCCACAACAGTCAGTATGAGTGGGAGAAAATGAGGTAAAAATTAATACTGTCGTGACTTGGATTTATTTTTAGGCAATCAGAAATATTATTAGATGTAGGCAGAAGTTTCTGTCCCACAAGCCACTCCCAAGTAACTGACACTGAGACTTAATGTTAGTTACAAATGCTTGGCTGGTAGCTCAGGCTTGTTACTAGCTAACTCTTACATTTTAAATTAGCCCATATTCCTTATTTAAACTCTGTCACATGGCAGTACCTTTATTAACATGGCATGTTCATCTCCTGCTCCCTCTGCATCTGCTGGTGTTTCTAGATTCTGCCCTTCTTCATTCCAGCATTCTCCTGGTCTGACTCTGCTGCCTAACCTTATTCTGTTCAGTTATTGGCCAGTCAATTTGTTTATTAAACCAATCATAGTGACACAGTGTAAAGGGATATTCTACAGCAATTAGATAAATGGATATCTAAGTAAGGAAACCAACAACATGACAAGTCCAAGTGTACTTCATGGCAAATCAATGAATTCTGAATTAGTTTTCTACAAAATGAGTTTTAGAAAGTTATTTTTGCTTAAATTTAATTCAGTTAATTAAAAAGCAATTGATTACACGATTTCTACCCAGAGAATGAATGATATGAGAATTCCACATTTATTCACATGTTATCTTTGATGTCAGTTGAAATCATGTGTACCTAATTATATACTGACTCAAGTTCTTTTTCTCTAACCTGCTTTATCTTCTCTCTGGTCTGTAGTGTAGTTGAGTAGGTGGCATCTTTTCTGGATATTCTGCTGTGTCTTTTCTTTCTTGCTGTGCAATTGTAATCAAATGAGACTTTCACAACCATTTTGCTTGTTTGTATTTTAGGACAGGCTCTCACTATGCAGACCAGGCTAGACTGGAACTAACAGATATCTGCCTGCCTCTATTTCCTGAATGCTAGGATTGAAGGCTTGTGCTCCTGTGCCAGGCAAAACAACACTTTCTTTCTTAATTTTTTTTCTTTACTTATTACTACCCATCTCCTAACCATGTGTAGTGGTTTAAATAACAATGGCCTCAACAGGTTCATGTATTTGAATGCTTGGTCACGAGGGAGTGGCATTTTCTGAGAAAGATTAGGAGGTGTGGCCTTGTTGGACAATGTGCGCCACTGGGAGTGGACTTTGAGGTTTCAAAAGCCCAAACCAGGCCCAATGTCTCTCTCTTCCTGCTTGCTGAAGATCCAGACATAGAACTCTTAGCAGCTTCTCCAACACCTTGTATTCCTGTGTGCTATCATGCTTCCTGCCATGATGATAATAGACTAAACCTCTGAAACTGTAATCCCCAGTTAAATGCTTTCTTTTATAAAAGTTGATGTGGTAATGGAGAGTCTCTTCATAGCAATAGAACATTGACTAAGATACCATGGCAGTATATACAGACATGCTTATAACCCTCTACAAATACACATTATAGAGACTCTAGAAGCACAACTACTTTACATGAAAATATCCCCGACACTTTCTAGATTTAAGTATCAATGAAATCTCAACTTTCTTACTTTAGGATTCCACAGACCTCTTTAATAACTGTTCTTCAAACTTATGACTGTTCTCATTGCTGTTAAAGAACCCCAGTGCAAACTATTACTTTACCTCAAGCTTTTAAAGAATTCTGGAGAAGAAAACTCTTGTTTCCTCTCATTATAGGAATCAGAGTTCCTGGCTACATGTGAAATAATTCATTGTAAGAGTACTTGGAGAGTTCCAACACAGCCAATACTTGATTCAGAAGCATGGATCACATACCTTTGAGTTTTCTGTAGTTTTTAATTCTAGTTGCTTTTTGTTTGTTGTTTTTTTTTTTTTTCCTACTGAAACTATCACCAATGAAGCAACTGGGTGCAACTCTCCAGCCTGAGGTTGTCTGTCTAGGAATCTGATGATTTAAGGTAGCTGGGGATAGGGAGCCTGTCACACATAGTAGTAGAAAATGGGTAGCTCCCAAACAGCAGTTGTTAGGGCTCTCACAGATGATTGACTGATATGGGAGCAGATGGTTGATACAGTCCAGGCATTGGAAAGGTAAAAAAAAAAAAAAAAAAAAATAGCAACTAGAACAACAGCAGCAAAAAATGAATCAGATATTTTAATCTATCAATGCATTGGAGAAGGATAGCTAAAAATCTTATGCTAGCTGGATGGTGGTGGTGCATACCTTTGATCCAAGCACCCGGGAGGCAGAGGAAGGCAGATTTCTGTGAGTTTGAGCCCAGCCTGGTCTATAGATTAAGTTCCAGGGCAACCAGGACTGGTTCACAGAGAAATGCTGTCTCAAACAAACAAACAAACAAACAAACAAACAACAACAAAACAAAACAAAAACAAAAAACTTAAAAAAGTATTTTTTTGTTTATTTAACATACCAACCACAGTTCTTCCTCCCATCCCTCCTCCTGCTCCCCCGCCACCCACTCCCTCCCCCCGACCCACCCTTCATCCACTGCTCTAAAAGGGTAAGGCCTCCCATGGGGAGGCAACAAAGCCTGATACATTAAACTGATGCAATACCAACCCCTCCCCCCCCTGCATCAAGGCTGAGCAAGGCATCCCACCATAGAGAATGGGCTCCAAAAACCAGCTCATGCACCAAGGGTATATCCTAATCTCACTACCAGCCCCTCAAACAGACCAAGCTACACAACTATCTCCCACATGCAGAGGGCCATGGCTTCCCATGTAGGTTCCACAGCTATCTAGAGTTCATGAGTTTCTACAAGCTTGGTTCAGTTGTGTCTGTAGATTTTCCCATCATGATCTTGACCACCCCCCTTACTCATATAATCCCTCCTCCCTCTATTCCACTGCACTCCTGGAGCTCGGCCTTGTGCTTGACTATGTATCACTGCATCTGCTTCCATCAGTTACTTGCTGAAGGCTCTACGATGACAATTAGGGTAGTCACCAATCTGATTACAGGGGAAGGCCAGTTCAGGCACCCTCTCCACTATTGCTAGGAGTTTTAGCAGGTGTCATCCTTGTAAATTCCTGGGAATTTCCCTAGCATCAGGTTTCTCTCTAACCCCATGATGGCTCATTCTATCAAGGTATCTCTTTCATTGCTCTCCCATTCCATCCCTTCCCCAGTTCAACCATCCTGTTTCCTCATGTTCTCTCCTCCATCCTATGTCCTCTACTGCCCCTCCTATGCCCCGAGTTTACCCAGGAGATCTCATCTATTTCCATTTCCTAGGGTGATCCATGCATCCCTCTTAGGGTCCTCCTTGTTTCCTAGCTTCTCTGGAACTGTTGGTTGTAGTCTGGTTTACATCTACAAAGTCCTTTGCTTTACATCTAGTATCCACTTATGAGTGAATACATACCATGTTTATCTTTCTGGGTCTGGATTACCTCACTCAAGATGTTATTTTCTAGTTCCATCAATTTGCCTGCAAATGTCATGATGTTATTGTTATTTACAGCTGAGTAATAGTCCATTGTGTAAATGTATTACCTTTTCTTTATTCATTCTTTGATCGAGGAGCATCAAGGTTGTTTCCAGGCTCTAATTATTATGAATAATGCTGCTATGAACATAGTTGAAAAAACTGTCCTTGTGGTATGATTGAGCATCCCTTGGGTATGTGCCCAAGAGTGGTATCTTTGGGTCTTGAGGTAGATTGATTCCCAATTTCCTGAGAAGTTGCCATACTGATTTCCAAAGTGGCTGTACAAGTTTTCACTCCCACCAACAGTGGAGGAGTGTGTTCCCCTTACTCCACATCCTCTCCAACATAAGCTGTCCTCAGTGCTTTTGATCTCAGTCAGTCTTAGAGGTGTAAGTTTGTATCTCAGTGTCATTTTTTATTTGAAATTCCCAAATGACTAGTGTTGTTCAGCAAAGTCTAAGTGGATCAAAGACCTCAATATAAATCCAGTTACATTGAACTTGATAGAAGAAAAGGTAGGAAGTAGCTTTGAACACATTGGTACAGGACACCACTTCATAAATATAACACCAGTAGCACAGACACTAAGAACAACAATCAATAAATGGGACTTCCTGAAACTGAAAAGCTTCTCTAAGGAAAAGGATGCGGTAATAAGACAAAACAACAGCCTACAGAATGGGAAAAGGTCTTCTTCAACTCCACATCTGACAGAGGGCTGATCTACAAAATACATAAAGAACTCAAGAAACTAGACATAGAAACACCAAATAATCCAATTTAAAATTGGAGTATAGATCTAAACAGAGAATTCTCAACAGAAGAATCTCAAATGGCAAAAAAATCCTCTTAGGCCAATTAGTCATGAATTTGAGGCACTCTAGGAAAGTTAGTTTTCAGGGCTTCCTATTGTGAAAGACTAGAAATGTTTGAAGAATTACTTGCAAGGGTAAATGTAGCTGGAAGTTTTCTCCAGTCCTGCAGAATCTCTCCTACCTATATACCACAGCCGCTTGGTCCCAAATAAACACACACAGGCTTATATTATTTTTAAACTATGGCCATGGCCAGCTTCTTGTTAGCTGGCTCTTATATCTTAAAGTAACCCATTTTTATAAATCTATACTTTGCCACATGCCTTGTGGATTACTGATACCTTTACATCTTGCTTCTCCTGGCAGCAGCTAGCAGCATCTGCCTTGCCTCTCCTTTCTCTTCCTCTCTCTCTCTGTTTGGATTTCCCGCCTGCCCCTAAGCTGCCTTGCCATAGGCCAAATGGATTTTTGTATATTGTGTACAAATTATGTATAGTGATACAAATTTGAGATTGATTTTGTTAGAAAATACTGTACATATATTTCTAATCTTGTTCAGGATATGGTACCTATACAGTTCATTTAACAATGTAATGCAATTTGCTGATCCTTGAATGTTACTATTACTAACTATTAGGATATAAAGAAATGAAAGTTAGTAGTTAGATATTACAATTGAACTTGTAGTCATACTAGGTATGTTTTCAAGGCCAAGCAGAGATATAGTTTAGATAGACTGATCATCTTCAAACCCTTCAGAGATCTACAGAATATGGCATTTAAAATATTTTAATAACATAGATTTTTTTCTTTTTTTATGACTATGAGACATGTTTGCTACTGGCAGCACAAATCTGCTTCAGAGAAGACAAGGACATTGAAGAACTTCCACATGGAGTTAACTTTCACTGTGGCAAAAATTAGCCACTGGGCAAGAAAGTACCCTCGCTTTAACTACTGACAGTATGCTGTCCAAAATAGACAAGCAGGACACAAAACAAAGGACTGCTGATCCTTGCCAAGACAGGTGTGGTTGCAGCTTTGACAACAGGCATCCTCTGAGGCCAGGAAAATATGACGCCATCGCTGAAGTGGCTTTGCAATCTGGAAAAGGTACAGTGCCCCTTCCTTCGAAGGCAGCTGAATAGGCAGTGGACCGATGGCTTCTGATGTGCAGTGGAACAGTAGCTGAAATAGTTATTCTTGAAGGATTAACTAGGTTGATGGAGTCTAAACTTTCAATGGTAGACTGGCATTTAATAAAAGAGATGAAACCACCCACAAGCTGGGAAGAATAGAAGCTGAATTCCAAAAATGCTAGCAATTTCCAGAATTTAAAATCCCGAATCATGACAGGACATTGTCAGAGTTCAAGTTTATCTTGTACATGGAATACTCGCATTGAATGTGAGGTACAGCTGTAGGCCTTGTGTACATTCCACTTCGCAAGTGAGTCTGTCAGATACGCTAAGCCTGTAGGCTGGAGATGATGCCCCAACATGCAGAGAAATCTCGGTGACTGTCCAGGAAGCTGACTGTTTCTGTCATAACTCATTTTTTGGAAGCCGCTTGCTTGCACTTCCTGTTTTACTAGGTAATATTATTTCCTTTTCTGGTCTCTGAGGGAGCTGAAGATTGGATAGCTATAGTTACAGTTTTCCTTGTTAAGAAATTCAAAAAATAAACTCACTAAGAGGTGTTAAGTGTGTAAGTTTGAAAGACATCATGAAATAGTTTTCTGTTGGCAATATAAGTTAGGATAGAAAGTGAATTAGGTACATTTTGAACTCACCAAAATAGGATAGATAAGGGAATATTTTCTCTGAATTTGTCAAATGCAAATGGACTAGACATTGTTGATACGTTTATTGCTTGTATATATTGTATATAGTTATTTTACTTATTGTTTATAGCTTTTCTTATATTCATTATAACCTTTTTATTTTTTATTTTTATTAGACAAAAAAAGGGAAATGTGGTGATATTTTATTTGTGCTGAAATGTGGTGATATTTTATTTGTGCTTTAATAACTAAAGCTTGCCTGGAGATCAGAGGAAAAAGGCCAGCCATTATAAGAAAAGAAGTCAGGCAGTGGTAGCCCACACTCTTAATCTTATCACTTAGCAGGCAGGATCTCTGTGTGTTCAAGGCCACAATGGGGAACAGAGCCAAGCATGGTGACACACGCCTTTAATCCCAGTACCAACATAGAGATCTGGTGTAGCAGGAATCTTAAAAGGTCTTACTGATAAAAACGAACCCCGGCCGGGCGGTGGTGGTGCACGCCTTTAATCCCAGCACTTGGGAGGCAGAGGCAGGCGGATCTCTGTGAGTTCGAGGCCAGCCTGGGCTACCAAGTGAGTTCCAGGACAGGCGCAAAGCTACACAGAGAAACCCTGTCTCGAAAAACCAAAAAAAAAAAAAAAAAAAAACGAACCTGGAGCCAGGTAGTGGGGTCAATGCTGGAAGATCAGAGAAGCAGAACAAGCCACAGCCACCTCACTTTGCCAATTCCTCAGCTGATTCTGTTTCCTCAAACTGTAAGCCTCTGTGTCCGCATCCAAATGGCTCTCAGCTGAACTGCTGCTCAAAAACCTAAAAGCTTAACCAGCTCTAGTTCCTGGTCCTCACGCCCTAAATACGTTTCTGCTTTCTGTCATCACTTCCTGGGATTAAAGGCATGGGTCACCATGCCTGGCTGTTTCCAGTGTGGCTTTGAACTAACAGAGATCGAGACAGATCTCTACCTCTGGAATGCTAGGATTAAAGGTGGGTGCTACCACCACCTAACCTCTATGTTTAATATTATGGCTGTTTTGTTCTCTGACCCCCAGATAAATTATTGGGGTGCACAATATATCAATCACAGTCTGGAGGTCTGTATAGATAGACAGAAAGTGACAGAGCTGTGTAGGAAGAGGAGGTGATGTAGCTGGGCTAAGAGAGCAAATGAGAGAACAGAACAGAAAAGGCATATAACCATGAGTATACAGGCAGAAATTCTCTCTTTGGAAGCTGTGGAGTTGGTGAGGTGAGGTTAGTTCGTGGTTTGTCCTATTCCTCTAATCTTTCTCTAAGGCTTTCTCCCCTATATTTGGCTCTGTGTTATTTGTTTATTAAGACAATTTAGAAATTCATCTACAGGTGAAGGATAGTTTGAGAAACTGTTTATGCAAAGTTTAGGGCCTTAAGGGAAAAGAAAGAGATCTCTAAATTTAAATGGGGACATCTGAATGAGTCCATTACAAAGCCTTGAAATGTCCAACTTTTCTGGACTCTCTCCTACTATAAAAAGGGACTCAGTTATCATTGTTAAATAATTGACATGATGTTGCTAAACAGCAATTCAGAAGGCTTATCTTACAGAGCATCATAAACTTTCTACCTGAGGGTCTTCCTCCATCTCCTCTCTTAGCTATTAGACAGCAACACAATTGCATCTTGAATGTAGTAGCCCTGCTAAGAGATGGAAGAGACAATTACAGGTCCCAGAAAACACAGACTATGAGGAGTTGCTAGCATGGGGAACTAGGTCTTGAAATGTTGACTCAAGGGGAAAAGAATACAAATTGTATAAGGGAGGAAATGATTGATATAAATTTATCTTTATATTCTCATGAGAAAACATATATAATTCACTGGAAAGGACAAGTATGTTAGTTATTGGCTTCTGTTATATATGCAAGAGAGATACATTAGTTTTTAATTATATGATACTGGGACAATGTAGTTTGCACAAGTAACATAAAATGGGATTTATATTTTATTCTCCACATAAAAATTCAGTCAAGTGAATTATTTTTAGTGAATTATTGAATCTGTAAAATCCTCAGAAAAAGAAATAAAGAAAATTCTTTGTGACATTGACCTTTACAAGGATATCACACACACACACACACACACACACACACACACACACACACACACACACACACAAAGGGGGACAAAGTAGAAAATAATACAAGTGGTTTTACATTAATCTAAAAAAAAACATGTACAGAGAAGGAAATAACATAATAAGCAAGAACTTGCATAATAAAATATATACAAACCTTAGATCAATAACAAATTTGAATTCCAAAACATTAAAAATAAAGAACTTGTAGCAGCCAGTGACAAGAATTAAAAGCAAAAGGAGATAGATTTGGGTAGGCAGGATTATGGGGAGGATCATATAGGAGTTGCAGGAGGGGAAAGTATAATTAGAATATACTTCACAAAAAAAATCTGTTTTCAATACAATAAAAGCAGAAAGAAAGGATAAAATTGATAAACAGACATTACTCATAAAACAACACATAAGCAAGGTCTGGGCAGAGAAATAGAAAAAGGAGTGTACTGTTACAAATGATCAAGGAAAGGGAAATCAGAGCCACAGTGAGATATCATCTCACCTGCTGTGGGATGGTCTGTATGTCAAATGTGTTGCTGATTGGTCAATAAATAAATCACTGATTGGTCAGTGGCCAGGCAGGAAGTATAGGTGGGACAAGGAGGAGAAAAAACTGGGAAGTGGAAGGCTGAGTGAGAGAGACACTGCCAGCCGCCATGATGAGAAATAGCATGTGAGGATGCCGGTAAGCCACGAGTCATGTGGCAAGGTATAGATTTGTGGAAATGGATTAATTTAAGCTGTAAGAACAGTTAGCAAGAAGTCTGCCATGGCCATACAGTTTGCAACCAATATAAGTCTCTGTGTTTACTTGGTCGGGTCTGAGTGGCTGTGGGACTGGCAGGTGAGAGAGATTTGTCCTGACTGTGGGCAAGCAGAAAAACTTTAGCAAAACTCACCCCCACTGAAATCTGTTAATAATAATGATTATATTAATAGTCACAGTATGTGCTGTATAGGTTTTGGAGATAAGAATGTTTGTACATGGCAGGAGCATAAGATGTGATAGTCTTCAAGGAAAACAGTTGACAATCCATAAAGAAAAAAATTAAAGTAGAAGAATTACTCTATGATCCTCTGGTTGTACATTTGATGGAATTGAAATTGGGTTCTCATAGAGATCACTGCCATCTTATGTTAATTACAGGTTTTTTGATAGCAAGCAAGAGACACAGAGGCAAATTAAATGCCTAGTAGTGGATGAATGGAAAAGAAAATACAACATGTGCACACAATGGAAGTTGTTCATCTTTGAAAAAGAAACTTTGGCATTTGAAGAATTCTGTTTGAATATGAAGTGTGTTGTTCTAAGTCAATAAGCTAGATACAGAAGTAGATTCACAATGTACCTCACTGGTAGACCACTTTCTCATCATGTGTGAGACTTGGGGTTCAATCTTCATCATGGCCATGTAGTTATTTGCTTCTTGAAACCTGACAAAAATGATGATGCTTACTGAGTTAGAAATTCTAGGGTGGGCTTCTATGCATATAGCAGCTTAGGTAAATGGATGTTAGAGAAGACATACTATACTATAGAAGGTCTGGCTAGCCACTGTACTTTGGGGAGGCACAGATAACATAGCACTAACATTGCAATGAGAAATGTGCTGGTGATAGGGACGTCAGCATCACCAAGGAACTCAGCAGTGTCCTTATCATGAGACTAATGGCAGATGCCTTATAGCAACAGGGATGATTGCATCCTAAATGAATAAAGGCACATGGTTGTCAAAGGTGGATATAATATTATCATAGATGACAACCAGAGGCCTGACCAGTGAATAGTTACAGAGCTGGTAAGTCAAACATGCATTTCTAGGGACAAGATGGAGAGACAGAGGACAAATTAACACTTGAAGTGTGCACTACTAAAATTGCCCCCTCAAAAAAAAAAAGGTTTAGGGCTGGTGAGTTAGTCCACCGGTAAAGTACTTGCTCCATAAAGATGAAGAAGTGAGTTGAATCCCTAGAAGCCACCTTAAAACACTAAGTTATTCACATTATTACTAAGATGTGTATATATATAATCCCAGAAATAGTGACATGGGACAGGCAGGTCTTTTGGGCTCACTGGCTGGACTAGCCTCCTCGCCGAGCGACAAGACAATGAGAGACCCTGTCTCTAAAAACAAGGTTACTGAAAGATGACACCTGAGGTTACCTCTGACCACCACATGAATGTGCACACACATGCACATACACCTGCATACGTATGTGTACACACACACAGATGCATACCACAGAACCACATTTCAGTGATTAAGAGCTGCAAGCGTGAAGCTGCCCTAGTAAGAAGTCGTTTTTGCTATTGTTCTCTGTTTTGGCGTGTTTTCAAACTGGAGCCAGTTTTCTGACTCAAAGAGAAACTGACTCTTCACGAAGAAGAACCCTATAAATAGATGTGGTAAATGATTTGCTCAATTATTCTTCAAACTTGACTTAGGCAAACATACTTACAGAAAGGGAAAATACAGGCATTTTAATGAGGTTTGAGCTTGGAATTCAAGTTAACATTAACATCCACAGACATGAATATTACAGGGGCCTTATGTTTGAGCAAGGGCATCAAGATGTTTAAATATTCAGTCCTACTGTAGCTGGAGTTTTCTCCAGTCCTGCCCTGGCCCACAGCCACTCAGACCCAAATAAACACACAGAGGCTCATATTAATTAAAACTGTATGGCCTAATGGCTCAGGCTTCTTGCTAGCTAGATCTTACATCTTAAATTAACCCATTTCTATAAATCTATACCTTGCCACATAGCTCATGGCTTACCAGTATCTTTACATCTTGCTTCCTCTGTGTCTGGCTGGTGACTCCTCACTCAGCCTTCCTCTTCCCAGAATTCTCCTTGTCTGCTTATCCCGCCTATACTTCCTGCCTGGCTACTGGCCAATCAGCATTTTATTTATCAACCAATCAGAGCAACACATTCACAGCATACAGAGCGATATCACCCATCATTTCTTCTTTTCTTTCTATTTAAACAAACTTAAAATTAATTTTGTTACATTTGAGGTATTATGTTTATGTAACTCATTTAAATTATAATGGATAATTAAGAAATACAGATTAATAACTTCTCTTCTATGATAATCAAACATATAGTCATGTTAAGTTTTCTGGATATACATAGATAAATTTCAATTAGGTAGGTAATCTTCAAACACTTCAAAGATCTACAGAATATGGTATTTAGAAATGTTTTAAAAACTTAGACTTTCTGGACAGTGCGACACGTTTGCTCCTGGCAGCACCAATTTACTTCAAAGAGAAAGATGGGCATTGAAGACACTCCATATGGTGTTTATCTTCTTCTTGGCAAAAATAGCCACTTGGGCAAGAAAATGTTCTTGCCTGGACTGTTTGACAAAATGTTGTATTGACTGGACATGCAGGACCATAGGAAGATGACCACCGAAATTTGCAAGGCAAGATGGTCCTTTAGGTTCCTGCTTCACAGAAGAAACTGCCAGACATTCTACAGGACACAGGAAGAAGTGACTGAGAGACTCTAGGCCTGTGGACTGAAGATGGATGCCCCAATGCTGCAGAGGAACTTTGGACGACTGTCCAGTCAGACAGCTGTCCCTGTCATTCTAGATTTTTGGAAGTTGCTTACAATACTCTTCCTGTTTACTTAGATAATATTATATCCTTCTGAGGTTTTTGATGTAGTTGAAGACTAGATAGTTATAATTATAATTTTACTTGGTTATGATAAAAGATAAATTAGATATGAAACTTTAGACTCACAAATATAGGATAGATGATAGAATATTTTCTTTAATTTTACAAAATACAAGCAGACTAGATATTGTAACTGTAATTCTTCCTTGATAACTGTTCTATTATATGTAATTTTACTATGTTGAGGTTAAAACCTTCCTTTTAAATAGAGAGAAAAGGGGAAATGCTAGGTGATATCGCTCTGTATGCTGTGAATGTGTTGCTCTGATTGGTTGATAAATAAAATGCTGATTGGCCAGTAGCCAGGGAGGAAGTATAGGTGGGATAAACAGACAAGGAGAATTCTGAGAAGGAAAAACAGAACTGAGATGTAGACGCTAGTCTGCCATCCAGGGAGCAGCAAGTAATGGCACACAGGTAAAGCCATGAAACATGCAGCAACATATAGATTAACAGAAATGGGCTGAGTTTAAATGTAAGAGGTAGTCAGTGGTAGGCCTGAGCTAATGGCTGACCAGTTTTAATTAATATAACCTTCTGAGTGATTATTTTATAAGTGGCTGCAGGGTCTGTGGGGCGGGGCAGGACCAGAGAAAACTTTAGCTACATCCTATCACAGGACCGATTCCCACAATAGAAACAGATACTCACTTGAAAATTCATCAGTCCTTAAATGAACCATTTAGTAAATACAGAAGGCACTTGTAAGAACCCCAATATTGAGTGCCAGGTCTGTGGAGAAAATGCTATTTAAGTTCAATGGTTGTCAATACTGCCCACACCACCAACACTGTATATGGAAGTAATATTACACCCATGGGAGAAAGGCAGAGGTGCATACTCTGAACAACAAAGGACTCAGGGGTGCAGAAACACTCTGGAGAAGCCCGGTTAGCACCATGCCCAAGCCTCGCAATAGGCTGTGTGGCTCCAGTTTTGGCTTTCTTCATTGTTCAGGCCTCAGCCTCAAACAGAAAAATTAAGGTATAATTGGGACTGCCGGTCCCTCAATTGAAATGATCATGTCCAAATCAGTTTAAAGTATATCTTCATTTTCATTTGTGCTAAAAATTAATTAGAGGATTAAATTAAATTGCAACATCTTAAAAATCCCTTTTTGTTGTTGAATCTTCTTGCCTGCAGTGACAGGAGGTTCTGAGGGAAAGTTCATGCTGTTTTCATAGCCACGTTGCTAAGGTGATTTTGTCAGAGGAAAACATGCTGGCAACCCTCCATTAATTTGTTTACAAAGAATGAATGCATTTCCTATGAAATGAATGCCCTCCTCCAGTTCAGTGCTCTTCAGCTTCGGCCTGTCTCCATCTTTCTGGGGAGGGGCAAAGCAGCTTGCTCTCCAGCAATCTGTGAGGCAACTATCAAATGAAGTAAAAATGCTTTCATCTGTCGATGACATTAAATCACTTCCAGCAGCAACACCTACTATCTGTGAAATTATCCCAATTAACTAACTATTTGGAAAAAAATATATGAAAATAGTCACCAAACAGAGTAAGTATGTGAAACCAAGTGACAGACCATTCAATGTCCAAGTAAAATTTACCTTGTTCGTTAGAACACACCTTTAATTCTCAGTAAGTCAAATCTTTTAGAAGAAACACTTGACTGTCCTTTGCATATGTGTGGCTGTGAAGAGTGAACGCTTTTCAATTTAATGAAACAATCAATTCCTTATCTAAAAAAGCTGGGACTTTTTGACGTAACCATGTGGAGTGGGCTATGGAGTATAGAAACCAGTTGGTCTGAATGAATAACATGAAGAAATGGATAAAGGTTAGGATACTGGGCCACTGCCTTCCTCTATAGCATTTGTGAAAGTATTCTCAAATCTCCTGAATGACCTCTCTCTACCACATCAGAAAGAGAAATCATGATTCACTACTCTTATTTTATGGGGCATCTCAAAAGAGAATTACACTATAGTGTAGTAAAAACTTTCCTATCATGGATACAAGAGGACTCAGTCTAGCGAAGGGCTTATGAGTATGGACTCAGTGCTTAACTTTCCAAGTGTTCTGCTTTCCATTAGCTAGAGAGGATACATGATACACTCTGTCTTGTCTCCTTATCTATAATAGAATAAAGGTATAAACATTATAATCAACATATTTAATCTATTAATGTATGTTCACTGGGTAATTAACATTGAGTAACTTGTTATTCTCAACATAAATATAGCAGTTTGAATTCTTCAATGAATATGCAGAGAAAATTATCACATTAAAATTTTGATGCACCTCAATTTCTGTTTTTGGTTCATATAAAAACTGTGTTTTTGTGTGGTTTTTGACAAAAATTTCTAGCAAGAACTCATCTCCCTGGCCCCAATTCTTTAAATTTATTAAAAGAACATCACATAGGTAAATGAACTCTGAATTAACCAAAAATTTAGATTGATTTCTTAAGTTATTAAATTAGCTGGAAGTACATGAATTTTGTTACTGGCTTACAATCCACAGAAATCCCAGTTTTGACAGCTTTTATCATATACCTTTTTCTGTTTAAATCACTCTATCACTGATCCTCTGTCTTCTTTTTTGTTGTTGAAAATACTTTTTCATATAATATATTCTGCTCATTGTTTATTCTTCCCATTTCCTCCCAGATCCTCCTCATCTCCCCACCCAACTCCACACCTTCTTTCTTGCTTTAGAGGACAGATAGATAAAAACAAACATTCCAGAATTCAAACCAAACCAAATCAATCAAACCAAAAAGAAAAAGCATAAGAATTACATACATATGAACACACAGACATACAGAGGAACATCAGCGGTCCTCTTAAAACATGAAGCTCTGGATGCTTTTTGTGTCCCACATAATATTGAAAGTTTCACAGGAATCCTCAAATGCATCTTGAAGAATGATGATAATTTGCAGTATAGATCAAGAAACCGCTTTGCAAACTATAAAGCCCTCTTACAAATGTAAGGTATAACAGCTTTATGGCTTTTTTTCTATTTTTTTACCTCACATATATCAAAAGGGTTAAATGACTGTTCAGAATCAGTAACTCAGCAGTGTCTATAATAAGAGAAGGCAATCTTCGTTGTTTTTTAATTAAGACCCTTGTAGTGTAAGGAGTGTTGGGAAATTAATTTGGCAGCCTAAATTAATGTGCATTACTTCAACAATTACCTCCAATTTATTTTGGAGAAGCTAAGCGAGTATTGATTCATTTCTCCAGCCTCCTATGAGTAATCTCATTCAAAGTAAACAACATAAATTATTCAGCCCATTTTGCATGGAAACTAACTTCATGCTGAATGGCAAATGTCAAAGTGCATTAACAGAGATGGTCTGAATTGATTTGCTGGTAATTTCAAGAGCTCACAAAACATTTATTCAATATTCAGTTTCTTCCTGTATTATTTTTCAGGGAACTACCATATTTTAGTGTTACATGGAAATTGGAGAGTCATCCAACCCAATCCTGACAGAAACATGGAGGTAAGGACAATTCTGTAATCATGAAACCTTGGCATTTAGCACTTTCATTGATCTTTGTGTCAACCAGTGTTTCTAAACATTCAACAATTAAGTCTCTTGATACTTAGCCATCACTCAAAATAATTGTGACTAAGTTGTGGTTAAGGACTAAGCCCCATTGTAACTCAGGAAGAGAGGATGAAGGACTATAATAATAGGTAGTGGTCCATTTCCTCTATCAGTAATGTCCTGAAATCTGCAGTTAATGTGACATTTGGTTATTTTTCTCATCTGTATGTGCTAGCTTTCCCTTATGGTACAACCTTGCAATTAAAAAGCCATGAAGAGATGCTAAACTGTATTTTCTCTTACTTACAAATGCCTCTCAATTTAATTCTATTACCTGCCACATGGAAGAGATGCAAAAGTTTCAGATGTTAATATTAATGACTCAGTTACATTTATATGTAACAAGGAAATTGACTTAAATAATTTTCATTAGATAAATGATGTTACTTGAAATATTCAATCATTTAGTCTGTTGTATTTAGTCTTAAAAAGCTGCCGTAATTAAAAATGGAAATGGAACACTCAGTACCACTTAACATTTAAAAATAAGACACAGTGTGTGATGGGTTTACTTTTTTTTTTTCAAAAATAATAACAAAAATTGCTCACATTTTTCTCCTTTGGAATGAAATAATGTTAAAATGCATGGGAAGATCAGAATTTGGAACGGCAAGCTCTCAGGAATAAAACTCCATTCATGAGAGTGAAGCACACACAGAAGCCAGGCTGCCATCAGCAATACGGCGGGTAGGAAAACCCAAGGAATGGCACAACCTTTGAAAGAAACCAAATCAGCTGTCTTATAGAATATATTATTTTGATTGTTAAGTAATTACGAATGTTCAAGATAGATCAGTTGGATATAATTGTAACTATCAATTTGGTGGTTAAAAGTTGTCTCTTTATATATAGCATGATATTTACTGTTTATCATTAATTTTAAAGTCTATTTTCTTTGATTTCTTATTAAAGGTCTTACTTTGTGAGGGTTTTGTGCTTAGGGAAATGTGTATTTAGAATGTTTACCTAATTTTGCTACTTTCATCTATTAGTTTTAATAATTAGTTTACATCAACTACTTTGTCAACTTTATATGATTTTTTACTTATTGCTCTGAATTAGTGCACAAGCATGTTCTATTTTCTCACTTTTATTCCTGGCATTTTGTTTTAGTACACTGAATTTGACAGAGCAAAAGACACTTTTACAAACTAAAATTTTCCGTAATATCTACCTATTCAACAGTCATAGGTCTATAATTATAGACATTTAAGTCCTTCCCTGGATCTTTTGCTAGTTTCCTGAATTGTCTCTTGGTTAAATGAACTTTATCCTTTATTGAATCCCTCTGTGAAGACTCCTGGGTAGTCTTAATATTTGAAGAACAGCTTATTGGCTATGCCCTTTCCCCCAACCTTCCTTTACTTTTGGAAAACATTGTACTAACTTCTTCCTTTGACTGCTGCTGACAAGAAGTCAGATGCCAGCCTGATTTTTTCCCCTTGTAAACAACATTTGATTCTGCCTAGAAACCCAGAGGGATTTTGTTTCTAACTTTTAAAGTTCAATATTTTTACTAAAAAATATCTCACAGTTGACTGTTCTGGATTGATTATTTTTGCGGGGGTAGCAATAAATGATAGATCCACTCAATATATAGAGCCAAAATTTTTATTTTCATGGAGTTTTTCTGGGTAGATTCCTTTAACTGTGATTTGGTTATTGGAGGACAGGGTTGGGGGTGGACCCCTCTACTCTGCATTTTATATGTTGTGCTGTGTCACCAGTTCAAAAAATGAGTAAAATAATTAGCTGAGAACTTAGTTCCTACTTAGAAGCAGTGTAGCATATATTATGCAATATTTGTTATTCAATAATAGAACTATTTTAGAATAGTAAACACACCGGGACATTGAGCGGATGTTATAGAATGTAGTTATAGAATGTGCATACTGTTTTTCCAATAAGACTAATAGATCAATGTTGTCTTTCTGAATACTTCATGTATTGATTGCCTTACTGCCAAGGAAACTCATGCATTTGATAATATGATTTCCTTTCAGCTCACATGTATGAAACTGTGCCCTCATCATTGTATCTCCATCCTTTCTGTCAACAGTTATAATATAAAAGGCTATTATGAATTATTAATGCATAATTAAGTGCAATATAAAATATTGTTCCTTAAAGAGAATTTAAAATAACATGAGTCAAATTTTTGATCTGTTCAAACTAAGTGACAGGGCTTTATAACATATGTTTTAGAATATATATATATGCTAGTTTTTAAAAGCCATATAATACAGAATTATTGAGTGATAAGCTGAAAAGTTGAGATTCTAGGACTCTTGGCTTGGGTATTGAATTACATAATCCTGCACATGAAGATGGAAGCAGACTTCACCAACTGAGAACGCCACTAGAGTTTGAGAGCCTGGGTCTGAGATCAGCAGTGCATTAACCTGTGTTGTCTTCAGGAAACATGTCTCATCGGAAAATCAAATGTAAAGGGAATGCTTCATTGAGAAGTACTTAACATTAAGAAAACAAAACACTGCTGGAGAGATGGCTGTGATTCAGAACACTTGTTATTCTTTCAAAAGACTTGGATTCAGTTCCTAGCACCCATGTGCTAGGTGGCTCACAACCATACACAACTCCAATTCTAGGAATCCAATGCCCTCTCCTTGCCTCCATGAGTGACAGGAATATGTACACACACACACACACACACACACATGCATGCAAACCCTCATACACCCTGAGAAAATGAAAATAAGTGAATCCTAGAAAAGAAGATAAACAATTACAAATGTTAAATCTTTAAGCCGGGCGGTGGTGGTGCACGCCTTTAATCCCAGCACTCGGGAGGCAGAGCCAGGTGGATCTCTGTGAGTTTGAGTCCTGCCTGGGCTACAGAGTGAGTTCCAGGAAAGGCGCAAAGCTACACAGAGAAACCCTGTCTCGAAAAAACAAAACAAACAAAAAGCCCCCAAAATAACCAAAAACCAAACAAACAAAAAAAACTTTGCCTCCCAATTTCGCAAAACAAATATTAATGTGCAAAAAGGTGCATATAGGTACTGATACAATATTAGCAAAGGCTTTAATACCCCCTCTCATTATTAACTAAAACTAAAAACTAATATAGAAACTTCAGAGTTAAATGACACCATAGATAAAATGGAATCAGCATATACATGCACATAATCTACAGAATTTAGGATTTTTCTTAGCGGCACATGGAAATTTTCTAAACTAAGAAACATTGTAGGTCACAAAGCAAGTCTTACCAAATACAAAAGAATCGAAATATGTTTTCATCTTATCATGACAGTAGAATAAAACTAGAAATCAATAGAAAGAGAAATTACAAAAACTATACAAATATTCAGAGATTGAACTGAACCCATTTAAATGTTCACTGGAACACCGAATTGAAAAACAATCAGGGAGAAAATCAAATGGGACAGAAAGCGTTTACTAACAAGAACCCATGCAGTACAGCTCGGGAAGTTTGAGGAGGAAAGTCTGTAGCTCTGTTTATTACATGAAAAACCATAATTATCTCAATTAAATAAATTAATGATACACCATAAAGTCTTTCAAAGTAAGTAGAAGTAAAACCTAAAAGCAGCAGGCAGAAGAAATGGCATATATACAAAGGCAGAATTTGTGAAACAGAGACTGAAAGACAAGCTATAGAATCAATTTAACTAAAAATTTCTTCTTGGAAAAATAAGCATAATTGACAAGCCAACAGCCAAGCTAAGCAAAAGAAAGAGAAGACTCAAATTAATAAAATAAGAAAGATGGTTGTTATGAGTAATTCCGGGCTGTGGTTATAGTTTGGTTGGCATACTAATTGTTGAACAAACGTGAAGCCATACATTTGATCCTCAGCAGCATAGACATTTTACATGGTGGTTCACATCCAAAATATCAACGTGAAGTATTGGGGGCAGGAGGATATGAAGTTGAAGTTTATTTTCAGGTTATTATTATTACTAAGCAAGTTGCACACCAGCTTGGACTATATGAAACAATGTCTCAAAAAGCATAAACAAAACTTATTTTGAAAATGAAAAACAATGATTTAATTATTGTTAATTCATAAGTATATACGACTTTAACAACCGTTAAATCAAAAAGATATAAACAACTAAGATAAATATACAACAGACCATGAGACTGAAGTAGTAATTAGAAGTCTCCACACAAGGAAAAGCTCAGGACTGAGGCTGGAGAAATGTCTCAGCAGTTCAGAGCACTTACTGCCTTTACCGAGAATCTGGGTTTGGTTGCCAGCACTTGCACAGTGGCTCACAACCATCTGTTACTCTATTTCCAGAGGATCCAGTACCCCCTTCTGGCTTCAGTTGGTATGTCACACACATGGTGGACACAAAGACAGGCGGACAATACACTCATACACATAAAATAATAATAAATAATTCGTTTTAAAAAAGGAAACCCCAGGATGGCATGGACTTTATTGCTGAATTCTGTCACACAGTAAAGGAAAAGCTGTCATCAAGTGTGTTGAAAGTGATCTGCAAAGAAGTAACATACCAGATATGCTTCATAAAGTCAGTGTAATCTTGATACCAAAGCCAGACAAGGATACACACATACACACACACACACACACACACACACACACACACACACACACACAGACTGAGAGAAAGAGAGAGCGGGAGAGGGAAGAGAATTGTAGGTCAGTCTTTCTGAGGAACATAGATGCAAAACTTCTCAACAAATTACTTGCAAATCAAATTGAAAAACATATATACTAAATAGGAAAAACCAAAAATATTCACACTAAATATTGAGCAAGTATGACCACCCTCTTCTCTTTTGTTCAAGATAGTGTTTTATATCATAACAAAAACAATGAAACATAAAATAAAAAAAGAGAAACAAAAAAGAGAGAAGAGTCTAATTATCCCTACTTGCAAACAGTGTGATCATTTTTTTTTAAAAAAGACCCTGTAGAGTTTGTTAGAAAACTCTTACATCTGATAAAATAGTTTTAGCAAAATATCAGGATATACACATTAAAATATAAAAATTAGCATTTCTATGTACCAGAAATAACCCTGCCAAGAAAGAAATCAGAGGAAAATAAACCTCATTCTCAAAAGGTAGGAAAATCTGGAAATAGTTATCTAAGGTGGTGAAAAATCTCTACAATGAAAACTCTACTGCCACAGAAGGAAGCTAAACATACAAGACCTTGAGAAGACCTGCCGTGCTCATGGGTTAGCAAAACTAATATCACGACAATAGTACACTACAAAAAGTGATTTATAGATTCAATATAGTAAATATTATATTGATTGATGATTGATAAATTGGTTTGTGTGTGTGTTGGTGGCCATGGGCATGCCATGGAATATACATGATCAGATTAGTTGTCTTCTTCTACCATGTGAGTCCTGATGATAACGTCAGGTGTTGCACAAATTTCTCATGGTCTTTTAATAAAAAACCCAGAGCCAGATATTGAGGTAAATGATGAAAGATCAGAGAGACAAAGGAACAAGCCATTGCCATGTCTCACCTCGTCAGTTCCGTGAATCTGCTGACTGAATGTCTCTGAGTCCTCAGCCGAAAAAGCTCTCTTGCCGAAAGGCCTCCAGCCAAAAGGGATTTTTCAGCCAAAAAGAGTTCAGTCAAAAAGGGCTTCTGACAAAAAGACTTCAGCTGAAAAGCCTTTAGTTCCTGTCTCCTCACACCTTATATACCTTTCTCCACTCAGTCATACCACTTCCTTCATAGTGCTGAGATTAAATGCATATGATTCCCAAAAACTGGGATTAAAGGTATGTGCCACCACTGTCTGGCTCTGTTTCTCTCCTAGCCTGAATCAATCTCATGTAGTCCAGGGTGGCTTTGAACTCAGATGGCTCTCTGCCTCCCGAATGCTAGGATTAAAGATTTATGCCACCACTGCCTAACATCTGTGTTTAATCTAATGGCTTGTTCTGTTCTCTGATTTGCAGGCAAATTTTATTAGAGTACCTATTCCTACTGAGGATTATCACTAGTCCACAATTAAACAGCTTGAAAGAAAACCCCAAAATTACTGAAATAACTCAAGTACCCGAAGTTATCAGGAATAGAAAGAGTAAGCTGGAAGTGCTGCGATACCTGATCTCAAATTATACCACAGTCATGGCAACAAAACTCATGATGCTGGCACTGATGCAAAAATAGAAACCAATGAAATGGAGGAGACAATCCAGGCATAAAATCACACACACACACACACACACACACACACACACACACACACACACACACAATCTACATCAACAAGTGATGTTGGAAAGCTGAGTATCCACAGGCAGAAAAGTCAGGCTGGAGCCTTACCTCCTACCTTACACAAAAAGCAAGTGCAAGTGCATGACAGGCTAGCAAAGTGGCTCAATGGATAAAGCACTTTTTATAGAGGCATAAAGACCTGAATTTGCAGTGACAACCACCACATCAAGGCCGAGACTAGCAACTTAGGGCATAACTCCAGCATGGGGAAGGCAGAGAAAGACAGCTCCACAGGACTTGTTGGTCAGGCAGTCTAGCCGAAACAATCAGCTCCAGGTTCAGTGAGAGACCCTGTTTCAAAATGTGTAGAGGAAAATTAAAGAGGAAGGCATCTGACATTGACCTCTGGCTTCCAAATGTATAGGCACAGGAAAGTTCATCTACACACACACACACACACACACACACACACACACGCACACGCACACGCACACGCACACATACACATGCATATACTACAAACACACAAGCATATACATAAAAAGAAAGTAGATCACAAACAGTAAACCCAATTCCCATGGCTGACAAGTAAGAACTTCAAAGTTTAGAACACCGGGCCCATATTTCATTATTTCATTGATCTGCCTAGCTCCTACAGTGGACAAGAGTGTCCCCAAATCCTGACTACTTGACCCACACTTCCTCCTTTCCACCCAGATCCTGTGCTTGCACTTCTGCAGTTCCCATAGCACCTTGCACTGATAGGTAAGCAGTTCCCACACCATCAACCTCAGGCCTACTCTCCTACTCAGCAAACTATCTCCAAATATACAAACCCTAGTGTGAAAACAGAAGCCACATGAAGGTCCAAGACAACATGGATCCTCCAAAAGTTACTAACTTCCTAATTGTAGACCACGATGTGAATGACCTCAAAGAACTTTCAGGTGAGGAGTTCTAAAGAAGGATATAGTTATGTTCAAACAACCCAAAGAAGATAAAACAAGTGGAAGAATGAAATAAAGGAGTTACTACAAGATATGAAAACAGAGTTCACCAATGACATGAAACGATTGAAGAAAAGTCAAACTGAAATGATTCTGAAAATGAAAAGCTTAATAAGCCAAATTAAAAAAAAATTCAGTGCAAAGTGTCACTCACAGAATGGATTGTGTAGAAAACAGAGCCTTGGGACTGGAAGACAAAGTAGAAGAACTGCATCATCCAGCAAATATTGATGAGAAATTAAAATATATATACATGATCAGGAATGATAGAACTTTGGGACACCATGAAAAGACCTAACCTTTGGATTATGGGCCTAAGAACAAGGAGAAGAATATAAACAATTGAGTATGTTTTCAATAAAATCATAGAAGAAAATTCTCCATATCTGGGAAAAGAGATGTCCATCCTGCTATAAGAGTTCTGTAGAACACCAAATGCACAGGGCCATAACAGAAACTCCCAAGAGCATATTACAGTTAAAAATTTAAAACACAGAATAAACAAAGGGTATTGAAAGTTACAAGAGAAAAAGACCAAGACAGTTATAGAGGGAGACCTTGTGCTGTGTTATTTTTATAGAGATGTTCAAAGCAAGAAGAGCCTACAAAGAAAAATTCTAAGCTCTGAAAGACGACAGATGCTTACCCAGAAAAACTATCTATTCAAATTAAGGAGAAATAAAACCTTTCGTGATAAAATGAGATTAAAGGGATTTATGGCAATCATGGCAACTTTGCAGAGGATGTAGGAAGGATCAAGAGAGTCTGAAGAGAAGGACAAACACATCCAAGAAGTCACAGGGAATAAATAACAATAGTGGGACAGTTGATCAAATGGTCTAAGAAAACAGAAAAATCAACAAAATGTCAGGAACTAACACACACATTTCAACAATAACTCTAATGTCAGTGGTCTCAATTCCCCAATTAGGAGATACAGACGAGCAGATTGGATCAGAAAGCAGGATCTATCTTTTTGCTGTTTCCAAGAAACACTTTTTACTGTCACTGAGAGAAAAAATATAAGGGCAAAAGGATGGAAAAGGCATACCAAATAAATTGATCTAGGAAACAAACAGATGTAGCTTGTCTAATATCTGGCAAAATACACTTCAAACCAAAACTATTCAGAAGAAATTGGGAAGGCCATTTTATATTCATTAAAGAAAAGGGAGATATTACAATTCTAAACATTTATTCACCAATCACAAAGGCATACAATTTCAGAAAATAAGTACTATTAGATCTAAGGGCACAGATTGACCCCAACATAGTGATAGTGGATGACTTCAGTACTCCACCTTCATCCATAGACAAGTCATACAAACAATAACTGAAACTTTGGAGTTAAACCCATCACAAGTCAAATTCAAACACTAAATAATATATTTTCTTCTTAGAATCCCATGGAAATTTCTATAAAATTAACCATATACTAGGACACAAAACAAATCTCAATAAGGGAATATTAAAATAACAGCCTGTATTCTATATGGCCAGTACAGAACATAATTAGATATCAAGAATAATAGAAGCTACAGAACACAATTAAACTCATGGAGATTAAATAGCACAGTATTACATGATACTTGGGTCTCTGAAGACATCAAGAAGGATTTTTTTAATTCCTAGAATTGAAAGAAAATGAAAATACAATATACCCAAATCTACAGGACACAAAGAAGACAGCTCTAAGAGGGAGGTTTACTGCACTCATAACCTATTCCAAAGCTTCTGAGGGATCTCTAATTAATAACTAATGATATGTCTGAAAGCCTTGGAAAAACAAGAAGAAATAATACCTTAAAAACTGTAGCTAGGAAGAGATAGGAAATAACCAAATTTGGGGCTGAGATTAATGAAATAGTAACCAACAAACATAGCACAATACAGATAATCAGTAATTGAAGAGTTAGTTCTTTGAAAAGGTAAATAAAACTGACAAAAGCCACAGCTGAATTAACAAGAATAAATCAAGAGTAGATCCCAATTAATAAAAGTAGAAATAACTCAAATATCTATCCTTAAGAGACCACCACAGCTCCAACAAAGCCTTCACTATCCAGTGATTACTTAAGCTGGTGACTGAGGGTAGTGGAAATCCCACTACAAACCAGTTCTTTAAAGTATAAGACTCCTCTGATGAGTGGTTTTCATCTTTAAAGGGTCATTCTTTGGACTGTGGACAGTGAGACATTCCTCACGTGCTCCATCTTTCTCCTCTAATATTATAAGAACCAGACTTACCTCGTGCTCTGAGGAACTTCTCACTTTGCTCTGTTATCAGTTTTCTCATGGTAGATAATGTCCATAGTAAGATAGTAAGTGTCTTATGTACTTGATCCAATCTTGAGAACTGCTTATTGGATCATAATTTTTAACATCCCTGCATGCTAACAACTAACCAAATATATCTCCAATGATCTTGAACTGTGTGTCCAGTTCAACATTCCTGGCATGGATTTCTTCAAACTAGAGTCTTCATTTTTCCTCAGAACAAACAGTAGGTAAAAGAAAAAGAACTCTTTGGATATAACTTGTTTTTTAACTCTGATTTTGTCACTTACTAGATTCATTGACATTGAAAATTTTACTTTATGCTGTTGAATTCAAATATTTTCACATAGATGAACATAAGAATATCTGCCTCTTTTTGTTGTCTTGGAGATGAATAATAAATGAAGAGTGATACACCAGTTAAATTTATGCATGCTTGCTTACCTTTTCTGCTCCTGTACTTCAGTTGGGATGAATTTCAAAGGAAGCTGCTTTAGCAAACATGAGTCTCTGTGTCAGAACTCTCAACAGTAATGGGACATTACTTCAAAGCTCTGAAATGCAGAGGCAGTCTGGTGAATAGCTCCCAATTCAGAGATTTCTGTGCATTAATGTTTATTCTTCAAAATTAAAAGAAAATTTTGCAGGGGAGACTGTGTACACCAAGAAATGACACATATGATATGCAACCATCCAGTCACAATGTCATGCTGTGAAAGTCACCTGGCCTTTGGCAGACTTTCTCTAAGCCACACTGAATAAACACACTTCAGGGCTGACAGAATTCTCTTTGTGACATTACTGCTATGTGCTTTTGGGTTTGTAGCATAAAACCTCTTTTAAGAATGGCATCACTGTGTCTTTGCCTCTACATATCTCCTCTTTAACACATCTAGGACATGGTAACAGGTTGTGGGTAGCCATCATTAGTCTTCCTTTCTTAAGAAAACAGTGTATCGGTCTTGCTTTTGTTTCAAACAAGTTTGAGCGGCTGTCTCAAAACAGGACACCTTCATATCTGTTTTGATGAATTCAGCAAAACCCTTGAAATGATTTCCAAGCATTTAAGAACCACTGAACTGTCCAGTTTACTATGGCAGTAAGAGCAGTTTCTTGGACCTTTTTGCCTTTGGCTTCAGGTTTGGCAATGAGGATTTATCTGGTTAATACCATCTAAACTATACTTTGAAAAATGTGTAGTGGTAAAGTAACTTAAAACCTGATCATGACATAGCATCTGCAAATACTCAGCAATGAGAAAGTACAGAGTTTATTTAATGAGTAAAAGGGAGTTTTTCGCCTTTAATCCCAGCACTTGGGAGGCAGAGCCAGGCGGATCTCTGTGAGTTCAAGGCCAGCCTGGTCTCCAAAGCGAGTTCCAGGAAAGGCACAAAGCTACACAGAGAAACCCTGTCTCGAAAAACCAAAAAAAAAAAAAAAAAGGGAGTTTTTAATTGCCATGTGAATGAAGAACTGACAGTGATAAAGCAGGAGAAGCTGTGATGGAGCTGGTCTGGCAGAGCCTTTCCTAAATACAGGCTTTTTTTTGGAAAGGAACACTAACACGGCTCATCATAACTGATTCATACAAATTCCAATGTGTTGAATGAACTCCTAAACCAAGGGCATGGAAAACAGAATGATAACCGGGAGAGAAGAGCCGGATGAATAATAGAGCTATTATACAAGAATTTCTGGAAATGACTACAGATGACCAAAAAGAAGTTTATGCCAGGAATGTTGAACTGGACACACAGTTCAAGATCATTGGAGATATATTTGGTTAGTTGTTAGCATGCAGTTATGTTAAAAATTATGATCCAATAAGCAGTTCTCAAGATTGGATCAAGTACATAAGACACTTACTATCTTACTATGGACATTATCTACCATGAGAAAACTGATAACAGAGCAAAGTGAGAAGTTCCTCAGAGCACGAGGTAAGTCTGGTTCTTATAATATTAGAGGAGAAAGATGGAGCACGTGAGGAATGTCTCACTGTCCACAGTCCAAAGAATGACCCTTTAAAGATGAAAACCACTTATCAGAGGAGTCTTATACTCTAAAGAACTGGTTTGTAGTGGGATTTCCACTACCCTCCGGCACCAGTTTAAGTAATCTCTGAATAGTGAAGGTTTTGCTGGAGCTGTGGTGGTCTCTTAAGGATAGATATTTGAGTTACAAATTTTTATGGCTCCTACAGTAACTAAAGTTATATGTGTCTAAGACAGAAGGCAAATCAGTTAAGAAAAACTGTGAGAGATCAGGAGAAATTTGGCCAGGATTTAAGAATGAGGAGATTCAAGAAGAAAACTATAGTCAAACATATTAGATGCTACAGAGATTATCAATTGGCTAAAAATGTGATATAAATTATTGAATTTGAGACTTGATAGCTTACTGATGGTCTCTGAAATAGTAAACTGAGCAGATCAGTGTGACTACTGAAGGTCATGGAGTCTTTTAAAGTGAAACAGCAGTGATATGAATACTAGATGAAAAGGTACCAGAGAAAGGAGTAAGTTTATCATCAGAATAGGAGACCCCTGCATTCCTGTTGAAGAAGAGAAGTCAATTAGTGAGGGAGACATTAATAATGGAGCAAGATCTGGAAGAGATGTTTGGAACTAAAACAAGAGTGGTTGAGTGTAGTGGGTGCAGACCAGTGTTAATATGCATAATGATGAAGTATGGAGGAGGAAATTTGAATAAATTAATCACCTACAGCATTAATTTTGTTTGGGTATAAAAGTGAAAGCTGAGTGGGAGTGTTAAAACATAAATTGGTTACCTTGGCAAAGGGAAACGCATCTGAGCCCAGATAAAAGGACTGCCAACAGTATTAAGGACTGAATCAAGGTTGGAGATGTTCTGTGAATAAGTCGAAGCAGTACAGTTATGTAATTTTCCTGTAGTCGTGTTTGGCAGCTTAGTGATTTCTGTTGAGCAAGCAGATGGTTGGATTAATCATAGGTTAGGGACTGAGACCCAGATTAGCTGGAAGGAGAGAAGTTAAGATATTGAAGCATCCAGGCAAGCATTCATTGAATTGGTAATCTCGGCAAGGTAGACAGAGACGAGATGGGGCTACTAATTAGGGAGATGAAAGTAAAACTCATGAATGAAACACAAGGGTGGATGGGATGGATGGACTTTGTCCTTGAAGATCATATGTGTAAATGTGTTCTTGAGGATAAATGGACAAAGATTTACTATAGTCTAATGTCAGTTCCTGTGTATTAGGCTGAATGGAACCATGGACTCTGTAACAAGTTTTCACTAGGCCAAGATTTATGTCTATGGCTTATATAAATACACCTTTATTAATATGACAAATATTGAAAGAACAAATATTAAAAATAAAATTTTATGTCAGATGTTTATGAAGCAAAAGAAAGCTGTCCTTCCCTGGTCTCCTTTCTCATAGTAAATGACACTATTTTTCCTGATGTCTAACCCAAAATGATGGGCCTCATCCTGAGTTGTCTTCCTTCTCCTCAAACCGTATTCTTAACCTTGGGCAGAATTTTTAGTTCTGTCTTGAGCTATATCTCATATTTTCTATGACTTGTCAGTTTCATACTAGCCCACATCCCAGTGCCCACTACCTGGGCCACATGATAGTAACCTTCCAGAGACCTCTGCATTCCACACTTTCTTCCTAGCCACCAATCCCAAATCCCCCCAGATCAGCCAGAGCTGTATTACATTAGCTAGGCCACAGCAATTACCTGCTCAAAAGACCTCCTACACTCTCCATGGTGACTACAGTTTGTCCTGGCCTTTATGATTTAGTTCTTTGTTATATTTTCCACCTAATTTCCTAACCCTTTCATCTCATTTATTGTGCTTCAGTTTCATATGTCTCCATGATACTTCATTAAAACTTTTAATGTAATGGTGTTTATGAGCTTAAATGGTAAAAGTTTCGATGTTATGTCACATAAAAAGTGCTATTAAATTTCCCTCAAGAGTCAGACTAAGCAATCCCCAGTGCTGGGGCATGGAAACCTCCTCTTGAATTGTTGGCCAGGGGTCCAAGAGACTCTGAAAACAGTATAGGCTATTGCTGTTGCCATTAGTGTCCTCTCAGAAATTGAAGGCAAAACTTTATTGCTGAGGACGCCATATACTTCAGACATAGGACTTGGAGGAAGCATGCTAGAACTGACCTGGAACCCTCCTCAATGAGGACTAGGTCTCAATGAAGGAGACTGGTGATCTACTAGAAGGAGGCATACAAGCTGCTAAGGTAGAAAGGCTTGCATAGCTCCCTCCAGCACTACCCAGGTATAATGTCTATGAAGAACAGCAATGACCCAAATGGCAAGATATCCCTAAAGGTGCAAGACTGGCACTTCTATGAAGGTGGTAACCAACAGTCATGTAATTGGACTTAAGAACCATTCCATAGGAAGAAATTAATTCCTCGTACTGCCAATGTAGCCCATCATTCTTGGCTATATTCTTGGTGAGGCCATGGAACTCCAAAAGAGAACCTAGTGTTGTGACTGCTAAAACAGGATACCTGTCTGACTGCATTTTAAAATACTTATATACACAGATAAATATAGCTCTACCCCTCATCAAAGATGTTACTTTATCAGCATATAGAAACCAATACAGAAGGCCACAACTGATCAAAAGGCAGAGAACAACTGAATGTGGAATTCTCATCTTCAACTGATACATCTACAACAACAACAAAAATCCTATACCTAAGGCTCAAGGAATGTCACAGAGGAGGGGCCATAAAGACTGTAAAAGGCAGAGGACTAGGACAAGAGTTCTTTTGAGAAAGTTTTTTTCTATGTGACAGAGAAGCTATACCCAGGAAATCTCAACAATATGAATGCCTCAACAAGACCTAAAAATGATAGTAACTGGCATGCCAATATTGATTGGGGGTGGTTCCCACAAGCCTTCAATTCTAGAAGAAGAAGTACTAAGAGCAAATAATGGCTGCTGAGAGAGGGAGTATCAATCTCCTTCAGGCACCAGTCCCCTGAAGCTAGTCATTCCCAAGATGTCACCCTTAAACACATATGACACTAATGGACTCAGTAGATTATACACACACACACACACACACACACACACATATATATACATATACACACACACACATATATATATATACATATATATATGTATATATGTATATGAAGGACATGAGAGGAGCTGAAGGGAGGAATGATCTAAAGTGCTTATCTATGAAATGCTCAAAAATAAGTTAATGTCACCTTTTGACCATTTTTTTTTTTGTAGCCAAGAAAGGTAGGACATTTTATTTTTACATACAAAAAGGGTGTAAACTGAGTCCTTTCCTCCCCAAACTGGGAAGAGGTATACTTAAAATCACATTTGTGTTGTCCATGATGCCCTATGAAATGGTCTACTCTGAGATAACATATCCAGACCCACATTCCATTTTCTCCAAAGGCTATTTCCTCTGCAGAGGAGTTCTCCCCAATGGTGTCCAAATCTCTCTATTGGAGGAAACATTTCAAATACACTTGAAATTGACATTCATTTAAAAAATACTACAAGTTTCATTTTTCACAGCTGCGTTTTTTTTTTTTTTTTGACCAGTGCCAGGGTTTATGAAACATTATCTTAAAAAAAATAAAAAAAGACATTTAACTAGACACATCCACACATGAATTAAAATTGATTTCCACATCTGATTTATACATTATGTACTTAAAAAAATTGCAACCAACATCCCAACATCTTTTAAAGAGTACAAGGGGTAAAACTAAAAAAGACAAATAATAAATTAGAGAGTGTAATCTATCCAATGGGAATTGCTGCATCAACGTTACTTTCCATTGGAGGGTTGGAGCATTTTTGGTTTCGTCTTTTCTGTGGTTCTCTGCTTGATAAACAGGGCTCCTTCCCAGAGTCAGCCTGCTCACTGAACTGAGCAGCTCACACTTGTCACACTGTCTCTGAGAACACTGAGGAACACACAGCTCCCAGGAGCCTGTGCTGTCTGAGAGAGTAAAACACACACAGATGAGCACACATATCCATCTGTAAATACATGTATCCCCCAAGAAATGGCTCATGTTTCCTGAGACAATCCTAACAGACTGGCAAGCCTCTAAAAGACTTTGGTGCATGGGCTGGCCTGGGATTTGGTCTGGAGCTCTTGAAGAGGGGTACCAAAAGGTTTCACCTACCCTGGAAGGTGGGTTTGGGTTAGTCAGGATGGCAGTCGCCTGTGCATTGCTGGGATGATTGCAATGCACTCTGGCTTATGACCACAGATAATCCTCTGTTCTGAGACCTGAAAGGTGGTGATGGCACCAGACAAGTGATTGTGATGGGGGAGGGGGGCAGGGGAAGTGAATAGAGAGGGAGGGGGGGGAGAGAGAGAGAGAGAGAGAGAGAGAGAGAGAGAGAGAGAGAGAGAGAGAGAGAGATCCTGTCTATACAACTGAGGTTTCTTTATAACATCAAGTTTGGTAATTCAACTAGAGATGTATAGAGTACACGTTCACTTTTTTTTTTTTTTTTTTACCTTGATAAGCTGATCTGTAAATACTGGAGTGGGTTTCCTGGTTGTTGTTGTTGTTGTTTTTTTTTGAGAAAATATGTCAACTACTATTAGCTATATTCAGGGATCTACTTACTATTTTGATACAATAAGAACTCTATTCTTCTGTACTTAGTTACCTGCAAAAGGAGTAGGACAAACACCTTAAGACTGGTTATTGGATCAGACTCCCAAGACTGGTGATGAAAACACTGTTCAGAACTCTACAAACTTACAGAAGGACCACAGTGGCCTCTTCTTTTTCATACTCAAAAACTAACCCCCTTAACACAAAGTCCCCCAACAAACAAAGGAATTTTTATCTGAGTCCTATCAACCCATTATGGGGAAGGCTGGAGTCATTGGCCATCAACATCTACATGGGACTTCCTTGAAGTCTGCAAAATCAAGAAACCCAGAGATAAGTGCTTGTCACCCACATGGCCAATCCAGATGGGGACCTAATTATTCTGGCTCCCTGAGGGTCTCTGGAATCAATCTGCCCACTTGGGGGCAATGGAGGGGATGGTGGCAGTGGCTTGGCAAAGGCAATGTTGGTTGTATGACCATGCAAACTCCTGGTCTCAAAAACTCAAGCCCTGGCATGACTGACACTGGACAAAGCATTACCAGGGCAACTAAACAGGAATGGAAAATTGGTTTCAGTATGAGCATGGAAGAGGTGGCTGGGACACAGGAGTCATGTGGGCTTGGGAGACCAAGTTCGTTTGAGGAAATGCTTTCTAGGCTTCTGAGAAGGTTCTTCTCGAGAAATGCTGCCATGTTTGCTCAACATGGACGGGAATGGATTATCTTTTACATTATTTTTTAAATTAAGGCTATGATCCTTAGCAAATACTTTAACATAACATTACCATTGCTGTATACTTCTGGCATTACAAGTGTTTGCTAACATTGGACATCAACACTACATGAGCACTACAGCATACTTTTCCTCTGAACTAAACTGGAAGTTACTTTACACAAGATGGACACCATCTGGCTAATGGACATGGGCTGATTCCAAGTTCTTGTCCTTCACTAAAAAGGAAAAGGAAACTCACACTTTCAGAAACTTTAGGATCCTTGCTGTCTCCTGTAGCTTGTTCCAGTGGAAATGGGAATTTTAACTGGAGACTTACTTACTCACCTGGTTTACACATACCTTCACAGACCCTGTTTGCCCCTAGACAGACCCAAAATAGAAGAATGTTAATTAAGGCAGTCATGACTGCTCACTAGCTGCTGGCACATTCAGCGCAGCCTTGTGGGCAGTCTGGAGTGAGAACTCTGAAAATCCACTTCTATGACTGTACACTTTACACCTTGGTGTAACCTCTGGCCTGCTTCTACCCAAGTTTGCTCAGGCTGCAATGCCTCGAGGACAGAAAAAGCTTGAGGAAATAAAACTCTAAATATCACAATATCAAATGCCCCTGTCCCTGGAACAGATGAGTTAGTTTTAAGGGGAAGTAAATGCATCAGTCCTAAAGAAAACTGTCCTCAGGTGTCATAACTGAGATAGAGCAAGTGGATTTAGATGAGGGGAGATGGAGGGAGTGCCTGTGTCCTGGGATCTGGCTGAGCTTGCAGCCAGGCAACCGACAGAAACAGGGATGCGTATGGAGCCTGATGTGCTAGTGGAGCTAGAACAGATGAGCAGATTGTTTCTGGGGAATTCAGTATGTTTTAATTTTAAGGAAGATCTTAAGAGAATTGCCCAGCTTTGGGACCACCTTAAGAGTGTCAATGGCCTTGAAAGGTCACCACCGCCCTGCATGTTAAAGGGACCTTTGCTACAAAAACCAAATATCTAGTAAGGGATTTGTGGGGGCTGGAGGGTGCCAGCAGTGCATTAGGAAGGACCCTTCCCCATTCCCTCAAACCACTCAGGTTCAACCCCTCAAGAGCTAGTCTATAAAAATATTTTAAGACAAAAAAGTAGTCTTGGGCCCAGCTGCAGGGCACCCTACCCTGCAGCCAAGCTGGTCACTGCCTTTGCTTTATTGTGGAAGCAGGGTTGGGGAGGCACTTAGTGGGACAGAGAGTGCCAGGATGCTCTAGGCCTTGCCACCATTTCCTGGGATGAGGATTTTTAAGTTTCTGTGGGGGGAGTCAGAGATGCCCACATGTCAAACTAGGGACTATGTAAATTTCAGCGATGAGCTTTAACTACTACATAATGAAAAAGAAGCAAATTCTAACACTCAAATTCTTTATGGGGAAGTGGTTTGACCTGACTTTTCCCTGCTACTCTGTTTCATGGACAAAAATATTTCTTGTAAAGAAATGGACAGGTGGAAATCTTTACAAATGCTGAGCAGGTTTGAAGCCAATGAAGAGAGATTCCCTAGCCAAGGTCCAACAGAACAGGCAAGATGAATAAACTCTGCTTCATTTGATACTATTTCTGATATATGTCCACAAAGAGCCCTGGCATCCCCCAGTCCTTTACATACACATACAGCAGAGTTCTCTGCTGCACTAAGTCACTAGCCACTGCCCTATGTGGGTAGCTCTTTATACCCAGATACAAGACCTCTTTGCCCATGTGAATAATCCTTGCCACACTAGGGTAAGAAGCCACTGTTTGGAAATGCCACTAAAATGAAAACAGAACATGAGAAGAGTAACCCCCATACTGTTAACTATGCAACCAGTGATGCTTCATGGTGGTATGTCCAGTGAGGATGTATGGTGGTGGGCAGAGAGTGCAGTGGGGAAAACATGCTAATATAAGGCCGTATTATCTGGGAAGAGTCTCTGTTCAATTGTTAAGATAGAATTTTAGACATTTCATTACAGTTTCCTTTTTTCTGGATTTTCCCAGCATCAACCAACCTTTCCTTCCCTGCTTACTGCAGCCCCATGTACCAAGTTCTAAGCCTGCTGCTATGGACCTGCTCCAAGATCACCAGAGGCTTAGTTTCTAAGGCAGACCAGCCTAGATGCTCTAACTCAGTCTTGGGGCAGACATGACATACTGATTTTCTTTTCCCTGCCCTAAGATGCTGCATCCTGAGGCTTCTCTGGCAGTTGGAAGGCAGATTTGCTGCACTCTTTTGTCCACTACTAGCAATATGGTGGTGGCTGTTTAGTCACTAATTTTGTCCTCCAAGTCAACAGAAAGTCACATGGCTATCTAGTAGGAAGTCCCTGTCAGTGGAGGAAACAGAAATTTTGCTTTGTTGTTGTTATTAAGTATTTCCTCTCTGAGATGACTGTTGGGTCACAGTCTGGCTCGGTGCTCATCCCAAGTGTTCAGGAGCTGGGCTTTCAAGCTCTAGGCTGATTAGGTCAAGGGGATCTGGTGGGGACTTTTCTCTGCAGCGGAGAAGATGAATGAAAATTCAAGTATGTTTCCTTGCCAACCTGAGAATTCACTCAGGATGACACAGAGTTTGGCTTCTTCTCTTCCAAGTGCTGCAAATCAGACTCTTTCCATCATGAATATCCTCTGGACCCACATTTTCTCTGAATGACTTGGCTGGCCCATCCCCCTTGAAACAGAAAAAAGCACCCCCCCAATTTAACCAGACACAATATGCATCTGCCATGTTGTTTATAAAACAAAAACAACCTCCCCAAAAACTAAAAGTGCAATAAAATCAGTTTCCTTTCCTTTGCTTAGAACCACAGGCATGTTTTGCTACAGTCGGAGCAGGGGATTTGCTTATCAAAAAAGGTAAGAAAGCCAACACACAGGGACAGTAGACTGCAGATTTCTCACAGCTTGTGTCCTCCAGTGTAACTTCACAGGAGGGAGGGAGGGAGGGAGGGAGGGAGGGAGGGAGGGAGGGACCTGAACCCTGTGGCCAGCTGGGCTGGGGGTCACCCAGGCACAGAGGGAGAGGAAGCCATACTTCTAGACACACCTGGGAAGTGGAGAAGTCCTCCAGCCCAGGGCTGTCATCTTCCTCCTGCCTTCCTGACCACACCACCAGCATCTTGATAGAGTCTTTAACTTAGTAGTTCTTATGTTGGAGAGGGTTGAGGGTGGTATAGAACCAGGAGTAAATTTAGGAAGCAGAGGAAGAGAACAGTAGTCCTTGAGTTTTTGTGAATGACACCTTCACTGTAAACAGTGGGAAGAGAGTCAACCAGAGAGCCCAGGGCAAGCAGTGGAGAAGCAGCAGTTCTGGACCCGCTCAGAGCTCAGTCAGAGGGATCACCACTGGCCCACTTGGCCTTGGCTGCCTGCACTGGCTCCTTCTGGGGGCATCTGTCTTCTTCTTTTTGGTTTGGATCTCCACCCTCCCCCACAGAGGAGTCCTTTCCAATGATAAATGGCAGGAGCTGCAGGTGCAATTGGAACCAGAGTCCCCAGGACTTGAGGACTCCTGGGAGGCACTGGTCACTTGTGTCGCTGAGCAGTCTTCTTCCTTTTCCTCTTAAAGAAACAGCAGCACCTTCACCTCGGCATGAGCTGTGGTTGGTGCATTTGAGTGAGCTCCAGTGGGGTCATCAACATTCAGCTCTCCATTGGTTGAGCTAACCACCTGTACTGAACCCCCATGGCGGTCTGCGGCCAAGTGAGACGTCAGGTCTGAGGTATTGGTCTGCCGGCTGGGCTGGATTTCCCACTCTCCTCAGCGCTCTGATGATGCAGTCTGATTTCGAAGAGGCTGTTGTTGTGATGGCTGATCCCTGTGCGCGTGGCTTTCTCGAGTTATTGCGGATGCGCCAGAATCGACATGAACCGATCCTACTGGAGTAGGAATAGGCCTTCCAACCCAATCATAGGCATAGTCAAAGGTGTAGCCTTTCCGTTCAAACAAATCTGTGAAGAGGGTCTGTAAATACTCATAATCAGGCTTTTCAAAGAAGTCTAATCGCCTGACATACCAAAGGTAGGTTGCCATCTCCTCTGGAAAGTTCTCACAGAGAGCTTCGATGGGGGTATTCCTTTTGGTATCACCAATTTTTTGATATATCAAAATGTATCAGCCTTGAGTCCTTGCCAGGGTAGGCTGCCTCTGAGGAAGTCCATGAACATATGGCCCAGGACTTCCAAATCATCTTGCCAGCTTTGCTCTTTGCCCAGATGTGTGTTGATAGACATGTATCGTGCCGTTCCAGTTAAGCTTTTGTGCTCTCTGTAAGGTATGTGTTTTTTGGTTTCAGGATCAATGTATTCCTTGGCTAGTCCAAAATCTATTATGTGTATTACACGCTCTTTCTTATTGCCTTGTCGGCCAATCAAGAAGTTCTCTGGTTTGACATCTCGGTAAATAAGATTCTTTGAGTGTACATACTCCATTCAAGAAAGCAACTGGATGGCTATCATTAACACCATCTTCAAAGTAAACGTTCGGTCACAGAGGTCAAATAAGTCCTCCAAGCTAGGGCCAAGGAGCTCCAGCACCATGGCATTGTACTTTCCACATGGTCCAAAATAATATACTGTGGGAGACCTTCACCTGTACTGCCAAGCTGTTTATAAAATCTGTACTCTAAATGAAGTTGTGGAGTGCGTGATTTTATTGGTTCCAGTTTAATGGCTACATATTCATTGGTGTAGAGATTTTTACCTAATCTCAGCTCTCCAAAGTTCCCACACCCTATCTTCTTGCCAATCCTGAAGGTGGGTCCCACCATGAGAACTCCAGAGGATGCTGAGGTGCCAGATGGTCGGGAACAGTGTGTATTCCTTTGTGCCATGGTTTTAGTTGTCCATTGTCTGTCATCTTTTTCCGTTAGAATGGTCCATGATCCTACACGACAGTCTCGGAACAATGAGTGGCCTCAGTGTGTATACTTCTCTTCAACACAGAAGTATGTCCAAACCAACTGCAGTCAGAGAATGAGAATGAGTTTTGGCACCATATTTATGCTTCTAGTGTACTACCAGAAGATGAAAAACCACTGATGAATTCTTGAAGAACGTGTAGTCTGTAGGTCTCAAGCACAGGAGGATGTTTTGTAACCCATTCAGTCCCACTGAGTCAAAAGAGCACTGCCCTCACACCTGTCCTCCTGCACCGGCTGTGGTCCAAGGTTCCAAGGGGTGGGTGCGGTCCCCTCCCCAAGACGCCCAGTGCTTCTCTCAGCCACCCTTAAATCGACGGCTTCCCCTTTTGACCATTTTAATATGGCTACTAGAAAACTAATTTGTATAATACAAGAAATAAATTTTATACTTTGTTCAAATATCTACAGGACACAGTAGGTCTTTTTTTATTTTATAATTTAATTTAATTTTACATATCAGCCATGGATTCCCCTGTCCTCCCTCCTCCCGCCCTCTCCCCATCCTCCCCCAACCCACCCCCCATTCCCATCTCCTCCAGGGCAAGGACTCCCCTGGGGATTCAGCTCAGGCAGGTAGATTCAGTTGAGGCAGGTCCAGTCCCTTCCTCCCTTCACCCAGGCTGAGCAAAGTGTTCCTGCATAGGCCCCAGGCTCCAAACAGCCCCCTCATGCACTAAGGACAGGTCCCAGTCCCACTGCCTGGGGTCCTCCCAAAAAGTTCAAGCTAATCGACTGTCTCACTTATCCAGAGGGCCTGATCCAGTTGGGGGCTCCTGGATCAAGAACAGAGAGGGAGAACAAGGAAAGAGAGACCATGATAAATGAAGACCCCATGGAAATAGGAAGAAGCAAAGTGCTAGAGAGGTCCCCAGAAATCCACAAAGATACCCCCACAATAGACTACTGGCAATGGTCGAGAGAAAGCCCGAACTGACCTACTCTGGTGATTGGAGGGCCAAACACCCTAATTGTTGTGGTAGAACTCTCATCCAATGACTGTTGGAAGCAGATGCAGAGATCCATGGCCAGGCCCCAGGTGGAGCTCCGGGAGTCCAACCGGCGAGAAAGAGGAGGGATTGTATGAGCAAGAATTGTTGAGACCATGATTGGAAAAAGTACAGGGACAAATAGCCAAAACACATGAACTATGAACCACAGTTGGTTCTTACTACATGCTGTGATTGTCTCACTGCCTCTTCATGCATCAAGAGGTGGGCTGGGCATTTGGGGTTGGCGGTCAGGAAGGAGGTCTCGAAGTGGAGCAGAGCAGAGAGCAGAGGGAAGATGAGATGACCAGTGTCCCCCATACCAAGTACTTCTGTGGTAATAATTTTCACTGTGGAGATGTTCCAAATGTAATGACCACTACCTTCTCATCACTGATGAATTCATATTCCTTTAAGTCACAACAATTTAGGAAAGGGACTTCTGAGAAATATAGCTCCTACATAAAAGAGTTCAGCATGGTTTCTAAGGGAGAATGCCTTGAATTAGAGTTAAGGGTGGAAACTGTGTCATGTAAAAAGTTGTTTTGAACAGAAGTCATTCTGAAGAGGAGCAAATTTAAAAGAGACATATTACCAAACATTAGAAACCCCTTGGGCAGAAGAGGGCATTGACTTCTAAGTTCTCTGGTTTCTCTTGCATAATATCTATAGCAATATATCAGTGTTTTTACAGAAATTGGATCATCATCTCTTGTGTATAGGATGAAGTTTCCTAAATATCAGATCATGTGAGCTTTTAACTCTCAACTAAAATTGGAAGGCAGTCATACTCTAAGTTTCATTCAACAGTACTCATTCATTCCCATCTACTACCTGACTGATCTTTGGCCTCTCATTCCAGATGCAGAAAGTCATCATTTCCTTTCATCAGCCAATGGATGTATTCTCACAGCTGATGAGTGCATTTGCACAAATACCTGCTTTTTGACTCAGTACACAGTTCAATGTATGAACATTTTATTTATTTAAAAAAACTCCTTTTTTTTGTTTTGATTTTAGAGACACAGCCTTATTTTGTAACCCAGGCTGGTTTAGGAGTAAAAATCTCAAGTGCTGGGACACAAGAATGCATCTCCACACATCCTAAAACCTGCCATTCTGGCCCTTTATTATTTTTCTTCTACGTTTTACAATTTTGTTAGCTTAATTGAGAAAGTTACTTCTAGATAGATTTCATTCAATCCATGATGACAAATCTAGACTTTCATCTAAAGGCTAGCTCATTTCTAGGCATATAGCTGTTGAGGTCTAAAGATGTTTCTTTAAATGCTATTAAACACAAATATCATGATGCTCTTTGGAAACTGCAGAACTGTAGAAAATTAGAAGTGAGAAGGAATTTCATCCCCAGCTGATAAGTTTCCTTCCTTCACAAGTTAAAATGTGCAGCTTTGAAGTTGAAGGGATGGCAGCGCTTGTGCTCAAACTCAATCTCAGGACCTGAAATGTGATTTAAAGTTTGAGTGAAGACAACAAGGTAGGAAACACCATGCTTTAACAAGGCATCCTTATACTGGAAGACTGTAAGCACATTTGAATGAAGGAACTTGGGCTTTTTTGCTCTGTTGGTGGCTCAGAAGTAAAGAGCTGACATGATTGCTGTCATAGAGGAGACGTCTAATCAGTAGATATTTTGGAGTGAAGTGAGGGTGACTTGCATCAGAAGGAGATACTAGGCAAAGGAAGGAAGGATGAATAGAAACAAGCTATAGTGGAGAATAGTGGCGCAAAGAAGTATGGAAGAACCTATGGGGGATTAAATTGCAAAAGACAATACAACCACTACTATGCACCACAGAAACTTTTCAGGAGTTTGATCTTTGTCCTGTAGAGAAAAGTGAAATATTTTATGAATAATTAATTTGGTTGGTTTGTGTAATAGAAAGATTTTTCTTGCTGTAGGGAATGAATTCAGGAAGGCAATCTTTATCTCTTGGAAACATATTAGGAGCTATCAAAATAATAGGAAAGAAAGGAATCAGTGATGAGGCTGGTGGGGCAGGGAAATTTGGGATGGCTTTCATGCTTTACATTCCTGTCACAAGCAAGACAGAGCCCATAGGCTGTTTTATGGAATGGTCTGTATCTTGGAGCCTAGCTGCTGATGTATTTGGTTCAAGATTTATCCCCAGACAGGATGCTCAAACATAGAGTTCAACATTCTTATAAGAAATTTGGGAGATATATCTAGGTAGGAAATAGAGGTCTTCAACACTAGCAGAAATGTTGACTTTTTTTTAAGTGAAAATGTAGTTAAAGTCATGGAATGGATAACAATTTTTTCTTTTCTTACTTTTTCCACAATATATTTTGTTTAATTCTTTCCCCTCTTCCAGATTCTCTCAGATCTTCCCTATCTTCCTACCACCCAACTTCATGTTCTTTCTCAGAACAAACACATAAAAATGAAAATCAAAACAAATTTAAAAAAAATACAAAAATACTTAAATGAAAAAATGAAACAACTCCCCCCCCTACACAGGCACCCAAATGGAGTCAACTACTACAGGCAGGGCATGGGGCCTGACCTGGAATGTGGTTGATATATCCAGTGTCATTCCACTGGAGAAAGCAAATTTTCCCGTTTCCAGCAGTTATCAATTGCAAACAGTTTCTTGAATAGGAACTTTGCATCCACTTCCTCTTCTTAGTTCCAGGATTTTTGTCTGGTTTGAACCTGTGCAAGTTTTGTGTGTGCTGTCTCAGTTTTTGTGATTTTATATGTGTACCAGTCCTGTGTGTATGGAAGATGCTGTTTCCTTGATGTCATCCACTGCCTCCAGCTCTTACAGTCTTTCCACCTCCTCTTCAGAAAGGGTTTGATAAAGACATCCCTATTAGCACTGAGTGCTCCAAAGTCTCTCACTCTTTATACATTATCCATTGTGGGCCTCTGCGTTAATAACAATGTACTGCAAGAAGTTTCTCTGGTGATGGTTGAGTAATGCTCTGCTCTGTGAGTACAACAATATGTCACTGGAAATCATTTTGTAGCTATATTCTGTGGGGGCCCACAGAGGGTCCCTATTAAGGCCTTACTCAAGGTCAGAAAATCTGAGCTTGCTTTACCCAGCAGGTCTGCATAATATGATGATTTGGCCAAAGGTGTGGTTACCAGGTGTTTTGAAGAGTCTACACTTGGTTGTATGTTGTACTTTGATCTTGAAAGGGGGAGGTCTTTTGCCTCTCCCCTTGCTAGTGTATGAAAAGCCCATTAGAAATAAACTCGTGACTTCTGGGTAATTGACCCAGTGCCCTCCCAAAGCTATCCTGTATCTCTGTCTTTTTCTTCATCTATATTTCTCTCTAGTATTTCTCAATTCCTCACTCCCCTCTTCAAGGAAACCTTTGATAGGCCGGGGCTGAACTCCAACACTGAACCTGGACAATAAAATAAAATAAAACAGAGTAAAAGTGATAGGTTTTCTCCTAAGAACCAAGATCTATCCAGTCTCCAGTTCCTGGGCACTTTAGTAATGTCAAGTATGTCTTCCATCTCATTGGTTACTGTCATTATACTTGTGGCACTCCTGCACCAGTGTATCTTGCAGGCAGGTCACTGCTGTTGGTCACAGAATTTCTAGCTGGGTGGTATTGATGATTACTTTTTTCCTCCAGCAGCCTTCAGAATACCTTTGAGCACCAGGCAAGATAATCAGTAGGGATAAAGCTTGACTTCTCTAAGCTCAGTAACACAGTTTTCTTCAGCAACAATGTCTTATTATCAGGTTTGGGAGAGAAGCCACTATCCTCAGAAATAGCCTGTGGTGTAGAGAAGGGTCTATAGGACCCCTTGTTCAATAAGTCGAGAAGATGTAATCCAATCACAGCATAGGAAGCTTTATTTGGTGGCATAAAATGTCTAGTTGGGGCATCGTTTCCCCCATTACATGGTGACTCCATTTTAATTCCTTTCTTATGTGTATATATTTTAGGAAACTTCTGCAGTAGTAGGTTTCCATATAGCTTCTCAAATGGCCTATAGTGTTAGTTATCTCTCCCCACATTTCTTCCTTTACTTTGTCTTCGCATTCCCCTCCCCATTAAATCCTATTTTAGTTTCCCTTTACTTCTCTGGTACTATATTCTGCTTCCCCTTCCTTGGAAGACCCACTCTTCCCCAGCTGGTCTTTTAATAGGTGCTAAACCTCTGTGGTTATTCTGATTGAAGTACACATGGCAAAAACTTAAAAGCTAACATTCACAGGTAAGAGAAAACATGAGATATTTGTCATTTCCTGTCGGTGTTACCCCATAGAAGATGATTATTTCTAGCTCCATAAATGAATAAATTGTTAAAGGGGAGTATAAAAACAAGAAAGTGATTGATCCATTATTTACTTTTAAAATATCAGCAATCACTTATATGGTAGAGGAAGAAAGTACAGATAAGGATTTTTTTTTTATGCTACCCAATTAAATCCTTATCAAGCGTAGCTTTATGGTATCCTAGGTCAGGAGTTCACATAAATGTAGAGTATGAGAATGACATTGCAATAATCCCTGTGTAATGTTAATTGCATCTTCACTACATATAATGAAATGCTAATTATTTAAAGTAGTTTCTGTCAGAAAAGCGTCTTTCTGACACAATATCATAATTGGTTTCATTCAAACAATAATCTCCACAAGGCTATAATCCTCGAAATTATTGGAACACTGTCAGGGCCAAACCAACATCATGGCTATGTATACCTAGCACTCTTGTTTCTTTTCATATTATTTAATTTTGATAGTCATTTATTCTGTAATCATTTAAAGTAACAAAATGATACTGTACTCCATGGAAAAACCAGTTCATGAATGACATATATAAATAATAGAATATTGGCCATAAAATTATTGTTTGACCAATTTGAAGGTATGGTATTTTGACTGTTTTAAAAAGCCATATGTGTTGTGCATGCATATTGTGTATACATGTGGAGGCAGCATCATGTATGTACATTGGGAAACAATGCCCCAACTATACATTTTATGCCACCAAATAAAGCTTCCTATGCTGGGACTGGATTACATCTTGTCAACTTATTGAACAAGGGGTCCTATAGACCCTTCTCAAAAAATTCTCTTGATTTTTCTGTACTTCAAATTATTTTTTTGAGAAGGTGTCTCTGACTGAGCCTTCATTGATTTGAATAGGCTAGCTAGTCAATGAGCTTCAGGGACCTGCTTATCTCTGCCTCTTTTACAAGTATGGGGGTGGGGATTTTACAGAGATATGATGGGCATGTCTGACTTTCTATGTGAGTTGTGAGGATTTGAACTTGGGTCTTCGTGCTGAACTTTGCCAAGTGAACCATATTCCCCGTCCCTAAATATCACCATTACCATGATTTTCATTTTAATACTACCCAAATAGGCTCATGTAAACAAGAAAAAGAATAATGTGTTTGAAGATTATCCTAAATCAGAATGAAATCAATTCATTTTTCAAATGATTTAAGTTACATTCATGTTTACAACTGGTTAATCACACGTCAGTGTAAAGCAAAGCTACATTAGAAATATAACATTTAAATGAATTTAGTCACCAAAATGTCACAGGATCACTTTAGCTTCCTCATAAACACATTGCTTAAAATTTGACTATGGCCTGAAATCTTGCACATTTTTCTGCATTCCTGAAAAAGATAAAAAGAAAACATGTAGAATTTGATTTTAGTGGTTGTTAGGAAATAGCATTCAATCAAAGATGCTTTGACATATTATCAAGTCAAGATACAACTGAAGCTAAAATTACTCCAAAAATATTTTAAGTAATAAATAAACCTTAAATTATTATCCATAAATGACTAATTTTAATATCCTAAATGATATCTAAAAAAATGTGCTCAGTATTTTAAGCTAATTAAAATATGCTTATAAATCCTCCACAGATTTTAATAAAATATCAACATTAGAAGCATAACTGAGAGTCTGAAAAGATTGTTTAGAAAGAACTATATCATCATTCACAACATAAACACACAGGAAAATGTATTATTTTTATTATCTCAGAAAGTCAAGAAATGATTGGCAGTTTTTTTTTCTTTCTCTCTTTACTTTTTTTTTTTTTTTAAAAATCAGAACAGAATCTTTCAGAACTAGAAATGAATACTGCTCTCCACACACAAACTCTCACAGCATAAAAGTAACCATGGAAACCCTTACCTGTTTGAAGTTCTAATATGCATATACAAGGTTATTTTCTTTTACATTTTATTCCAACAAAAACCATGTAAAGACTGAAAGTATTGAACTGCTGGAAACATCTGAGGCATTTGAGGCCTTACATAAGAATTTTCAACACAAAGCCATTATATTTTCATAGTTTCTATTTGGTGCAAGACCAAGTGATTGCACAGAATATGCCCATTAATAGTTATAACAAGAATTCTTAAATGTTCTATTATACCTATGTGAATAATTTTATTAATTTGTTTAGATGTTATAGTGGGTGTACATGTAAGATAAGATAATTAACATTTTATATTTTTTCAGTCCAACAAAATATCTATCATAAAGGAAACAAAATTCCTCTTAAAGCTTCCTAAAAATGAATTACCCTGGATAAACTGTGAAACAAAAGCAAAAGATAGAATTAAAAACTCCAGCAAAGTCAAGGGCTCTGTGACAGTTAATATTTGTTGACTTAATTAGAAATTAGTCATCATGGAAATACATCTCTACATTTCCAGAGAGGTTTACCTGAGAAGGGTAGACCCATCATGAATGTGGGCTCCACCATCCTATAGGTTGAATTCCTGTGCTGCATACATAGTAGAAAGCAAGTTGAGTGCTGGCATTGATCTCTCTCTCTCTCTCTCTCTCTCTCTCTCTCTCTCTTCATCCTGACTTCATAAAGAATTTGTCCAGCTGATTTTTGTTAGGGTCCTAGAGAAGTCCAACAAAAGACTACCATCCACGTCTGCAATCAACAAAAGCATTTATTATTCCAGCATGCTGGGGCCTGCCATCCCACTCAAAGACAAGATGGTGAAGACCCCAAGAGGGAAGTGAAAGCTCCTTTCAAGCTTAACTAAGGGAGCATCCAAGGAAGTTAGCTCATCTTAGATATGATTGGCTTATGTGAGTGGCAGTCAAGTTAGTAACCTCTAATTGGCCAGGTCTAGTCAAGGGCTGGACAGGGCTACAGTTTTTCTTATTTGGGCAGACCTGGAGGAGTCCCAGGTTTTGTCCTCATTTGGTTATCATCTTGAGATGTTTTTGACTCAGGTCTGGACTGTATGTACCAGGCTTCTTCATCTTTGCTGTTGTGGGTGTTGGACATTGATTGTCCTTTGTTTGTGGCTCTTCCTCAGAAACTGGTTGCTCAGTTCCCAAAAGCAGGGACCAAGGCCTAGTTCTTAACTGAGTTATTAGGGCAGAGTGTCATGATATTTGCCTGGCCTTATCAATTCCCTATCCTGTTGTCATGTCTTCTCAAAAAAGAGGGACTGTAGCCCCTTGAGCTTTCAACTAAAACAAGCCAGTAAACTGCTCCTTGTCTAATGTTTGATCACAACAAGAAGAAGAGTGACTAACAGAAAATTGGTTCCCACGGGTGTAACTATTGCTGTGGTAAACTTGACTTGGTGGCTCATAGCCATCTGGAATGGCTTGGCAGAAAGAACATGGAAGCATTTGAAGTTGTGGACTTTAAAAAGTCCTAAAGCACTATAAACAGAGTATAAAATAAGACATTCTGGTAGGAGTCTGGAAACTCAGCTGATAAAGTTTCAGAGGGGATCAAGTACTTTGCTGGGAATACATTTAGAAGCTATTCATAGCATATTCTTGTAAAGAATATGTTGTGTACTAAGGACCTCAGTGAAACTGAATTAAAAAAGTTTGGTTTAATTTTGTTTGGTAGATGGAAGTCAATGACAGGATAAAATTTAGGCTGTGCTGTGGTTATTGTTGACTGCTCTTCTCCAGGTTTACAGTGATATAGATAGCAAGAGAGCAGAAATACTTCAAAATATGGTATTTATTGAAAAAATGAACTAGTTTAAAGTTGTGACAAGGTGCTATAATTGTTAAAGGTATCAAGCCCATTAAATAGAAACATGGTGTTCTGAACTGGGAAAATAAGCTGACTTCCCCAGGGGGAAGCCAAGAACACATCCACAGAAGGCTCCCATATACCTTTACTCTACAAGTGTATATACATATATATATATATATATATATATATATATATATATATATACTCTAACTTCTGGAAATACATATCCATGTATTAAGAGAGTCAAAATTGAGGATGCTGCTGAAGGAATTCCCTATTCAAAAATAGGCACATAGAAGCAATTGTGCCTGTAATCCAAAGAGACCAGGCTATATCATGAAATGGAAGCAGAACTTGGCAGCACCATCCATGCCCTGATATCGGCTATAAAGTCATGAAAGACGCAAGGTAGAGAGGGTAACAGAAGGTTGTACCAAAGTTCTAGAGTCCCTCTAAGGACAGTCAGTGTGTAGCAGGTTTAGAATCCCTTCAAAAATGTGCAAAGCCATTGCAAAAAATAAAAAAAACCCTAATTTGTAATAGTGACTGGAAAATATTGTAGAAGTGAGGACTAAGAAATGAAAGCCAAGGAAAGATGCATGTACAAAATGGAGCCACCCCAAGATAGAGACTATATGTGCTATAGGCAGCAGAGCTGGAGGAATGAGAGTCCTCAAGCCCTTTGGAGCTCAGATTATCCCATCAGGAGGATCAAACATGACATAAGGCTGCAGGGTTTGATGTTTGCCTTGCTTGTAGGTTTTGCTTTGGGCTAATCTTTCTTTCCTATGCCTATTTTATGAAGCTTTCCCAAGCTCATGACATATGTCTCCTCACTCAGATGGGAAACCTATGATAGCCCCAAGTAATGATTCTATTACCAAAGTCCAAGTTGGTGAATCGTTGAGTTTTCATCGGGTTACTTACAGAACTATAGTAAGTAAGGATTCCATATAGGAACAGGGATGACTCAAATGCAGCTGCATAACCAAAAAGTTCACCCCAGCATCAGCAAGGACTCATGAAAGCGACATCCCTGGAGCTCTCTGCTCAACTTGCAAGCAGTTCAGCAGGTCCAAGAATTCCTCTCCACAGCTTGGCCTGTGCTCCTTCCCAAAAGTTGTTTACTGTCTCTCTATCTTTGGAGAGAAGCCCTTGTGAATCTTATAAATTTTTGCTATGTCAGATATGTGACGTTTGTTTACTCTGTGTCTAAAGAGCCTCCCAACTCCTTCCTAGAAGGAATGTTTCAATTTAGAGGACATTGATACACAGCAATGCCTCCTCCACTATTTTGTTTGTTTGTTTTCAGAACAAGAATGTTTACTGTGTGCCATAATATATTGGAAGTATGTTACTTGTTTTATTATTTATTTAGTGGTGTGTGTGTGTGTGTGTGTGTGTGTGTGTGTGTGTGTGTGTGTGTGTGTCTGTGATGGACTGAATGCGTTCTGCGTTATGATATGAAAATGAATCTTTTGGGACTTAAAGTGGATAGTTATGATTTAAAGCAATATTTTGGTTGTCCAGTTGATATCAGGTAGATATATGATGGTTTCTTTATAGTCAAATTGACTGGATTTAGAATCACCATGGTAACGCAATTTCTGGAAAGGTTTAACTCAGGACAGAAGACTCACTGTTATTCCTTTAAATTGCTTGTAACTAAGTCCCATCAAAATGAAAAATAACGAAAATATCCCTGGAATGTATTAATTTTTTTCTGTTTATGGTAAATTTATAGAATGAGAAAACTGATATGTAATAAAGGGCCACTCAAGTGAAAAGGAACCAAACGTATTTGTTTAGTCTGCGTTAGTTGCTTTTGGTCTTGACTCAAAGGCAGACAGAAGACTGGGGAAGCTTGACTGGGAAGATTCCAAGGCTTTAGGTGCACATGGGCTGAGTCTGTAGGGGAGAAAGCCCAAGGCTGGCTAACTACAAGTGTGGTTTCCTATGAGGATGGTTAATGAAGCAGACTTGCCCACTGTTTGGAAGCAGAATAGGGGTGGAGGCAGAAGCCAAAGAAGCTATGATTACTCAGGTCCTGACCACAAGGGTTTTATTGCTTCAGAGGCTGTGGACTGGCTTCCTGGACTGTACTGATGATTGTGTATGGAAGATCTGTTTTTACACATGCTCTTATGCTTGCCATTTGCATATGTGGTCTCTCAGAATCAAAGGGTAGTGAGTGATTTTATCCATTGGCTGCACAAGTTGAGCCCTACAGCAGATTCAAAAGAAAAGCTCAAATAGGTGGACTGAGCCCTGGAAAATGAATAATAACAGATAAAAACTGCAACAGAGAGAAGAGAATGTCAAGGAAATGTGTGGATTACAGTTTGGAAATGATGATGAAGGTGAGGTAGACAAAAAAGGTAGTTAATATTTAAGGTTTCTTTTTTTTGTTTTTCTTTAGAAAGAATGAGCTCCCATATGAATCTATAGATTTAACACAGCATGCCCAATATGCTGTTGAGAAATAGTCAAGTAGGTGGCCTTGGGATTCTTACATCTTGAGTCAGTGTTTGGGTAGCAGGGCTCTTCTTTCAGAACTAGATTATATTATATGCTTTGTAGGCTGGCTTTGTAGATCAATGGCATGTGGTTAAGGGAAGAAGTTCATCCAAAATGGAATGAACTTCTAGTCATCCTTTCCTATTGGGTGCATAGGACCTATCCCAAAGAGAATGGCACTGGTCCTCCAGTCTGGATCGCTCTCTGTTCCCAAGCCCATCTGTGCTCTTTTGGCAGCTGAGAATTTGCATACTGTAATCTGTCTCTTGCATATATTTTTTAAACAAATAATAGAGTGTCATGAAGATTCATTGGTTTTACTTTTGTATATGAAGAATCACAAAGCTACATGTGACTAGTGTGATAGGAAATGATGTGCAAAAGAGGGGTCTCAAGCCAAAGGTCACAGTGCTGTCCTGGCTGGAGCTCTGGCTCCTCTCTGACTCAGCAAACTCCAAAAGAGATAAAGAAGCATTGGTCTGTGCTGACACAGTCCCACCCACCACAGGGAAGCAGAGAGAGATATTCTGGTCTTTGTTTTCAAAGCAGCCTTTCAATTTTCACTTTTGATGAAATCCTGATCACTTTTATAACTACTAAGATCAACTTTGCTGTTACAAGTTAAAGGGCCCCATTAGTAATGACATAAAACACTGCATTAACAATTCACAGTGTGATGTTGTCTACCTTAATTTACTTCATATTAGCTAAAGTATATTCTTACCTCATAAAATATGAATCTTGGCTATTATAACAGTCCATGGTACAAAACTATTTTAACTTATGTCCTTTTAATATGAGGACAAAGACTTTAAATGCATAAGCTTGTCATGCATTACCTTCAACATGCATTATAAATCTTAATGAAGCCTGTATGTGTGCATATATACATGTGGGCATGCATGAATGTTTATTCTAACTAGTAGGAAGTACTTGGAATTGGCCTGGAACACAGAAAGCACAAAAGTATTGCTTGTTCATATAGTCACGGTCATTTGTCCTCATTTTATAACTCACCTTATGAATAATTTTGTATTAGTTTTTCTTAGTCATATGTTCTAAACTTCAATGATTTTTACTAGAGACTCTCTTCTCCTTTGTTTTGTTTTTTACTGAAGTGACAGGAAGTCTGTTTCAAACCTCCATCTATTTGATCACACCATATACGGATGAAATTTCCCAAAGTCAGCCTACCTTTGATCTCATAGCTAAAAGAGCCAGTAGAATGTGTGAGAGATTTTCACTCGGGTCGTTAATATGACATAACAACTCCTCATGTACATGAGAATGGGGTGGTTCCTCCAGTGTGGATGTTCTAGCCAACCTAATCCCAAATAGTTTTCGTTTTTTCCCATCCATCTGTTAAGCCTACTATAAAGAACTTTGTGTCACAGTATTTATGGACAGGGGATACAATGACATAGCAGAAAATGCAATGAATAGCCATGTATCTTATATGCATTGTAGATACATGTCTCATAGATATAAGCATTTAAATGTTTGATCCATCAGTGACTGGTTACACGGTATTAATGAGATTGGAGATTTTTCTTTAGTGGTAAAGTAGGAAAACAATTCGTGCATCTTGATAGCTTTATAAAGAGTTAATAGTCTGATAAAGGTAATAAAAACTGGTATAAATATCTAAGACAGAATATGCAATGGATGTTGTCATTCATTTACTCCTTATTATAGAAGAGAATACTTTCTCAGATGTGTTTTATCTTTTTAAAATTTTATAACTGTTTCATTCATGCATATGTACAATGTACCACTCTACACTTCACTACAAATGACTATAGGGTGTCATGGGCATGGTTTTTGGTCTGTGAATAAATTTCACTGAGTAGGTGAGTTGTGTAAACAAACTTCACAAAGAATGAGGACTGATTTATTGTCTTTGTGAAGACATCGATAATATGCCAAGTAAGGCTCCCTTTAACTTCTGAGTATCTGTGATTATTGTGACCAACCAAAGATGCTTATACCAAGTGTTTAAGCATCCATAACAGCATGCTGCTTTATGCCATTATGCTGGTTAGTCTGTGAGTCTCAGCAGGATTGTAAGAGGTTCCAGCTTCATGGAGTGCAATCAATAAAATTTCCCAAGACTCATGTCCAAAATGGCTCTACAGTGGTTTAAATGCTCAGTTGACTCTTTCTTGAAATTCTAAACAGATTTTGAAGACTGTTCCCTAGATACTCATTTCGAAGTGGGTCTTGCAAATCACTTAGCCATTTCTGCCTATGTCTTGTCTCTTTTTATTCTCAACAGAGATAAGGCAGCCCTTAAAAATCAGAGTACTAGGAAAGAGGGTTCTGAGGCCTGAAAAAAGTGATAGAATCCACGGACAAAAGGGAGTTTAGGTCACTGACAATTTGCCTAGGTGCACAGCTGATTGGAATGTACAGAGCAAATGTTTTGAGAATTGAATTGCCTAGTTTAAAATTGGCTGCTGGATGATATTTAAAGATGCCAACAGGAGCAGCCCTGGGAAGACTTTGAACACTAAACTGGGTTTGGAATTACAACCCACACATGGCAGGTCAAGCTTGGAAGCTTGAATTTAACCAGGTTCATTCCTTGCTCAGACCAAACAGTTTAGTGTTGTCCAGAACATTTTCAGACAGTGTCTCACTATCCTATGTTCAAAATACTGTTAGGTGAACTTTTTAAATTTTGAAATTTTTTCTAAAACATTCACAGAAACGCACAACTATTACTATATATTTTAGGACTTTGATATTATAAAACATTAAGCCATTCAGTAACACTTGTCAAATGTCTAGTGTCAAGGACTATATACATTCTGTTTGGATTCATCACTTTGCTTGGTGAAGTTTTTCACTTTTTAGATTGTTATTCTGTGGGAAGTTTGGTGCAATGTTCTTAAGTTTTTTCCTCAAATTCTTCACTCTCCAGCCCAGGTCAAATCGACATGTGTAGTCATTTTAAAGAAAATATAGAGTTCAGTTAGTGTCTTCAGTCTTCACAGGCTTCTTGTCACAGATCCACACTTCATCATCGATGTCATCTTCTAATGGGAACGCTGTAATATTCCAACACTATTTCTCCTCTGACAAACAGACTTCTTCCTTGCTCAGAATTTTTTGTAGCTTCTTTCCCTTTGTTGTCCACTGTTTTTCTGTTTCCAGCTTGTGTCGAGTGGCTCAGCTTTCATTGCTATCATAAGGTTGGAGGTATATCTTGCTTGCCATTTGGTTTCAGTAGGTGTTGAGGGTCACCTCTGGAGGGTTCACACCCTTCGGGGTGTGAAATAAAAATCCCTGTTCTCCTTTAGCATACAGTCCTGCTGCCTGCAGTCTGACCTGCTATGTTTATTGACTTCATCCTGAAAATGAGAGTTTTTATGTGTTATTCTTTGTCGATTCATAGGTTGTGTTTCTGAGCTGTCAGAGGCAGTAGCGTGACACTGATATAAGAGATACCATACTTTTGTTAATAATGAGAAAGTCACATTTTTAATATAAATTCTAGCCTTATTGAAAGATGGTATTGAACTCAAACTGTCCTTATAATTAAATACTGACTTAAATTTTTTATCTTCTTCATGTGAGTAAATGGAACACAGAGATAATACACAGAAATACCAACTCCCTGAGGCCAATTTACTTATCCATTTTCCTTTTGGTTGAAGATAATTACAATGACCACTAGGAGAAAGGTTATCTCATTTACGCAGGGCTTCTTCCTGTTCTGTTAAATAACATGCTCCTATTAATAAAGATTACATTTTACACAGAAGTGCTGATAAAATATGAAATATGGAGACATGTTTTGTAATATAGTTTCTTAGATTAAAAAAAAGTTAAAAAATATATTCCTATCATAGAAATGTAACATCATGAGGTGTATGCAAAACTCTAATCTCCTGTAAGACTTTCATTCAAATGTTACTGGTGGTGGTACATTGCTTGGCTAAACATCAAAACTTCAAATATTATCTATATAATGAATCAGAGGTATTGTGTTAATATGGACAAGTGTTTAAAAGTTCTAGTGTATTCTGACTTTCCATGCCATTAACAGCTCAAGTTTTACCAAAAAACAGAAAAAGAAAAAGAAAAAAGCAAACTCCTGATTTGTAGAGAAATTCTCTAAAGTATGATTTTTGTTAAACTAAATTGTAAGAGGGAGCTGAATATAATTTTTAAAAGAAACGAAAAGAATATTAGTAATCAATGAAAAATTAAATGATATTCTTTTTAAATGTTAAAAATATTTAGAAGATAGTACCAGATTCCCAGATTTCTCACTGCAAGGAGTTTATTGTGACAACAGTGTTGGCCTATACAGAAAAAGAATGTTTGCTTTAGACCAAGATTACAGATGAGAAAGAGAAATAAGGGATGTGGAAAAAATTAAAAGAAAACAGACAAATTTTAACTTCTGCTTCAAAATCAAGGTGAACAAGCTTTGAACTAAGAACAAAAAAGGACATCACAGGGAAAAGGGTGAAGTTACACGAGGGAGAGCTGGATTTGTACAGGGGAACAAGCAAGACGTTTATACACTTCTTTGCGAAGTCCTCAAATAGCCTACATACGCAATAAGTCACGAAGTAGATGAGTAATCACCAATAAAGAGCAATTCAGCTCTGGTTCTCAGAACTCCTGGAGTGAACCTGGAGGTGGGAAGGGGTTTGCTTACTTAATTAGTAGTGTATCGATCTGGCTTACGTTGGCTCGTGGTTCACAAGACTGCTAGAAATTCAGTTTAATTTTAATGTAATCATAGATTTGGCACATGCTGGCCACCATCCAAGGAAGGAACTAAAGCATCAATAACTAACATATTTGCAAATTGCTTACTGAACTTGGCCTTCCTGCTTACTGAGGGAAGTCACAGAATATTAGGACAAAGGCTGTGGTCTAGTAGAGACTCGGCACCCCAAAACTGAAAGTGCTTTTATGTATAAACCTTATGAACTTGCTAATCTGCCAAAGTCCCAGACTTAGATTCCTGGTGTTCTATGAAAATAGAAAAACTAAGTAAAACTAAAGGTAAGGAAATAAACCAAAACCATCAGTAACAGCTTGACCACGACAAGTTATAGAAAGGAGTTAGAGGGACTGAACTCTCTGAAGACATTGATACAGTGCTTAGTATTTACTGTTGAAAAGCTTATCAGTGTCTCAGAGAGTTAAACCTGTAGGTCTAGGAGCTTAGATATTTGCAGGAGAGGAAGAAAGTACCTGTCTTATAAAAGGCTTGCACATGAATACTGATCAGCTTTACTTTGAAACCATTATAATTTCATCTAACAAGAAAATGGATAAATAGATTATATCCATGCAAGTGAGGTATAGCTAACAAAAAAGTTTTCCCATTCTCTAGGTTGTTAGTTCTGCTGATAGTTTCCTCGCTGTGCAGAAACATTTTAGTCAGGTGATCCCATTCATGAATTCTTGGGCTACTTCGTGTGCTATTGAAATTTTATCCACATAGTTCTTGCCTATACTTATATTTTGAAGTGCATTACCTACATTTATCTCCAGCAGCTTCAGGTTTTAAACTAAAGTCATTGATGCACTTTGAACTAAGTTTTATGCACTGTGAGAGATGGGTTCATATCTAGATATTTTGAGTATCTCTGTGACTATTGTAAATGGAATTGATTGCTTTTCTGAATAATCTGATTTCTTCCTATCTTGACTGTATGTCTTTTATATTTTTTTCTTAACTAATTGTTCTGCCTAAAATTCCTAGTACTACATTCAATAATAGTAGAGAGAATGGACATGCATGTCTTTATTTTAGAGCAATATTCATTGTTTTCCCCCAGAAATTGGTTAGCCATGGGTTTGCTACAGGAATTACAGAAAGTTTTAAGGCCCAGGGTCTGATAACAACTCCAGTTGTACTGAATTTTGGATTTTTATACTCTAGGCACAAGAACCTTAACACTTGTTACTACAGACTGAGGTTCTTGGCACCCAAGGCCTGTGTAAGAACCAATTCTAGAAGGTTCTGATTTCTTCAGCTGCCTGCTACCATTTCCTACTATTGCTGGAAACTGAGACTTATTCTTATGCCTGCTAGCTGCTGGTACACGGGTGATTTAAGTCCAGAGTGACGGGTAGGCTATCAAGAACCTAGTGCCATGACTCTGACTTCTAAAGCCTGAAGCAATAGGTATTTAGCAATTCATTGTAAATTTTCATCTTTCTTTGTTTTCAATTCACGTTTTTATCTTTCATTTTTAAACCATTTTTATGTTTTAATTTCAACTTACAATTTTTTTTTTTAGTCAGAAGCTTTGTAATTCAGTCATTTAACTATTTTAATTTTATAAGTGTTTGTTTTTAATTACATGTATTGGGTGTCCCTGTGTATGTGCACATGTATGTGGGTACCCATATAGGCTGGAAGAAGATGTCAGACACTGGAGCTTGAGGTACAGGTCTGTGTGTGTGTTGGGAACCAAACTCTAGTCTTTTCAAGTGCAAGAAAGACTCTTAATCATGGACCCATCTCCCCAGGCTCTATTTTTCTTTGTAAGACATTGAAGTCTACAAATTTCCATCTGAATGGTTCTGATATACATCATTATGTGTATAATGCTACATAATTTCTGACAAGAATATTTCTTTTCAAAATAAGTTTTTGGTGGCCATTGTTTTATATAATAAGATTTCAATATCAGAATATACCCCCTTTTAATTCGCTCCGTGTATATTAAGTAAACTGTTCAATTTCACTTTCCATTGCAACTCAACAATTGATGTTTTCATATTTTCAAACCACAATTATTATTGCTTGATGGGTTATATTTTGAGGTTTGCAGAAATTTTCTATTAAACATAAATATAGAGGAAGAGTCAAACTGTATTCATTCAGTCTGAATTTCAAGATTAGTTTTATTGGCTTTTCTGAAAAAAGAGGTATGTTTTGATTTCTGTTCTTTATTAGGATAAACAGGTAGGATTAACAAATGTTTATTTTGTGGAAGTTACTTTACTCCATATACAACATAATATTTATGTCTGAATATTTATCAAGATTCACTGAGAATTTATTGCTGACCTCTAAATAATTTTGAAAATATTTGTACAAAACTATACCTAAATGATAAAATAAATTATTGAGTAATTCAGTCTATTTTAATTTTTGAATTTATATAGGTAGTTATGAAACAAATATTTAATGAAAATCAGAGCATAGTGGCTATTTCTACATTATAAATCACAATTTTAATTTATTTCAATTAACTGGAGAACATTGAATTTGCTTCCCATTCTCTGTGATAGGGTATTATCAAACCTGTTGAATTTTTAGTATTGTTCACTCTGTGCTTTTGCATTCATTTAAATATTCTTACAAACTTTGTATTCTTGTACATTTGAATGTAGAATAATCCCACCATTGAAATTCATGCTCTCTTACTGCTTATTAAGCTGGGATTAAACCAAATTGTATAGATGTAATAACTCATGCATATCCATAGATCAGACTTATTTCTTCTAAAAAGGAAAAGCTCTGTAATTGATTGTGTATTTGCACATCAAAACCCCATAAGTTTGAATATAGTAAACAAGGGATGGGAATAAAGCCTGTAAATGGTTAGAGAACCGGAGGCAGAGTGAGGAATGTGAGGTTTTCTGTCTTTATTAGCTACAGGTGCTAACAGATGTTAACCATTAAGGTTGGTTTTGTTTTAGTTCTCTTGTAGCTTTCTGAGTCTCCATTATAGGCTTTTTAATAATTTATGCAGAGAAGGTTTATATTTTAGAGTAAGATTGTCATTTGTTCATTGTCTTGAGAACTAAAGAATAAAACTCTGGGTGTTTTAAGGATTTGGTTAAGAAAACTACAAAATGTGTATTTCTACATGAGTTATCATTTTTAAAGGTTTAGATAATTAGTATATCTCATTATGGGACCTGTTCATTGATTTCTTTTGAATTCTAGAAATAAGTTGAGAAAGTAGTGTATTTCAAAGAATACCTACTTTCATTACTGAATTTACATCTTTTATACTAGTACAACCAAAAGCTTATTTTTAGTAAGTTTCATGATGTCTCAGTAAATAGGATAAAACATAGTTCACGCCGACAAATTCCACTAGTAGTTTAACTTGTTTATTATTAAAAAATTAATGGTGGATTTTTGTACTTTGCTTTTTTTTCTACTCTGGGACAAAGAGTCACACAGTTTAATCAAGCTTTATGTTGTTTATTAGAAATACATCAGTCTGGCTAACACCATGATCAGCAAGTTTATGGTCATTCTTGATTTTCATACTTCCTACTTAAGATATGTCAAGCTTTCCATTGTTGCAGCCTTGTCAAGCTCTTGTTTCCTTCTTGAATTGAAATATGTATACCTTTGGATACAGAAATATCCATAAGAAGTCAACTGCAGGATCATTTACCATTTGCCTATCAATAGATGTTAACCATAGTTTGTCATGGCAAAGTTCTAGACAATTTTTACTAACATTTACCCCCTTAATTCCAGCATACTAGGAGGTTTTGTTATTGCTGGGTATATTCATGTATTCATGGATCTTGATGAATGTAAACTTTTTACTGAGTTCTTTTCTTTTACCAAAAGTATTAATTTGTTTTACAGAGTCCTTACTTTACAAACCAACTGGTTCTATGTTTTTATAGTATCTGATTCTTCATGGAACTTGGACAACTTATATTAATAACTTTCAATGTAATTGTTGAATCCACATGTGAATATTTTGGTAGACAAGAGCTACATGAGGAAAGAGCTTAGCTACTAGTATTCAGTTGCACCTCCCACATCTAGTCAATACCTGGCATCTGGCAGTCATTTCATAAGTGTTTTCAGTCAAAGAATGACTGCTTTGTGTTCAATTTATCTTCCAAAGGACTATTTACATCATTAGCATGAGCTGTCCTGAGAAATCATGAAATGCTTTCCCTCAAGCTTTTTGGTGCCAGTCTTTTTTTTTTTAATCATCATTACCTTCTTCTGACATATTGTTTTCATCTATTTATTACATTGTAAATGAGTCACCTTAATTTTCTACTTTTAATATATTGAGATGATTACCAGACAAGAGTTTATATATCTAACAGAAAACAATATAACCACATGTTTTTTCTCATATTTTAAGTGAAATTTAGGTTCCAATCTTAATTACATGCTTTCCAAACAGTCTATAGTTAATTTCTTTCCTATAGGACACCTTAGCAAACAAAACAAAGCAAAACACCAATCAAGCAAAACCTCTCTTGCTTCTATAATATGTAATTAAGAGTTAATAATTTAGATGCACTGTTATGTTAACTAAATTATAACTTAAAAGGCCTACACATTTATTTTTGAAGCATAGATGCATGTATTATAATGGAGAAGATATATTCCATTTTTTATAATAATGTTGATATAAACAGTGAAGAGTAATTTTTATTTAAATTAAAAAAGATATTTATTTCCTCCAGTCTTATCCTCATGTGATTAAAATTGCCAGAGACAGAGTTAGTTCATGGAAATAATTTCTTAGGCAGTGGGCATTAAACTTAATGTTTCTCTGCATTTTTATAACATTTGTAATATTTGATTTTGTCATTTGACAGTCTCTTCAGAAGCACTTAACTTCTATGCCAAGTCATCATCACCAATACAAGAAAGAGTCCTCACTGTGTCCTATGAAATCATCTGAGAGAGTCTGTGAGATTTGCACATATGTTTTTGTTCGCCAGAAATGTTAACTTCAATTATGAGATTCTGCCTTCTTTGACTAATTCACAGATTCCTTGGACAAACTGTAGTACAGCTGCACAGAGTGCCTTACCCATGACTTCTGCTGAAACCACTTCTCCTCAAGAGCTTGAGTTCCAGTCACAGCCACCCCAGAGAGTTTGTGCTGTATACAAGGCTAAGGGAACTCCAGATGACCCTACCATTCGGGAGCTATTCTCAGTCAGTATAAAAGGAGGATCACCTGCCCATTGACTGAACAGAAGCCTGTGATTCAGATCATGGGAAGCTTATGTTTGGTTCATATAAAAGTTCCACATAAAAGACTTGAGAAATGCATATATATAAGTCTTGGAATTGGGGGAAGTAGGAGCCATGAACGTGTTCAACTGTGACTAGTAGAATTATGATTCATGCACAATTATGCCCTTCCCTCTTCTGGTTATAGAAGCAGGTTGCTTTCATCTAATTTTGAGTTCGTCTAGGAGGTTTGTCTATCCTACTGGCCCCTGGCGCTTCAACTCAATCAGGCCTCATACTCAATTTGCAGTCTTATTCATGAGTAGAGCAGGCTGAACTGGTTGTGTTAAAAACAGACAAAACTCAGGGACTTCAGCACTCACAACAACACTTAAAAAATGGCCAAAGAAGTCCAGAGAGATAGAAGTCCAGGGTTATAAACTGCCAATAGGGACACTACAAAAGATCATAGACATTTTGAGAAGGCAAGAAATGGCAGGGAAACTTGGATTATAGAAGAAAAGAAGCCGAGAAGAGACAAAAAAGTGAGGGCAGAAACTACCTGTCTTCACATCCCAGTCCCCAGAAGACTCTGAGGGAGTTGTCAGAGTTAAAGAACCTAGGCTCATGAGTTATATATCTAGACACTAGATGTTGAGACCTTGAGTCATGAGGCACCAGTTTCTGCCTTCAGTAACTAGAATAAGCCTCTGGTTTGAAAGCTTGGAGTCCTAATCAAGTAATCATGAGGGACTAGACTTATAAGCCACTGGGTTTGGAAGTTCAGCTTGTGACACCCTGAAGCTCAGATCATTCAGTCCTCATCTACTTGCAGTCTCCATCTGGACTTCATAAAAGAACTCCAATTAATATTTGTGATAATATGAGCACTTGAGAAACACTTAATCAAGCCATAACAAGGTTTCCCAACCCCATGAAGAAATTCCAGGTAGAAACAGCATGTTCTTTTTTTTTTTTTTAAAGATTAAAATAATCCCCCCTCTCTCTGTGGGTTGTGGGTGTAGGTGTACATGTGGTACAGCAGCCATGTGGAGGTCAGAGGACAATTGACTGGAGTTGGCTCCCTCCTACAAACATGTGAGTCCTGGGGACAGAAGTCAGGCTGCCAAGCTTGCAGCAAGATTCTTCACTTTCTGAGTCTTCTTACTCAGTGCTTGTGAAGGCTCGCGATCTTCTTTGAGTACTTTTAGAGACACTGAAATCTGAGAGTTGACTCCTCTGTTTAAGCAGTAATATATTTCCATAGAAGAATCATTTCAAACTGATACCACATTATAACCACCCAGGGAGCTTTAAAGAGTACTGAGGTCTCGATTCCATTATAGACTAAATAAATCATCATCCTTTTGACCGAGGCTCAGGCATTAGTATTTCATAAGAGCACTCCAAGGTACTGTCAAGACTGTGAAGAATGCTTGGGACAATAAGTAAAGGATAGAAATTTCATGTAGTAGCAAAACCAGATGGTGACTAAGAACATCTATCTCTCTTCTCTCCTAAGTCTTTTTGGAAATATAAAAAAAGTAGATGATGACAATGATGATGATAAAGTATGCCACTTCTGAAGAAGAATTAACATCACAACTCCATATATTTTAAGGCACTTAAAAAATAAAAGGAGATGTAATTAATTGACAATGGAATCATCCCGGGGAAAATTACAGTGTAGGATATCAGAGAGCTACAAGCTCAACTTAAATCAATAGAAACATGAAATGTCACATTCTTAATACATGAGATTGGCAATTCATTCCTAGATTCCATTAATTAAATAGTGAGCAAACACTTAAAGAAAAAGGCAGGTTTGGAGCTACACCAGAACTATACTAAATACACAGAGAGAAGCAGTGAGGAAGGAGGAGATAAGGATTTGAGCGACTCTTGAACAATCAGCCTTAGGCATCTGGCTAACTGCAATTTTCCCTGAGATGATTCCACTAAAGACCTTGGCATGATAAGCCACAGGGAAAAGCAACCTACCAGTTTCACCTTCATTCATTATACTTGAACAATCCATTATTCTCAGCTCCACAGCCAAATGATCCTAAGTAGTGTATTGGGACACTCTTACCCCATTCATAATCTGCTCTTGATGGAGGTGGTCAGTTCTTCCCTTCTGTTTTAAAATTATTCAAGATTCTAAGAACGCTTTAATTTAGGAAGCTTAGAACTGAAAAAAAGTACAATAAAAACCAAAACACAGAACTGACAAAAATTAAAAATACGGTATGCAGACTAACTAACCTCATAGAGAATAAATTAATAAGAGAGAGAGAATTGGATTGGAGATCCAGACATAAATTTATATACCTATGAGCACCAGTAACTTCATAAAGAAGTCAGAAGCACACCTAAAAAAAAAGAGCAGCATCTTCAATAAAGGGTACTGGTCAAACTGGATGGCTGCATGTAGAAGAATCCAAACAAATCCATACTTTTTACTGTGCATAAAACTCAAGTCCAAGTGGATCAAGGAACTCAGTGTAGGGCAAGATAGACTGAACCTAATAGAAGAGAAAGTGATAAATAGCCTTCAAATCATTAGCATAGGAAGACTTACTGAAGAGAATATCACAGTCACTAAGATCAACATTTAATAAATATTACCTCCTGAAACTTAAAAGTTTCTGAATGGAAAAAGTTATCTATTTATCTGTCTGTCTATCTATCATTTCTCTCTCTCTCTCTCTCTCTCTCTCTCTCTCTCTCTCTCTCTCTCTCTGTCTATCTATTTACCAACTACTTATCAGATAGAGGTCTAATATTCAAAATATATAAAGAACTAAAAAAAATACTTGACATCAAGAAAACAAATGCTCCAATTAAAAATGATGTACTGATTTAAACAGAGTTCTCAAAAGAAGAAACCTAAATGACTGAGAGACACTCAAAGAAATAGTCAACATCCTTAATCAGGAAAATGCAAATCAAAACTACTTTGGGATTTCATTTTATACCAGTCAAAAAGGCCAAGATAAATGAAACAACTGGCAGCTCATGCAGACAAGAATGCGAAGTAAAGGAACACTTATCCATTGCTGGTAGACATACAAACTTATATAGGTACTATGGAAACTAGTATGGCAGTTCCTCAGGAAGCTGGGAATTGATATCCCTCAAGAACCAGGTATACCATTCTTCAGCATACACCCAAAGGGCTACATCCTACTTAAAAGACATTTGATCAACCATGTTCATTGCTGCTCTATTCATAATAGCTACAAATTGGAAACAGCCTAGATGTCCGTCAATGGATGCAGTGATAAAGAAAATGTGGTGCATTTATACAATATAATATTACTTATCTGTTAAAAAAATGAAATCATGAAATTCTCTGGTAAATGGATAGAGCTAAAAAGAAATCATCTGGAGTGAGGTAACCCAGACCCCAAAGGACAAATATGGTATGTTTGTTAGTTTTTAAGTCTTTGATAAGGAGACTACAGTTCATATAACCACTCTTACTTTATACTACTAAGGTATAGAGTAAGGGGCTAGGGGAGGGAAGGATTTCTTTTGGAAGGTGAAATATAATACATAGTTATGGAGGGAAGGGGAGCATTGGTGGACTTAAATGGGAGGATTAAATGGGGAGGGAAAGGAAAAATGGTGGTAAGGGATGAAATATGGCAAGAGACAGCTAAAACTAAGGGTCACTTAAGGGTTCATATGGAAACCTACTATGGTAGAATCTTTTTAAAATATATACATATATGAAAGGAATCTAAATGGAATCTCCAAATAATAGGAAGAAAAAAAAAACCCAATTAGATATCTCTTGCCACCAAATGAAACCTCCAGTGCTAGAAATGGGTTACAGATAATTGAGGTTTTGGCCAAATGGACTCCCTGGAAATTGCCCATCCTCCGGACTACCTAGGCTACTGTCAAGGCTACTGCTTGCTCTCCACAAACTGATGATAAGACCCTATTGCTGAAGACAACACCTACATAATTCACTGAACACAGAGAAGTTGAGCTGGTGCCTACCTGGAGCTTTCATCCATACTGACTAGTGTTCACGGTACTGGAATGTACTCTGCATGTTACACCAACTCAACTACAAAACCTTGACTCTACAATGGTGACCTGCCTGAAAGATACACTAGTTCAATAGTAGCAGAAAAGTTGTGAGAGTAACCAACCACTCTCTCCTTGGAACAAAGGCCTACTCCATGAGATAGAACACATGTCCAATATTGTTTAGATGGTCAAGAATTTGAGACTACATAGGCCATGAACCTTGGGGAAAACCAAATATTACTGTTCTGCTAAAGGAACATCGAAATAAAATGATTCTTAATGACATTCTGCTATACTCATTGATCAGTGCCTTGCTCACCCTTCATCGGAGAAGCTTCCTCCTGCTGTAATTGAGAACTAACAGAGACCCACAACAAGACAATATGCAGAGAGTGAGAGACCTTCAAACACTCAGCCCTAAAACATATGTCTTCATCAAATTCCTCCTCTTGGGGCTCAGGGAACTCTGGAAACGTAAGCAGAAAGATGAAAGACATCAAGGAAACAGTGCCTTCCTGACCCAACAGTAGTGACACACACTGAACTCATAGAGACTGTGGCATCATACACAGGTTTCCACAGGTTTAAACCAGATGGGCTCCCAGTGGTGAAGGGGAAAGTAGACACAAACCCCTCATCCCTAATCCAGAAGTTATCTTTAATTGAAAACTGCTCACAAAGGAAAAATTGTTTTTCTTCTCCCGAGTCTCATTTGGTATATAAACCACACCTAGGGCGGGCCCCATACCCAGAAGCAGATGGCCAACACAAAATGAACTAAACTCAATGGTGTTTTGGGAGGTTGTTTGTCTCACATTTTTTTTTGGTCTGGGCATTCTTCTTCTTCTTCTTCCTCCTCCTCCTTTTTTAACCTTACAGATCACTTGATTCTATATTATGGCATCCAATTTTTTAAACAGGCTTTCTGTGTGAGCGTTTGTCTCTGTGTCAGCATTTTTTCTTGTTCTTTTACTATGGCTTTATTTTCTTTTGTCTTTTTTTGTCCAATTCTGGTTTGACTGTTTTATTTTATTTTATTATTTTTAAATGCCTGTTTGTATTCTAACAAGACAGAGAAAGGAAGGGTATGGATTTAGGTGTGTGGGGAAGTGGAGAGGATCTGGCAGAAGTTTGCCAAGGGGGGGATGTTATTCAGAATATATTGTATGAAAATAAAATCTATTTTAAAAAAATTTAAAAAAAGAATCCTTAAACCTTTCTTATTAATGAAGTTTAAAGGAGTCAATAAACCTTTTATCTATAATGAGATAAAATACAACTATGAATAAAGTAAAATACAGAAGTATATGTCTATATATTAGACTAGAAAAAAACACTTAAAATTTTTAAGATGATTGCTGAGTTACTGAATTTAAGTGACCGAACAAAAGGTGCACTGAACATGCCTTAGACAAACTTTGAGATTTTGAAAATGAAATCTAGCAGACATACTATAAATAAAAAGTAACTGGAAATATGAAGTAATTCTAGGAAGATGCCCAAGATTAATGTAGCAGTTTAGAGATAGTCCATTCGAAGGCAATGCAGAAAGAACAGATAAAAAAATAAACAAAAAGATCTGTGAAATTATAGAAATCTTTTGTGTGCAAGAAATTATTACTTGTATTAAAAGTAAGGTGAGTTTTGAGATTGCAGGCAGGACCACCTATGCCTCATTAATTTGTAATAAATTCTGAACAGAGGACAAAAAACACTTGAAATTGTCTAGGAAAGGAAATCAGATTACTATAACAGACACTGGGGATGACTGAAGTTCTACCATGAGCAACACTGAAAAATTTAAAGACAGTGAACAAAAGCTTTTAAAATTTTGAGCCCACATTCTTTATCAGTCAACTCTAGAGATAAACTAAAAAGAGTATTAACATATAAGATAAAATATTTCAACATGCAACATATATTTAAATGCTATAGAAAGAAATGTAGCAGTCAAGTAAATAGTTATATGTAACCAGAAGCACCACAGAAAGTAAAATCATGATGAAAAATGTCCACTGCTACTTAACATGGAAGCTTGCTTGTAAACTGAAAACCTAAGTGAGTGTCTGTCTTAGGCAGTCCCCAATGATGTACTGCCAGGCTCATTGAAACTTCCCTTGGTTGTGTTGACATCACTAATATGCTTGCTCATTGATGACATTCCTCACTTCTGTCTTTATTTTCTAGTATTTTCATATAGTTCTTCCCATGCTTTCAGTTTTCTGCTGAAACTACCCATGACATCCACCTTTTCCACCAGAACTGTTAACATTCTAGTTAACATTATTTTAAATTCCTGTCTACTGCCAAGGTGTCCCTTTTAAAGACCATGCTAAAATGTAAACCTTTGTAGAAAATTCTTTACAGATAGGTGTCTTCAGGACATGGTCAACTCAGGAAGACTCCACTCCCGTGAATAGAGGATTGTCTTTACAATTGTGGTTTTGGACAGCATTTGCTGCTTTCCCCCTCTGTCCCTCCACATGAAAGTACAAAGCAGGTGGGTGTGGGAAAACACAGTAGTCTAGTTCTATTTTGAAAACAGAACCTGCCACCCTTTCTTGGTCTTGAACTTCCCAATCTCTACAAATATGATCAGTACATAGCTGTTGTTTATGAAAGTACCCATATAAGATAACCTTTTTAACCAAACCATTGCATGAATGGATGAAGAAACTATCTTAACCTCCCAACATCATCATGTTGAAATACTGCTCTGATACTCACTTTTTTCTTTCCCAAGTCTTTTTTTTCTATTTTTCACATATCTTGCAGTTTTTGTTTGACTGTATAGCATTTTAATACCTATGTGTAGGACAATACAAACCTAAGTAAATAGATTTTATGTCCGAGTATGAGCACATCTTTCATTTCTGCTAGATCAGGAGTATCAACCTGGGATGATTTTGTTTCCAGGGCAGATGTGACAATGTTCGTGGACAGTTTTATTGTCACAAGTAGGGGGAAAGTTACTCCTCATATCTCACTGGTCCAGATCAGGGATTCTACTAAGCTTCTAAAAGTTAATAGGATATTCCCAAACAGAGAATTACACAATCCCAGATCTTCCAGAGCTGAGGCTGAAAAACCCTCATTTAAAGTGAAAATTGCCACTGTCCTGAGACAGAAAAATGGATTTGGAAGCCCCCGCTAGAGCAGAGTGCAAGTGCCCAGCAACCCTGCTTTGCCCTGTCCAGGTCATATGAATTAGTCACAAATTCAAGTATCTTGAACAAGGTTCAATCCAAACAGACTTTAGAATGATATATTTTCTAAATAAAATGCACTTACACATTAGTGAAGAGGAAGACAGAAAATGTGTTCATGAACCCAAACACTGAAATTTTTCTGTAAGGCCAGTCATATCCACGTCATCCCTGTACTTGGCATGTGGAAACAGGTGAATCAAAAGTTCCTGACCATGACTGGAGGTGGAGAGAATGATAATTCATTTTATATATTTATAAATTGCATTAAGTAGTAACTGTTAAAATATTAATAACTAGTATTTGTTTAGGACTAAATATGTTTGTGCCCTTTATATAGATTATAACATACAGTCCTGTCTGTGGTTATATAAAATAGGAACTGATACTCTTGATTTATTAGTCTATAGAACTGAGATCTTAAAGGATTAATCTACCCTCCCCCATACTTGGCAACAAGCAAATGATCTCCACAGTGGATATCCCTTTAAAAGGTACTTCACTGCTATGGGAGAAGATGACCAACTCCTGTTACATTGAAGAGTTGGTCTTTGAGGAAAAATGACATTGATAGCCAGAGATTAAAGTATTCAGGGATATATAAAAAAGATTATTTTTTTCCTTCAGAGTTTTATTTATTTTTATCTTATGTGCATGGGTGTTTGTTTTTTCTGCATTCTTGTCTATGCACCACAAAAGTAGAGTGCCTACAAAAGGTCAGAAGAGGGGGATGGAGTTCCAGGAACTGGAGTTACAGACTGTGGTTAGCTGCCATATGGGTGCGAGGACCAAATCCAGGCCCTCTGTGTGAACAGCAAGGACTCATAACTACTGAGTGACCTCTTTAGTTACCTAAAACAGAGGGTTTTGTTCATTTGTTTCCCTAGGTCTGAAGCCCAACAGTGGTGGAGGTCTTGGCACTATGGTACAGAGTAGCACATGCTAGCTTAGGAGATTCTTTTAGTCAGAATGTGACCTGTTCAGGACAGGTCACACATATCCCAACATCACAAGAATTTAGACAGGATTGGTCTGAGTATCCTTCTAGCAAAGCTCTTCTTACTACAGAGATAGGTGAAATCCAGAAACAAACAAGGGAAGAATTGTTGAAGATTTGACAATGAGCTGCTTTGTAAGCTTAGACACTTAGAATCAAAGCCATACTTATTAGCAGGCTTTCCTGTCGTTCTTATGTGTATCTTCGGTATATGTATGCGCTGCTAGAATACCACTTTATGCTTGCAGGAATCTACACATTTTCAAACTGCTTAAACATGCTTTATTTCCTCTAAACCTCACATTCACCTTTATGTCTGTTTATTGATGCAGAATAGTGAAAATCCCAGAGCCTAAGTGACTAATGAAAATCTTACATCTATGAGTGGCAGAGTGGGATGAAAACTTTGGTGTCTCAGTTCCTATTTTAGTGAATTTTGAAACAAATCCTCAGCTTTATTTGACTTGGGCAAAACTATGCAGAAGGTGAAAAACAAATGCTGGCTGGAGGCCCCTGGCACATGATTTCCAGGCCATGCTGGTCCACTCTTATCTGAGTAACTGATACTTTCTCTCCTTTGATGTTCTTTTATCTACAAAAGGAGGGAATTGGACTAGGTGGTATCTAAATTCTACTCTAGCTTGAATATCAGTCTTATTAACATTAAGTCATACGACCTTAAGAATATGTTTCAAGTCAGAGTCGAATACTGTAAAACTATTCAGTTATCTTAAGACGTTTTTATGTAATATTTGTAAATTTAGAACTTGTTTGTGTTCAGATTTCGTATGGGAAGGGTAAACAAATTGACCTGCCATTCTGGTATGTGCTTTGGTATTTTGTGTGAGATTGTACTGTGACTCATGTCTGCTGAGAGATGGTTAGAGGCTGGAATAGAAGCTGTAGCAAGGATGAAGTTAGGCTCTGTAACCCAGTTAGTGAACCTAAAAAGAAATAAATAACTTGGCTGAAAATAGGCAAAGACTATGAATAGACGTTTCTCTACAGAGAGTGTACATACACCAACAATCAAAGGAAAAGATGCCCAACATCACAAACCATTGAGAAAATCTAAATCAAGTGTAAAACTAAGCTATGACCTCACACCCATTGGGATACTACTGTTTAAAAGTGACAACACAATGGAAAATAACAAGTATTGGCACAATTATAAAAGAAAAGAAAACTAAGCACATTGTGTTGGGGATGTAAAATTGTATTGCCACACTGAAAGGTGTTAGGATGATTTCTCAAAAATTAAAAAAGGTAATTAACTCATTATTCAACAATTTTTAAAAAATGCAATTAACTCATTATCCAGCAATTCCTCTTCTGAGTATAACCACAAAATAATTGGTAACAATTTTTTGAAGAGGTTATCTGTGCACCTGTGTTCTTTGAATTTAAGTGTCACACAAAGGAAAGGATGAGGATGAGGAGGAAAAGAAGTAAGTAAAGGGGAAGGGGAGATGCAGGAGAAGGAAGAAGAAGAGAAAGAAAGAAATAAAGGAAATAAATTTTGGTACATGCTAAACTACAAATAAACCTTGAGGATATTATGCTAAGTGAAATATGCTGATCACAAAAAATCAAAACTATTTGCTTTCATTTATATGGGTCCTCTGTATTCTGAAGATGGTCATTAGGCTGTAGTATTTCTATCAATCAAGTGATCCATTTTATTGTATCTACTGGCTTTATGAACTTATATTTTTTGAAAGGGAGTTTCTAGCTTTCATAAAGCTTTAGTTTTCATTGCTATTATTAAGTGAGTTTCAGGTCATTAATGTAGGAAATATTGACAGAGTAAGACAAGCAAGGTTTGGAAATTGGGCAGCCTGAACTCAAACTTGTTCCCTTCACTCTCTAGCTCTGAAACTGTGAATAAACCATTTGACCTTTCTAAGGCATCCTCAGGTGTGAATGAAAGTGTTAACACTACCTGATGATGTCAGGAAGAAATAAGATGACATCTGCAAGGTGACTTTCAGTATAATCCTTGGAACATAGGGTTTGTTTGACAAAATACTGCTATTATTATTTTTAGACATGTCAAAGTGATAATGCATAAGAGATACTTAGAATACTTTTTGTAACTTCAGAACTGGATAAACTCTCCACTGTCTTAATAAAATCTCCTCTAAACAGTTTATAGTTCTGAGGAGAAAATACTCTAGATGAAGGATTCTGACAAGCTCTGTCATAATAGAAGTAATGATAAGTAGATCATTATCAATAATGTTATTAAGAACCGTTGAGCAGAATGCACTAAATGATGTGCTTGGGTCCTGGACTGTAGCAACAGTAGATGAGAGCTGTATCAAATGTAACTCTTGACAGAGAAGTTTGGCTCTTCCACCCCACACTGTAAGTTTCTAGGCCCCAAATATTGATCAGACTCTGTGGATCTTCAACTTGTTGAAGTCCTTGACTTTTGATATTTTGGGACTTGCAACCCTGTAGTTCATGCTAAGGATATACAATAAGCAACAGAAAGTAGAACAAACTTTAGGAAACACAACAAAGTTATAGGATCAAATACCATGCAGGTTCTGGATCTAAGTGAGAGGCAGAAATTTTGCAGAGCAGTTAGGAAACATATAGTCGTGAGTAGTTGCCCAGTCAGAATTTTGAGCATGGAGGCAACTTAAAGATCTATTTATCCAGTGCAGAAAAAAGAGAGTATCATGAAAACAAAAGCCACTTTTCCACATGTATTAAATCTCTTTACCGAAATATCTATGCACAACAGTGGGTGGTGACATTTTATTTTTAAGAATAAGATAAATTATTTAATAGTTTTTATTTATGTAAGGCAAGTCTTGCCACAAGTAGAAAAGATAAATGACCTTTTCTGGTTGCTCCTAATCCCATGTTTCTATAACTTGAAAAAAGTTATAGCCGACACTCTGCCAATAGTAATGCTAAATTCATGAATCTTTTAAATATAGGTAGGTTTTTAGGCAATAATATAGACATGGTGGAAAGCCTTAGGCCTTATGTACTCAAGAGAAAATTGTGTTCCATGAATTTTTAATAAACTAAACAGTGCTATTTCTTTGAAGAAATAAGGTATGCTAAATAAGAGTGACAGGAATTCCAAGGGGAAGCCCTGGAAAGAGACAGTGTTTGGCATGTTCATCTTTCAATGGGGCTGATGGAAACGGGTGGGAGCTTATTGTAAGAGGAGAGATTTTATTATACCAAAACTAAAGAAGCTTATCTTTTACCTATCTTAACTAAATTTACATCAGAATTTGCAAATCCTAACTGCAAACTATTTTAAAGGTTTAATTAACTGACAATTGTTTTGCTGCTGTTTCTCTTCCTAATAGTCAAATACAAAAAAATAGAGATCATACTTAAAAATACGAATTTGCCTTGTATCAGACATGCTAAACTGCTGTGGTCACATTCTAAATGTGATTCTAAAGGTAAGATTCTAAATGGAGAAGTGGACCCAGGTTCCAGAGACTTATGTGAATGGGAAAGACAAGAGAGCTTTTGTCTTTTCTCATCCAATCTTGTTTCTGTGTCCACCTCTCCTGCCCTCTCCCTTCCTCCTCCCAACTTCCTCCTGCTTGTGTAATCCCTGTCTGCATTAGCTGATTCTTTCAAACCTATATCTATGGTGGATGTTTTCTTGCAGTTTAAATGGCAAAAAGCAAATTGTCCTTTTAATTTAAATGTATAATACATTTGAAAGAGAGAAAGCTGGGAGGAAGAGGAACAGGAGGAGGTGGGGGAGGAGGGGCATGAGACAGACACACTTCTGTGTGAAGGTTTCACAAGGACTTGCAGGAGCCTAGAAAGGGGCGTGGAAGAGGCAGGAAAAACTGCACAGAGGTATCTGTGGCACATAAATAATCCACGAGTGTCTTAAATTATGGAATCTTGAGGGAGAAGGTGTTGTGCTAGAATCACTGCCCCTAGCCTGGGAAAAAATGAACAAATAAGGCATCAACCTGTTCTTTGTCCAAAAGGTTAAGCTTAAGGTCTAAGGGACGTTCTATAGGAAGAGAATCCACTTGGAAAAGTATCACCAGGATCTGGTAACATGAGACTGTGGGGGTGGGTGGGGCATGTTTACCAGAAGGGATAAAGAAGATTTTAGTTTATTTATAGAGAGCTGTTACATGGCATTTATAAATGGAATTCCAGATACTCTCTTTTTCCTCTTTTATGTTATTCTCTTTTATGACTGAGATGTGCCTGCCACTTCAACCTGAAATATTGCTAGAGCCAAAGACATACAACCAACACTTTTCCAGAAGCAGTCATGATTACTCATTAAAATTAAGAAACATCTAGGCTTTGTGGTACATACCTGTAATCCCAGCTCTTGTGAAAAGGAGGCAGAAGGATCAGAGGTTCAAGGTTGGGGCTAGAGAAATAGCTCAGTGATTGAGGGTGTGCATTATTGTTCCAGAGGACTAAAGTTTGGCTTTCATCACTCATGTCTGGTGGCTCACAACTACCTGTGACTCCAGCTATACTGGCCTTCTCCAGCACCCATAATGCATGAACACATACCACACCCCAAATATATATATATATATATATATATATATATATATATATATATATATCCCCATTATACATATAAATTCCAGATCATTTACAGCTGCATAGTGAGCTCAAAGCAAGTTCCATCTACAGAAAACCACATCTCAAGACAAACAAACAAACAAATAAAACAACAACAAAGATATGACACCTGGGGTGTACTAACATCATTATTTATTGTTTGCTAAGTTTCTTAAGAGAAGTATACTGATTTTACCAAGATATTGACATTATTTAAGTGGTATTTGTTATATCAGAAATATAAAAATACAAATTATTAATGTCTTGTTATTCTTATGTAATATTTTTACATGGGGTTAAAATGGCTACTCACATACAATCAGCTATTTAAATTTGTCCAGGACTGATGAATCTTTCAGAATGCAGAAGCTGCCGTACGAAAACCAGGATAGTTGGTATCCTTGACACCTAATGTGAGAGCAAAAAAATTATTTAATTTTCTAGCTCATTTAATACTTACTGTGTGCCTTTAAACTTAAGTACTCTGTGTGATACATGAATATATAACAGGTGGTCTCCAGTGAAAGAGAAAGATGGGGAACATTGACATATCTGTAAACAGTGCACTTCCACCTACACATCCTGCTGTGGATTTAAAGGTGGTGGCATGTGGTTCACGATGGTCCTTTACTCTGAAATCTTACTAGGTGTCCAGTGTTCTTCTAGATACTAGGGGTTGGTATAAAGTGTGTGCTATCGCTTGCTGTTCTCTGTTCTTTACCATACAAGGGGAATAAGGAAACACCAGAATTCAAGGGATTATTGTTCCTAAGTTTCCAGAAAAGCTGACCTTTGGGAGTCAGATGATATAACGCTGTTAGTTTAGAATTTTCTATTAATTGATAAAGTTTGATTAATTATTTAATTTCACTGACTCTCAATTTCACTAACTCTAAGATGAAATAGTTAACATAGAGGATCAGTGACTTTTTGTTTTTCTAAATCTTTATTTTTGTGGGTTTTTAATACCGTGACCTCAAGTAGATTTTGAAAGGAATATGGATACCATTGAGCATATTTCATGAAGAATATATGTCTGTGGGTGCTGGCATATAATTCCACATATTTAAGAGTTTGAAGTAATCTAAGGTCAGCCTAAATCAAAAGATTGTTGTGGGAAGTTCTTACACCTGAGGATTGAAGAAAGTGATGATTTTGCTGCTGTATTCCAAAGGCTGCTTAGGTGTTATGCTAAAGGAAAATTCCTGTCAATATAGGCAAATTAAAAAGAACTTCATAGCTATAACTACAAGACAGAGAATGTTCACATTATTAAAGTCAAGATAATGTCTACCATCCTGAATGTTTGAGAGTCAGGTAGATCAAATATTGTATAATTTCACAGTTAGAGGTGCTGAAAGTGGAATGTAAGACATTAAACAGAAAAGTACTCTTACTAAAAAAATACAAGTTACAAAACTTAGACATATGTGTGTATAACTCAAAAGACTATTCTTAAAAGTTCAAATGTCTTTGACTAAAGACTAATTTTACCATGTTTCATTTCATGCCTCAGCAGCGAGTGTCAGATTCCTCAGCTGAGATTTAATTGTTTAATACTAAACCATGTCCTGGAGCTGCTCTAACTACCAAGGGAGATCTATCACCTCAACTGTCTTTGTCTGCTAAAGGTCGGTGGGATGGCAAATAAGAAAAAAGGGGGTGAAGGCATCTAGATGTCGAGGAACATTCTGGATCACAATCACAGCAGTAGCCTCTTTTATGCTTCCTGTAGTCCATGGTCTACAAACAGGATCTGTCCAGACGAAAGGGAAGTAATCACTGGTTGGACATTTTTGTTTCTTTTTTTAAAATTTGATGTCTTGGTATCAAAGATCCTCTGCCTTTAATAGTGTCAGATAGAGGTAGCAGAGAGTTGATAGGCAAATTTTCTACATAGATGCTTTGAAATACGAAAATTTCACATAAATGTCACAAATTCTGGCTTGTCCTCAGAACATTCAGCTGTTCAAGTATCTACCCACAGCAGTATATGCCAGCCAGCATTTGCTTATGGAAAGCAGCATATACACTGCTGGGCTCTGTAGTTTTGTATCTGCTTCATTTAAATAACATCTTCCCCATAGCCCATAGACATGGGAGCAGGCCTTTAAAGAGTTTGTTAGTCAACAGATATTTATTTAGTCTAAGTTTTTGGGCATTTAGAATACGTTAGTGAACAAAAGTGACAAATTTCATGGCCTCTTTTTGCCTTACATTGTAGTAGAGTGAGATTATAGCTGGCTAGCACAATCAGGAAATTATATGGTATATTCTCAATAAACTAGTACCACATTCACATGCCTTATTTGATTTACATACATTACCACGAGGGTAGCTAAACAAGCTCTCAGTGATGAATGCACACTTTGACCCCCCAGGTGTCAATGGTATATGATAGGCTGCTACATACAAGTTCTCAGACAAAGAGAGAATGTACATGTCTTTTCTCCTTGATGCGTCCTCTCATGAGCCCAAGGATTTGTGCTGTGGCTGGAGGACTTCCATACTTGTTGCATGCGAAAAGTTTCTTTCATGTGTTTTATCTGATGCCCTTGGAGGTCTTACACCTTCACGATGCTCAGCATAGGCAAATGGCCTCTCAATCCTGTGACTTGGCTGAGAAGTGAGAAATAGTAAAAATATTTGGGGGCATTCTTTACATTTGCATGGAATTGGTGTGCTACAGGGTATCTTTGTTGTTATTCCTAACATGTGAAGTTTCTCTTATTGCACTGATGGATAAAGACAAGCTCAGGGGAGATGGGTTTGTGCTGGAAAGAAATCCTGGCTGCATCTCCCTAGGGACATCTTGATAAGAGGTCCCTTTAGCAACCCTTCCTGGGACCTGGGGCTACTTAACCTTGGTTCTAATCAGTAGTATCTACCTTTTCTGGTCTATGGTGGGCCTCTCCTCACATGGTAAGTAGAGAATCTTTTCGGTTTCACTGACTAACAATACTGCCTTGCACTTGAAATTTTTTTTTAAAGAATCATCAGGGCCATCTTCTTTTTCTTCATTTTCGTTTTCTAAGAGAGTGCTTTGGATACTCAGAATGGCTTCTTTGCATTCACTCATATTAGAGAATGATTTTGTGAATCATTGTTTTTGGAGATAGGTAGTCTCAGAAAAGAGGACCTCTTGTATTTGCTGGTGAGTACAGATTAAAGCAGGACTCATCATATAACCATGAGTCACTTTCCATTTATTACTATAGCCTTCTGCCACTAGATTCCCAGTGCTATTTATGTATCTATGTATGTATGTATCTATGCCTCTATGTATGTATGTATGATGTATGTATGTGTATCTATCGATCTGCTTATCTGTCACCTATCTACCTCTTTTCTAACATCTAATTTTTGTTGTTGCTCTTTTATTTTTTTGTTATTTGTTTTCAAACATCCCCCCCCCCAATACTGGGGACTAAAGTTATCGCCTTGTGCGTGCTAGGCAAGCTATGTACCACTAAGATACATTACCTTCTCTCATATTCATCAAACCTCTATTTGTCTTTGGGTGTCCACTATTAACAAACTGCTCCAGAAATTGAGGAATAATATCCTTGCTTTGCATGTCTGGCTGCCACCTAGTATTAAAAATCTCATCGTGTCTCTGCAGCTCCTGCTGTGCACATGACTTATTGCTTTGTTAAAACTGTTTGAACTGAATACATAAGAACTAGACACCACTTCTCTGGAAAGCAGATTATTAAGTTAGTTTAAGTTATAGATTCTTCTGATTCAAGCTCATTTAGAGATGGTTTACAGCAAACGAAGTTTCTGAAATCTAAAGCAACCATAGCAAGGGCTCTCCAAAAGATTCAACCTTGAGGACTGGGGAGATAGGTCAGTTGGTAAAGTCCTTGCTTTGCAATCGTGAAGATCTGAGACTGATCACCAGAACCCATGTTGAAAAGCCTGACCCATTGCACAGGACTGCAATCCCAGAATTAGGAAGACAAAGATGGACAGAGCACTGGGGCTTAGTAGCCTGCTGCTCCAGCACCATCAGCAAACTGCAGGCTGATGAGAGACTTTGTCTTGAAAGCCAAAGTGAACAGTACCTGAATAGCACCTGAGTTTGACAGCATTTGTAAATAAACACAAAATACGTATTTCCACACCCATCCCTCCTCCCACCACACACTGGAAGTTCAATATCTGCTATTCGGTGGCTCCTGGGATCTATTTCAAGTATCGGTGGATGCTTAAAGTCTATGAACACATTCTCAACTGAACTTCAAAGGGGGTAGTTTTAGGCTTCACACTGAGCTGGTATGTGACTGGCTTTGTACTCTGGGTCTGATCACAGATACGTAGCTTCTTATTTTGTACATGAACTCATCTCTTTTCATTTACATGGTATTATGTTTTTAACTCAATGTCATGATTTAAAAAATTAATCCTTTAACTGGCATTTGTGATTCTATGGGCATAAACTGACCCTTAAGACAGTATCTTTAAAGAAAGAAACCTTTAAAAACTAAGCTTTGTATGATTTGAGGATATATTTCAAAAAAGTTAAATGAATACAACATGGCACATAAAAGTTAAGGTTCTATGTGCTTATTTGAATTACAATATTCTTAAAATGGATCAGATTTGGATTAAAATTTGTCTTTTTGCTGATCTTTCACTAATGTGAATTTGGTGGTATGGACACTGTGCTTTGAACTGATCTGGCAGCCAAACAAATGAAGTTCTGGAAAATGAAGTTCCATTACCTTTTCCTCCACCACTTCGATGCTGATGCTGTTAAGAATAAGATCAGAATGAGGTTTCCAGAACCTTAGTAAACATGAGATTAGCAAACAGCCCCCTTTCGTGTGTATTAGGGTGAAAATTAATCTGGACAAGAGTGAGATAAATACTCATAAGGCACTAAAAGACTATAAAACCAAATGCTTGGTTATCTTTAAAGTTTAAAATATTACTATAATCATGGGAATTACATTACTACATAGCATTCTTTTACACTTCTGATAGTGCCTTAAATTACCCTGATACTTGAAACGTCTCTGCACACTGCCAGAGGAGAAAGGCAAATACCAATCCAGCTTCAGAGGGTTCTTCTATCTACAGTGGTGACCAGCATACATGATACATTGGTATAATGATAGCACAAACATTGTGGAAGTAACCAACAAATATCTGTTGGATTTAAGGCCCACTCCATGAGATGAAACCCATGCCTGAAACTGCCCAGGTGTCCAAGAACCTGAGACAAAATAGGTCATGGATATAGGAGAAAAGCAAATACTATTGTTCTGCTAAAGAAACATAGCCATAAAATGAGTCCTAATGGCATTCCATGATACTCATATGTCAGTGTCTTACTCAGCTATCATTGCAGAAGCTTCCTCCTATAGTAAACAGAAATAAATAGAAAGACCTGTAACTGGACAATGTGCAGAGAGTGAGAGAACTTGGAACACTTAGTCCTAAATGGGATCAAACCTCTCCCCTAAAGGCTAAGGGAGCTGTGCAGAAGAGGAGACAGAAAAATTACAGGAGCCTAGAGGGGATGAGTGATGCCAATGAAACAGTGTCTTCTAGGTACAACAAGACTGATGCACACATGAACTCACAGAGACCGGAAGAGCATGTATAGAGCCTGCACAGGTCCAAACCAGATGCGTGTGTGTGTGGGGGGCAGTCTTCAGCACTGAGATAGGGAAGTGGACTTGAATTCCCACCCCAAACCAAGGTTCTATTTCCAATTGACATCCACTCACAAAAGAAAAATTAGTTTTTTTCTAGGGAGTCTCACTGGGTATCCAAACCACATTTAAGGGCAGGCTCCATGCCTGGTAGTAGCTAGCCAAAACAAAACTAACTCAATGGTGTTTTTGGAGTTTTATTTTTGATTTTGTTTCATTTTGTCTCATAATTTTTTGTTTGAGCATTTTTTAAACCTTACTTTGCTTGTATATTATAGTTTCTGAATTTGTGTGTGTGTGTGTGTGTGTGTGTGTGTGTGTGTGTGTGTGTATGCAGCTCATATATTCTTTCTTTGTTGCTTTTGTGTGTTTGTTTCTGATAGTATGTTTGGTTCTTTTTATTCTTTCTTTTATTTGCCAATTTGTTTTCTTAAGAGAGAGAAAGAAGAGCAGAGTTGGATGGTTGAGGAGGTAAAAAGGATCTAGGAAGCAATGAGAGGAGAAACTCTGATCAGAATATATTGTATGAAAATACTTTATTTTCAATAAAAATAATATCATAATGAAACTTACGTTTTGAAACTGATGTGATAAAGAAATCACACAATAGCTGAATATAGAAGTAAATGTATTTATAACATGTACTCAGAAACTCATGGTATTGAAGTTCATGGATGCTAAGGGATATTTCCATGGTTATGGAAGATCACTTTGCCAAGTAGTACTGCATAGTACATTTTGAGGCCCAGCTTTCAGAAAACTATAGCAAAAAATGTAATAATTTCAAATTAAAAGATCATTTAAAGCCTACTGTACCACAGAGTAAATTTATAACAAGCAAATTTCCAAATTTGATGACTCCTCAGCAGTAAACAGGCTTTGAGACTTGCTATACAATATGTGCAACATCCTTGTGAAGAATTAGGAAATAGCATTCCTAAGCATCACATTTTCTAAGTGCATAGAAATCAGTACCTCACACGTACTAGGCAAGATCTCTACCACTGAGCTATCCTTCTAGCTCTGACTCTATATGACAATGTAGCTATTTCTCATAGAATACTAGACTAGATTAAGTGCAGCACATATCACTGTAGTGAATGGTTTCTCAGTTAGGTACTGTGGCATCTTGGAACAGATGATGCTATGATGTGGGAAACAGTTCTATGTAACGCAAGATGTTTAGTAGCAATTTAGCCTCTAGATATCTGCAGCAATGAATACCCCAGAAGTATAGACTGAAGGTATTTTCAAGTACTGCCAATAGTTCTTAAGAGGTAGCAGCAAAAGCGATTCTCATTGCTAATCACTATTGCAATTTGCTTCTCTGCCCAGGGGAATTAAATTGTGGGAAATTGAAGGTCTATTGCTTTTCCCTCCAACTTGGTGCTGGTAGCAGAGTCTGGAGGACAAGGTTAGAATGAGGTGTCCAGTACCTTAGTAAATATGGGCTTTAGTGATGTAACAACACCTCCTCTTCCTGCCCCTCATAGGGTAAAACTAATCTGGACAAGAAAAAGTTAAACCTGTGCAAGGAATAGGACATCACTGTGCCTTAGGAATGACTGGCACAACCAGATACTAAAACTTTAACCAAGTGAAAACGTTAGAGGAGAAATATTCCTTTTGTGGCTGTGGGTAAAAAATAAAATATGGTAAAGTAAACTCAAAGAAATTCTCAAGACTTCCTGTACAGTAGCAACTCTGCAGGCAAAGATGGTAACTGCTGCTTGAAAAATTTTTTATCTCCTCCATAGAAATTGATGTTAAAAATGTTACCAACTATGGTTATTTTTTTCATAATTCAGAGTCGTTTGTATTATTCAGAATCTCTCAAGCTATTATTGCTCCACGAGTCATTTCCTTGCTATTAGGATAAGACTCCCCGCTCCTGTTCTCAGGTGATTTAACACCTTAGTTGCTCATATTGGCACGGTCCTTCCTTCAGTACGTTCTGACAAATGCTTTTGCAGTTTGGGCCCCTCTTCCCATGATTCTGGGAAAGGACATGTTTGTCTGGTTTTATGACAAGATTAATTGCCGTTTAGGGTTGATCTGAACGTAAGGTCTTGAGAGTATGTTATTAATTTTGCCAAATATAGATGAGCAAGTTGAGACCCTGAGATGTAAGTAACCTGCATATGTTACAGATTTGAGCCACAGCTGGCGTCCCAACCCAAACTTTGATCCAAAGTTCATGTTCTGTTCTACCGTGTTACTATTTCATTGTCCTCTTAGCTATGAAAGTAATAGGAATCACCCACATTTATGCAATTTATATTTTTAGGCAATAATTTTGCATATAGCCCACAAATGCACACCCATATTATGCATTTTCAGCAATGGTATGCTCATTAGTTGGTAGGCAGTAAAATAATATTGAATTTAAATGAATGAAGGGAAAAGCAGGAGCTAAAAGAATCCAAAGTGTCAGAATAAATAAATCTATTTGTTATTTATTCATGCATCCACATATTTATTCATTAATTCAACACAAGCATATTAAGACAAGTATGTGCTAATTGAAGCGTTATTGACTGGCATAGTTCTTATTTTCATGGTAGAAGCTACACAGAGTGGGCTTATGAGAAAACCCAAGTGGAGCTTCAGACAGGTCATGAAACCACCTGTTGCTTAGCAACAGAGATTTAGTCTGAGAAATGTGTCATTAGATGTTTTTTTTCATTATGTGAGCATTATACTTACACAAGGATGAATGGTACGGTCTACTATACACAGGCTGTGTGGCATAATGTATAAATGTATATGTGTTTACACATATGCATGTTGAATGTATGCTATAGTCTGTTGCTTCTAAGGCAATAAAGAGTAAAACAGCATGATATTAAATCAAATGATGCAATTTAACAGTGGGATAAACAAAATCTGTGTAGTTGCTGTGGGTATGTTACAGCATTCTATTTTATAATAAATTTTTCTTGTGTGAGTGGGAGTAAACTCTAAAATGTCAATACAAAACACAGTATAGTAAGTGCTTAAAGATGTCATATGCCCATTTATTATCAAGTATTATATGCTTTACACAATTAACACACGCTACATATTTATAGGCCAGAAGCACAGTAAGCTTGTTTATATCAGCATTAACACCCACAAGAGTAACACAACGAGTTAGATGTTAGGATAGCCGAAAGGTCACTAGGCAATAGAAAGTTTTTAGCACCTTTTTAATTTTACTACAGGACCATAATTGAGTCTGCAGCACAATGGCAGAACCCCATCACACAAAGCATGAGAGGAAAATGAAAGAAGATCAAACCTTGGATGTGCTATCACCCAGGAGAAGAGGGAAAGTAATTTTGTGACAGTCTTAGAGATGTGTGTAGGGATAGCATTGTTACATGAATTCAGTTACTGTTTCTGCCATAACCTTCTCTATGACTCTGAGAGTGGTTATATGGATATAAAGAGCTTCTTAGCTACAGTGTCACATGTCCTCTGTTTGTTTTAGGATGTTTTGGTATATGAAAAGAAAATAAGAACTGGATTAAGATTCAACCAGAAACATCTACTCAATCTTAACTGACCTTATGTAACATCACTGGCTTTCATGGTAAAGTTAGACCACATAACTTTATACGAAATCTGACTTAATATAAAACAGTTAGAATGAAAGACAGCATACTTCAAGACACTGCTGCTGACACCAGACATCTGGACAGGATCCAAAAAGCATGGAAAATGAAAGCAGCAATTGAAAAATGGAATTATATAAAATAAAATGTATACTCATAGTAAAGCAATCTTCAGTGGAGAGAGAAGCCACACCAAGGCAGAAAACACTTGTCAACAGTTTCCCTAATTGCAGAATATGTCCAGAACATATAAACAACTCAAAATATGTGAAAAATCAGAAAATAATAATTGAATTAAAATAGGTAAATAGAGGTAGGCTAACTGCAGATTTTTGCATCTGCCTCCTCTTCTCCATATCCAATTCCCCAGTCACAGTCTTAGCTCTGTAGTAGAACACCTGCTGTAATCTCCCTTTTCCCCACCTTGCCCCCTCTCTAGTGGATTAATTAGATCTTATCTTCCAATCTTCCTTTCCCCTACTCATCCCATTATCCCAGGCCCCAACACCAACTGGCATTTCCTGGCAACTTCCCAGCCACTACTTGTGAAGCAAGTAGGCAAATTGCAGCCCTTATGTCTTCCTCCACACTTCCAAATCTCATCCAAAGCTCTGTAGCAGACCACCTGCTGTGGCCCCCCACCCTTACCTGGCTCCATCTCCGTGGGATCACACAGATATTCCCCTCAAACATTCCTTGCTCCAACTCACCACTTTATCCAATCCCCAACTCTAACATGCATTCATTGGTAACCCAAAGACCACACTGTCCAGGGAAATGGGTAGCCTAACTGTGGAGTTTCACATCACCTTCTTTTCTTCTAAATCCAACCCCTCCCCTACTCCCAGCTGTATAACAGACCACCTTCTGTGGCTTCCCCTTCCTCTCTGACCCCATCTCCAGGGAATCATGCAGATCTTCTCTTCCAGCCTTCCTTGGAACTCATTCTTTTATCCCAGTCCAGATTTCTTTTTTTTTTTATTTTATAATTAACTTAATTTCACATATCAACCATGGATTCCCCTGTCTTCCCTCCTCCCACCCCCAGCCCTCCCCACCAATCCACCCCCATTCCCACCTCCTCCAAGGCAAGGTCTCCCCTGGGGAGTCAGCCCAGCCTGGTAGATTCAGTTGAGGCAGGTCCAGTTCCTTCCTCTCTGCACCAAAGCTGAGCAAAGTATCCCAGCATAGGCCCTAGGGTCCAAAAATCCAGCTCATGCACCAAGGACAGGTCCCAGTCCCACTGTCAGGGGGACTCCTAAACAGTTCAAGCTAATCAACTGTCTCACTTATCCAGAGGGCATGGTCCAGTTCCATGGGGGCTCCTCAGCTATTGGTTCACAGTTCATGTGTTTCCACTAGTTTGGCTATTTGTCCCTATGCTTTTTCCAATCATGGTCTCTATATCTCTTGCTCATATAATCCCTCTTCTCTCTCGCCGATTGGACTCATGGAGCTCCACCTTCTCCAAAACCACATTCTCAGACACAGAGCAAGTCTTAAAATGAGAAAAAATTGAAATAACACCCCGAATCTCATCTGATTATCATAGATTAAAGCTAGATATCAACAGCAGAAACAACAGAAAACTTACAAACTCACAGAAACTCAACTCACTATTATGAACAAAATGGGTCAAGATAGTAATTCGGAAATATTAAAGTCTTTCTAGAACTGAGTGAAAATGAATACACAACATACCCAAACTTATGGGGCACAATGAAGGCTGTTCTAAGAGGCAAGTTCATAGCACTATATGCCTACATGAAAGAGTTGGAGAGATTTCATACCAGCAACTTAACAACACACCTGACAGCCTTAGAACAAAAAGAAATCATACCCTAAAGGGGAAGACCACAAAACATAATCAACTCAGGACTGAATTCAATAAAATAAAAACAAACAAACAATACAAAGAATCAATTAAATAAAGAGTTGGTTCTTGAGAAAAATCAATAAAATTGACAAGCCCTTATGCAAATTAACAAAATTAGAGGTGAAAAGGGCATAACAACAGACATGGAGGAAATCAAGAGAATCACAAGGTTATACTTTTAAAAAAATCTATGCTCTGCCAAATTGGAAAATCAAAAAGAAATGGGTAATTTTCTCGATAAATATCACTTACCAAAGTTAAATCAAGATCAGATAAGTAGTGTAGACACACCTATAACCCCTAATATAATAAAAGCAGCCATTAAAATCTACCAACAAAAAAAGCCTGAAGCCAGCTGGTTTTAGTGCAGAATTTTACCAGACTTTCAAAGAATATTTAATGCCAATTCTTCTCAAATTATTCCACAAAATCAAAACAGAAGGGACATTGTCCAATTCCTTTTATGAAGCACATTTATCTTCATATCCACAAAACTGAACAGGCCATCTATAACCAAGCAAAGCTTCCAGTGGTTGGATAGGAAAAGAAACCCAGCCACAAAACCTTCTACATATAATTTTTTCTGGCTGCAGGATGTGCTGGGTAATGATGGTGCAGAACTTGTGGAAATGGCCAACCAATGACTAGTCCAACTTGAGGCCCATAGCAGGGGAGCCCATACCCAACACTGCCTGGATGGCCAGGAACCATAGACTGGATAGCCCAGAGACATAGGATAGAACCAAATACAACTGACAAAAACAAAACAAAAATAAAACTAAAAGACAAACCAAAGGAACAAGAAAGTCAATGAAATGATTCCTAATGATATCCTGCTATATTCATAGATTAATGTTGACCAATAGTCATCAGAAAGGCTTCATTCAGCAAATGATGGGAGCATATGCAGAGACTCACAGCCAAACATTATAGGCAGATCTCAGGGAATTCTGCAGAAGAAGAGGAAGGGGATTGTAGGAGCCAGAGGTATTCAGGATACCATGAGAATATGAGTCACAGAATCAACTAAGCAGGGCTCATAGGGGCTCACATATACTGAAGCAGCAATCAGGAGCCAGCATGGGACTGTGCTATGTCCTTTGCATATGTGCCATGGTTCTGTAGCTTAGTGTTCTTGTGGGATGCCTAACTGTGGGAGTAGAGGTGTCACTGACTTTAGCTTTCTCTTGGGACTCTTTTCCTCCTATTTGGTTGCCTCATTTAGATATGAGGGTTTGTGCCTAGTCTTATTATAACTTGTTATGATGTATTCTGTTGATATCCCTTTGAGGGCTGCTCTTTTATGAAGGGAAACAGAGGAGGAGTTGATCTGGGGCAGGGGAGGATGGGGAAGAATGGAGGGCAGGGAAACTTCAGTCAGGATATAATGTATGAGAGAAGAATATATTTTAAAAGTCCAACAGCAAAGAATTACAGACAATTTATACAAACATAGATGGGAAAATTCTCAATAAAATATTTACGAACCTAATCCAAGAACACATCAAAAAGATCATCTACCATGATCAAGTAGGCTTCATGCCAGAGAGACAGGGATGGTTCAACATATGTAAATTAATAAAGGTAATACAGCACATACACACACTGAATCACACACACACACATACACACACACACACACACACACACACACACACACACACACACACCACAACACACACAACACACAACCCAACACACATACAATAAAACACAAGATCATCTCATTAAATTCAGAATAAACCTTTGACAAAATCTAACACCTCTTCATGATTGAAAGTCCTAGAATGATTAGGGATACAAAGGGCATAGCTAAATGTAATAAAGGCAGTTTACAGCAAGCCTGTAGCCAGCATCTATTTAAATGGAGAAAATTGAAAATAATTCCACAAAATTAGGAGCAAGGCAGGGTTGTCCACTATCTCCATACCTTCAATATAGTACTTGAAGTCTTAGTTAGAGAAACAACATAACTGAAGGAGATCCAGGGGACACAGATTGGTAAGGAAGAAGCCAAAGACTTTTTATTTGTTGATTGAGTGATAGTATACATATATAACTCTAAAAATTCCATTGGGGAATTCCTACAGATGATAACCGCTTTCAGTAAAGTAGTTGGATAAAAAATTAACCCACAAAAAATCACCTAAATGCAAATGACAAATTGACTGATAAAGAAGCCAGGGAAACACCACCTTTCAAAGTAGCCTCAAATAATATAAAAAACCTTCAGATAACTCTAACCAAGCAAGTGAAACACTTTTATGATAAAATCTTTAAGACACTGAAGAAAGAACTCGAAGAAGATATCAGTAGATGGAAAGATCTCCAATCCCCCGGGTTGGTAGAATTAATATAATAAAAATGGCCATCCTGCCGGGCGATGGTGGCGCACGCCTTTAATCCCAGCACTCGGGAGGCAGAGCCAGGCGGATCTCTGTGAGTTCGAGGCCAGCCTGGGCTACCAAGTGAGTTCCAGGAAAGGCGCAAAGCTACACAGAGAAACCCTGTCTCGAAAAACCAAAAAAAAAAAAAAAAAATGGCCATCCTATTTAAAGCAATCTATAGATTTAATGCATCTAAATTCCAAAATAATTTTCAGATCTTGACACGATAATTTTCAGAGTCATATGGAAAAGTATAAATCCAGGACAGCTAAAAAAAATCCTGAAAAATAAAGACTACTACAGGTCTTACCATCCCTTACCTCCAATTTTACTGTGGAGAGATAGTAATGAAAACAGCATGACACTGGGACAAAATAGACACATTCATCAAAGCAATCTAATTGAAGACCCAGACATAAATGCACACACCTAATTTTTGATAAAGAAGAAATACACACAGGAAAAAAGATAGTATCTTCAACAAAAGGTGGTAGTGAAACTGGATGGCTGCATCTAGAAGAGTCTAAATAGATCCACACTTATCACCCTGCACAAAACTCAACTCCAAATGAAACAAAGACCTCAGTATAAAACCAGATACACTGAACCTGAAAGAAGAGAAAGTGGGGAAAGCCTTGAATTCAGTGGCACAGGAAAAGATTTTCTGAACAGAACACCATTAGGCATTAAGATCAACAATTAATACATGGGACCTTATGAAACTAAGAATCTTCAGTAAGGCAAAGGACACAGTCCTTCAGAAAAAGCAACTGCCTACAGAATGGGAAAAGGGTTTTATCACTACACATCTGATAGAAGACTGATATTCAAAATATATAAAGAAATAACAAACCTAGATATCAAGAAAATAAATGTCCCAATTAAAACATAGGCACAGATCTAAACAAAGAATTCTCAATAGAGGAAACACATATGGCAGGGAAACACTTAAAAAAAACATTCAATGCTCTTAGGCATCAGGGAAATTCAATTCAAAACCACTTTGATATTTCATCTTACATTCTCCAGAATGGCTAAGATGAATTAAATAGGTGACAGCTTATACTGTTGAGGATATGGGATAAGGTGAACACCCATACATTGTTGGCAGGAGTGTGAACTTGTACATCTACTTTGGAAGTCAATGTGAGGGTTCCTTAGGAAAGGGAAAAACAATTTACCCCAAGATACACCTATACCGCTCTTGGGCATATACTCAAAGGACACTTCATCCTGCCATAGAGACTCTTGTTCAACCATGTTTATTGATGCTCTATTCATAATAGATGGAAATTGGAAACAACTTATAGGTTCCTCAAAAGATGAATGAGTAAAGACAATGTGGTTCATTTATACAATGGAATATTCCTCAGCCATTAAAAAAAATCATGAATTCTCAGGTAAATGGGTGGAACTACAAAAAATATCATCTTTAGTGAAATAACTCAAACCCAGAAAGACAAATATGGCATGTGTCTACTTTTATGTGGATATTAGCTGTTAAGTCATTGATAATGAAGTTGCAATCCATAGAACCACAGAAGCCAGGTGTACATTAAGGGACTAGGGTACACTGGTAGATCTCCCTAGGAAGGGGAAATAAAATAGTTATAGATGTATGGGGTGGGTACTAGAACAGGAGGGTCAAGTGAGTTGGGAATGGAAAATGATGGGGATGAGAAAGGGAATACAGAGAAAGACAGCTAGAATTAAGCACCATTTGAGTAGTATGGTAGTAGTAATAGTAGCCTAATACAGGAGAAGCTTCCTAAAATATGTTCATATACAAAAGCAATCTAAATGAAATAGTCAAATAATGGGAGAGACAGCCTCAACTGGAATTCTCTTGTTACCAAATGAAGCTTCCAGTATTGGGAATAGTTTAAACCTACTTGAGCTATTAACCAAAGGGGTCCCATAGGAATTCCCATGCAACCCAGGCTGTTACCAAGACTATTGGTTGCTCTCCACAAATTGACAGCAAGACCCCACTCCTGGAGACAACACCTACACAACTCATTGAGTATGAGGAGTCATACTGGTGCCTAAATAAAGCCTTCTCCATCATGTGCTTGTGTCTTTGGTACAGGAATATACTCTGCACACTACCAAAGCAGAAATATAAATTACAACCCAGTCACAAAAATCTTGATCTGCAATAGTGTTTGTAAGTACCAGCTCTTACTTTCCAGACTAAGGTTACCTGATATGACTGGTGAGAAATTTATCTTAAGCAGGCATGGGTTGGAGGGGTCACAGTAAGATTGAGACTGTGACGAATTTACTTCAAGCAATGAGATTTTTATACCTATATCAGAAACAGAATACAATGGAAGTTGCTAGGATCAATACAATTTTAAGTGCCAGGATACAATGACGTTTGCAAGCTATACAGGGTATACAAGATTAATGTCCAAGACTAATTGTCCTGCCAAACTTCTGTATGTTTTAATGACTTCTAGAGAATGCAGAGAAATACAGGCAGCCTGAAAGCTTCACTGCCTGAGGTAGTACCTTGATAACTCAGAAAGTGAAAGGCACACAGTATGCCAGAAGCCATGGTCTCTAACCTGAAAAACCTATGGCAATGCCTCTCAAGGCAGCTAGACCAGGCAACTCCACAATTACTGCAGGTGTCCTATCTCCAGGATATGCTAGGCCAATGATAGACAAAGCTTGTGGGAGTAATGAACCAATATCAGATTTGACTTAAAGCCCACTCACTGAGATGGAACCCATACCTGATGCTGCTTGAGTGACCAAGAACCTGGCATTAGATAGACCAGAGACCTATGGTAAAACCAAATACTACTGTTCTACTAAAAGAAGTTATCAATAAAATGACTCGAAATGACACTCTACTATACTCACAGATCAGTGCTTTCTCAGCCACCATCAGAGAAGCTTCCTCTTCCAGCAGATGGGAACAAATACAGACACCCATATCCAGGCAATCTGTTAAGAGTGAGAGACCTTGTAACACTTATTTCTAAACGGATGTCTCCATCAAATGCACCCCCTTAGGGATCAGAGAACCCTGTAGAAGAGGAGGCAGGGAAGAGTGTAAGAGCCAGAGGGGATGGAGGACACCAAGAAAACATAGCCCTCTAAACCAACAGGATTGATGCACATATAAGCTCAAAGAGACTGAGGCAGCATTTATAGGGCCTGCATGGGTCTGCACCAAATACGGTTCTCGGGCTGAAAGGAGAATCAGATACATGGCCCCATCTCTAACCCAGAAGCTCTCTCCAGTGAGAGCCACTTGCAAATGAAAATTAAGTTTTATCCAAGGGTGTTTCACTGCTTGGATAAGCTTCTCTTAAGGGTAGGTCTCATGTCCAGCAATAGATGGCTGCCAGAAAATGAACTCAGTTGTGGGAACCCACAGAGGCTACCTAGTGAGAAATTACTCAGGGTCAGAGAATTTGAGCTTGCTTTACCCAGCAGGGCTGCATAAGGAGATGATTTGAACATGGGTGTGTTTACCAGGTGTTTGGAAGGGTCTATACTTGGCTGTACATTATGCTTTGATCATGCAAGGGGGAGGTCTTTTGCCTTGCCCATGGCATTGTTATAAAAAGCCTTTTTGAATAAACAGAAGAGGCTGTTGGGTATTGATCCAGGCTCTCCCAAAGTTGTCCTGTGTTTCTGTCTTTCTTCTCATTGGCTAGGTCTATCTTTCTTTCGATCGTTTCTTAATTCCTCTCTCCTCTACCTAAGACCCCTTCCAAAAGTGGGAGCTGGACTCCCACAGACCCCCACACTCAGTGGCATCTTTGGAGGTTGCTTGTCTTATATTGTTGTGTCAGGCAGGACTGTAAAAAAGACTTTTATTTTTTAATTTTCATTTTATTTATCTATAATTTTTTTCTTTTTACCCTATATCCTTTGTGTATAAATTATGATTTCCAGTTTAATGTTTTATGGAATTCTTGAGTGTAAAATGAGTTCTACATTTCTTTCGTGTGCCTTTTCTTCGGTTCTTTTCCTTTGTTTGCCTGCTTTGTCCTATTCCAATGTGTTAGTTTTTGTTTTATATATATAAATTTTGTTACTTTATTTTAGTATTATCTCTTAGAAGCCTGTTTGTTTTTTAATGAGACAAAAAATAGGCAGATAGACATATGTCAGATAAAGAAATACTAATAGCCAACAAGAATATAAAAATGCTTTATAACATTATCCATGAAGAAAATGCAAGTCAAATCTGTAGCGGATATGAGCTCATCTCAGGATTAGCTGTGATAAATGATAGTAAGAAGCACTGGAAGAGGATGTGAAGATAAAAGAATAAATACCTGCTACTGATGGGAGTATAAGTTAGAACATCCATTAGCTGCCAAAGGGAACTGTGTGGCTGTTCCCCAAAATGTGAAAAATAATGGTGCCATTTGATCCAGGTTTTACACTCCTAAGTACACATCAAAAGGATAAGAGATATCTGTGTGCCTATGTTCACTGCACCTCTAGTCTCAATAATTGTCTTAGTTACTGTCCTGTTGCTGAGAGAAGACACCATGACCAAGGCCAACTTAAAAGGAAGGTATTTAATTGGGAGCTTGTTAACCTTTTATCATCTTTGTGGGGGGACTGGAGAAGTAGCTAAGAGCTCATATCTGATCCACAAGAGGCAAATGTGTGTGTGTGTGTGTGTGTGTGTGTGTGTGTGAGAGAGAGAGAGAGAGAGAGAGGCTCCACCAGTTACTGGTTTTTGAAACTTCAAAGTTTACCCGTAACGGCACACCTCCTCCAACAATACCACACATCTTACTCCTTCCTAAACAGCTCCACCAACTGGGGACCAAGCATTTAAATATATTAGCCTATCACAACTACCATAATAACCAAGACAGAGAATCAGCCTAGGCACCCATCAGCTAGCTGGCAGAAGAATAATGAAATACTGGTTTATGTATACAGTGCAGTATTAGTCATCCTTAAAGAAAATATTTGTAGCAAAGTGGATTGAACTGAAGGGCATTGTGCTTAAAAAAAAATAAGCCAGATTCAGAATAAAGGTTCTCTCTTATATGTTGAAACTAAAATAAGTTGACTTGAAAATTAGAGAGTGGCTAGTAGGGTTCAGATGGACGGTGGGAGGTGAGTGCAAAAACTGTGTATATGGAAATTCCACACTAAGCCTATTAAGACATAATTATAATAACATGTTAATATTTTAAGAGGAAACATTTGAGTTATTATTTAGACTATTATTTAAGAGACCTGTAGAAATTAATTTCACTTTCTGAAATGTTATTTTAGGAATTATTTGGACAAATGGGAAGAATTTATAGCTCATGAAACAGTCACTGATTGTTGTGGTGTGCTGTTAAAACAGGCTGCAACATGGCATACATAAGAGACCTTTATGGCAATTATATAAAAATAGCCCACATGACTAATATCTAACATTTTTATAAGTCCTAAGTATTCTGGGGGTTTATATGTATATGATTAACATCAAGTCAATGAGGGAATATGATGGACTTACTTTGGCCTGGGGTTCTATAATAAAGCACAACCAGCAATTCACATTCTTTTTTTCAGTAGCACATTAAGGATGTTTATTTGACTATCAGTAAGTTTTATAGAATAATGGAACATCTGCAAAGTTTTGTAATTTAAAAGGCCTCTTATAACCTTATCCTTCGAAATTGATGGCATGTCTGTCTATTGTAATAAGGTATTGTGGCCATCTCCGAGTTATAAGTAGTTATCATGGGAAGATGTTGTGACTTACCGTTTTTGAGTTGCTGCTACCATTGGAAGCCATAGTTGGAATTATCAGTAAAATCGAGGTGATACTCCTCCTCTTAGTAGCTGGGTCCAGTGGCCAGATATGATCATTTGGTTCTCATGTTAGAGCACCCCATGGGTCAGACTCTCCAACCCCTCTTCAGTTATGTAACACCTTTCTAAAACAATGGTGTCAGAAAACCAACATCTATTTTGTAGGGTAAGACACTGGCTTTGTCGGAACCTGAACTTTGAGCTTTTCTGATCTCGTTAGCCTCATAGAAGATTTAAAAGGAAGTCTAGATGGGGGATGGTATAGGTGAGAGAACCGAAAGCAGATGCATCAATGACATGGTCTCCACAGAAGACAGGTGAGCCTTTTAGACCATGGCTGGATGACTTAGTTTATTTGGAGTCAACATGCTAGGATCATTTTGGAAGTGAAGTTTCCCCAGGTTAATGCAAATGAGACCTCGTTATTGCAAGCGGATCAGTTTTTATTATTAAAACCTTCCAGGTGGTGGTGACTATCTGCTGCCAACTACCACACAGGGTCTCTAGCCTCTTTGAAGTACTACTCACTTAAGGATTCTCAGGAGTCCCTGAACAGGATCTATATGTGGTGTCCTGCAGGGAACCACTGCTTACGAACCACCAAGCTGCACTGGGTTCTGTGTGCCAGCTACCCTCCATCTATGCAAGCTGCCTGTTGCAAGAGAGATCAGTTTCCTGATGCTCTTAACACATCACCACCAACCCGATGGTATAGATTACAAACATTTCTTTTCTTTATAATTTTACACAAGTGTGACAGGGTGACTAAACCTAAGCTCAGGGTGTTGGCAGAGACAGTTCCTCTGGAGTTCCGAGGGAAAGCTATTGCTTTGTTTTTGGCAGTTGAGTTTCCATGCACACCTTGGCTCTGAGACCCTTCCTCCTTCTTCAGTGTAGATTACTCCAACCTCCACTTCCATTATCCCGTTGTCAAAGGTTTTCCCCATTCTAACCTTTTTACTTTTATCATTCGAAGATCCTTTTGGAAAAGCTGGGTTATCTCCCCAACTCAAGAGGCTGAACTAAGACACGCTTGCAGAGAACCTTTGCTATTTCAGATAATATTTTCAGTTTCTAGGAGTTACAATGTGGAAATAGTTGAAGGGCCATTAATCAATTGACCACACAGGCTATCTGCCAGATAATGAGGCTGCTGACCTATCAGTACAAATTACCATTTGCCAGAACTCTTACAACATATAAGAACCTTAGAGGTGAAATGAGAGAGAGAGACAGACAGACAGACACAGAGACAAAGATGGACAGAGAGACAGAGACAGAGATGGACAGAGAGAGAAGACAGACAGACAGACAGACAGACAGAGGTAGACACACACACACACACACAGAGAGAGAGAGAGAGAGGGAGAGAGAGAGAGAGAGAGAGAGAGAGAGAGAGAGAGAGAGAGAGAGAGAGAGAGATATCATCAGCTATGCCCTATCTCAGAAGCATATGCTGCCCAGCCACCATGAGAACTTTAGCTTCTACTTTGGTTCTCCTGGGCAATAACTCTAACGCCATCACAGGACCAGGCTGGAGCTTATCATATACTCTCTTCTCTATCTACTACACTGTCTTTCTGAATTGGACAGTCCCACATAAAACTTCCTCCTTTTTGGCTCTCTGTTCTGTAGGAGATTCCAATTACAGTCAATCTTTCAGTATTTGCATGCTCAAATTTTAGATTAGCCAGTGACTTTCAGGTTTAATTCACCAATTCAAGAATTCATCAGTCCATCCTTATCTACTCCTAAAAAAAACTGACAATAAATGAAAAGCCATGACATTGCATTAAGCATAGTGCTGTGGAATTTAATGGCTTCTGATGTTTTCCGTCCCAACAGCCTAACTCTTCAGCTACAGAAAGCATATGATACTCACATCCCTCTTATTTATGCACAATTGTATGAGGAGATGGTCCTGCAGCTGGGATGGAATTTGGATGCACGGAAGGAAGCCCCTGCAAAAGGGCAAATAGCACTACAAGGATAATGCTTATAAGTCCCAAAAGAAGCACATTGGACTCCAATCTAGAAAATATTTTAATATAATTAGTTGATATAGCAATAGCTCTGCATGTTAATTAATTATGATTAATTTGGTTGATGTGCCTACTGGGTCTGTGGTAGGATCATTTAATTAGTGCACTTGGAACCTAAATGTGCTAAAAAAAAATCACATCTGAACCCTAAAGTTTAATATCAGTTCTTATATTTATTTACGTGGGAGAATTTTATTTTAGGAGAAAATTGGCCATATTAAGATCTATCAGAACTTTTCAAAAAATCAATACTTTGTTGTTACATAGGAAACACTACATCTACTGAATACTTATGCCAAGTCACTGCGTGAAGACGTCTATATTCATTAACCCCTCACTTATACCAAGCTCAGCAAATCAAGACAGAGGATATAACATTCCTGCAGGAGAATGTTCACTCTTTAGTTAGAAAAATCAGAAAACATGAACATTAAAGAGAAACAAGTCAAAACATTATGTTTGTCAGGAGATACTGCTGAATAATTCATTTATAACTCAATATGATTTTTAAACATTGCAATATTACACACAGAAACATTCGAAACATGTCTTTATGGCATTGGTGTGAGTTAACACCAAGCTACAGTGGATCTCTGGGTACAGCTGACCCTCATAAAATTTGAAGCTGTCACTTAGAACAAAGAATCTGAGTCGTTGTGTCTAATTGTAACTCTATGCCACCATTTCGCTGTCAGGGCCTAAGCATTCTTCTAACCTAACAAACACCTTGGCAGTGCTAAAGACATTCTAGACTTTGAGTAGAATGGGACTCAGTGCTTAAATGTATTTACTCACATTGTTACTGGGGAAGTGGTGCCTGGATTAGGGCGGGATCTAGGTGTGATTGCTAATCTTCCTTGTCAACTTGACATGCCAGGAAAAGAGGGAACCTCAACTGAGGAACTGCCTCCATAGGATGGAGCCACTGGCCTGCATGTGGGTCAATTTCTTGATTGTTGATTGATGTGTAAGGACCCAGCCCACTACGGGAAGTGCCATATCTGCTCAAGTGGGTTGTGTGAGAAAAATAGCTGAGCCAGTGTGGGGTCAGAGGGAGTGTGCCAGTAAGCAGTATTTTTGTGATTTCTGCTTCTGCTCCAGGTCAGGGTTCCAGCTTGATTTCCTTTCCTGGCTTCCCCCAACAAAGGACTATGTGATGTGAAAGTATAAACCAAATAAATCCTTTCTTCTTACACATTGGTTGTAGTTAGTGTTTTATCACAGCAACCAAAAGCAAGCTGGAACAGGAGGGTTGGGAGTGATGTCTTATTGGCACCATGACTCTGGCCAGAAGCCCCTGTGTGTTTCTGGGAAATAATAGAACAACACAGGCTTCATAAAAACCACTGCAGAAGATTCCTAATGCTTTCAAGACTGGAGTCTGAATGAACACAACAACCAAAATAATATCTTCCTGTGCCCTCCCCATCTGCCTTAAACTCTCATATCAAGCCCATCTGCCTCAAACTCTGGTACCAAGCTGCTGCCAAGACATTAGGGAATGTACCCTAATCTCCAGGGAACACAGCAGTTGAGAAGGTCCTGAGCAGGCTAGCTTTGACAGTGACCACATCTCCTTAATTTCTCTTAGTCTTTTTTTTTTTAAATATAAAGATTTATGTATGTATACTAATATTTGTCTGCATGTACATCTGCACATCAGATCCCACAGACAGTTGTAAGCAACCATGTTCGTCCTGGGAATTGAACTCAGGACCTCTGGAAGAGCAGTCAGTGCTCGTAACCATGGAGCCATCTCTCCAACCCTCACAACAGTCTTTACTCACTTGCTCAGTTTGTGTTTTCTCTGTACAGGTCACTTTGCCTGTGGCTTAGAAAGTGAACCCTGGTCTATTATTCTGCACCTCTCTGCCACCTAGGATTGGCTGGAGTCCTGGACTCTCCTTTCAGCACACATACACTAATGAAAGAATCAAAAATATAGCTCATGGTGCCTTGTTTCCCTCTTTTCACCTTCCCCATGTTGAGTCCCCCGACCCTTGCTTTCCATGTCCTTTGTTTCCCATTGAGCTCTTTATTACATTGTACACAGAACTCTTGACCTTAAGGGTTGCAAACAGGACACTCTAAAAATGTCTCCTTGGAAGACTAGAGATTACATAGCTTAGTTAAACATGGATAACTTTCAAAGTAAAAAAAAAAATACTTCATTAAAAATAAACACGCTTATGGAGCAGAATTGAGAATGTAATACAGGAAAAGAAAGACTTTGCAAAGGAACTTGGGATGTGTAACAGCTCAAGTAGATGGCCAAGTGTTTTCTTTACTTGAGCCCAAATGGAAAGTCAACCACCAAGTGGGCAACCTCTATTCTTAAACCCTATGTGCATACTCTATGTTTGGTCCAAACGTTGGAACTGGTAATTGGATCTTCACATTTAGAGTATCATACTGTCACTATATATATAGCTATATATATGTAAAATATTCTTTAATTTTACTGAGAATCAAAGATAGCTAAATTTAAACTGTCGTCCTTCCCATTACATTTCCTGAAAGGCATCCAAAAACGTTTTTGTAGTCTCTCTCAATCCTATTTTAAATCTGTTCTCAGGACACAAATATTAACTTTTCTTTTAATAAAACCTGACATCAAAAGTTACCTCGGTCTTAAGAACAAATGTACAGTATTTGTTATTTGTTTTACTTAAGATAGATGACAAAACTGATTTTTCCCCTTTCTTTTTGTTTTTAATCTTAAAAAATCTCACACAGCTTGAATCCCATGATTTGAACATTTTAAAGCTTCCTGATTATAATGAAATGACTTGAGTTCTTTTTAGATGGTATTAAATTTTTAAATATTTTTTGTGTTGTTTCTGAGGTTACAGAATAAAACTCTGCTGTGATTTTGTTCTTTTTTTCCTAAAAGAGACTAATCCACTAGTCATTTCTGGTTATTTTTACTTGGCTAGTGTGTTCTACTGAGAGACAACCTATCACCAACCACAGAATGTCGAAGCAAGATAAACGGCCTTGAATAATGTAAATTGAAGGAATGTAGAATGTCTGACATCTTAAACTAATTTCTGGGAAAAGAAATATGACTAGAGTGTTTTGTGGTCCAAAACAGAATCAATTCTTAGAAAATTAGTAGAAGAACCATCTGTGCTACAGAGAATAACATTGTTTGGCTTTTAGGATGGTGTAGGTGAGCAATTCAGAGTCATTTTAAGATTATTGGTCAATCTAGGCTTTCACTTTTTTACTGCCATTAACTTTGCTGGAAAGTGCAATCATTTGCATGGACTTACCAGTTGCCTGGTGTAACATTAAAAGCCACCTATTCTGAGATTCAGTCATGGATACATTAAAAGTGTTTCCCCTGCGTCCTGATACCTCTTTTGATACATTGTGTTTGGGAAAGGTCTTGATACATGGCATTGAGCTTTCCCTGGCCTGGGCCCACGGTTTCTTAACCTCCTGTGTCTGAATCCCTCATTTGCTTCACTTTTCTTTGTTGGTGTTTTTTCTCTGTCACCTTGTGCAGGGAAGGTCGTTGCTAACTCTATTCAGTGGCTCTTGTTGCTATGGTGAGGAAAACAGTACAACTCCACAGTTAATATAGAGTATCAAGGTAAGGAGAATATTTCTTCTAAGCTTATGTGACTTCCACTTCAATGCAGTGGCACTAAGGAGCATTGGCAGACCTGCAGAAGCAAAATCTTATGTTAGATGTAGTTCATCATGCCACGCTATTCACTCAGAATCCACTGCTTCCATTTGAGGAATTATTTAAAATGCTTTGTACCAGAAGAATGCTGTAAAGGGGGTTTCCTGCAGTCATTTCCTCTGAAGTTAAAAGAAACTGACATTCGGTAGATTTCCATCTTCAAACCTGAACAGTCACAGAAAAAGTGTTGCAAAGAACCTCATTAATTCATGCTTTGGAAAAATATGAGTTGTGATTTTTCTAAAGGAAAATGTCTTCATTTAGCTGTCCTATCCAGACCCTACATTTCAGTATTACAACAGGTAATGCATATGTCCTTTCTCCCCATCGGCTGTGCTTTACTGTACTCAGTCCTCCTAGTCACCAATTTCCCCTCACTTGCACATCAAGCAATTCAGAGGAGCAAGTGTGCCAAGAAGTTTCATAGACAGAGGCAGGGGAAGAGCTGACGCCCACCCATGGAGCTGAGAGTCTTTCCCACATGATGTGTTTCTCTCAGGAGGGATTGCACTGAAAATGGACAACGTAGTTCAAAACACCACTAGAGCCGGAGGTTTCTCCAGTCCTGCTGGGGCCCGCAGGAAGACATCCCCAGCACACCGCAGTGTTAAAATGCCATCATCTTTCACCAAAACGGAAACAAATGAAATGCCTTCCTATGAGACAGGATCTTTTGATGTAGCCCAGGTTAGGCTCTTAGGATCCTTCAATCCTAGACTCTCAAGTGCTGGGATGCCACCTTACCTGGCCAAAATGCTGTCTTTTTTGTTGTTGTTGTTGTTGTTGTTGTTTGAGACAGGGTTTCTCTGTGTAGTTTTGGTGCCTGTCCTGGATCTCTCTCTCTGTAGACCAGGCTGGCTTCGAACTCACAGAGATCTGCCTGCCTCTGCCTCCTGAGTGCTGGGATTAAAAGCATGTGCCACCACTGCCTGGCTCACAATGCTTTCTTTGACTACATTTTCTAATTACACGTGTGAATTTAATGTGATGAAATTCGATGAGTATTCAATTGTTTTTGTAACAACTAAAATTATTGCTAAAAGGCCTAGGCTGAAGTAGGAATACTTGAAAATAAGCAAATATCTAACTTTAAACTTAAGTTCCCTATTAAGATGCCATGTCCTTTGTAAACACCAGGTTTGTCAGGACTGCAAATAAAGTGCAGTGAAAGGTTGAAGTGACCTATGCTGGAGTCTGCATGTTATGTAAGGAGTCTCTTGCCTAGCTATAGTTCAATAACAAAAAGGAGGGAGAAAGTCCAATGCATGCAAGGGTATTTTTGTAGGAAAGGAAGCTGCCTTTCAAAATGAATGGCAGGTGTTCTGACAAAAAGTTGTTTTAGAGCCGACATTATTCAGATGGAAGTGTGGGAGAAGAAGTAATAATTGCAGAGGGATCCTGATGTGGATTTTGCACTTTCTACTATTTATCTTGTATAATCCTTAAATCAGCCAGAAGGGGTTGACAAAACTTTTATTTTACTTTATTTACAAATGAAGAGAGATGAGAAATCTTTTTAAGTTTCTAGAAACAGCACTCACAGTTTTATTTGTTCTGTAGGATCTCAAGGCTTATCTGTTTCTTGCTGATAAGAGAAGCAGAAATTTCCAGGAGTTTGGAAAAACAGTCTTTGGGAGAAGCAAGTTACTAAGTTGGGGAAGGTTGAATAATTTTATTATTATTATTATTATTATTATTATTATGAAAAATTCTTTGACTATAGAATTTTATTTTCTCAGGTGGTTGTTGTTGTAAGAATGTGTCCAGTCCCTCTCAGAATCCCATAACATCCTATGGATTTAATTATTGCTTGCCTGCCTGCTTCTGTTTTGTAGACAGTCACAGCATTTATTTGCATCTCTTAATACAAATCTGATCATGTTACTAAATCATATCAAACTCAATGACAGGACGGACTGAGAGAGAAGGAGGGGGAGGTGGCACACTCCTCCTTAATTGCATAAAGCCTGAGTGTTGAACACACTCAAACTGATCAAGGCAAGCACATGAGAGGCTGCTAGAAAGGAGGCACAGCCCCAACCCAGCTCAATCCAGATGCTTTGTAGCTGAGCCCAAGGATGTGAACTCCCACTGGGCCTGAGCAGGTGGAAGATGGCCATTCTTGGACTCTGTGTCTGCAGTCTGGGGATTTCACTGACTTCACAGGACTATGGCTTGTTAGTGATTTCTTTTTTCATAACCAGCATGTAATCCAATAAAAATAGATTAATGTCTTTGTTTTCTTTTGACTCTGTCAGTTATCATATGAAGTCACACTGTAGAGTAAATAGGAGCAGAATTTTTCCACAATTTCATCACCACCTTCTAGTGATCCCTTGGCTCTCCATTCTTTCATTGAGAAATCTGTGTGGGCAAATATTCTTTAGTATATATCAGGGACAAAGTGGGCATGCTTTTTTTAATTTTTATTTATTTTTTACATTTTGATCATTAACATAAAAAATTAAAAGTCAAATGTTTAGAAAAAAAATTCTAGAAAAATTTCTCAGACTTCGAAGCACTGATCCTTTCAAATGCTGCCCATCCTTGGAGTGCTGTATGGCTAAAGGGATTTGGTTAAGACTCCAGCACTCCTTTACAGTAAGGTCTGGAGTGAGTCCCTATTGCATGCCAATGTAGCAAAGACAGAGAAATGCTACCAAAAAGAAGTCCCCTTGCCTCCATTGAACCCAATATACTTAAATCAAGTACTTCAGTGACATTCATTAACATTCTGTTGTCTGTAATATCCTAGAATCCCTGCCAGTGTAGAGCAAGGCATCTTCTACTGTGCTGACTCACCAATCAAAAATCTGAGCAGGGCACTTGAGCAGAGACCAAGTTCTGGAATGTCTAGTAGAAGGGGAAAAAAAATCAAGAGAGAAAAAAATCCTTTGCCAAAGAGAGCTCAGCCAGGTAGTTACTTGGAGCAAAATTTTCAAGTACAGTAGAAGATGCTGCTATGCAGATATGCCCTGAAGATACAGCAACCTACTTACCTATCTACCTACCTACATACGTCCTTCCTCTCTTTATCCCTTCCTTCCCTTCTTCCCTCCCTCTCTCCCTCCCTCCCTCCCAACCTTTCCTCTTTCCCATCCTTCCTTTCTTTAACAGACTCACATAGGGAGCTATGAACTAGTTACTTATGAGTTTCTTTTAAAGAGAAGATTTGTCAATTATGAACTTGTTTTCAGATTTTCTATGCTTGAAAATATTTTTATATCTTTATATTTAAGCAACCATTAAAATTCTGGGTTCTAAGTAAATGTTAATCAAAACACCAAATATATATATTCTACTTATTTTAGTATTGTTGGCAGGAAATCTGAAACCAGTTTCTTTGTCTCTGTTTTTGATGATATCTTTTCTGTGGGCAATTTTTTTCATTAGTGCACAGAAGTTAGTGCATAGACATGAGTTTCATTATGAGTCTCATACATGAGTATAATAAATGGCATTCACCTTCCCCCCAGTTTCTCTCCCTTTGTCTCCTTTATGTGCACTATTATCATTCCTCCACTGTTATATCTTTTGGAGTTTATTTTATCTTGTTTTGTTTTGAGACAAATGTAGCATGAATTGTTAGAAGGTCTTAGTAGTAAAAACAAACCTGGAGCCAGGTATTGGGGTGAATGCTGAAAGATCAGAGAGACAGAACAGGCCACAGCTAACCTCACCTGGCCAACTTCTCAGCCAATCCTGTTTCCTCAAACTGGATGCCTCTCTGTCCTCATCCGAATGGATCTCAGCTTAACTGCTGCTAAAAGCTTAACAGCTTAAACAGGCTCTAGTTCCTGGTCCTCACACCTTATATACCTTTTTGCTTCTTGTCATCACTTCCTGGGATTAAAGGCGTGTGTCAACATGCCTGGCTCTTTCCAGTGTGGTCTTGAACTCACGGAAATCCAGATGGATCTCTGCCTTCAGAATGCTAGGATTAAAGGCATGTGTGCCACCATTTTCTGGCCTCTATATCTAGTGGCTGTTCTGTTCTCTGATCCCAGATAAGTTTATTAGTGTTCACAATATATTGGGGAACACACTATCACATTTCCTCTTTTTTGTCTAAAATTAAAAAAAGCTTATAACTAATACAAGAAACACTATATCCAATAATTATATATAATATATATAGTCAAGAATTACATTAACAATGTCTAGTCCATTAACATTTGACAAATTCACACAAAATTTTTCATTATCCTATTTAAAGCAAGTAGTTCCTTTTTAAAAACAGATTCAATAATCTACCTTTTATCTTATATTTATATTATCTCTTTTTTCATTTCTGAATAGATTCAAAAGTCTACTTTTTATTCTATTATTTCTATATCTCTTTTATTTTTTAGAATAGATTCAAATCTATCTCTTATCTATATCCTATTTTCTCTTTTTCTTTTTATAAAAAAGAACCCTGAATCTAATCTCCTTTCTTTAGCTTTTTTAAAAATCATTAACAATTAACAACTTGTAACCAACCATCATAAACAATGACAATATTCATAACTCATTAAATGATCAAAAAGCACCCACCCTACCTCGTGGGAATGTGGGCTTCATGTTCTTAAAATTACTTAATGCTTTTAAAGTAGCTGTTAGGCGTGGTCATGTTTCCCTGCAGACTTGTGTGTGTGTGTGTGTGTGTGTGTGTGTGTGTGTGTGTCCCGTCTGTGGTTAGGAGCAATCACAGTCTGATAAATGTCTGTCTCTCGGAACTATGAACATTCTTCCCTAGAAGAGAAAATCTTCACAGCAACTTCTTCTCCCCACCATTTGCCTTGCCAAACTTTTCCAAACTGACCCTTGCCAATGTTTTCTTGTAACACGATGGTCCTGGCAATTCTTCTCTGAACAAGCAGCAGTAAACTCTTCGTCTCCAGTAGCAGCATCACTGCAGTCACCAACATGATGAGAAGCAGCCAGCAACTCGAAGCAGCAGCCCTTTCCTCCATGGTCCCACCGCCACTGTTTGTGGCCAGGTCTGACCCTGGCTGCAGCTTCTCCTCAGCAAGCTCCCTAGGCTGGCCTCAAACTTGGGATCCTCCTGCCTCTGCCTCCTTCAGCAAATCCTACCGGCATGCACCACCACAACTGGCCGAGTGTAGCTTGGGCCTGAGCTGGGGACTGCAAGGCCACAGGAAAGTGGGTTTTTTTTGCAAATTTGTACCATGAACGTTGGGCACCAGATGTCATTACAGATGGTTGTGAGCCACCATGTGGGTGCTGGGAATTGAACTCAAGACCTCTGGAAGAGCAGAGCCATCCCTCCAGCCGGTCATGGTGGTAACTACCTTGTCGTTCCTGAGACAGGGTTTCTCGCTATAGTCCTGACACACCTGGAACTCACTATGTATACCAGGCTGGCCTCGAACTCACAGAGATCCTTCTGCCTCTGCCTCCCAAGTGCTGGGATTAAAGTTGTGTGTGCCACCATTTTCTGGCCTCTAAATCTAGTGGCTGTTCTGTTCTCTGATCCCAGATAAGTTTATTAGTGTTCACAATATATTGGGGAACACACTATCACAGACAAGGTTTTGTTTTAGAGCCCTGGCTGGCCTGGAACTCACTCTGTAGACCAAGATGGCCTGGAACTCAGAAATCCATCTGCCTCTGAATCTGAGTGCTGAGACTAAGGTATATGCCACCAAGGCCAGTGCCAGTTTATTTTGTCTGACATGATGATTTTTAGTTCCATCCATTTTCTTGTAACAGCTACAGTAGTATTTCATTCTTCTTGCCTCAATAATACTTCTCTCTCTCTCTCTCTCTCTCTCTCGAGAGAGAGAGAGAGAGAGAGAGAGACTAGCATAGATATATCATATATATGTGTATGTATGTGTCATACTTTCTTATCTAGTGATCTGTTGACAAAGAACTCAGATGATTCTATAAGTTGGTCTTTGGGAACAGTCATATGAAAAATTTGAATACTCACAAGTCTTATTAATCACATGCTGGCTTGGACTCCTTCTGCTATATACTGAGGAATAGTAGGTCACAGGATAGCTCCATTTTTAGATATTTTACAGAGCCTCCTTACTCATTTCCACAGGGACTGAATAATTTATGTTCCCAGTAGCCATACATAAGTGCCTTTCCTTCATGTAGCTGTGTATAAGGCCTCCTTTTCCTATGTGTCTTCACCAGCACTTCTCTTACGTTGTACTGAAAATTGTGTTTTACTCCTGCTGCTTATAGCCCAGGCCATGTTTAAATATTGAGACAGGTATCACTACATTCTTCAGACTGCCTTAACTGCCTTAACCTTGGTAACCCAGGTGGCCTTGAATTGTGTCAACCTCCTGCATCTGTCTTCTGAGAAGTTGTAATTAGAGGTTCACACTGCCAGGTTCAGCTATCTTTTAATCTCCTCAGGGTGAGATAGAATGTCAATAGAATTTCTATTTTAACTTCCTTGGTGGATAAAGATGTTTAATATTTTAATTATTAGCTCTTTGTGCTTCTTCCTATTTGTTCCTACTCTTTTCATTACAATTTGCTTTGGCTATTTGGGGGGCGTCTTTTGTGCGTTCATATGAATTTTAGGGTTATATTTTGTAGATATCTAAAGAATGCCATGAGTACTTGAATAAGGACTGTAGTCGTTTGTAATTGCTTTTTGTCATGTGAATATTTTCTCACTATTAATTCATCTAAACTGTGAACAAGGAAGGTCTCTCCATACTCTGTTTGTTCTTCAGTGTTTTGTGGTTTTAACTGTTATCGAGGTCTAGCTCCTCCATGGTGTGTCCTTTTTTGGGTTTATTCCTAGGTTTTTGGTTTTTTTTTTTTTTTTTTTTTGGAGGGGGAGGGTTGCTGCTTGGTTTGTGTGTGGGGCTACTTTAGTGGGATGGCTTCCCCACTTTACTTCTCAGTATTTTGTTATTAGGGTACTGAAAACCCTATGACTTTTGTACTTAGATTTTGTAGGCTTGGTTGCTGGGTTTCTTTTTCTTCCTTCCTTCCTTCTTTCCTTCCTTCCTTCCTTCCTTCCTTTCTTTTCCTTCCTTTCTTTCTTTCTTTTTCTTTCTTTCTTTCTTTCTTTCTTTCTTTCTTTCTTTCTTTCTTTCTTTCTTTCTTTCTTTCTTTCTTCTTTCCTTCTTATTTTCTTTTTTCATTAAGAAATGTTTTATTCATTTTACATACCAATCACAGATTCCCCTCTTCCCTCTGCCCGCCCCTCCAGACTTCCCCCCAACCCACCCCCCAGTCCCTCCTACAAGAAGGTAAGGTCTCCCACGGGGAGTCAGCAGAGCTCATACATTCAGTAGAGGCAGATCCAAGCCCTTGCCCCTGCATCAAGGCTGTGCGAGGTGTCCCACCATAGGTAGTGAGCTCTAAAAAGCCAACTCATGCACCAAGGATGGATCCTGATCCTACTGCCAGGGGGCCCCTTAAGCATATCAAGCTACACAACTGTCTTACTTATGCAGAGGGTCTAATCCAGTCCTGTGGAGGCTCCACAGGTGTTGCTGTGTTTCTAAATGGGATCCACCTTTTCTGTGTGGGGACCTCAGAGTGTCCTCAGGAAGACCACATGTCAATAGGCATCATTTGACTTCTGTCTTTCTTGTTTCTGCCATATTGTTTTTCTCTTTCTTCATACAGTTCACTAACATTTCAAGCACTGCATTGAATGAGTGATAGGAGTAGTTGCTATTTCTTCCCTCGCTGGGTCTAGAGAGGATGGCTTCAGTTTTCCTCAACTCTGTATGGTTTGTTACTGATTTATCTTGAACAGAGTTAATTATGTTGAGTGTGATCTTTCTATCCTTAGTTTCTTCAGCACTTTTACATGAAGAAATGTTGAATTTTGTCAACATGAATGATCTCCTGACATTTTATCTTCAATTCTGTTTGTATAATGTTACAACTACATGTTTGATATTGTTAAATCATCCTTGCATCTCTGTAATGAGACAAATTAGATCATATTGTATGGTATTTTTTATGTATTGCTAACTTCTGTTTGTAGGCAAAAATATATACATTGGACTGATCACTTTAGCTATTGGAGTAGATATATCTGGGAGGAAGCAAATATTTACCCTGAAACCAAACTGCAAATTGTCCATACACATCCCCCACACTAATGTGCGCATGTGTGCTCACACACACACCTTTTTCAATTATTGGCATCATTTTCCCTTCTCATTCATTTTAGACTATTCTATTTTTAACTTCTTGAAAACAAGACTCCAGTTTATATTTTTAATACCTTTTCCTTTATATGGATTTTCAAAGCATACTGATATCTTGATTTCTTCCATTTCTTGGTTCTTTGCATGTTTATTATTTTATTATCATTATTTGAGACATGGTTTTCAGGATGGCCTGAAACTCACTATGAAGTCAAAGATGATTTTGAATTTTGATCCTCCTATTTTTCTCCCATGTCCTGGGATTATAAGTGTGTGTCACCACACAGCTTTCCATTATATTATATTAAGCTTTCCATTAGCTTATAGTAAGGCTGTTTGGCTTGTAATTCTAAATGATTGTAAAAGATTTACTGTATTATGCTTTGGAAATAATAGGTTCCAGGTAAGATAACCAACTTCCCAAGTATGTTGAGAACTGCCCAGTTATTTAAAAAGTCACATTTAAAATCCAATGCATCAAGTTTCTATTGTGCCATGGTAGTTTATGACCAACACAATGTAGCAAGTTACAATATGTTGCCTGAGAGGACAGAAGTGACTGACTTCCGTTTTAGGTGTCATCCCTTGCTCCCTCTTCTGGATCACTGCTCACTCTGTGAGAATGCAGCTGTGGTGGAGAGTAAACCTGAGGACAGGTATGTGGGACAAGAATCAAAGCTTTTGGACGTCAGCTGTGTGAGCAAGCTTGGAAACCTGTCTCCGACCTGATCTAAGTCAGCGGTTCTCAGCCAATAAGTCACGACCTGTTGGGGTGGGATTCAAATGACCCTTTCACAGGAGTCATTTAAAACCATCCTGCATATCAGATATTTACATTACGATTCACAATGGTGTCAAAATTGCAGTTATGAAGTAACAATGAAAATAAATTTATGGTTGGGGGAGTCACCACAACATGAGGAACTTGTATTAAAGGTCGCAGCATTAGGAAGGCTGAGAACCACTGCTCTAAGTTGACTGTGGCCCCAGATAATAGGCTGCAATTTCCTAGAAATCTTGAACTGAAAGCCTCATAAACCCATGGTCAGGTTCCAGAACCAAGAAAACTTTGATAGTAATAAAGAACATTATTAGAATCGAAATTCCTGTTCCAAATGGCTAATTTTTATATAATTCATAACATGATAATATACCCAGCAACCAGTTTCTAAGTAAGCATCACAGGTATAATTTTGAACACAAGTGTAAGCATAGCTGTAACACTGTTCCTGCTACCAAGGGACAGGGGTGATGTAGATCCATTTCCAATCCTATAAAATTAATTAAGTAAAAAGTGATGCAAGCAATATAAACTATGAAATTCAAGGAGGAATGAGTTAGATTCAATAGGTCTCCAAAAGACAGTGAGTTGTGTAAAAAGTCTCATAAATCCTTACTATCCATAACACCATACACTAGTAAGAAATATAAAAAAGGCTTAAAAAAATCTAGTACTTAAAATTTAAAAATGGTTTACAATTCATTATTAAAGTATTGAGTTTGGCTATGGAAGTATAAGATAGAAAGACAAAAATATTAAAATTAATGAAAACCAATATCCTTCCAAATACCAAAGAGTAATGTAAATTCTATTCTGTGCAATTGAGGCCTTCACATGCTCCAATAGAATAAATAAAGTGGAAATTATTATTACAACTTCATTTATAACATAACATCAGAAACATCTAACAAAAGATAATAAAATTAAATCAACCTAGTATGGTGATATTTTATTTGTACTGAAATGTGATTTTATTTGTATGTTAATAAATAAAGTTGCCTGGGGTCAGAGCTAATAGCAAGCCATAGCAGAAACTGGGTGGTGGTGGTGCACACCTTTAATCCCAGCCCTTGGGAGGCAGAGCTAGGTGGATCTCTGTGTGTTCAAGGATACAGCCATCATGGAGACACATGCCTTTAATCTCAATACCAACCATAGAAGACCTGGATGTCTGTACAGATAGGCAGTGATGAGGAGGTCATATGGTTGTGTTTACAACCAATGAGAAGGCAGAATAGAAAGTCTATAAAAAAGACAGACAGGAAGTAGGTCTCTTGCTGAAGAGGACAGTAGCAGCAGTGAATGGTAAGGTTTTTAGCTCTGACCTCTTGGGCTTTCATCTCTGCATTGGCTCTGTGTTTCTTATTAACAAGACAGTTACATCTACAACTTAGGTAGGCATTAAACTAACAATGTACCATATGAGAGAATGGTCTATATGAATAAATGCAATTCATTAGGAAATATAGATTATAATTAAGGCAGTTCAGCCTCAGGAAATATCGTAAAAATTTATTATATTAGGAGGAAAGAGAAAATATATGACAATCAAACAGCACACATTCATTGAATATAAACACCATATTATTTATTAATTTACCTAATTAAGTTATAGGTATGTGAAATTTCATTTGATAGTGGTATTTTCTAAAATATTTCATAAGAAAGAACATGCTCAATTTTGATGTATAAACATAAAATACCAATATAAATATTTGTAGTTATATAAATATAAATACAAAAGTATACAAATATTAGAACATAAATCTGAATTTTGATTTTAATAAATTGACACCTCAGAACCATTCCCATAAAAATTAGCAATGTGAGGAGGACATGATGAGGATGTTGTTATTGCTGGTGCTTTTCAACAGTTCAGTGGAGACTATTCACTACTGGAGAGTTAAGGCAAAGCAATGATGCATTGAAATATTTCAGAGAAGACAAAATTGATATTATTTTCATATAATAACTCATTTTAAAGTTCAAGAGCATAACAATAAAAGGCTATTAGTATTAATAAGTTAAGTAAGCAGTAAAAAAAGCTGCCGTCTTACCAGCAATAGATAGTTTGAAATTAAATAGGGGAAATGAGTAACTCATTCCAGTAAGTATTAACAATAACAATATGGTCATTAAAAATACACAACAAAACTACATACATAATTAGGTAATAACACTAACAAGAAAAGTGAAAAACGTGAATGTAAATCACATATCTTTGCTGAAGGACCTATAACAGAGTTAAAGAGGGAATTTTATATTATAGTTTTATGAGGGAGTGCTAATGTAAGAATACAGCTCTCTCCAAATTATACAGTTTATGCATTCCTTCAAAAATCAGAATGAAATAGTTTCATAATGGAATTTTATAGGCTATGTTGAAATTGAATGCAAGTAAATAAAAAAGTAAAAAGGCTTAAGGACAGCTGAGAAAGTTGTAAGGAAATAATGGTAGTAAGTAGAGGGGGACCAATCCTACTTTGAGAAACAAGTAGGAAAAGAACAACCAACTCACTTGTTAAGTTGCTTTGAACAATTTTAGGAATTGTGGGTATGCTACTTAAAACAACACCAAATTTTACTGGTGAAAAGATGTTTTTAATTTTATTTTGTTTCTGTGGTAAAAGCCTTCTTATAAGAGGTAGAAAACCCAGGAAATAGTAAAGGATAGTGAATCAATTTTTAAATTTATATTCAACACATACAAGACCCAATTCATAACACATTAAAAACCATAATCAATTATTTAGAAAACACTCAGTAGAAAAATACTCCCAATACATTTTCTGTTGGATAAAGCAACTGTGAGCACACTTTAGAAAAGCACGTGAGCATACATTGGAAATAAGAGAAATACATGCTAAGTCTTTCAAAAGGTAGACAGTGATGTATATTGTCAGATGTTGCCAAGATATGCATAAATATTAGAGGACTTGGAAGTATTTTGAAAGGCAGCATGACAGTCTGTGTAAAACATAAATGACCTCCCTCCCAGGATTTTCAGCATTTACATTTGTGGAAAACGATCTCATAGAATTATAACTGCATGTCCACAAGGATGTGTACACAAAGGCACTTTCCATAAAGCCGGTTTGCTGCAGAGAAAAATGACAAGCACACTCATTGCCAAGCCACAAGGAGTGGACTTAATGAAGTAAATCATTAAGGGAAAAAAAATACATGTGACCTGAGTTCCACTCTTAAGTGAAAAAGCATTTTATAAGAATTTTCTTGTTTAAAATTAAACTGTTAATATTTACATATGCATAAAAAGTTAACTGGTTAACTACCTTCCCAAATTGGATGCTACTTATTAATGGACATTGGTTAAGAATGTGGGGACAAGAGCTGCTTAATATGAGTGACGGGCTGGAAATTAAGTTAACAATTAAAAAGGGGAAAGGAAAGAGAAAACAAATTAAAAAACTAGTTTATTTTAATCAGAATATAATAGAGAATGGGTGACTGAAGATGTTACTAAGATTTGTTTCTGTTAATCTGTCTACTTCTAGAATTATTGCAGTCAATCTAGGATTATCATTACGATCAATCAAACAATGTAATGCATGCAAAAGGCCCACAGGGTACTTGGCACAGGGTAACCTAGAGATTTGCAAATACAGTATGTATTTCAAAATTTTACTGTGTACTTCTCTTAATGTGTTCACTGTATACAACAAATGCCTGTGACTTAGGGTGTACATTTTTGCCAAGGCAGCAGTACAGTTTTGTAGCCCTTATTGTCAACTGATTTGCTCGGGCTGACTATGTCTTCTATTTCTCCCACTACAGCTAAGTTCAACATCCTCTGGAAGCTGTTTGGTCCTACAGTGTCCCTCTTCTCTTGGAATCCTGTTTTATACACTATATAAACAGAAAAAGAAATCCATCCCCAATTCCTTTCTGCCACTGTCTTTGGTATCTGTGTGCTGCAAAGACAAGTATGTCTCCTCATGTCTGTCTCCAGTGTTCTGAATCCCTTCCTGGGGCCCAATGTTCCCTCACACGTTTGAGTTCCTGGTTGAGTCCCAGCACCAGACTAATTGCATCTTATTAATTTTATTTTCTAATTGGTAGATCTGACTCATGACTTCCTCCAATGGTTTCATATTCTCTGCTGAATAATATCATTGCAACTTTCTCATTGAATGCATGGTAATTTAAGATATTCTTGAGACACATAAGCAGTTATTAAAATGTTGTATCTCCAGATGAAATATATATCTTTGTGCTTTTAATCTACTTTGTAGCTAGAGAATTTCACTCCAGCTCCCACCGAGTCCCGCCAGTCCCGGAGCCCACTTATAAAATAAACACACAGACTCTTATATTATTTAAACTTCTTGGCCATTAGCTCAGGCCTACCATTGTCTAGCTCTTACTCTTAAATTAACCCATTTCTATAAATCTATACCTTGCCATGTGGCTCGTGGCTTACCGGCATCTTCACATGCTTCTTGTCATGGCCCAGCCTTCTACTTCCCAGAATTCTCCTCTCTCCTTGTCCTGCCTATACTTCCTGCCTGGCCACTGGCCAATCAGTGTTTTATTTATACAGAACAATATCCACAGCACCACTTGAAGTCTTTATTTGTTTCGCTGTTTTCATGTTGACCATCTTATTTGGCCTCATTTTATTATAACCTGCAATTTAACATTAAATAATGTAACATAGTCTCATCCTACTTCCTGTTTCATTTAAATCATTAGAATATTACTTTCCAACCATTGCTACACATTAAAACTGTTTCAAAAAGATAAAAATGATTGAATAATAGTTGTGGGGCTTCATGCTTTTGAGTTAAAAGCTTCATTATAATTGTTTTTTATTATCTGCTCATCTGTCTGTGACATCGATCAGTTCAGGGCAGCTGGTACCCGCCCCAGCTGATGCTGAGAAATCAGCACAGAATTTCTTTTCATCTACATTCACTGAAAGCCACCTCCACACTTCCCACAGAGAACCACTGTAGTATTTGTTAGCTTTAGGCACCCACTGCATTCAAGCACAGCTATCTCTTCTTTGACTCAGCTCTTTCTGTGCCCTGAGGTTACATGGTGTTACTAATTAATAGGTCTTTATTGCTGGAAATAGCTTTAAGAGTCCTGTCATATAATTCCCCGTGAGACTCTGGTACAAGTAGGCTGGTTCTCCTGTATACAAAGAGGGCAGGGTCTTGGGAGTGAGAAAGAATGTAGCATATGGGACACAGTTGGATGCTTCATGCATAAACATCAGTGGCTATATTACAACAATCTCTTGATGATTAGAATAATTAACATTCTAATATTTTATCTACTATCAGCATTTACTCCCTGTCTTTCTATTTCCCAACAACTTTTAATTTTTCCCTTGAGAGAAAATCCTTGCTACAGCTCAACTTAAAAGTTTCACCAATTATCAAAATTCTCTTTCCACTAAAGCAGTTAGTTTGGGGATAAGCTAGAAGCAAGGCACAAAACAAGTAGCCACAGTTTTCTCCTGACCCTATGGACTGCTTCAGGTTGCAGCCATTGAAAAAGTCAGCATAAGGACAAAATCCAGATACAAAAATGTAGAACAAGCATTAATACAGAAAAAAATTATACAACAGAACAATGGAAGCCCAGATTGAACTAGGATTAACACTGCTTATATCTTAATTTTTCAGTAAAATGAGCCAATATAGTCCCTTTTGCTTTGAAATTTTGAGTTTGGCTTTCTCTCTTGTACAACTGAAATCACAGAGGACAAACTTAACGGAGGCTATACTGCATCATATAGTATGGAATCCTTATCCACACATTGCTATTTACATTAACTAAAATAAAGTTAAAAATTCAGTTCAGACAAATGCTTAATGGGTGCATGTAAATAGTAACTGACTTACGAGAAGTTCAGATCTAGAATATTTCTTCATAAGAAGTCCAGTGAGGAGCGAGCTTCAGTTATTCACTCATAGTTGTACAGTTGTTAATTGGCAGAATTATTATTTAAATCCCTGTTTAAAATACCCAGAGAAATGTTCTTTATATAGATTAGGCCCATGCATATGAGCCACTACAATGGCAGTACCTGGTGTTTATGATCTGATATAGTGGAGCCATTTGTTTATGTGCATACTTGGGCTCTTCAGATGCTTTACTAATGAACGGTTCCTAAGACACGTGCACAAGAATTCCTGGAAGGAAGCTATGACTATGAAGACAGCTTGATCAGAACTTCAGTTTTATAAAGGATTTGGAATGTTGCAAAAGCCACAAAGAAATTATCGTGGTGCACCTTTAGCTTCCTTAATAGCTATTGACTGCCATCCTCTGTACATCTTTATGACATTGTGTGAAGCTTTTGGAGTGTACAAAAGGATTCCCTAGTATCCAGTCAAAAAAATGGCTAAGAACTGTCAGCATCTCAGGCCTACAGCAGTTTCCCCCACTTGGCTGTGCCCAGCACACCTTAGGTTTCTACCAATGTATTCGCAAATATGCCATTTTATGAACTTCTGCTCAAATGTCTTGTTACTATAGAACGTTCATAAAATTGTTTCCTCTTTGGAGTGTGGTATTTGGAGAGACCCAAATCCATGTTTTCAGGCCATAGTCATTCATTTTTGCCATCAAGATAAAACATCTCTTTAAATCCTTTGAAATGGAGCGGTTTGTTTTGTAGACAAACACATCCTTTCAAGGCCTCACTTGCCTTATTTATGCCATGCAAATCCTTACCTGCACTTATTTTAACCAGGGGTTCCAGTATTTTTCTTGATAGTATTTGTATTTTTTCACAAAATTTATCAAACTTTAAAGTTTTGTTCTAATGTCCTCATTGTCTCCCCTTTAATTTATCTCAAGACTCTTCAGGAATTTCCTTTTCTTTGTGGATCTACTTAATGTCTATCTTTGCCTTTTTAAAATTTTCACAAGCCTGCACACTGAAAAGCATTCCCCTAGGTATCTGAGTTCTCTTCTTGACAGAAACTGTGGCATAAACAGAAAAAATACTGCAAACTCCTCCATGCATGTCTGAAATGAATTTGACAAAGCTTTCTAATACCTGAAGCCCACTGGCCATTTTAAAATCCATTTCTTCATTGGCAGCAAAACTTATTTCTTCTTGATTTCTTTTTAAGTAAATAGCTGACTGAACATTTGAAGTGTTTCCTGGCTATCAGCTTCAGAAATAATTGCACCGTGTTTCTCCAGGCAGACTAATAAAGCCACTTCTTTTAGAAGAATGTGCTCCTAATGGATATTTTATAATATTGTTGGAAATAATATCAAACATAAGTGAAATAAAGATTTTGTTTCAAGCATGACTAGTTTCTGATCATGCTAACCAATGGATAATAGATTCTAATTTTGAATCTTTAAAACCCATCATGTTTTCATTAAAAATGGTATACTTTGATTGCTTTTAAATAAATATGAAAATAGGACATATATACTGTATCAAAACTACTTTCTTAAATCATTTTATTATGTAAATTTTATACATAATCTACTAATTTGGTTGTATGTAATTTTACAATTTAATAAAAGCAAAGAGATTTCATATTATAGCAGAGTATACTAGGCATTGGTGTTCAAATATATAGGGTAATGTTAATCCCGGGCTTTACTGGGCTCAGCTATTTTGGTATCACTGATAAGTTTTGTCATTGTAAATGGTGCTTCCATAACACAGAGCTCATTTAAGCTTGATTAGCAGAAAAGACTTGACACTCATGATTAATAACTCAACAGCTATGCTGGTGCACTTAGGTTCCTAAACCAGGTGTGATTTGCTAAAATAATTGAAGCAATAAATGTTTTTTTTAACCCAATGAATTTATTCGGCAGGAATAATCTAAGTGAGCTTTAGTTTTATTTAAAATAGTGGCATCATTTAGTTTTGAATAGTGTCCACCTACTGTATTATTGGAGTGAAATGATCACAATGATGTTTCCAGAATCATTGACACTGTAGTTCATCACTTCCTGCATCTTACGTTGCTTACTTCAAAAGTCTTGTTATTCTTGCAGTCTACTATTTTTTTTTAATTAAAAAAAATGAACACAAAAACCGAAGACAAGGATACATATATGTATGGTTTTGTTTGTTTAGTTTGGTTTGGTTTGGTTTTGGCCATACAACCATGCGGGAAAGTTAAATTAATTCTTGAGAACCAGAATTGTCTTGGGCAATGTTTCATGTCACAGCATATTGATGATTTTACTTATATTAAAGACATGTTTCAGAGTCATTGCTTTACTCTGGGATCATGTTTTCTTCTGTTCTAGATCAAATTGGTTCCAGAATTAACAATAAAATATTCAACCTAATACATGTGTAGATCTGGTCAACAGAGTGAAGACAACAGGCTGGAAATCAGAAAACTGGGGTCTTAGATCACTGAACCATGGGCAATTCTCCTTTGCAGTAGATTGAAAGTGCTCTATTTGCTTTGTTGCTCACTGTTTGCCTACAACATATAGCAGTGCTTAGCACATTACATATGCTAAATAATTACTGAATGAACTATTGAGCAAAGGACACAAAATAATTGTAATGGTTTGTGTGGTCTTACTATTGTAATGATGCTGAAAATCATGCTTAATAGACAGTAAAACAACTTTTTTCAACAGTGTGACCTTTTCTTTATTGTATGCTGATGAACAGAAGAGCCTTTTCTATGGAATTCTAGGAGTAACTGCTTGAAATGTACATAAAAAAGCTTGTAAAGTTGAAAGCAAAATATTGGTGTCAGTTGATAGGAGGGCACCCAAATGGATCTATACTGCTTAACCATTCTGCATTTTCTAGTATTTGGAGACATTGGTGAAAAGGATTTTGCTAAAGATAATTAGAGATTATAGTCTGGGGGAACAGATGCTTAGAGGACTGAAAATGCAAATACAATGGTGACAAATTTACTTTGTTATGATTAGATGAGAACATTTGCTCACTGGGAAAATCTGTGCAAGAGTTTCCAGCTTCAACACTGAAATGTATATACTGCAAACAAATGTTAGGCTGGCATGAGAAGGTGTCAAAAACACTCGATGAGTTTAAATGCTGGTTATACTATTAATGTTCCCAACAAGAATCACCCACTAACAGCAACTAAGAAACAAATTATAGAAAGTCTGGCTTCTGTCTCCCAGCAGGGAAGGGAAGGTCCTTTCTTGTGACACCATTTTGTTGCAGTCCAGATCTTATACTTAACTTTAGATTTACCTCACTAGCAAAATCTTTTCTCAGTCCCTTTTTTCTGGTGATCCCTGCCATTATCTAAACTATACCACACTTGATGACCCAGAACAGAAATTTATAGAAGGAGCCAAACCATTTGTATGAAGTAATTGGAATGTTGTTTCCATCTCATTTGAAGAACCAACTCTTTACATGTCACCTTTTCTATCTACTTTTTAAAACTTTATTATATGCTTTAAAGGCATAAGTCATTTCTCATAGAGTTATGTTGTCTCATTCAAGTTATGACAGGGTTTTTTGTTGTACAAAATAATACATGTTGATTTTGAGAGCTCAAGTACACATAGAATGTGAAAGCTTATAAAGATCAGGCAGTTAATTATCATGTCTATGTAGATGTAACCAACGGTCTTATAAAATAAGAAACACAGAGCCAAGAGGTCAGAGCTAAGAGCCTCACCCTTCCTGATTCAGGGATCCTCTCCAGCCAAGAGAGCTCTCCGAAAAGGACCTACTTCCTGTGTGTCTGTCTTTAAAGTCTTCCTGTTCTGCCTTCTCATTGGTTGTAAACCCAAACATGTGACTGCCTCGTCACTGCCTGAATGTACTGCCACCGCCGCCATGCACTTGCTATGACTCTAATAGCTCTGACCCCCAGACAACTTTATTTATCAACATACAATTAAAATCACATTTCAGTACAAGTAAAATACCACCACATTTCCCCTTTTCTATTTTAATAAAAAGGAAAAAAAAGAAAAAGGTTATAACTAACAAAACAAAAACTATATACAAAAGTACAATGACTATATACAATATATACAAGTAATAAATGTCTAAACAATGTCTAGTCCATATGTATTTGACAAATTCAGAGAAAATAATTTCATTATCTATCCTATTTTGTTAAGTCCAAAATGTATCTAATTCACTTTCTATCCTAATTAATCTTCAACTATAACTAACTAACCTTCAACTATAACTACCTAATTTTCAACTCCCTCAGAGACCCAAGAAGGAAATAATATTAGCTAACAAAAATAAAAACAGAAAGTGCATGCAAGCAACTTCCAAAAAATTTGTGAGTTGACAGAAACAGCCAGCTGCCTGGACAGTCACCTGAGGTTTCTCCACAGTGTTGGGGCATCATCTTCAGCCTATAGGCTTAGCATATCTGACAGACTCATTTGTGAAGTAGGATGTACACAAGGTCAACAGTTCAACCTCACATTGGGTGAGAGCAGTCCATGTACCAGAAACACCTGAATTCCACTAGTGTCATGTCATGATTCAGGATTTTAAATTCTGGAAATTGTTGATGGTTTTTTTAATTCAGGTGTCCATTCTTCTTGGCTGTGTATATATGGCTTCATCTCAGCATCCCGTTCTTCTCCACATCCCTCTATCAAATGCCAGTCTACTATTGAGAGGTGTGAGCTTAGTTACTCTTCAAGAATAACTGTTTCAGCTGCTGTTCCATTGCACATCAGAAGCCATCGGCCCACTGCCTGTTCAGCTACCTTCGAAGAAAAGGGCACTGTACCTTTTCCGAATTGTGAAGGCCACTTCAGGGATGGTGCCATATTGTCCTGGCCTCAGAAGATGCCTTTTGATAAAGCCATAACCACACTTGTTTTGGCAAGAATCAGTAGTCCTTTGTTTCATGTCCTGTCTGTCCATTTTGTCAGCAGTTGATTCGAGGATACTTTGTTGTCCAGTGGCTAACTTTTGCCACAATGAAAGTTAACTCCATATGCAGTTTCTTCAATGCCCATATTTTCTCTGAAGTAGATTGGTACTGCCAGGAGCCGACATGTCTCATAATCATAACAAAAAAGAAAAATTTTCTAAGTTATTAAAACATTTTAAATGCCATATTCTGTAGATCTCTGAAGGGTTTGAAGATGACCTGTCTAAAATATATCTGCTCAATTTTTAAAACATATCTAATATGACTACAAGTTCTATTGTAATGTCTAACTACTAACTTTCATTTCTTTATATCCTAATAGTTGGTAATAATAATATTCAAGGATCAGAAAATTGCATTGTTAAATGAACGGTATACAATTAGAAATATACATATAGCATTTTCTAACAATATCAGTTTCAATACATATAATTTGTATACAATATAAAACAATCCAATCCAATGTAAAGTATTTAAAACTAGTAATTGTCTTTTTCTTCTTCTTTCTTTCTCTCTTTTTTTTTTTAAACAAGAACCTTAAATCTAATCTCCTTTGCTTAGCCTTTTTCCTAACCCTTGACAACAACTTGTAACCAACCCCCTAAACAATGAAAATTATCCCAGACCCAAAACCCATTAAAAAGACCAAAAAACCACCCGCCCCACACCACCTCTTTGGGAATGTGGGCGTCGTATTCTTAAAATTGCTTCCTGCTGGGTATGGGCGAAGTTATCTTTATCCTGAAAGAAAAATTTTAGGTTAATTGTCAAATTCTAGGAAAGGTAACCATATCCTTCATTATCCAGTCTGTGTATAATGCCAAAGTTCAGGGTTTATCTCAAGTCCTTATTCAAGTAGTCTTTGAGACTGGATCATCTCAGCTAGTCATCTCAAAATTGCTCTGAGCACCTTGTAGTTCAAAGCTGATCTGTAGATGATGTTTGTCAGCTTAGTGATATTATTATTGTCCACGTGAAATTGTTGTTGTTGTGGGGCCCCAGCTTCTTCCTGGAGACTTCAGTTGATGTTAGGCCTGGCCGTGATTTCCTGCAGAAAACTGATAAGAGACTCGAACACAAAGACATATATATGCAGCTAATTGAAGCCTTTTTTCTAGAATTAATTAATACTCTATATGACCATTCATATCTTAACAAAGGTTAAAATGTATATATATCTATATATCTATATATATTAATCTTGTAAATTTTGATATAAAATTTATACTTTAAGAAAAGTTTTAAGGAATCAGAATAGAATCAAAGAGTTGAGATTAGTAATAGAATAGTCCCTTAGTTAATTTGGCTTTTCTCCTGTCCCATAGCAGAAGATGGCTCTTTTATTCTGGCATGATACAGGGGGTTTGCATTTTCCTTTTAACAACATGCTTGAGTTTAAAGAAGGAGAGAGCCATTCTCCAACTCTAAAGTCAGCTTTAAATTTTAATTGAACTGGGACTATTAGAAGACCAATAGTGTTAAATTTTTAGAGAAAAGCAGAAACAAACATTTAGGAAGACATAAAATTTTTTAGATAATATATACCCATACGCCGTTTTACTCTGTTTCCTGGGATAGATGATTTGTCCCTTTCCTTAGTTGTCTCATTTGTCCAGTGTTCTTCAGATTCCTTAACCTTCATTCTCCTAAAAGACAAAAACAAAAACCTTTCCCCAAGACTAATTTTGGGGATGTTCCTTTTTGGCAAGTTATTATCTGATTAAATGAAAAGACATGTGTTACTGGTAAGTTAGTTTAATTTGGATGTTCATGCTGGTTGATGAACTATCACCTCCTCTAATTAAGAGGTTTCTCTTGTTCAAATCGAACCTTTATCAATTTTGATGGTACCTATAACTTATCTTCTCCTGTAGAAACAAAAGCAAAACCTCGTCCCCAACGTAACACATACCCTGGTTTCCATTCTGAGGTCAGCACATCCTTAAAGTATATAGGCTGATTTAATTCTGTAGTTTTTTCTATTATCCAATGTCTCTCTGCAGCTGTTGTTCCTTTCTCATTGGCATTAAGAAAATTCAAAGTTAATAGAGCATTATGCAGTCTGTTTCTGGGGGTTTTTGTTACCCCTTTCTGTTTATTTAGCATATCCTTTAGAGTTCTGTTTGATCTTTCTACAATTGTTTGACCTGTAGGATTATGTGGTATGCCTGTAATATGCTTTATATTGTAATAAGCAAAAAACTGTTTCATTTTAACAGAGACATATGATGGAGCATTATCAGTTTTGATTTGTGCAGGTATACCCATGATGGCCATAACTTCTAGCAAATGAGTGATTACAGAATCAGCTTTTTCAGAACTCAAAGCAGTTGCCCACTGAAATCCTGAATAAGTATCGATAGTGTGGTGTACATATTTCAGTTTTCCAAATTCTGCAAAGTGAAACACGTCCATCTGCCAGATTTCATTCCTCTGAGTACCTTTTGGGTTACATCCAGCTGGTAATGGCGTTTGATTGTAGAAGGAAAAAGTAGGACATTTCTTTACTATTTCTTTGGCTTGTTGCCAGGTTATGGAAAAATCCTTTTTTAAACCTTTACTATTGACATGATGTTTTTTATGAAATTCTGAGGCCTCCAGCACATTTCCTATCAATAATTTATCAATCTCATCATTGCCTTGTGCTAGAGGGCCTGGCAGACCAGTATGGGATCGAATGTGAGTTATATATAAAGGATGACTCCTTTTCCTGATTGTATCTTGTAATTGAATAAATAGTGAAGTTAATTCTGAAGCATCAGGGATAAATTCTGCAGTCTCGATATGTAATACTACTCTTTCAGCATACTGAGAGTCAGTTACTATGTTGAGAGGTTCTGAAAAATCCATTAATACCAACAATAGCATACAATTCTGATTTTTGAACTGAATTATAAGGACTTTGAACCACTTTACTTAAATTTTCTGATTTGTAACCTGCCTTTCCTTGTTTGTTGGCATCTGTATAAAATGTATGAACTCCAAATATGGGCTTTTCCCGTACAATTCGAGGCAAGATCCAATCAGCTCTCTTTATAAGATCAATTCTATCGCTTTTGGGATATTTGCTGTTAATTTCTCCCAAAAAATTACTGCAAGCTCTTTGCCAAGGGTCACTTTCTGTCCATAATTTTTCAATATCCTCCTTAGTTAAAGGTACGACAATTTCTGCTGGGTCTATTCCTGCTAATTGACGAAGTCTCAATTTTCCTTTCCAAATCAAGTCAGAGATTTTTTCCACATGTTTTTAATTTTTTATTTGGTTTATTTGGTAAAAATATCCATTCTAATATAATATCTTCCCTCTGCATTAATATTCCTGTAGGAGAATGTCTAGAAGGTAAAATAACCAAAATGCAATCCAGCTTTGGATCAATACGATCCACGTGTCCTTCATGTACTTTCTTTTCTACCAAGGCCAATTCTTTCTCAGCTTCAGGTGATAATTCTCTTGGAATATTTAAGTCCTTGTCACCTTCTAAGGTTTTGAACAAATTATGCAGTTCATCATTTTTTACCCCAACAATAGTTCTTAGTTGAGAAATATCTCCAAATAATCTTTGAAAGTCATTAAGAGTCTGTAGTCTATCTCTCCTAATTTGCAACTTTTGGGGTCTAATTTTTTGTAGCTCTATTTTATATCCTAAATAATTAATAGAATCTCCTCTTTGTATCTTTTCAGGAGCAATTTGTAATCCCCAGCAAGGCAAAATTTTCTTTACTTCTTCAAACATTCTTTCTAAAGTATCTGCATTTGAGTCAGCTAGTAAAATATCATCCATATAATGATAAATTATAGATTTAGGAAATTTTTTACGTATCACTTCCAATGGCTGTTGTACAAAATATTGGCACAGAGTTGGGCTATTCAACATTCCCTGTGGGAGGACCCTCCATTGAAATCTTTTAACCGGTTGAGAATTATTGTAAGTAGGCACTGTGAAAGCAAATCTTTCTCTGTCTTTTTCTTGTAAGGGTATTGAAAAGAAACAGTCTTTTAAATCAATAACTATGAGAGGCCATCCTTTTGGTAACAGAGTAGGCAAAGGAATTCCAGATTGTAGAGAGCCCATTGGCTGAATTACTTTGTTAATTGCTCTAAGGTCTGTTACCATTCTCCATTTACCAGATTTCTTAATAACAAATACAGGAGAATTCCAAGGGCTGGTTGATTCTTCAATATGCTGAGCATTTAACTGTTCTTCTACCAGCTCTTCTAAAGCCTGGAGTTTCTCTGTTGTTAAAGGCCATTGCTGGACCCATACAGGCTTGTCTGTTAACCATTTTAAAGGTAGAGCTGTTGTTGTTTTTGGAAGATCATCAGTTGTGCCCTGTTCTTGTATAATATGGATGGCTGTTGACCACTCAGAATAATGCCTTCTAATATTTCTCTCAGAAACATGTGCTAGTTTATGATTTGTTTCTGAGATTGGAGGGATGTTAATCTGAGTATTCCATTGTTGTAACAAGTCTCGACCCCACAGGTTCATAGCTATGTTAGCCACATATGGTTTTAATTTTGCTCTCTGTCCTTCTGGACCTATACATTCGAACCATCTTGCACTCTGTTTCACCTGAGATAATGTCCCAATTCCTAACAGTTGAATGTTTACCTCCTGAAGAGGCCAAGTTGGATGCCAAAATTCTGGTGCAATTATGGTAATGTCCGCACCTGTGTCTACCAGACCAGACAACAAAACACCATTTATTTTTATGGATAATTTTGGTCTTTGTTCATTAATAGAAGTTTGCCAAAAAATTTTCTTTATGTTTTCTCCTGAATTTTCTATTCTCTCTGTTTCACCATCCTGACCAGCATGACTTATTCCAATAGGCATTTGGTTATTTAATTGTTCTGAGTTGGGGTTTCCTCTACGACTGCAGGAAAGGTTTGAATTGGATTTGCTATTGGGGCCTGCATGAGGCCCCTCTGGGAGTTTCCCAAAGACTGAGGCAAAGTATTACCTTGTCTGTCCCTTGTTGATCTACACTAGTTGGTCCAGTGTTTTCCCTTACCACACCTTCTGCATACCCCAGAAGGAAGGGGCAGTCTGTTGCCATTGTTCCTTGAAGAAACATTGTTTCTAGGAATGACCTGTTTACAGTCCCTTTTCAAATGTCCTTGCTTTCCACATCCAAAACATCTAACATTCCTCAAACCTTTTGAAATTGCTTCTCCTACCCACGTATCATCATGCTCATGAGCTTCAACATTAACCGTGTCTCTAATCCAATCTTCCAAAGGTGCAGATCTTGCCTTTAACGGCCTGATTATTGTTTTGCATGCTGCATTCGCATTCTCAAAGGCCAAAGACTCAATTATTATCTTACTAGCTTCTGAATCCGGGACCATTCTCTTTACTGCTGAAGCCAGTCTTTGTAAAAAATCTGTGAAAGATTCTTTTGGGCCTTGTACAACCTTTGTAAATGACTCAGTTTTTTTTCCTGGTTCCTCAACTCTGTCCCATGCATTCAAGGCTGCTGTTCGACATAAAATTAGGGTTTGGACATCATGTAAACATTGTGCTTGTGCTGAAGCATATTGACCTTCTCCAATAAGCTGATCCTGGCAGACTTGTATTCCTTTATCCCTCCACTGTTTTTCTGTTTTTAGCTTCATTCTTGAACCAAATTAGCCACTGAAGCCTTTGACTGGGTTCAAGAACAGCTTGTGCCAGCTCCCGCGAATCCTGTGGTACAATCCTATTATATGTTGACCAAGAGTTTAACATTTGCTTTACATACGGGGAATGCATGCCATAAGATACTATTGCCTCCTTAAACCTTCATAAATCTAACATTTCAATTGGAGCCCAAATATTTTGTGTAGTCATTTGATCAGGCAACTGCTGTACGGTTACTGGACAAACTAAGGGTGACTGTGTGAAAACAGGCTTTCTTTCTGTAACCCTATGATCCAATCTTGAAGCAACTTCACTGTTAGTTTCTTCTGTCTGAGTTTTTACAGGTTTATCAAGTTTTTCTAAAGCTGTCATCCTGGCACTTAAATTGACTATCTTTTTAAATAGTAAAATGAGAATAAGCATAGTAATAAAAAGCATAATTCGGTCAACATTAATCTTCTCATATAGCTGTTCCATTGTCAGACTGTCTAAAATTGCAAACAAAGCCCAATTTTCTTCCAATGAACACAGAAAACCCATTTTTTTTTAAATGTGGAAAAAATTTCTCTTTTAAATAGTTTCCTTTAAAATATTCGATATGTTAAGTGACTTACCAAGTCCTCGTAGAACAGTACCAATCCAAGGGAATTTCAAAACAGCCTCCTAGTGTCCGAGGTGTGAATCCAGAGAGAGAGAGAGAGAGAGAGAGAGAGAGAGAGAGAGAGAGAGAACACGCAAGAACCGTAGCCACAAGTTCTGCCTAAGAACTTGAATCCAGCCACGTGTTCCCGCTTGAGCCTAGTCAAGCCTTGGCTCTGGCTACCTTAAGATCCAACCACGTGTGTTGGCTTTACAGGCAGGGGCCCTGTTCGGCAGGGCAGGCCTGAATTGTCTGTAGCACCGGCTTTAAGCAAGTAGCTCAAAGTTAGTCCGGCCTGAGGCCAAGCCGACCTGGGCCCGGCCGGGCTAGGGAGCCAGTCGCCCTGGCGGAAAACGGGACCTGCCGGCCGCCCTGGCGGGAGACCAGACCTGCCGGCCGCCCTGGCGGGAGACCGGATCTGCCGCCAAGCCAAGTGAAGCGGTTTTTAATGGATTCTTGTCACGTTGGGCGCCAAATGTAGATGTAACCAACGGTCTTATAAAATAAGAAACACAGAGCCAATTCAGAGAAGAAAGCCAAGAGGTCAGAGCTAAGAGCCTCACCCTTCCTGATTCAGGGATCCTCTCCAGCCAAGAGAGCTCTCCGAAAAAGACCTACTTCCTGTGTGTCTGTCTTTAAAGTCTTCCTGTTCTGCCTTCTCATTGGTTGTAAACCCAAACATGTGACTGCCTCGTCACTGCCTGAATGTACCGCCCTCCAGGTCCTTAAAGGCGTGCGCCACCGCCGCCATGCACTTGCTATGACTCTAATAGCTCTGACCCCCAGACAACTTTATTTATCAACATACAATTAAAATCACATTTCAGTACAAGTAAAATACCACCACATGTTTAATGTTCTGAGGTAGAAATATCTCCCAGAAAGATCTGGTATCTCCAACTCAACGGTCTCCATCATGTTTTGTAGATGTGGCTACTCTTATGACTCTTTAGTGTCTATGACCTTTTGTAGATATGAAGCTAGATCAAGACGCTGAGGTATATGGTCCAAGACACTTCAGCGAAAGCTCAAGACAAGACCAGAGCTATCATGGGGCTACTTGAGAAGCACTTTATCCACATATATTGTTCACATCATCACATATTGTTTATAGTGGACCAAATAGAAGTAATTTGGCATGCTCAGCCCTCAAAAGAATTTTCATGGGAAGACAGGAATGTATATAAAATTGCATAATATTCACATATCAGTAATAATAACCTTACTAAAAGGTTAACAAGAATGAAAAGCATTTAGCGTAAAACTTCAAAAGCATCATAACCAAGTGTGATCATCAATTTAGTGGGAAACATTCCCGAACCATACTTAGAAACAGAAGGGCGAGACTGACAAATCCTAAGACAAGGTTTTCCAAGCTATGACTTTGTCTCTTCTCTGGATGCTTAATAATCTGCTTGCTGGGTGGAGACAATGAAAAGCAGGGGAAGAATAGGGTCATGCATGGATGATAAGTGGGGAGACAGAGAAAAGGAGAGTGAGCGAAGGGAGATTGAAATTATTCTCATTTAAAAACATGCATTTGTGCATAAACTTGGTGCCTATTTCACATGTAGGAGGAATCTTGCCATGATTTTATTTTATAGTTTACCTAATTCCCTTGTTTAGTTTGGTTTAATGTTTATGTTCTTTCTAAATGCACAATGATTTTTATACAATTTCTTAATCAATATAGCAACTATTTGTTAACATTGATTGAAAAATCTATATTAACTCATTTACCAAAGGAAAATAGAAAATTTCTTTAATTCATCACTTAAAAATTCAATAAATGTTCCCTTCAGGCAATGCAGAGGAGGCACCTGCAGGTTTTATCTGTCCATTGGTCTGTTAGGCACAGATGTGTCTTTATCTGATCATCACCACGATTTTATTCAGAGAAAAGATAAGTGCAGTCATATAGCAGTGACCCACTGAACATGCTGAAAAAGTGAGAAGATAGAAATGAATACTCTTAATTGGAAAAAATGTAGATAAAGTGAAAAAGAAGTGTGAAGCAAACTGGGCTTGTGGGTACACACGAACACACAAAAAATAGAAGTGAAACTGTTTCAGAACTCTATTTTTAGCAGAAGAGTTTTAAGTGGGCTAAAGTGGTAAGTAACACAGCCCTGCAGAGAACATATCTTCTTGATGGAGTCAAAATGAATCCATACAAACTGAAGAAGAAAAGATCTATGCTAAGAGAAGAGAAGAGCAAACGCAGGCATTTGGCTCTGGCTCAGCAAACTTTTCAAATACTGGGCACTATGGAAACAGGTCACCTATTTTTCTAAACTTTGCTTTTTATGCACAAGGTGATGCATTTTTGAAACAGCTTCACTATGCTCTTTCCAATGACCCCGCTTTATCTTTCTCAATAGCATTGATCACCACTTGACACATATTAATTCACTCATTGTCCAAATATTCTCACTTTAGCTCAGTAAGGTTAAAGTGAACTCTTGTGCCCCTTGTGCTTAGAACCATGTCTGACACATTTAGGGTGCATTTGTAGAGAAGATGTGTACTTGGTACTGATAGCCCCTTCCTCTGATTCTATTTTTTAATAATGCTTACAGTATAATAATCATTGCTATTGAATTACATATATACTATTATAAAGTTTCTAATTAGAGTATTTTGTTTGGAAATATAAAAATACTTTGTAAATATAAAAATTTCATATTGGAAATTATCCTGAGCTTTGGGCTCACTTGTGTGAGCTGAGGTGGGCTTGACATCAGCTAACTTGGAGCTAGACTGATGGCAGTAGAGATGAAGTTCTCTGTGAGTCTGAAGGCATAACTGGACATTTAATATATTTACCGTATTATATGCATAATGTTCACTTAAATATTAGAAGACTTTTGCTAGTGTTTTAAATTAGGAGAATCAGAATGACAAATATTTTACATATGAGACAAATCAACAAAAAGTTCTAAATTAATCATTCAACAAAGAGAGTGCTTAAAATACATGCGTATTACATACATATGAATCAAGTAGATGAGTATATATACAAACTGAGGAATGTTCTTTCCTAAAATAATCTTAAGAGGAAATCTCTTTAGTAGACATCTTTCATAAGTGATTAATTATTGGCCCAGACATTTTAGCCTGAAGAAAAAAAATAATGAAGCACCCAATATCAAACAAATACAAGTGGATGATAGAGCCCAGACATCTATCCAATTTGTATTTTTATGCTTTTCCATCCCCAAATGTATGCCATGAACCTGGGTGGTGTCCCACAAAGGTAGTATAAAGACCCAGGACCAAATCCACAAACTATTTGATGGAATACACCAGTGCATAATTGTCTTCATTTTTATTCCATTTTTTACCTCCTTATATCACCTCAATTGTACTTATCAAATATTTAAAAAATCTGCCTTATACTGAGGTGGTATTCACCATGATGCCTTCTTCTACCTGACAATAGAATGAACTGAAAAAGTCACATCCCATGAGTTATTATTATCCATGCATAATAATTAGCATTCTTATTCCTTCAGGTACTCATAATACGAAATCCCTTTAGCTTCCCTACTTCCCTGGCCATTTCCATTTGCATGCTGCTTCTTGGGGATTAGTGCTCAGTACTGAATAAAGTATACAAAGAAGGGAATTTTACTCCCACTTACTTTTATGTACTTACCATACAGCAACAACATCTTTTGTGAAATTCTGTGTTCAAGCTCCCCTGTCCCGTGTGCACATTGTTCTGGTAAGTAATAGCCCCACCTGTTCTTCAGGTTATTTTAGATAAAACATTTTGTAATCTTCTATGTGTCTCTAGTTATCATATAGGGCCAGCTTCTGACTGTTATGAATTGTTGGTCTCAGTTTCTGTCAGTGAGTAGATGAGATAACCACTTGGGCTTGCTGGTTTGCCAATTAAACAATTTTGGGGGAAATCCAAGTGAGAGATAAAAAGTGTGCTTGTAGAAAATTCCTATGGATGATGAAAAATCTAAATAAACATTCTAATTTCAGCTATTTTAGTTGATTTTAAAAACCACTAGCTTCATGAGTCACATGATGAGCAACATATTCTTAGTCTCCCATTATCTTTGCTGTAGATGATACCTTGGACTGAATCTGCGAAACGTCTTGTCTCCCCTGCTCCTGGTGAATCCACGTTTCACTTTCATCTTTGTTTTCTTGTGAAGGATGAAGCCTTTGAACACTGGCAGTGGAGTCAATGTTATCTGTATGATTAACAAATACTCTGAGCTATATTCCCCGTACAAAAGAGGTTCATTGAATATTAATCAATAATCACAAAGTTAATTAGTCTGAGGAAAAGGACCTTTCTAATCAATGAGTCTTCTTTAGCTATTTAGGAATTAAGATCTCTGATAGTCAAGAGCTACCCTCAATCCCATAAACATAGGCAACCCCAAATTTCTAACTACCCTGGCAGCTGTGGGTCTCATTTAGCCTCCCCCGCCTAAGTCTCCATGATTTTTAGGTTTTCTCCTTCAACTCCAAAACAAAATGGTCTTTTTAAAAATAACCTCTACCTTTATTGGTTTGATAGCATTCCAAATAAATGTTTTACTTTCCCCAACATCTACTCAATGAACCTGTCATTAGATTTTAAGGAATTGTAACAAGCATGAGTTAGATACACTTTGTTGTGAGTTGATAGTTGCTAGAAATATGAACATTTCTATTGTTCATTTAACTATGAATCCTTCTTTTTCTGTTTTGTTTTTGGAGACAGGGTTTCTCTGTGTAACAGTCCTGGCTGTTCTGGAACTCACTTTGTAGATCAATCTGACCCTGAACTCAAAGAGATCTGCCTGCCTTTGCCTCCCAAGTGCTGGGATTAAAGAAGTGTGCCACCACTGCCCGGCTTAATTATGAATCATAATGAATCTAATTTTGCCATTACCAGTCATTTTTCATGGTCAAATAAATAGATAATACTTTCAAGTTGAAATGGTGGTACTCTTTTTTTTTTTTTTTTGGTTTTTCGAGACAGGGTTTCTCTGTGTAGCTTTGCGCCTTTCTGGAACTCACTTGGTAGTCCAGGCTGGCCTCGAACTCACAGAGATCCGCCTGGCTCTGCCTCCCGAGTGCTGGGATTAAAGGCGTGCGCCACCACCGCCCGGCTGAAATGGTGGTACTCTTTAGTTATTGTCTTCCTCTTATTTCGACTCTGATATTGTACCAAAACAAACATGGAAAATACCAGTCACCTGTGTGAGTTCTCTGCTGCCGCTACTAAACATGTTTGCTTTATGTGATGTGTAGAAAGCTATGTTTAAAAAAGTCTATTGCAGAAATTGCTTAGGCTTGATGTCAACTACATTATCTTATTTCTCATGAAATATTTGTTTATGTTATGATTGTTGCTTAGTAACAATGGAATTAATTCCAATGTCATTATTTTTACCATGAAGAATTCAGAATTCAAATGTATTTTACCCTTCTTTGCATTTTTCTTCAGGGCGGTATTTTATATTCATGAAAGACAAGTTATTAGTTATGGCAACGCTTTATTTGCTCTGGAGTTAAAAAAATCCTCAAGTTATCACAAGTGACCAAGAATAGTGTACAAAGGAGTTCTTAGGAAATATGAGTAATCATCAGCAATAACAGAATATCAGCAAAGCACCAGGTAGTGATTGCTTTGCTTAGCTTACATTTCTATCCATCTCAAGACAGATAGTATGAAGAATAACAACCTTCAAGGGAGACCACCGCCATAGAATTTTTTTTTTTGTGACTCACATATAGATTGGACTTTAAGAATGTGAGGGTCAAAGAAAATTACTTAACTCCGCTGTATACAAGCCGATCTCTAACTATCCTCTCACAGTAAAAATTCTGCTTCCCATTTCATGGTGTTCACACTGGGAAAAGCTAGGTCACAGGCCTGAGGTTTTTACTTTCTTACTTTTGTTCTCTCAGAGGACCATCTGTCAGGCCTCAGTTGTCCCATCTAGATCTCTGAGGCCAATTGTCTCTGATAACTACTTTTTGTTTTATTTATATATTGAGGGGTTTGACATAGCTCAAGTTGGTCTGGCACCGAATATGTAGATAACGATGAACGTGAACTCCTGTTCCTCTTGCTTCCAATTCCTTAGTATTGGAACGACAGGATGGTGCCATCACATGTATCTTCTGGCAATCATTTAGGGAGAAACATTAATATAAGTATATTTTTTCTTACCTGGAAAAACTACACTTAAAATTCCACGTTTTATATTCTAAAGCCAAATAGCGAACAGTACACTTTAATTACCCTTGAGTACATTGTCAAAGAAGGGTGTTTTGAGATGGTAGAAGAAGGCTCGATACTACAAAATGGTAAGGTGGAAGTAGAAAGTGTTTTCTACAATAGGCACCTCTACAAAGGTGTTTGTGTTAGTTTAGACATGCCTGAATACATACGGAAGATGACAATTCTGCAATCTAGGATGCCTAGCAAAAGTGCAGACCTGGAGTTCTTCTGGACCCTGATGTGGGAGATAAGTTACTTTGATTCAAAACCACCATATTAAATTCATTTGTTTTAAATAAATCATCTGGAAGATAAAAAAATAATTACTTCCACTGCCACCCACAATTTGTTGTTTTAGTTAAGAATTTGATATGCTAGTGTTTGCTGCTATAGAAAACTTTAGAAGTGGTTGAAATTGGAAAGATTCTGGCTTTTTAAAATCATATCAGGACATTGATTGATGGCAAAATAAGCCCAGCTCATAAGCACCCCAGTAATGAGATGTACCTTATTCTCTTAGGAGAAGGTCATAATTCAATAATACGATAGCTAAGAGTGTTCTGTGGTCCCCATCCAAAGCTGTGATGGTGCCATTTGAAGGGCGACTTCTAACATAGTTCACACCTACGTGGGTGTCAGGTGCAATGACTGACTGAGACTCCTGATGGGTAAATTGCCCCTTGTTGTTAAACATACTTGAAGCTGTAGATAAATTGTTCTCCTTATAGCAAAGACTAAGGTGCCAGTACCATTCCCACACATACATAAAAATGAAGAGTTGATACATTGTGGTTTTGATACTCCCTCTACCTTATCGATTTTTTTCTAGAGGATCATGGTTTTTTTAAAAAAGATATCTGGCTCATCATTATTTGAGAATAAAGCAGGTCACTTTTCCAAAGGTCTGTTACCTACATCATAAATTTTTTATGAAAACATATTTAAAATTCATAACAAAGAACCTACTGTGTTGATATCCTTGTTAGGGCTAGCCCAAACCAATGGATGTGTATTTTGATTTGTTAAATGACTTCTGCTTAAAAGGTTTTGCTTCTCTGCTGAAGTCATTCCTTCAAGAAGGCCAGAATGGAGGAGAAAACTTCACTCAATGGCTTTATGTGGTTATTTGACAAGAAGTCTTACAGTTCTTTTCCTTCAAGATTCCCAGCATAAAAGGAAAAGAAAAAAAAAAAGCTGTTTGATTCTATTTGGACTATATTTAAATAGCAGCAAGTTAAACTTTTGGTCTAGGCTATCTCATTCTTCTGTGGTAACAACACTGGGAGAATTCACTTCTGCAGAAATTGTGAAATAGCAGGCCCTGACTTTTCTGTCTTCGAAGTTCGAACACCTTTTAAGCTTGTCAGAGTCAGCAGGCACTCCTGGGAATATTTGGAAGACTATATTAAATTTCTCTGTCTTTTGTTTTCTTCTGTCTGAAATAAAGGATGGCCTTATTTGTCTCTTTGGAAATGAGACACTGCCATTCACACCTTCTCCTGTTCTGGCAAGTTACAGGTGTGCAGAGAGTCTAAGAAAGGTAAGTTCCCACTTCCTGGGGAGTTGTTGCAGGGAAACCGCACAGGAGAGGGGAGAAGAGGAAGGGACTGTAGCTCTGCTCTCTCACTTCCTGGCTGTGTGATCTTTGAAAGGACACTGTAATTCTATAACCCAGAGTTCTCACTTAAAATGAGAAGTGCAGACCAGATCAATTCAAAGGTATCTTAAGGACTAATCACTGGAAAATTATTCAGAGAAATTCAGAAGGAGAAAATATGCCCTCACTTTATTCTGCTTCTATTTACTCAACAGATGGAAGAAGGAAGTTCTTCAATATTTTTTTTAAAAAAAACTTGAGTCTATACAAATACTTCTTTGCATTTATACAAATAGATTTTCTACTATTTTCTCTTGATCCTATATTTCTCTTGTCTTGTTTTCCATAATTAAAGCCATACTATCATGTTTTTTCCAAAATGATTTTTTTCAGTATTTTCAATTACTTTCTGCCCATTGGATGTCTTGTGTAGAGTGGCTTTCACATTTGTCAAGTTATACAGAATGATAATATGAGCTGAGACATAGATTGAAAGCTGAAATAGTGGCAAGCATGGGGTGAGTACACACTGACTGAATTGAGAAAAATAGAACATTCTGTGCATTAGATTCTGGTTAAGTTCACTTAGAAACTTTCTTTAGTTGTTTTTTGTTTGTTTGTTTAATATTTGAGAAAACAATGGATGTACTGAGAATCTGCACTGAAAGAGCTATGGATAGACACTATGAAAACATAATGTGTGTCTTTGGGAAAAGGAGATGTAAAAGGAACAGTTTAAAAGATTGATTTAAGCTCCAATTTAGTTATCTGTAAGATAAAAATAATACTGCTACCTACTTCTTGTTACAAGCTTCGTAAGCTTGTTACAAGGACTAAAGACAGAGCAGAAGCAGTCTTCTGTCTGGTGTGCATTATGCATAATGACTTAGCATCACTAGCTGACCTTGATACCAATTGCTATAGTTGCTGTATAACCATTTTGAATAACACCGTCAAATGATCATTCTTACACTTCTAAGTAGATGAATGTTGAGAACTAGAGAAGTTGAGCTACTGTCAATAAAATCTCACAACACAATATGTATAAGATAGGTCTATACATCAGCTCTACAAGGCCTTAAGCATGGAATTTTTTCTGCTACAATTCCATGATGGTACGTCTTCATGGGCTCTAATTTGAATGTAGAGATATTGAACTGTTTAAGTTGACAACTCTAAGTTGAGAATTTTACAAGGTGGAATCCTGTAATTGAGTTTTATATACAGAAAACTAACTAAACTTCATTTAGATTTTTAAAATCTACTGAGTTTGTCTCAGTACTATTCTCAGTATGGTACAATGACTATCAGATTTCAAAGTGATTCCCTGCATGGACCTCCTTCCACTATACAGTGTTTGGTCACTGCCATCCACTTGTGACTCAAGTCACTTACCCTCATTTAGACGTATCTCTTTTTTCTTTGGAATACTGTTTTTCTTTTTAAATAATTTATTACTTACCATGTTAACTCCTGGCTATTTCAAAAGAAGTAAATCTCCTCCAAAAGGGTCACTACTCATTGATTATAATCAAACAAAACAAAACAAACAACAAAAAAGATAAGCTTGAAAACATGTCTAGGGTAATACTTTGTAATAAATGTTTAAAATTTTCTTCTTCTCTTTTTCTTTTCTGCCCCTATTGGATTTGAAAAAAAAATATTGTCTTTAAATGCTCCAATTTAGTGTATTTATTGAAAATGTAATTGATTTCAACAAACATTTATTGAATGCCTCTTTTTAAAAGTGTTTAATATCTTACTGAGGATGCAGATCATAAACACACACAAAGTAAACATCACTTAGCAAGCAATCTCCTGGTACTCTGGTTACTTAGTTCTGCAATGATGCCTCCTTTGCCTTGACTTGTTCTTCCTCCCACACTTGGTGTTTTCTTAGACCTCTGATATCTTACCAATAGCATTTTAAAACTTTTCTCTTATTTTTAAATTAAAAATAATTACATAATTTCCTTTTTCCCTCTCCAACTCCTTCTATGACCTCCTAAACTTGTTCCCTCTCAAATTCATGGCCTTTTTGTCTTGAACTTTTAGGGTATATCCACAAACAAAAATACCCTGCCATTGTAGCACTTCAGTTCTTCTTGAAGGGTGACTGGGGAGGGGAGGAAGTACAAATATAATATTGTTAGTGGTGTTAGAGGCAAGGAGAAAAGAGGAACAGGTGTACATTATATGGGGAATGGTTATGATAGGCTTCATTAAAACTTTTTTTTTTCAAAATTTCAAGGTGATTGTAAAATTATCCACATGATATGTGGAAGACAAGGTTCTCAGGAATTAACAAAAATAGCTGTAGTAAGGCTGGTGGGTTGAGATGTCACAGGGAAACCAGTGTAGCTGAAACAGAGTAATCTAGATATAGAGAACCCTATACAAAACCAGAGAGCAAAGGGCTGACCATGCAGGTATCTTTACCCAGCTGGCAAATCAGTTCTCACTCTGAGTTTCATGGAGTGCACTGCTGTGCTGTGCACAAAGATGAGGTTTGATCTGATTCAGCTCTTGTGCAGTTCTTCTGACTGCTGCATTAAGACTAAAATGAAGAAACAGGTTTGGAGGCAAGAGGTGATGGAACAAAATAGTAGTTGGTGACAGTTGATGGCTAAGATGCTCCACCTTCGTGCAAAGTTAATTTCAATCACTAATTTAGAAATCAACCTCATGGTGTCTGTCTTGAATGCAGTCACATTCCTGAGTCCATAGCTTAAGAGTAGATACACAGGAAATGTTTCATAAGTGTGCTGGATATTCTTGGTTGTCAACTTCATTGCTTCTGGAATTAATTACAGCCCCCAAACATAGGGGCACTTACATCCAGGATATTTACTTAGTTTGAAGTGGGAAGATCTACTTCTAAAAGATAGGAAGACACACTTTTTTTTTTTTTTTTTTTTTTTTTTTTTGAGACAGGGTTTCTCTGCGTAGCTTTGCGTCTTTCCTGGAACTCACTTGGTAGCCCAGGCTGGCCTCGAACTCACAGAGATCCACCTGCCTCTGCCTCCCGAGTGCTGGGATTAAAGGCGTGCACCACCACCGCCCGGCCTGAAGACACACTTTTAATTCAGATCCTTTGAGCTGGGAAAACCCACCTCTAATCTGGGCCACATCTGCTGGAAGAGTAGATAAGGACAAGGAAGAAGGAAGCTTTTGCTTTTTTCCTGCTTGCTCTTGCCACACTAGCAAGTCCATTCCTTCACTGGCATTACTTCACAAAGCCTACTTCTTTGGGATTCTGGCATATACTGAAGAACAGCTGAGACATACAGCCTCATGGACTGAACAACTACTGGACACTTGGACCTTCCATTCTTAGGCAGTCATCGTTGGACTAGCTGGGCCACAGCCTTTAAGCCATTCTAAAAAATCCCCTTTCTAGAGAGATTCATTCTGTAAGTTTTGTTACTCTAAGTAAAGAACCCTTAACTAATACAATAAGTATATTTTTTAATGTGAATGGGTCATTGGAAATGATAGTAGCTAATATTTCCCTAGTCTGTTATCTCACAATTTTATCCACATTGCTCATGTAATCATCAACATGGCCCTATAACATCTTTTGATTTTACTGATGAAGAAATTGAGGCACAGGTAGTTGTACAAATTATCCAAGCCCGCCCAGTGGTAGAGCTAAAATGAGAATCTGAGCAATCTAATTTCAAAGTATCTGTCATAACACTGCAATGATACCTTGAAGAAGTGTAAATCATAATTCACTATAATTCGGGGATTCATGTATGTGAGGTTCTATACTTGGCATCTGATCATTTCACAGCTGAGAAACATGATGGGCAAGGTGTATATGACAATGAGACAAAATGGACTTTCTTTTTGAAATTAAATCACCTACACTAAAAAAATCTAAAATGGCCCATAAAAAAGAATTAAATTGCCAGTGATAGCAATCAAAATTGTACCTTTTATTTTCCTTCAGTTCTGGGATATGCTGGAGCAGAAAATGTTCCCTGAGTAATTTGTCTAAAGCACTAAAGTGGCTTTCTGGCAAAGTAAGATAAAACATCTCCTGTGCATTTCATTTGAATGCGTAAGATGGTTACATTTAAACTTAGCAATGTTACAGTTTTTCCAACTTAGTTGGTCATGCATATTTTGAGATATGTGACTGAAGAATCCAATTATACACCTCAGGGAAAGGGCATGCAGAATAGCTAAGGAAGGGCTTTATTTAGAAATACAGAACTACACATTTTTACATTGGGAATGAAAAAAAATAATACCACAGGACTGAGGATTAATGAACCACTGCAAAACTTAGTGAATTCTATGCATGATGAAATAGGGGGATGTGAAAATTATCATTGCTGCTTCTGGGGTATTTAAACTGCTATAAAGTTAAAGAACAAGAGATACGTAGAGATGGCTAACACAGATCATCACTGCTCAACACAGATGAGCAGTGATGATCTGTACATGCTGGTGTGCTCTGATGTCACAGGTCTGGCATAATCTTCCCAGGGTTGAGAGTCTTGTGAATTTTATGAAATCCCTAAGAAGAAAGCATTTCGCTCAAAGCTAATGGATACTTGCACAAAGAGCCATGGAGAGTGTTTGAGAATTTTGATATTTTTTAGAAATTAAATACACGTGTAACATACCTTGTGTTACCATTTAAATACAACCCTGAAAATATGTCTGGAGAACACATTGTTGCTTATTGTTTTATCAAGTCTGACTTGCATCTAAAATACGAGAAACACTTAGCTCAGAATACTTTTCTGTGTTGTTTTACATCCTCCCAAATGACTCGGCAAAACGGTAATTAAGATAGGCAAATATTACATTTTTTTGAACTCACCAGAACAAAGCAAGTCTTACTTAAGAAGCAACAGTAGGGGATGGGGCATGAGAACATAAGGTAATAGGATGGTCAAGCTGGAGCAGGGATGGAGTGGGAAAGAATGAGAGAGATACCATATGGAGGGAGACATCATGGGGATAGAGAGAAACCTGGTGCTTGGGAAGTTGCCAGGAATCCCCAAGGATGACCCCAGCTTGGACTACTAGAAATAGTGGAGAGGGTGCCTGAACTGAACTGGCTTGCCCCAGTAATTAGATCAGTGAATACCCTAACTATCATCACACAGCTTTTCTCCAATGACTGATGGGAGCAGATGCAGAGATCCACAGTCAATCACTAGACAGAGCTCCAGAAGTACAGTCAGAGAGAGAGAGAGGAGGGATTCTATGAGCAAGTGCATCAGGATCATGATGGGGAAACCTGCAGAGATGACCAGGCCAAACTAGTGGGACCTCATGAAAGTTGGATCAATGGATGTGGAGCCTGCATGGGACTGGACTAGGCCCTCTGATGGTGAGACAATTGTGTAGCCTGATCTGCTTGGGGGGGCCCCCTGGCGGTAGGATCAGAATCCATCCCTGGTGCATGAGCAGGCTTTCTGGAGCCCTCTACCTATGATGGGACACCTTGCACAGCCTTGAGGCAGGGGGAAGGGCTTGGACTTGTGTCTACTGGATGTGCCTCTCCATGGGAGGCCTTGCCTTCTTGTGGGGAGAGTAAGGGGTGGTTGGGAGGGCTGGAGGGGTGGGAGGAGGGAAGAGGGAGATTTTTGATTGGTGTGTAAAATGAATGAAAAAAATTTCTTAATAAAAAAAAAAGCACCTCACCAGTACCAGTGATCTCGAGCATTCAAATCACACTGCACTCATGGATCTCAGAACCTTTGCTACCTGGAAATTATGAAAAGTGATTTTTTTCCATAGGCTACCTGATTAAAGGCTTTCATCAAAGGAAGATGTCTTCAGTAGTTTTTAGGTATGGCTTTCAGACCTGATTATAACACACAAATATTCCCAAGTATGAGATCTGTAATACTAAATATTCAAAGTTGTGGATGGAGGAATTTGAGCATGATCCAGGATGAGGTTATGGCAGGGATCGAGAAGCCTGTTTGTAAATGTAGCTGGCAAGTAAAACCTTCTTGCAGTCCTTCTGTTCTCACTGGGAGTGAATGCCCCATGAAGAATAAAGTAGGATGAGAACACCCACTCTAAAGCAGACACCTTCTGAGGCCGCCTAGGCCTAGGAGGAAGTTCAAGCAATAAGAACACGGTGACTTAGAATGGAGACAGGCAATCTGGGATCCAAGAAGGTTACTATACACAGCACTGTGATACGGACTTTAGACTTTGCTCGAGGCACGATGAAAAGCCATTAACAGATGCCTTTTCAGAGTGGCATGATGAGACTTGTATTTTGTAAGATCACTCGGCTTTGAATGTATTGTCGAGTCATGTCTTACTGATGGCAAAAAATGAGAAGACAGAAACTCGGGCAGTTGTGTTGAGTCTGTGTACTCTGGTTTGAAATGAGTTGCTACTAAGGTAGCTACCTTAGTGGCAGAGATGAGGGGTTCAGTTTCAGCCTGATTCTCAGGATGCCAGTCAGACATTAAAATGAAGTAATCTAGAAGGACATTGTAAACTTGGATTTCCTTATAGAACTACAGGTGAAAATCAGGCATCATAAGTCAAAGAATTGTATTTAGTATGTATATATGTATGTAAGTATGTATGTATGTATGCATGTATGTATGCGGTAAAGCTCTGGGTACTGTACACACTAGATAAGTTCCATATCACTGAACTACATATTCAGCTCCTGAAAAGATTTTAATGCTTTAATACAGGCAGAAATTTCTCCAGGAAGTAAATTCATTAGGTGAAAGTTTGTAAGTCTGAGCCCTTGATGGTTAGAAAATGGGAAGGAAATGTGAGTCTGTAGCAGGAAATGAAGTAGGGGGAAAGCTAAGAAAATATCTACAGGTGTTGACGATTGTGATGATTAGCCATTGTTAGACAGCAATGTAAACACTTAGAGCAGCGGGTCTCCACCTGTGCATGACCCCTGGGAGGATGAATGAACCTTTCACAGGGGTTGCCCAAGACCATCCTGCATATGAGATATTTGCATTATGATTCATAACAGTAGCAAAATTACAGTTATGAAATGGAATAATTTTACATTTGTGAATCACCACAACATGAGGAACCGTTTTAAAGGGTCACAGGATTAGGAAGGTTGAGAATTGCTGACTATGGAGCAACAGCCATTTTATAAGTTTATATATGCTATGAATTAGGTATTAAAGTAGCAGAGTGTAGAATTTTTGGTTAGGTCTGTTATCTTAGCTGTAATGTCTTATATAGAGAGTATTGGTTTTCTTCTTAGTCTTTCAACGTGTTAGTCTCAAATCCCTCATAGCATGGTAAGATCATAGAAACAAAACAAAGAATAGGTTAGGACTCCAAACTACCAAAGTGAAAATTGCCAACTCTCAGTTGTTGAGTCAAAACTGGCCCAGAGCCCCGCCCCCCTCAATCTGGTGGTCAAAAAGCATCGTGTTCAGTCCATACATAATTACAGGGAAAGAGTCACTACTTATCTTTTGGTCTTATCAGTATTTCTTACACTGGCTAACAATTAATAATTTCCTATTAACAATATGATCACCTTTAAAATAGAAGTATAGATAAAGCAATCATGAGGACAAGAAATTACCATCTTTGGAGGATTAGGAGAGACTTGATGGAAAGATCTACGTTGAACATTGAAGGCTGGATGGGATTTTGTAGCTGAAGAAGCAGGATCAGCAGGTGTAAAGCTGAAGTTTCATGTGCCCAAAGAATGCAAATGGACTGAGTACAGCCATGCTCAGAAGAAAAGTGTTCGATAGACATTAGGTGTCATTGGAGGTTCTTATTTAAATATCCATATATCACCAACGGGGATGAGAGCACAAAGGAAGAAGTTGTAACCCATGTAAAACCCTAGGAAAGGAAAGATTTGAATGGGCTTGACAGGTTTGATTACACTGATTATAAGACACGAAGCACAGCAGAGAGTTAAGAATAACTTTCAGTGGCCAAGCCTTATAGACAGTAAGGTAACCAGTTGACCAATGGACTCACTAGATAACAGACAGTTTGTAAGTTCTGAGGATGTCTTGGATCACAAGCCTTTTCAATTGCTCACTGAGCACTTACTAAACAGCTGGTTGATCAAGGCATTAGAGAAACAAAAATGAATGGTGTGCCTATTCTAGCAGGATTCACGACTTTGGGAGTCTGCTTCTGCCTTGCTGGCTTTAGGGAAGCCTGTAGAACATCTCAGAGTCCCTCAGCAAGTGCTGAAAAGACAGAGAAGAGTGAACGCATGTCTGACCTGCAGCATCATCCACTACATTCTCCTTAGTTTGCCTTCTCAGTTTTCATCTAAGACATTGGTACTCGCTTTCCAAGGTAAAGCACACATCCAGCCTTCATCCTGGATGCTCTGTGCCTTTCCAGCTGACAGACAACTTCACATCTATGCTTTCACCCTATATCTTTCAGCTGCATTTCTTTATAAATGACGTTCCCACTTAAAGCTTTTCTCTGAACAATCATGCATTATCTAACCAAGGCTATATTCGCACTCCTGTTATTTCTCATAAATTAAAGAACACGTTAACCCTTACAAAATTTTATCCAACTAATCTTGCCTCCAGTTTTATTCACTATATAAAGTACTGGGGCCAGTTTTAGATCCATGCTGCATTTGATGGCCTCAGTGGACATAGAAGATCCGTGACTGTCAGTGGAACTAAATCCCACTTCTTCAATTGCTGCTATTAGGGTCTCTATTATAGAAGTCAGAGAAGGATTTGATTCTCAGTGTTTAGTACCTGAACAACCTGGAGAAAATTCATCAGTCTCTCTGAGTTCCTTCTATTTTAAAGGGGAGATTGCCAAAGGGAACAATGCTTAGCCACAATACATATCTATTAAGGCTACAGTGCAATACAAGAGTAGAAACAGTCCTGAGCTCACTTGCTTACGATCTATTTTCTGCTGTGGACTGAATTGTTCCTTTCTCTCCAGTTCATGCTGAAGTCCCATCATCCAAGATGACTACATCTGGACAGAAAGGTGTCTGCTCTGCAGTTTTATCTGTTCTACTTTCTCAACTCAGACGAAATGGCTAAGTTCCTTCCAAAATGTATGCTTTCTTGGGGAGGAACTGTACTACGTTGTCGTCTGCTATTTTAAAATATAGCTTTCAGTTCATTACTTCCCTAGGTTTGCGTGGTCAAAGGACGGTACCGTAGGTCTCTCTGCTCACAGTACTTTGAAAACTGACCGAAAGCCTCTGCAGACCTCTGCTCTTCTTTACTTTTACCTTTATTCTGCTGCTAGGCCTTCTTGTAAGTTCACCCTCTTCACATCCTCCTCCGAGCTTCCTGGCTTCCAGTTAAACGTGTTAAACAGAACTAAAGAGTCAAAGTTAGTATACACACGTGAGAGAGAACATGCAGTATTTGTTCTTCTGTGTTTGGGTGACTTTCCTCAGCCTAATTTTTTCCAGACCTATTCATTTTCCTGCAAGCTTCACAGTTTCATTTTTCTTTAGTGTTGAATAATATTCCATTATACATATGTACCATATTTTCATTATCTACTAATCAGTATGTGGGCATCTAGGCTGTTTTTAACGGAAACTTTTTGATGGAGAACCAAGGCTATATAGCATTTCCAGTGATACAATGACATTAAGTATATGTGGCAGAGGTGTGATGAAGATAGTACTGTGTCTAGCTTTGGTAAGAACCAGTGAAGAATGCTGAGCATTCTCATGCTTTTTTAGGACTTTTCTCCATGTATATACACAAAACATAAATGACAGAGATAGAAGAACTTACCCCAGGTCACATATGTATATCTGTAGAAGGAAGGAATTTAAACCTATGACTATCTATATAATGTTAAATTTACCACCCTCCCTGTGTGTGTCATGAGCATGTGTGTGCGTGTGTGTGTGTGTGTGTGTGTGTGTGTGCTTGAGTGTGTGTGTATCCATTTCTAATACATTACTTTCAATTAAATATTTCATATAAGCAAAGAAATAGTAGAAAAAAAACCTATTTCCTAGATTTAATATGTTAATATTTTTCAGTTCTTTTTTTCTCCTTTTAAGAAATAACACATCAAGTAAGCAGGATTTTGAAACTTAATCATTCTATTGCTATGTATCTGATACCATAAACTATGAGTTGGTAGTAACTTATCCCCTCTTCTAATGATAGCATTAATATACTTTCCTTTTTGACATTACCAAAATATTGGCAATAATATGTGGAGGTGAGGACTTTGTTTTTCTTCTTTCAAAGTGATTTCTGTTTGTTTAACTAAAATGCCAGCTTGAATCTAGGCACACTGCAGAACCTACACTCCTTACGACATTGATAGTAGGTGTGATCATATGACTTCAATCTTGCCAATGATAGGGAAGTGAAACCTCTTGTGGTACTTCAGGAAAGCATCCTTGGATGAGAGGAGGCAAACTTTACCCCTTACTTCTTCCTTACTCTTACTCTGAGTGAAAATACAACAGCTGGGACATGAGACTAAGAGATGACATAAGGCCATCTGCAACAGGGTTTATACACCCGACTGATATGAAGTGGCCACATGCTCCTGCTTAAATGCCTGCCTATAGATTTTTCATTCTCTTTCTCTCTGCTAATGAGAAACATTTCTCTTATTTAAGATACAACTTATTAGGTCCTTTTTTTGAAAAAACTCAAATTAATCTCAATGGTCATCCTTTCCATGGTTTATATTTCTCACCTGGTTTCCTCTGGTTACCGTACTATGTCTTCCAGGATAATATTGGTCAACAATGTTCACAGCAGCCCTCCATCTTTTGTATTTAACTATAGTGGAGATTATCCAGCCTTCATTTAAAATGGTATTTTCTACAGAATTATTGTAGTTACTTTACCTTACTAAGGAAAGAATACCTCTTACTAGTCAATCTTAGTTATATCAGAGAAATAGACATACAGTACTAGTATACAACATGCAATAAAGATTATTGCAAATAAGATTTTTAAAGACCATTGCTCTTTTAAAACAGCTCTATTTTTATGAAATATAACCAGAACATTTATAATAAAAAGGGTAATCCATGTATTTCACAAAATAAATCCTACTATGTCAGCAAAATTATCACAACTAACACTTCCATGTCAGAGACCTCTCAATCCTGTTTCCCAAATGATGTATTTTACATGTTGGCAGAAATTGCTAATGATCAAAGAAATAAGATTTTATTCTTCAATGAACAAAAATAATTTGCCTCATTCAAATTTTAACTATAGCTTTCTGTACTTTGCTTTAAAAATGAAGGCTTGAAAACTGAACACAACTAACAAAGCAAATACCAAACAATATGATGCCACAAAGAAGGGATGTTTTTCTTAGTAGGAAAAACAACGTTCATTCACTAAAGCTGTTCAGGAAAAAAAATGAATAGGGAGCTAGGAGATGGTTCAACCGGAAAAGGTACTTTCTGTTAAGCTTGACTGCCTGAGTTTGATCCCTTGGGCTCATATCATGCAGAGAAAGAATCAAGTCCTGAAAATCATCCTATCATCCTTTGACTGCCACTCTTCCATCATGGCAAGTGGGTGAGTGTGTGTGTGTGTGTGTGTGTGTGTGTGTGTGTGTGTGTGTGTGTGTGTGGTGTGTGCTTGTGTGTGCACACACATACCACACAAACACATAAGTCAATAAAGAGAAAATATCAAATCTTCAAAAGATGAGTTAACAGGAGAATATATCATTTCAACTTTCCAAAATGTTAACCTTATATTCATAGGAAGAACTACCATTAATTCTGTTTCAGGAGCCAAATACCCATTAAGTGTTTTATATGAATCCTAACATTTGCTTTTTAACTTGCACACAAAAACACAGCCATCTCTGCTAACATCTAACAAAGCCATCTTTTATGTAATAACTTGAACTCATCTGAAGCTGTGACCATATGTGCTGGAGTTCCAGCTACCCTATTCATCTGACAATAGCAGCAAGGTCTGAATGAGCTACTCAACTCAGATTTTGAATTATTTGATCATTTATCTGAATCTAAGCTTAAATTTCGGTGTTTAATTACACAGCACACTTTTAGTAGTGATCATGCTGAAACATTCAGCTTGATAGGACAACAGCAGTACAAATATTTGCTTTTGCCTTTGAAGAATATAAATAACACCACGAGGTAGGGTGTTTCAAGTCAGCTTAATCTCTGTGTTCTGGGTTCATGCTTTGCATCTCATGATGCAATTTCTTTGATGATAGCTTCAAGGAACCAGATGGCAAATGGGTGAATGAAGACCCCAGTTGAGATCATAATTACTTAGATATGTAAAGTGCCTGAGATTAGCTGGTACAATGGGCTTTTCCTCCTCCAACCAACATAGCTGAACCCTCCCAATGGTGCTAATACAAATGATTATCTTCTCCATAATTGTATTGGAGTAAAACCCATATTTCAGGGAGAATTGTCAGGGTATTTTTGCTATTTCACACCAAATAAATAAATCAATAAATAAAATAATCTTACTTCCACCACCAAAAAAAAATTGGTTTACAGGAAAATGTTCTTATAATTTTGAAATGGTATTCCAATAATTTTTTATTAGTTATTTGAGATTTTGTACAGTCTGTTTTACTCATATTTATGCACACCCCAACTCCTCCCAGATGCACTCCCTCCCTTTATGAGCCATCCAACTTTGTGTTTTTTTCCTTTTCATGTATCAGTTCCCACTAGTGCGGTCCACACAGTCTGGAATATGTGGTCTTCCACTGGATTGGGGTTAGATTATCAATCTTCAGATTATCGGGTACCTGTTTTAATAATCCAAGGATGAAGAGAAGAGCTTATGATGGGGGAATCTGATTTAGGAAATAGGAAAAATCATTTGACTCATTCACTGATAGCTGTCTAATTGCATGCAAAACTGAATAGATGACTTTTTCACTCTCCAAATGGCAATTCCATGCTGTTTAATCTAATATTATTAGCCAATAATTTTCAGGTACTAACAAGTTTATATAATAATTTAATCTGCAAAGCTATGGACGGTGGTGAATATTACAGAAATTCTTCCCACTTTATAGATGACCAAAATTAGGCAAAGATAAAGGTTTCCTGATGTTCTTCAGGCCACACACCTAGTACATTCTTTAGAGTTTTTTGGTTAGAATTTTATTATTCTTTAGAATTGAGCACATCAAATCATGTTTTCATTATGACATTTTCATACAGTTATATTGTTGCACAATGAATATATGAGTTCCTACCAACAACTCTCCTGGGACCTTCCTCACCAATGTCCCTTTTGATTTCATAGTGCATACACATGATATTGGATCTATATTCTACCTAAAAGAGAAGATGTATAATATTTTGTCTTTTTCAATACCCATTGTGTTCTTTTTTCCCTTTCTCTCCTGATGGACATTTTCCTTCACTCTCATATTTCCATTTTAATTTTATGCCTCATATATGTGTATATTTATACATAAACCTAAAGTTTACATTTAAGAGAAAATGCGAAATATACCTTTGTGAGACTGACTCACTTCCTCCCATTTTCCTACAAATCATGTAATTATCTTCCTTATAGTTGGACAAAACCCCCCTGTGTGTAAATACTGCCTTTTCTTTATCTATGTATCTATGGATGGATAACATTAGGTTTGCAGTTTTTTGGTTATTATGACTCATGTAGCAAAAGCATGGATTTTCCAGTATCTCTGTGGCTTGTTGACTTCGCTTCTTTGGGGCATAATACCCAGAGGCAGTACATCTGGATTATATGATAATTCAAGTTTTAACTTTTGAAGAAACTATACTTATTTCCATATTGGTTTCTATACAAGGTTTATAAGGATTCCTTTTTCTCTGCATCTTTGCCTGCGTTTGTTTATATTAGCTTTCTTGATGCTAGCCATTCTGACTGCAGAGAGATGTTTTAATTTGTATTTCCCTTACGGTTGATGATGCTAACCATTTCTCAAATATGCAATGGCAGTCTGCATTTTTTCTTTTGAGAGCTGTCTATATAGGTCGTTAATCCATTTGCTGATTTGATATTTGATATTTGCGTTTTGTAATGTTTAATTTTTGAGTTATTTGTAGGTTTTAGTTATTTATCACTTGTTAGAATGAATGGATAGAAAGGTTTTTCCCCTTCTATCGTCTCCTTTGATGTGCAGAACACTTTAAATTTATTTAGAAACATTAGTATACCATAGTTTTTGTTACACTTATGTATAAATTCAATACTTACTTATGTAAATGAGATCCTTTTTATATGGATATTTCCAACTTATTTGCCTTTTGAATTTTCCTCTTTAAGACTATTCCAGGTCATCTGCATGTGCATGACTTGACATAAATTATTCTGAGTGGCCTCACAGGGCTTGTAATTAGCCAAAATTCTTACTTTGTGGTTGAGTAGATCAACCTTCTGTGACATTTAAGTGCAACTTTTGAGTGAATGAATGTAAACTAATATTTATGCACAATTTTTATTACATTCATTTCTTTTTACGGTATATTTGCATGTGGAGGTCAGAGTTAGTTCTCTCCTTCCACCAGGCAATTTCAGAAACCAAACTCAGGTTGTCAGGGTTGGCAGCAAGCACCTTTACTGATTAATCATCTTGCTTGCTCCCCTAAGTATATTTTTAAGATACATAGAATGTTCACAAAATCTGTCATTATTATTAATTCCTTTAAGAGGATAAAACAATAACTTTTTGGAAGGCATAGATTAAGCAAATTGAAACTAATAACTTTAGAATAGCCTACATTTAAATACTAAGCACATATATGAAGTGTCTGGCTCATGTTTACATGCACATATCCACAACTATATTTGCCAACCACCTACTTCGCACTTGGTTTAAATAACCCACTTGAATGAGGCATGACCATATGTTGTGAGCTGTACTGTGAAGTCTAATTTTTAATATAATGTAAATTTATGTTACATTACACTGTGTTACTTTCTAACATTCCCTAGAACAGACAAGAAAGTATGTAAGCCCTCTCTGGGGTTTTATTATTATTATTTTTTAAGGAGTTATAAATATTTCACCTAAATCCTCTGTATCCCGCAGATATTCTGTAACCTTGGAGTTTCCTTAATTAGAATTAATTAGAATTAGAGGTTTGGGGACATTGTAGGAGATAGGGGTTGGTAGTCAGAGGCTTACCAGTACACAGAAATGTTTTGTCTGATCTGCCTGTTAAAATATAAATTTCAAAAATATGTACATTACCAGGGCTTTCAACAATGAGTGGCCTGGCTCTACTAGGCAGTGTGCACAAATGTGACTCTCCACCATCATCACATCCTGTTCTTATTGATTGCTATCACCATGGGCACACACTCTGCCCTTATCGCTATCATGTTGACGTGAAGTGATTTCAGAGGCATACTGATTGGAAAATTCTGTCATCTCTCCTCTGATTTCCCTGGGTGGTTGTACTTAAGAGATATTGTGAGACTTGACCTTACTCTGGATGTGAGGCGTGGGGTCCAACCCGTTCAGTTTCTGTCACCTTGACCTTCAAAATGTCCAGAGAAGCAGAAACTCTCTGACTACCATAGAGCTTTTTGACTCCCTCCTTTTCACTTAGCAAGTTTCCAAAGGTCTCAGGATTAGCAAAACAAAACAAAACAAGCTTGGGTAACTCATGCATTTCTTTCACCTTCTCTTATGTGTCTTCTCACATAAGACCTCACTTGAGCTGATATCACTTCTCCTGCATCATCCATTTCCAGTGGGACGTTGAGTGCTGTGTGTCCTATTGCTTCTTAGCGCTTGACTGAGCAAGACAGTGAAAAGCACAGAAACAAAATAATGGATACTATGTAAAAACAGTTCGGCAATGCGTACTGTTTCATTTTGGTTGTTTCTATTATAGTTTTAATCTTCGTTAATCAATGCTGCGGTGAAAATAATTCTGGTTAATTAAAAACTAATCCTTTCAGTATTTGGAAGGCATTAAAGTAGTACATTTAAAAGCATTCAGCCTTCTCCCACCTGCAGTCACAACCACACAGTACTGAGGACAGATTTCCTGTTTGTGACCGAGATGCTTTATCTTATATTTCTTAGATACAAAAAAATGAAAAGTGTTTGTAATTAGTATGTTAGTAACTCTGGCTGTGCAGATGCCTAATATTACATATATATTTAATTTTTTTATTACTCAATGACTTTAATAACTTAAATCTGGCCCTGTAATTTGCTGTCATCTCAATGAGTACTCTTTTAAATTAATGAGAACTTATTCAACTATACAGTAGAATAAAATGTCAAAGAATATCTGCAAACATTTATTTTATTGGTCAGAAGTACTTTTTAGTTTGAAGCTTTGGAGTACTTCAGCTCCCTCTCTGGGAATTTAGAAAGTCCAGCTTAAAAAAAAAAAAAAAACAATCTATCAAAAGAGAGTGTAGATGTGATGAGTATTTTCATGTGGTTTTTTTGAAATCAGTTACTCAAATCATTGGTACGTTCTTACTACTTTCCATTCAAGTAGAGAATAGAGGCAGCTAAATTATTTATAAACACTGATAACAGTGCTTATTTAGATGACTGCAGTGAGGGTTAGTTGGGAAAGTTCACTATCAGAAAGACATAAGAAACTTGCTGTCATAGAAAGTGAGCCCATCACACTGCGGCATCTTTGGAAGGCTGGGTGGGAGTAGGTGCCACCAGGTACAGAGATTTCACAGGAAGGGGAGGTCCTTTGGAGAGCCCAAGGAAAGTAAACATGGTGCTGTGAACCAAGTACAGAGAACTTGAGCATAAGCAGAAGACCTACAGCCTAGAGCTATAGCCAGCTCCTGAGTAGAAATGGACAGAGAAAAAAAAAAAAAAACAGGATAAAGGAAAACAAACTTAGATGGTGTTACAGGGAAGGAAAGAAAGCTCCAGGGTAAGCGAGGACCATAGAGTAAATGACAACTTTCCAGCTGCACCCTTCCCTCTGCAGATCCATCCTGTCACAGAAATGCTGTGTTGCTGGAATTCACGAAGAACTAGTGATAAGATTTAATTAGATTTGGTACTTCAACAATTAATGGCTACTGTATAATTTTAATGCACAAGTATTCTTGAATACACATTTATCTTTGTTAAAGAAATAAAAGGACAAATGTCAGAAGACCCAGGCCTGTTTCATTACATTCTTGATATTTAAAGGAAGAGTTTAATTTGGGTTTTCTTTTCTTGGATATTTCTTGCACTTCTGACACACCTAATTGTTTATTTGTGATTGATCATGTGGCATCTTTTATTTCTGACTTTCTTTCAGGAGGAACTCTATCTAGGCAAGCTCTGCCATGTTCAATGTTACAAGAATTTAGATTATAATGGGCTTGTGAATGTGTGTGGACAGAAAGTTTTCTTAGATATGCATTCATCACTTATTTATTCATTGGCTTCTGAATGAAAGGCAGTGGTCTGTCAATGGGTCCAGAGATGTGTATGAGGTGTTGCTTTACCACTGTAAAGTTTACATTCTAGAGCCAGTTACAGACAGAAATAAATAGATAATAAGAAATGTAATTTCAGACCCTGGTGAGTGTTACGTTTCACAGGTACAATGTCCTTGGTTTGATTGCAGCACTACAATAAATAAATAAATGAAAAGTTCTAAAATGTGTTGTAAGACATTGAAACTCTTATCAAAACATCTATTGAATTCTCGTAGAAAGAAACACAGAGTGTTATAGGTTTCATGGGAAATTCTCTGGCTCCCTTTTTTCTTCCATTTTCTCCTTTCTCTGGTGTGATTCTGCAGTCATTCCACATTCTCATGTCAACTCTGCTAGTTTGGGCTGCATGAGCTCATCTCTTCCTCTTTCCTCTCGAAAACTAAGCCCCACACCATCAACGTCTGGATGTCTTGAGTCACTCACTCTGAGCTTCTTCAAAGATGGGTCAAGGTGCCTTTCTAGTTACCTTTCATTTCTTCTCTCTGCCACCAACCACCTGCTCCCCACAACAGCACATCAACAGTACTCACCACTGGAACAAGGCCACGTTGACCTGGGAGGCCAGAGGCTGAGAAGGCTTTAAGACTCATACATCAATACTTGTTCCCTTTGCAACACTCGTTTTTTTTCATTAAGAACCCCAAAAATATCTGGAGATCAATCAAATTAACTTAAATTTAAACTGGAAATACCAATAAATCTACTGGGAGGTTGGTATCTGCAGAAACATCTTGTCCTAAATATTTTTATTGATGCCAAAACATTTTGAAAATCAACTTAATATTCTTATGGCATTAACTGTACAAAACAATACTTAGGTGTGAAATGTTTGGATTTTCAGTTGATAGGGGAATTATAATTCTAGAGAACCTATACCTCTAATTGTAAATGTCTTAATTCTTCATTTCCTGATGATCTTATTTAAATATTTTTATTGTCTTAAAGTCTTATTTTTGTTTTAAATTTTATTTTAGTCCACTTACTTATCATAAAATAGTTGTTATCATATTATTTAATTAGTATTTTATTTATTTATCTTGAGACACAGTCTTACTATGTAGCCCTGGTTGTCTCTGCTCTTGTGATATATAGACCAGACTAGCTTTTAATTCTGAGATCCACCTGCCTCTGCTTATGAGTGCTGGGAGTAAAGGCAGGTGTCACAATGGTGAGGCTGACTATTTTTTTAAAATGCAATTCTTTGTTTTAAAAGTTTTAACTAGCTACACTTCAGTAAGGCGTATATTTCTGAAACCAAAGACTGCAAAAGAAGGATTAAATAAACTGAATGTTTTAATGATTCATGCAATCACATTTTATTCTTCATAATATATTCAAAACTGCTTACTGAACTTTAAATTTAGTACTATAATTGTGCCTTTTAAACCTCTTATTTGTTTTTTTTAAAGTGGTTATTTGAGTCAGATTTTGTTTTTCTTTGTACTTTCACTTTTATTCAAAGATGCAGCCCATTATGAGCTTGCTAAGTTTTGTTCCATATGAACATGCCTGTGAGAAAGGTCATACTAAGAAACCAAGTCTTTAAAAATACCTTCTTTAACTGTGAATAACAATAGTTTACTATAAAAAATAAATCTAAGGAAAACATAATTTCCAGAAACATCACCATAGAGATGAAATACTGATTTTATTGTGTATTCTTTCACACCATTTCTATTTCTATACATACAGGAGCTAGTTGTCATTGAATAATCAGAATCACATTTTGTGTGGCCTTTGACATCAGGCTTTCACATTTAGAATTTTGTCATTGGTATCTCCTACATCAATGTAATTTAAAGCATTAGTTTGGAAATGTGATAAGAGATCTGGAAAAGGACAGGCTGAAAATGTGCTCCCAAGCGATGTGATGGAAGAAAATGGACACAGCCAAATTACAGGGAGAGGAAAGATTTCCCTGAGTGGGTTTTTGACCCGAGATATTGTGATGGCTAACTTTGTGCCTGTGTTTTGGGGATATGGGCATTTGGAAGAACATTTGTTAGTGTTGTTGAGGGTGTTTCTGGATGCCAACTTTTGAATCTGGATGATAAGTAAAACAAATTGCCATCTTTACTCTGGGTGATCTCATCCAACCAACTGCAGACAAAAATAGAAGGGAAAGCACTGTAACATCACAATCTTACTTGGAGAGGTGAACATGGATACCTGCTTCCTAACCTTAGACTCAACCTGAGCATTGGCTCTTCTTGGAACTGAGCATATTATTTCTCCCACTTGCACTTTCTCTGATGACTTTTTGGGTTCACAGACCTCAGCCTTGAACTAGAACCATACTAAGATTCCTCATGGGTCCCCATTTGCTATTGGGGATCTTAGTATTTTTCAGTTCAAAGACTGGATGACTACATAAGCAAATTCACACACATGTGCATGCACACATACACACGTACACACAGAGTTGTTTTCATTTTACTCAAGGACCCCAACAACTCAAAAATACACTTGTAAATGAAAAATGAAAAAGAAATGAGTTAGCTATGCATCCAGGCAACAGGTACACACAGAGGATCACAGAGGAGAGCAAGATCTAACTATTTGAATAATAATAGAAACAAAGAAGTCATGGCTATCTGAAGAACAGTGGTATGTGGTCAGAGATGGAGACAGAGGAAGGGATGCAGAAGCCACAACCTGCTTGAAAATGGTACTCCTGAAATTAGTTATGCCACCACTTTATTCTCTCTACCACCAGTATATAACTGTGCCCTTTCCCAGGCTAGCAGAAACAGTATGATCATTTGATGTGCTGTATGAGAAAGGAGGGCCAATGTTATCATATGAAACATGTGGCAGATAAGCCTTTGAAAGAAATTGAGTGTTTTCAAAATCACTGTACTGAGCCACCAGGCAAAGAGGAGAAAAGCAAGCTTTCTCTACAATTTGAGGTTTAAGAGTTGGACTCATCAAGTTTTGTGGGAAGAAAGGACATTAGAATCAAGGAGTTGGATTACAAAATTATGAAGGCTGAGAAGTCCTACTGCAGCTATTTCCTACAAGCTGGGATGCCAGGAAGGCCTGTAGTGTAGTGACATTTACATCTTCCACTCTTAGAACCAGAGGAACCAGCATGCAAATCCCACCTGAGAGCAGAGGTCTGGTGTCCCTGATCAAGCAGTGGAGCATCCATGTTCCCACTGACTCAGTCTCCTTTTCTAGTGAGGTCTTTAATTGATTGGATGAGGTCCACCCATATCAGGGAGAACCATCTGCTCCCTTGAATCCCCAGTTCAAATAATAACCTCATCCAGAAGTATCTCTGACACAAATTTAGCCAAGAATGGGAATCCCATAACACAGTGAAACTGACATGCAAAATTAGTATCACTATAGGAATTAAGCCAAGATTAAATAAAAATTCAATGGATCTCACAAAACTCTCATTTACACCCAGATGAAGCATTCATTTGGATCTTGCCAGGAGAAGAAATTTACAATTGAGAGATCTGTAATCAGTAGATGCAGTACCTGATTTATTAAAACTTTACTAATATCTATTGGCATTCTCTGGCTTTAGAGAAAGGACATTTTCATTGTTAAAGAAGTAGACAACAATGTCAGTGTAAAGAAACATCAGAACTCTGAGTGAGTCTATTAACTTTTATGCCCAAGAACAAGAAAAGTAGATAGGGTGATAACAAATAGAAAAACTCCAAAGTTTCACAAGGAACCAGGCATCTGGAGTGCTGTGTGCTCATTTGTAGTCAATGCTTGCCTCTTGCCTCTTGCCTTACACACAAGGTTTGTTTCACTCAGGAAGCCCCACACTTCCTGTTAATGGAAAACATAGTCTGTGAGTATTCATTTATGGCTTGATTATAAGTGTATCCCCAGATTGTAAGCATTAAAAAAAAGAACACTTATATTCATAACCCAACTCTCATCATAGCTGACATGATTTTTCACGAAAGATAAAAAGTATCATTTATTCAAGAAGATACAGTTATTGAACAATGAAGCAAAAGTGACAGCTTATTCCAAAGGAAATGTGCTTTGCCACATCAGAGTTTATTTGCTGCACCATTGGTCTAATGCCATAAAGGACACCTTGCTTCGGAGCCACTTTGAAATAATCTGCTGCTCGTTACGTATCTACTGAAAGGTGAAACTATGGCTTTAAAAAGATGTCTTGTAACAAATGAAAGACAAGAATTGAAAGAATAAAACTAAACCTAGATATTTTTAACTCCAGAGTGTTGCTAGAGTTTTCCTGCCTGGCCCACAGTCAGGACAAATCTCTCTCACCCGCCAGTCCCAAGCCGCTTAAACCCGATCAAGTAAACACAGAGACTTATATTGGTTACAAACTGTATGGCCATGGCAGGCTTCTTGCTAACTGTTCTTACAGCTTAAATTAATCCATTTCTATAAATCTATACCTTGCCACGTGGCTTGTGGCTTACCGGTACTTTACATCTTCCTTATCCTGATGGCGGCTGGCAGTGTCTCTCTGACTCAGCCTTCTACTTCCCAGCTCTATTCTCCTCCTTGTCCCGCCTACACTTCCTGCCTAGCCAATGGCCAATCAGTGATTTATTTATTGACCAATCAGCAACACATTTGACATACAGATCATCCCACAGCACCAGAGACTCCAAATCTGTTTAAACTTTTTGTTAATTTTGTATGGTTCATATTGTCTATAGTTGTTACTTTTTGTATTTGATACCAGGGATTCACTGTATTCTTTAAAAGTTTTGTAATAACGAGGTTTTGAGATTGACCAAAAGAAAAAAAAAAAAAAAGAAAACTTCCATGCAAAAACAGCTATTACTGATTTTTTTCTGTTAAATTCTGAATAAAGAATTCTGGTTTTGTAAGTTTAAAATACATTCCATTCAAGCACACCAATGTTTATTGTGAATCTAGCATGTGGATATCACTAAGCAAGATCTGGTATCTAAAGGCAGGCTGGAATTCCTTCCCTCATCTCAAGAGCTTTTTCTCTGTCTTTCTGATGTGTGAGAAGACAAGTTGTCAAACATGCTGGAAAAAGAAAGAAGAATAATGATTAAAAAAAAGGAGAGAAGTTTCAAAACCAAATATGTTTTGAATGCAACTCACTTGGAAACTTGACAGGATAAAAGGTCTTGCTGATGATTTGGAAAAAACGAACTGTGTTTTCCACTGCCAAGTTACACCAGAGACCCAAAGGAGCAAGCTGAATGTAATCATCATTCTTGCTTGTGCTAAAAAAAAAATTAGTTAAAGCAAGTTTCTTACTTAAGTGATCTTTAAACATAGTGACTTAATGAGTGGAAGCAAACACCAGGCAGCTTACACTCTGTCTGCTGTAGAGATAAAAGAATTCGCACCGTGTCCTCACAATCCATTCATAGGTTAGCCTGCTCAGAGAACTGTCAACAACAGAGGGCCAAAAACTGATGGCACTGCCAGATGGCATCCCAGTATCACTAGTGTGTGCCCAGCATCCCTCTTCATTGTTTGCAACTATTCGTACAGAAATCAAGGAAAACGCTGTTTATGCTTAAAGATCACAGGTGGTGTGAAGTTCTTGTTTCTTCATGATTTAATTTGTTGTTGCTAAAGAGTTTTCCTCTTTTCCCTTTTCTGCTTCTTGCTGAGAACTGTAGCATCTGTCTCCAGGAATATCATATCTTGTATCTTAGATTACTGCCCCTGAGTCAAAATATCTTAGAAAAATACATTTAAAAGAGAAAAGATGGATTTCAGCTCATGATTTGAAGACTTTCAGTATGTGATTAATTGGCTCCATTTCTGAGCCTCTGGTGTCTGAGAGAACAGAGCTGCTTTTTTTTTTTTTTTTTTTTTTTTTTTTTTTTTTTTTTTTTTTTTTAACACGGCAGCCAGGAAAGAGAGAGGGAAGAAGGGAGGGAGGAATGGACAGAGAGGGAGAAAAGAACAAGATACAGTACTTCAGGGCATTCTCCGAAGATCCCACTTCATTTAACAAAATCCTATCAGTTTCTATCACCCCAACATACACTATCAAATTATAAACACATCATTTCCTCAAAGCTCTTTCTCTGTCAAACAAGTCTTTGTCACATGGGAGAGAGGTGTACATCATCAAGGATGGTAAGGGAGTAAAAACACTTGCACCTACCATCTCATTTAAGAAATCAGACAATACAAGGGGCACAAAACCACACAGCATCGTGGGCCTGAAGTTGTGATAATTATCTTTTCCTCTTTAGTGTTGCCAACACCATGTATCACACATATAAGCAGTAATTTGGTTGCCATTACTACAGCATTGCAAAGTATTCAAGCATGGGATACATTTTGGCCCCCATGATACATGGTTGTCTTTATTTGTAAATTCTGTTTTAAAAACAGAGTGTTTTTAGGAAAATGTTCACAGAGTGATTTAGTATTGGGAACATAATCAGCCCCATGACATCCTAAACTAGTACCATTGTACTTCACTCTCAGCTGCAACTTTACATAATACTATCCCTGGAAACTGACAAGAACACATCTCCCTTGAGTGTTTCTTTAAACATAAGCTAAAAAGTCTTCACATCTTTAGTTATATATTTCTAAAGAACAATAACATAAAAAATAGAACAACCAAGATTTAGAAGCGATATTTGAAGCTCTATCACAGGTCATAAAAGAAGAAAACTTACTTTTTTTGTGGTTAAATGGCAGAAACCTTCATTTCCCTACCTGCTGCCTCACCTCCTGAGACCCTGGCCCAATATTGCTGAAATAGGTATGCTCGCCATTTCTTTTGGAATCCTAGCTCGCGACAGCTGTGTGTGTCCCAAGGCAGCTTGAAAATGCTTCATCAAGGGCATGTCTGTGAGAGCTTGTCCTCCCAAGCTTGCCATTTATTCAAGCACATAAGGTCGGAGAGGTCCACACCCTTGTTGAATCTGAATACATGGAAAAAGAATCCAGTGCTGCCAGTCTATCTCCACAGCATCTTCAAGGGATGCTTCTATGGCCTAGCATGGTTATTTCAATTATTTGTTTCATATTATCTATGAGAAGCAGGAAATTGGAATTGTTACTCATTTCTCTCTCTCTCCCTCCCTCCCTCCCTCTCTCTCTCTCTCTCTCTCTCTCTCTCTCTCTCTCTCTCTCTAACTTATGTGTCCCCATTCAAATGGAGTGTTTTAGTCAAATGTATATGCTCAAGATGACTTTAAATAAAATTATAATTTGATAATCATGAAATGTGTTTTTAAAAGCAGTGGCTAATAGGGGATGGAGAGATAGTTCCATAATTAGGAGCACCAGCTTCTCTTCTAAAGGACCTGGCTTCAATTCCCAGCACTCACATGGTGGTTCACAACCATTTCCAAATCCTGTCCTAGGAGATCTGATACTCTCTTGTGGTCCCTGTGGGCATCAGTCATGCATATGGTACACAGACATACATGCAAACAAAACACCCATACATGAAAAATAAAATAAAAACAATTTTAAACCTGTGGCTGATAATATCATAAAGGTAGATGTTTGTCTTATGTCCTATTTAAAACACAAAGAATTAACAGGGGATGTTAATGCATGGACTGACACACAGGACTGGCTAAACATGAGAGATGAGCTCTGGAAGACACTTATAAGTTTTAGTGTACATCAGTGTTGTGTGAGAATAATCTGAAGGCATTGAGTACTTAATATTTGATATGCATTCCATAAAACAAACAATATAATCTTGCACAATAAACTTGCTTGATAATTTTATTGTAATTCATCTTTAATTTAACTTAACCATCAACTACATGACAACCTTTGTTTGTTCTAGCAGGAAGAAAGGGGAGAATCCAATACATGGCAGAAAATCTACATAAGTAATGCAAATACTTAGATAGCAATGTGTGTGTGCATGTGCATGTGCGTGTGCGTGTGCGTGTGTGTGTGTGTGTGTGTGTGTGTGTGTGTGTATGTGTGTGTGTGTAACAAAAAGACAACTATGATAAAGAATAATGTAGGTTTCATGATGACAAAATGCTGCTGTGAGGAAGCAATGCTTACCATGATGCTACATTTTTAGGAAAATGTCTATGGCTTTCACCTATTTAGATCTTTGTTCTGATATGTCGTAACTCTACTAGATACAAAGAGAATGACTTAAAGACTTGGTTTTACATGCATCTTATTTGAATATCTCTTTACCAACTTGTAAGTCTCATTTTGCATAATCCAAGACTTTTCAGTTCAGAATTTCACAATATATGTTTAAGAGAATATTCACTCCTGCATGTCTTACTGTGATTCATTTTTAAACAGCTACTTTAAGTCATCCATTTGTGCTTTGCTTATCTCCCCTGGTAGATTGTCTGCTCTGTGAAGAAAGAAGCGCATCTAACTACATTGCCTCAAGCAAGGCTTCTCGAAGAGGGCTTCACACAAGTCATTTCTTTTAATGAATTGGGCAAAAGAAATTTCTAAGGTGAATGCTAACATTGCCACAGATATTATCATCTCATAATTCCTGTGAGTATTTTTTCCATTGCATCCTCACTCTTTGGGTGCTAAGTTCTTTTTTGTTTTGACTCACAATGTCCATTCTGCTTTAAAACTGAGAAGCTGTTCTTAGAAAATTGGGAATCAATCTCCCCCAAGATCCAGCTATACCACTCTTGGGCATATACCCAAGAAATGCTCAACCACACCATAAGAGCACTTGTTCAGCTATGTTCATATCAGCATTGTTTGTAATAGCCAGAACATGGAAACAACCCAGATGCCCTTCAACTGAAGAATGGATAAACAAAATGTGGTACATATACACAATGGAATACTACTCAGCAGAAAAAAACAATGGCATCATGAGGTTTGCAGACAAATGGATGGATCTAGAAAAAATCATCCTGAGTGAGGTAACCCAGACTCAGAAAGACAAACATGGTATGTACTCACTCATAGCAGGATACTAGACATGAAACAAGGATGAATTGTCTGCTACTCACATCACCAGGGAGGCTACCCGGAAAACAGGACCCCAAGAAAGACACAGGGATCGCCCAATGACAGAGAAATGGAATGAGATCTACATGAACAGCCTGGACATGAGTGGGGGTAATGAAAGGCGAGGGTCGAGGGAAAGAGAGCTTGGGGGAGCAGGAGATCCCAGCTGGATCAACAACAGAGAGGGAGAACAAGGAATAGGAGACCATGGTAAATGAAGACCACATGAGAACAGGAAGAAGCAAAGTGCTAGAGAGGCCCACAGAAATCCACAAAAATACCCACACAACAGACTGCCGGCAATGGTCGAGAGACAGCCCAAACTGGCCTACTCTGGTGATGGGATGGCCAAACACCCTCTTTGTTGTGCTAGAAACCTCATCCAACTACTGAGGGATCTGGATGCAGAGATCCATGACTAGGCCCTGGGTGGATCTCTGGGAGTCCAATCAACGAGAATGAGGAGGGTGTATATGAGCGAGAATTGTTGAGACCAAGGTTGGATAAAGCACAGGGACAAATAGCCAAATGAATGGAAACACATGAACTATGAACCAATGGCTGAGGGGTCCACACTGGATCAGGCCCTCCGAATGGGTGAGACAGTTGATTGGCTTGATCTGTTTGGGAGGCATCCAGGCAGTGGGACCAGATCTTGTGCTCATTGCATGAGTTGGCTGTTTGAAACCTGGGGCCTATGCAGGATTGTTTGGCTTGGCCTGGGAGGAGGGGACTAGACCTACCTGGACTGAGTCTACCAGGTTGACCTCAGTCTGTGGGGAAGGCTTTGCCCTGGAGGAGATGGGAATGGGGGGGGGGTGCGTTGGGGGGAAGGTGAGGGGGACGGGAGGGGGGAGAACAAGGGAATCCGTGACCGATATGTAGAACTGAATTGTATTGCAAAATAAATTAAAATAAATTAAAAAAAAAAACAACCAATAAATAAATAAATAAATAAATAAATAAATAAATAAATAAATAAAAATAAACATGTCATTAACTGTTAGTACATAAAAGTATAGAGTGTTACTGCATGGTGAAAAATAATTTTATAAGGAAACATCTATGTAATTTATATTAATTTAGATTTGAGCAATGTATTTATTTCCATCACCATGCCTCCTTTTAAGATATCAAAATCGTCTGTATGGATATCACTTAACTAAGGCACAATTTTTTGTTTGGCAAGGTCTCTATTCCTGGGTGTCCTCTCACTCACCAGGCTGGCCTCGAACTCACAGAGATCTGTCTGTCTCTGCCTCTTAAGTACTGGATTTAAAGTCATGTACCACTATAGCTTGCCACTAAGATAGAATCTTAACTTGACAAAAATAAACTTTAAACAGCTGTTTGTTTTATTGAATTTTTAAATTTTCCATTGTACTTGTTTCTTGATGATTTTGCAAAAATCATTTGCTTGACACTTTTCCACATTTTATAGACAATTTCTCTCATATTTGTTAATTAACAGATATTTATCAGGGTGGAGGATGTTTCTGCTACAAAATTCCTTCCTCCGAGGTTTTATGATTCCCTCTTTGCCAAGCTCCTCCCCAGAATTCATACCATTTCTTCTCTCCCTTCTTCCAGTCTCTGTCAAAGGTCATGTAATATTATAATGAAAGACGTTAATCTGTAAACATTTTATTTGTTGGTTAATAGTATTGCACTTTCTATGATAATCTACTTTAAGTAGGCAGTGCTCTGCCTCACAAAATCCTTAACTCCTTCATGCATGACAGAGTTCTTCATTTCTAAGTGAACATTATTTGCTTTTTCCTGCATAGAGGAAATGAAATATTTCAGAACACACAAGTCTATTTCAAATTTACCCTCTGGAAGCATCCAGAAGGAAGCTGTTGTTCTTACAGTATTGCTTTGAGCTATTTTTTTCCTTCAGTGTGTCTTGCTTTGTGATGTCTATGTGACATTAGAACACTGAAGAAGTGTAACAAGTGCAAAAAGAAATGTCTGCATATTTTCTAGGACTCTTATTTTTTTCTAAAATAAGGATTTTACAGGCCAGGCAGAAAAGAAAGTTGGTACAATGTAATTTTTTTTGTTTTGTTTTTACTCTGTTATTGGACCCAGTAAAACTTATGCTTTTTCATATGCAGAAAAATTTAGTTTAGTTTCAAAATATCAACATTGTGAAATGCATAGGGAATAAGTAGAGTAGATTTCAAGGTATTTTTGTCAGGGGTTTCAAGAGAGAAAATATTAGGTTATGAAGGCTCTTACCTAATCAATGGATTGATTGCTTGATTGTTTCGCAGTATTATATTACCTTGTGGTGGTGTAATTTAAGTGGTGGGACACTGAGGGGAAATTGGGTCACCGGGGAATGCCTTGGCATATATTAGCACTGTTATTTTCCTCTTTTGTTCTCTGTTTCTTCCTTGAAGTAAGTTGAAGAAAGTACTCCTGCCCCCATGATGTTCTATATGATTATAAACAAACATGAAATACCCTCTCTGGAGCCATGAGGCAAAATAAATATTTTCTTCTTAAAAAAAAAAAAAAAAAAAAAAAAAAAAAAAAAAAAAAAACTGAGAAGCTGGGAAACTTCTAAATGAAACGAAAAAATACTTCTGATCTTTCCCAGCAACTGAGCTGGTGGTGGATAATACCAGCACTGAGCATCAAGAAGTGTGCATCATTTGTGCTAGGCTCTTCATTTTTCTGTAACATTATGAGGATGGCTCTGTTTACACTAAGCAGAAGAGAAGACTCCAGGAGGAGAGAAACGCCTTCACAAATCAGATCTTGCTGACAGATCCACACTGGAAACATCTGCCCTGGTGTAAGTTTCGCATAATGAGAGGTCTGGGCAACCCAGAGCAGAGATCTGTGAACAGCAGCAGGTAAAGTCACTAGTGATTAATAAGAACACTGTTAAACTTAGAAACAGTATTGTGTGCTTCAATTTCATCATATTTTAAGCAATTAAGTTAATTATGGAAGCAAGAATGAATATTTGTTGCTTTGTAGAAAATCAAAGCAAGTTATTTTAAATACTTACCTGGCTATACTTTCAGATTGAAAACTGCTTTCTACAGTGAGTTATTTTTCATGTGAAAGGAAGAAATATAAAAATACATGTTACTGGAGATAATTTTGTAATAAGGACATTCTCATTACTATAAAGGTATAAATTCATTAATTAATTCAACAAACAGCTACCAAGATGGTTCTAGGCACTGGGAATAGAGAAGTGCATAGAATAATTCCCTTTATTAAGGAGATACAAGCAAATGCACAGACAGCAGGTAGTAGCTTTCATGATGGAGAAAAGCAAGCAAACTGAGAGAAATGAGTAGTAGCAGAGTTTGGAGAGGAACCGTGCTTGTGTTGGTGTTAGGCAAATCCTGACATTTTGGTGGAGCCATGAAGGATGTGGAAGGTCAGACATGTAGCTCTTTGGAGATAGAACATTTAAGATAGAATCCAAAAGTCTGGAGTACAGGGAAGACACATATTGAATAGAATAGAGGAAAGATTTGAGGAAGTCCATATTTCAAAGTGATTTTAAAAAGACAACATTACACTAATTTTACAGGGTCCTCTTTGGCTTTTGTAACTAGAGTTGTGCATTGTGGAGAGCAGAGATGCATATTAGGAGACTGTAACAATATGGCAGCAGGAACAGAGACCAGTGGAGCAAGAATGGAGGTGGGGAATTGGAATAATTTAAGATGTGTTCTGAGCATGTTGAGTGTGGGAATAAGAGAAAGGCTTGGCCAAGGATGATCTTATATTTTTCTCCTTGAAATAGGTGGATGGGGCTGACACTTCACAGACAGAAGACAAAGCAGGGCTGGGTTTAATGGAATAAACAAGAGGTTGTTTGGTTTTTATATGAGACCAATATGAAATGCTTATTCAAAATTAATGTGAATTTTCAGTTCAGGAGTCTAAAGCTAAAGAGAGTCTAAAGTCCAAGGAGAGAGGGATTCAGGTTGAAGAGGAGACCTTGGTATTGTCAAAGTAAGATGAAATTCAAATCCACAAAGCTATGTGAGATTGGCCAAGATGACAGTATTTGGGGAAAGACAAAGGAGAGAGCAGCAGAGCAGAACTGTGGTATCAATTTCCCACCAGAATATCAGAGAGCAGGATTAAGAACACGAACTCTGGGGCTAAGATGCTTGAATTCAAATTAGAGTTTCAGCATGGATTGATTTTTTTTGTCCTTGAACAAGTAAGAACTTTATAATTTCTTATACATTTTTTGCAAGATTGAAATTAGAATCCATTCATACTTTTTCATAATAACTGTCAATCTCTATCAGTTATTGTTCTTGAAGTCATCTCCCTCATCACTGGTAGGTGATAATATTTAAGAGAAGAAATTGTAGTAGGTATGCTAATAATCTTCAAAACAAAAAAATTAGTTATTCAATTTTTTATAACCATTCCATTCTCAGGTATCTTTCTGCCCCTTCATGTCTTCTATAATTCAGGACATGAGTTACTCACACTAGTCACATGATCTGTAGTTCTCTCTATGTTGAACTTTAGCTCTCTCTTAATGTGTGCATTTTAATACCATGAAAAGATTTGGAGTTTAAGTGGATCATGCTACATGTACAATTCTGGATACACTCTAGTTACTTACTGTCCTAAGGATCTGTGAGATAATTTAAAGGAACAAAATCTCAAGATATGTAATTTCTATATTAAACTGAGTAGGAGTGCAAGGAGCATAAGTTGATTATTCAAGTGGACAAGAAGCTACTGCAGAAGAGGCAAGGGGAACTCCCAAGGCTGAAGGAGCAGCAAGGTAAGTGATACCAGAAAAATACTGAAGCTGACCTAGGAAGAGCTGTTAATTTCCAGTGAGGGAATAAATGATATAGTTGCATTAATTAGGGAAATTGTCAAGGACACAGTGGTATTAAGATTAAAATCCAGTTATTTTCATTTATGTTGGTTTCATTAAAATTCAGTGTTGCTAATTATCACATATTGTGAAATCTAAGTAAAAGCAGGCAAGGAACCTAAAAGAATCCAGTGCCTTCTGTGTTTCTATTTTTGGAAAAATTGTCTTAAAGATAAATAAAGAAGTTTTAGAAATCACAAATGTAGCTCAAAAATCCAATTCCTTCCTCTTCAATTCAAATTTTCAGGATTTTATATCTAAGAATGTAGGTATTTTAAAACTACAGGTAAAACAAACAAACAAACAAAAGAATTCACTATTACTTCATCTCTTCAGGAGTGATCAGTAATAAATTTATTTTGGGTCATAATAAGTCCATATCTAGTGATAATGATTTATAACTGAAAAGTTATTGCAGAGAGCTACTTGTTTCCTGGCACCATCTAACAAAACACTGGAAACATTTAGGGCAACACATTGACCTGAGATCTGTGGAATCTCAGGAATGGATGAGCTTCAGTTTAATATGTCTGTCACCTCTTTGAAGCTGAAGGAACGCTATTGCATTGAGTATCTATAGACTTTTCTACATTGTCAGAACATTAATAATTCTAAAATGAAGTCTTGAAAACTTGTCAGTAAGATGGTCCTTCTGTCTAGGTGCCTCTGACTGTAACTATTTTCTTGAAAAATAAAATGATGTTTCTATGTGTTTTCATGGTTGTAGTTAACCTCCTTAGGAGTTTTCCTTCTAGTACCTTCTATAGGGCTGGATTTATAGATAGATATTGTTTAGATTTGACTTTATCATGGATATCTTATTTTCTCCATCTGTTATGATTGAAAGTTTTGCTGGGTATAATAATCTGGGCTGGCATCTGTGATCTCTTAGAGTCTGCAGCACTTCGGTCCAGGCCCTTCTGGCTTTGAGAGTCTCCATTGAGAAGTTGGGTATAATTCTAATAGGTCTGCCTTTATATTATTCAGTCTTTTTCCCTTGCAGCCTTTAATGTTCTTTCTTTGTTTTGTATATTTAGTATTTTGATTATTATACACTGAGGGGACTTTCTTTTCTAGTCCATTCTATTTGATGTTCTGTATGCTTCTTATACTTTATAGGCATCTCCTTCTTTAGGTTAGGAAAATTTTCTTCTGTGATTTTGTTGTAAATACTTGGTCTTTGAGCTGGGAATCTTCTTCTTCTTCTATTCCTATTATTTTTAGATCTGGTCTTTTCATAGTGTCCAGATTTCCTGGCTATTTTGTGTCAGGAGTAGTTTAGATTTAACATTTTCTTGGACTGATGTATCCATTTCTTCTATCATATCTTCAATGCCTGAGATTCTCTCTTCCATCTCTTGTATTCTCTTGGTGAAGCTTGCCTCGAGTTTCTCAATTTTTTCTTTTCTTTCTTTTTTTTATTTTTTGCCTTGAACAGTTTTATTCATTTCTTTCAACTGTTTGTGTTTTCCTGTATTTCTTTAAGGGATTTATTCATTTCCTCAAACCTTTTTTTTTCTTATATTTCTTTAAGGGATTTATTCTTTTCTTCTTTAAGGACCTTTATTATCTTCATACAAATGGTTTTTAGATATTTCCTTGTGCTCCAGATACGTTGAATTATTCAGGGCCTTCAGTGGTAGGTTTCTTCATTTTATTGGAGACATATGGTGTTAGATGCTATTGACTGTATTTTTACACTGGTGTTTAGGAATTTGGGATTGAGATAATTATAGATCAAGGTGCAGATTTCTGGTTTTGTCTTTGTTGTGTGGCTGTTTTGTTCCTTAA